>NC_059429.1:111795616-112426688 GCF_021028975.2 Sphaerodactylus townsendi
GCTCAGGTGTGTTGTCTGACAGCAGGAGGTATGTAAGAACACAGTTGGGGGAATGAGTAAGTGTCTGTGAAATTTTCAGAGCGTTTGGGCCAGCAGGTGCAGGGTTATTCTCGAAGCAACAAACGCATGGTTCCATTTTTATATATATAGATTGCACCAAAACACTGGATAATAAAGGCAATAAAGCAGGAATTTCAAGCTTGTCGAGCGATGCAGTAAAACTATAGAACTGTGTATTCTTTGTATTGTCGAAGGCTTTCACACTGGGGTGTTGTGTGGTTTCCGGGCTGTATGGCCGTGTTCTAGTAGCATTCTCTCCTGACATTTCATCTGCATCTGTGGCTGGCATCTTCAGAGGATCCTCTGAAGATCCTCAGAGGATCCTTCAGAGGATCCTCTAGTAGCATTTTCTCCTGAGGAGAAAATGCTACTAGAACACGGCCATACAGCCCGAAAACCACACAACACCCCAATGCAGTAAAACATTATATTACATATAATTTAAGATGTCAAGTCCCCAATCAAGGCAGGGGATCCCCTGTACCCTTCTCCCATTGCCTACTACTACAATGAGCATTGGTAAGATAATTTAAAAACAAAACAAACATGATGCTAGTTGCAGCACCATAGCATTTCCAGAAAAAAAGGAAGTGACATAGGGGAGCTCTAGAAATCTCTGGGAACTCCATGGTTTCACCATAGAATTTCCAGTTATTCCTAGAACTTTCCTGTATCACTTCCATTTTTCAATGGAAGTGATGTGATGCCACAGCTAGCGGTGCAGGTTCTCCTTATCCCTCCCAATAACCCTCCAACTTGGGCTATACAAGCATAAAATGGAAGGCAGGATCCTTATGTATTCCTCCTTAAACTTGGAATGACAGCATTTTAAAAAATGTTAAGGATGCCTTTCTGTGGGCTGATACATTAACTTGCTAAACCTGGGTTCTTACTGTGTAATCCTAAAAAGAGTTAACCATTCCAACTCCCAGGGGTTCTAGTGGAAAAGGACATAATTCTGCTTTGGATTACTCTGCTGTGCATATGTAAAGTGCTGTCAAATCCCAGCTAATTTATGGCAACCCAGTATGATTTTTAAGGCAAGAGACTAACAGAGGTAGTTTGCCATTGCCTTCCTCTGCATAGTGACCCTGATATTCCTTGGTGGTCTCCCATCCAAGTACTAACCAGGGGCAACCATGCTTAGCTTCTGAAATCTGACAAGATTAGGCTAACCTTGGCCATCCATGTCAGGACAGAGTATTTGGTTACTGACCTTAATAATGACAATGGTAAGGAAATAGGCTCTGGGTATGTGGGACTTTGGGGTTCAAAAATCATGTCCTGAATTGCATCCAGAAGGCTGTAAAAAGCCAACACAAACCAGGGTCACTCTATTTTTTTCCCATCAAGTCCCAGCCAATTTATGGCAATCCCATAGAGTTTTCAAGGCAAGAAGTGTTCAGAGGTGGTTTGTGATTGCCTGCCTCTGTGTGAGGACCTTGGTATTCTCTGATGGTCTCTCCAAATACTGACCAGGGCTGACCCTGCTTAGCTTCCAAGATCTGACATGTGACGATCAGGCTGCTCAGATCTCCATTTTTAAAAAACACACGTTCTAGTGGCCGCTGTATGACAGCCATATTCCCCAGCAAACTCGACAGAATAATGTTAAGTTGTTTTATGGCTCTTTGGGCTGATTCCCAAGAGGGAATATCTCATTAGCTCTATCCTGAGACAGGTTAGCACCTGCTAATATCTATGTCTAATAAATTAGCTTATGTCAGCTGCTACTCAAAGTCAAGAGTCTGTCCCTTTGCGACTGTAGCTGCCCCTCCTTGCCCAGCATCATGCAGATGGTTGCCTCGTAGCAGCTGTCCCCTGAATTAGTGGCCTGCCGGCAGAACAATGCCCGCTGTGTGCTAAGTCTATCAGGTTGGAGGGGGGGCTTATGCCGAGCCCTACACCTGTGCTGTACAGATGGCTCGAGTGCTTTTAGCTCTCTGGGGCTGCAGCGTCTGGCTGTGGCTAGAAAAGAAGGACTCCCTATTTATCTGTAGTTTATCAGAAGCGTCCATTGAAGGGTTTGTGAAGATCTAGAAGGTGAAAATGGCAACACGTGCCAGGACAGTTTCTCAAGGGAAAGTCAAGGCAGCTGATTTTTCTTTCTTTGAATTTATAAAATTATGTTCTGGGAGGGGGTGGGGGGAATGCAGACATCTGAATTGTTTTCCAGGAAAATTTTAAGGAGTCGAAACTTGAACATGAGACAAGCAACCAGAATCAAAGTAAAAAAAATAGTGCGTCTACATACTTGAAGCTGTCTTATACTGAATCAGAGCTTCGGTCCATCAGAATCAGTACTGTTTACTCAGACAGGCAGCAGCTGTCCAGAATCTCAAGCAGAGGTCTTTCATGTCGCCTACAGCCAGTTCCTTTAATCGGAGATACCAGGGATTGAAGCTGGGATCTTCTGCATGCTAAGCAGATTCTCTGCTGCTGAACCCACTGAAACTCTCCACCCCGTTCTGATGAAATGGACTCTGAGCTCTGAAATCCTTACATCTGTCAGTTTTTAAGGTGCTACAAGAGTTTTATTTTGGCTGCTGTGGACTAATGCAGCTACCCCACCAGAATCAAAGTAGATTTTATTGCAGCAGTAACTCCCGTTTTTGAATTGCACTTTTGAATTGCACTTTGTTACAGAGATGCTGTGAATTTCACAGTGAGCACATTCAATAGTAAAACATACCTTGTACAACTGCCACAGTTGCCTTGGGCCAAACATCTACCTGCCCATCAACAGCTGTTGAACAGTTTTGCAGCTGTATAGTAGCTGTGGTGATAGAGTGTTGTTTCCTTGCAGTAGCAGAGTTTCATTTCTTTGCCCTGCAGGGGCTCTTGCATCTGTGCATAGATGGGATTGATTGTACCTGGGATCCTATGTAGTTGGGTCGGATCATTAAATGAAATGGAAGGCCACTACACCTCCAGTAAGGCTGGCAAAAATTCACTGGAGCAAACTAATGTCAATAACAAGGACACTGGAGAACACCAACTGGTAAGACTCCTTTTAAAGAATAGTGTGTCCTTAGAATCACTGGCTGACTGATTTGCATGTTGTTTATTCATACCATTAGTTGCCAAGGGCTACCATTGTGAATGCTTGAAACACTGCTGATTGCTTTGTATTGTACTGATTGAATTCCTGGGAAGTAACCCAACAAACAGGTTTGAACTGTTTGCAAACAGTGCACTTCCATAGACAATTGGCTCCCTATTTGTAATTGGTAAACAGATGCTGAGTTGAACCGGCAGGTGTTCAAGCTTCCCTACCTTTCCAATGAAAGCAACTACAGTCAGGAACTGTACACAACCCACTAAAATCAATGGTTTTTCACAGCACAGGTTTGGGCTTGAGAGGCTAGGAAAGGATGGGCTACTGAAACTCAAGAGGAAAATGACTTAAAACAGAGAGGTTCTGACTGTATGGTTCTTCTTAATGGCCTTAATGTAAATTCACACAAAGGATCCACCAATTCTCTGTAGATTTGGTAGAAAACTCCTTGGGTTGCTTAGGAATTGACTGGCATGTGTGCGCAAATGCCAAGGTGTGAATGTGTGTGTATGGTTTGTATCTCCTGAATCCACATCAGACACCAAGAGGCAATTCCAATCATTACAACTAAGTGGACTGCACAAAAACAGCTTCATGACTGACTACACCATTGTGGTCGAATCCCCACTACCGTCTTAGCCAGGTTTCAGAACACAAACTAACCAGGTTTGAGGGATGACCTCCCCATTGCTTGTGTGGCAGATTTCGTTTCTGGCCCTCGTTCTCCCCGTTAATCTGTGTTCTGGCAGGACCTGGTTGTAAGTGGCATAGACCCCATTAACACGGTTCAGAGCTGATCCGAGGGGAAGGATGAGGGTTGAAACCCTGACTCATTTCCCACCCTGGAGTGTGACGCAGAATTTAGGCAACCAATCAGCACTGCAATGCACACACAGCCTTTCCTTGGTTTCATTTCCAATTTTTGTGATCGGCCAGCAGAAGGGGATGCAAATGTTAAACAGTCAAACGCGTAACTTTGAATTGTTAATGGTTTACACAGGTAACGATTAACTATTTGCACAGTTAAACAGTTGAACATTAAACTTTTACATGCTGGTTTTTTTTATCATGCCTCTACAATGTACGTTTCCGCAGTGGGAAAAGGTCCCGCCCCATCAAGGCACGCCAGCCAATCAGGGGAGACTGGCGAAGTGAGCAAGCCTGGTAGTGGGGATTGCTAAGAGTTCTGCAACCGGGTGTGTCTGCTGTGTGCTCGCTGCAGTGGGGAGGGAGAAATTCCGATGAAGAGGACACGGTTTCACAACGAACAGGTTTGGATCTGCGTGCAAATTTCAAGTAGGGATTCGACCTGTGGCTACCTAGGTACAATCCGAATTAAGTATTGGTAGCAGAATCAGTTCAGCGGACATACAAAAAAGAAGATACTTAGGGAACTACTTTAGCAAACACGGGCAAACACATGAAGCATGGATGACAGGCATATGCAAGATTGCCTTGGCCTTCTCAGTGCAA
This sequence comes from Sphaerodactylus townsendi, assembly GCF_021028975.2. Taxonomy (NCBI): domain Eukaryota; kingdom Metazoa; phylum Chordata; class Lepidosauria; order Squamata; family Sphaerodactylidae; genus Sphaerodactylus; species Sphaerodactylus townsendi. The sequence goes on from NC_059429.1 coordinate 111,800,208, forward strand.
AAGCATTAAATATATAAAGCTGCACACTCAGAGGTGGGATCCAACCAGTTCTCACCACTTCTCTAGGAAGCAAACTTCTCTACTAAAGCAACCTCCCTGCCCAATAGGGACTGGAGGTGCATGTGTGCAGCGGCGCCACTGTTTGAATCCCACCACCATCGGAACCTGTTATTAAAATTTTTGAATCCCACCACTGTGTACACTGCCATTCACATTTATATGTTTGATGTGGGAAGCACATGTACTGCATAAAGAATTTGAAGATGACTATCAGCAATGGGGTGGAACCACCCTTACTATGTTCAGTCTGACAATACCTTTTCTTTTTAGGGTCAGACTTGGTGGGGTAAGAGACAGTTTTGCAGATTTGCAATAGAACCTGTCTGGAGCCAGCGTGGTGTATTGGTTAAGAGCAGGTGCACTCTAATCTGGAGAACTGGGTTTGATTCCCCACTCTGCCACTTGAGCTGTGGAGGTTTATCTGGTGAACCAGATTAGCTTGTGCACTCCAACACATGCCAGCTGGGTGACCTTGGGCTAGTCACAGTTCTTCCAAGCTCTCTCAGCCCCACCTACCTCACAGGGTGTTTGTTGTGAGGGGAGAAGGGAAAGGATATTGTAAGCCCCTTTGAGTCTCCTTGCGGGAGAGAAAGGGGGGAGAATATAAATCCAAACTCTTCTTCTTCTTCTTCTGTGAAACATTATGCTGAAATAAACATGCATTGGTCTGGATGGTGCCACACTCTGTTGTTTTTCTTGTGAGAAACTAATGTGGCTATTCCTGGGGAACTGAGTGGCATGGCATTACGGGATCTCTTCAAGAAATCTTCCTTGCAATCCTTGGAGTAGTTTTTCACTTTTAAGTTTGCTTTCAAAATACAAAAGTATAGGTGGCTCGCTAAAGAAATGAATAATTAGCACTTTTTAAAAAAAATAGTGGGCAGAGGTGGCTTGAAGTATGAAAGGAACATGAAAGGCTGATGGCTGATCCAGTGCTTAGTTAGCTGCTATGCATGCCTGCTATTAAGACCATGAAGCTTGAAAGAAGCTCAGCTCAGATTATAGCTGAGAAACCTGAACATCCATGTTCACCTTTGATTGTTTGATAAAATTTATAATCTGCCTTTCTGCCCTCATAAGATCTATGAAGGTGACTAAGAAATTTAAAAATGCATAATAAAACCACATTTTAAAATGAAAAAACCACCACTTCTCAACCTCTCCTCCCAGATAATTAAATCAGTTGAAACCAGAGCCAAAATACAAAGACATAAGAATAGCAATTAAACCATTGCTCCATTATTTCTTTGGGATTTGAGGATTAGTTATTGGCCACTTCCATTTTCAACCACCCCGCCCCCCCCCCCTTCCAGTTTGTTCACACTCACCCCAGTGGTGGGATTCAGCAGGTTTGCACCTCTTCGGCAGAACCGGTTGTTAAAATGGTGCCTGTAAACAACCAGTTGTTCAATTATTTGAATCCCACCACCGGAACCGGTTGTTAAATTAGTTGAATCCCACCACTGACTCACCCCCTTGAAACAATTCCTGCCTGCCATTTTCTGACTGTCCTGTTATTGTTTTTTAACTTCTCCATGGAGCCAGTGCTTCAATGCGTCAAAGTCTCATGTTGCGATTCTTCAGAGGGTGTGTCTTTGTAGCTATGAAAACATCACCACCACCCCCAAATAAAAAAAATCTGATGAAAATTGCCAAGGTCCCTTCCGCACATGCAGAATAATTGACTTTGGATCCACTTTCAGAGCAAACCCAGAAAATGATGTCAAGGAAGAAGTCTGAGGACTGCAGAGAAGCATGGGGAACATTTTAAAGAGATACACACAGCAAGGCAAAGTGTCTTGAAAACATTTCACCAAAAGAATCGCTAAAATCAAGAATGCATTTAAAAAGTTTGGGCTGAAAATAAAACGTTTTGGGGCTAAAACATTGCGGAACTCCTGGGAGGAAACATTTTACTTTCTGCCTCAAAATGTTTTATTTTGGTTGTGCAAAAAGGGCCACTGTTTGCAAAACTGTTGCCTGCCCAATGGTATGGGAAGGGGGACGTGACATTGTTAATTTTACAGGCTGATTCAAAGTGGATGTCTCCTGGGTTATCTGACTCACCACAAAGAAAGAAAGATGGAGCATTTTTTTCTTGACATAGGAAAAATTTTTTTACTGCACTTTAAGTGCTCTGAATCAATAAGGCATTTCACTGGAGTCTAGGAAAGTCATGGGATTAGAAGGAAATCTGATCTGCCATCCCAGTGTGTTGAGACAAGCTTTTCACTGCACTGCAAACAAGGACAGAAGAGAGGGCAACTTACTAGGAGGAAATAGGAGGCTGTGTGGACATTCAAGTCTGTAGCACAGAGAGGACTGGGGGACATTGTTGAAGGAGCTGCATCACTTAAACAGCACTAAGTGGATTCCCTCAATTAGATCAGCAGTATTAGTCTACTATTTTAATGGACAGGATTTCTTAATTGTAAAAGCTTGAAAATTAACATGTTTATTACACACAGATGCCTTTGTAAAAGTTTTACAGTACAGTCCAAAGCTAGTTACACCTTTCTAAAACCATTGACTTCAACGGATTTATCATGGTGAAAATCTCTTCAGGATTGCACCACCAGTGATGTGTGACAATATTGACAACACAAGAGCAGCCCCACTGGGTCAGACCACTGGTCCATCTAGTCCAGCATCCTGGGCCAACAAAGGGCCAACCAGTTACCTAGAACACAAAGGTCTATGGCTGCCATCCCCAGCTGCTGCCTTCCAGCACTGGTATTCAGAGGTATACTGCCTCTCAGTATGGAGGCTTGCTTCACTCACCATGGCTAGTAGTAATTGGTGGGCCTCTCCTCCATAAATAGGTTTTCCTCAACTGACCTGTTCAAAATAATGTCCCTGTTTTCTTGCACTAGAAGCTTTTCCCACTTACAATCAGAGTTTTGTTTTGATTTTTGTTGTGGTGGTTGTTGTTTTTACAGAATTCACCAGTGCTGAATATTGGCACCTTTATTGGGCTCCCGCTCTCCCAAGTTCTGATGGGACATCTGGTGGCAATCAGCAGTACCTTAAAAATAAGTACTGGCACCCTTTTTAAATACATAAAGCAGTGCTAAATGAATACGTATGAAACACTTGCTTAATTGGTGAGATGACATTAAAATGCACAATAATATAAAAAACAGGAGTCCAGTGGTATCTTAAAGGACAAAAAAAATCTAACAAGTTTTTGTAAGTCAGAGCTCACTTCATTAGCTGCATTGGAGTACACATCCATTAGATTAATGCTTTTATATTCACAACAGAAAGGAAGAAGGGGAAGATGTTATGAGCAGAGGCGGGTTTAAAACGGGGGACATCTTCTCTTTGTAACATTTTTTCTGCCCTTCTGATGTGATGATAACAGATTATATAATTTATCCTCCTCCCCCCCCCACCCCCCCGCCCTTGGACTCTCAGCTTAACATGGTGTGGGCGAAGCTGAGAACGATACCATAAGAGGTCTAGATTCTGTCAAGAGGCTAAATTAGCAGAGTCACTCAAGGCAGGATGGTCACAGCTGAGGCACCAGAGGGAGATGCGTCCACCCCCTTTGGGGATCAGAAATGAACAGAGAGTTCCAGTGTTGATGGAGATGGAGAATCCTTGAAGGGCAGCTACTGGCCTGGGATGAAGAACATATTATCACAGCAATGTTCATCAAAATGAATGACAGTTCACAGACAATTGACTGAAGATGTTATCACAAGCCACTAAAGTTAAAATGAGATGTTTAAACAGGAGAGTTTGCTACTCTGAATTCAAACAGGTTATTTCTCTGTAACATGACTTCTTGCCTGGGTACAGAACCCTATCTTATGGCCTTACAAATCTGTGATAATTTCCTTCAACTTTTACTTTTATAGCTGTGTCATTAAATTCACATTAGGTTCTTACAGCAAAAATGTTTAAAACAGATGTGGCTGTTAAAGTTACATTATGAATTTTACAACCTGAGGTTTTATGACACTGAAACAAAACTTCCAAGCCACAAAGACAAGACAGGGGGGAGGGGGGTGAAAATAGAATATATTTTTGATGGTGACATATCATTGTACTAGCTATCTAAAACATAAAAACGTACTACATGAGATCATTCATACCTATCTAGTAAATGTCTATAGATGGAAATAACCCAGACAGTTACAGTGCAATTCCATGTAGAGTTACTCTAGTCTAAACCTACTGATTTCACAGGATTTAGTGTGGAGTAATTCCACATAGGACAGTTCTATTACAAGCCACTGAAGCAATATGAGCCATATTTTGTGCCTTTAGGGCAAACTAGCACATTTATAATATTTGTAGCCCTGACTGTTGTTCCTTATGAAGTGAATTTGTCTGGTGAGAGCTCCCAACTACACCCCTGTAATATAATTTACATAATGATGTCACCAGAGAGGGCAGAAAATGGATCCACCATTTTTGTGACGGACATATTCATTACTTTCCATTGGTCCCGCTGCAGTTGACTATCCTTGACTGAAGAGTCTAAAAAAAAAGGAAAATATTACCTCATGCTAATGCAAATTCTCAACTTAAGAATCTGTTTTCTCTGAGAATGCCATGTTTTCAATGAACAGAGACATATTTGGGAAAGAATGAGATTCCATTTGACTTCATTATAAATCAAGTTCCATTCTTTCTAATTTCCTTTAATGAAAATTCCATTACAGCAAGTTCGATAGAAATATTTTGGCAGTGCCTTTCCAAGTTATAAAGAGCAGAGAAGGCATGTTCCATTTCATCCCATACAACATGCTTCTTAAATTTCCTTCTCCTTAAAATCCATACCCCAGCCTATGCATTGTACATCCTACTGTACATTTAAATCAATATTATTTTACAGGCAGGAATATTCAAAATAATATTTTATGTACATGTTACTGATCATTAAATATTTTAGTTTCTTTATATTTCTGTACCACATTGGCACTCTCTTCAGGTCAATGACATAAGGATTCCTTTAGTAACATCCATATTTAGAATGATATACCATCAATGATGTACATAGTTGCTTACAAGGTAATTAAGCAAAAAAGAGGTCCCTGTACTGCCAAGCAACCTCTTTTATATGGCAAATTGATTCAAGAAATAATCTGGGGCCAGAATGACATGTCCTAAAGCAGGGGTCTTCAAACTATGGCCCTCCAGATGTTCATGGACTACAATTCCCATCAGCCCCTGCCAGAATGGCCAAGTGGTAGGGCTCATGGGAATTGTAGTCTATGAACATCTGGAGGGCCATAGTTTGAAGATCCCTGTCCTAAAGTAATATCACGGCAAAGTTTTCTTCCATTCCAAACTAATAGACCTGTAACTTTGACTGGTGGAAAGCTCTCTGGAGGTGGGCCATCTCAGTAGGATAGATAGGAAAAAGATTAGCACACCTTTTCCCTAGTGTGCCACATTTCATCTGTATATCATCTCTTTTGGATACCATTTTTCTAGAAGAAATGGAGGCTAAGTCAAAGATGGCTGAAAAATATAGTTCCAGTATGGCTATGCAATGATCATAAATCATATGGTGCAATTCTTTCCAAATTTTAAAAAATTCCCAAACAAGGAAAAGGACTGTAATTTTGCTTTGTCTCTCACATACTATATTCTTTTCCACTGAAAGATGACAGTAAAACTGTATATTAATCCGCCATTTCCTGGCCTTCTAGCTCCGCTTGGGTCCTAGTGTCTTGGGGACAGACTTAGGAAACGAAGTAGTCTGGAACAACAAAAGTCCAGGAAATGGTGGATTAATGTACAGTTCTACATTTCAGTGGAAAAGAGAATAACCTTTTTAAAAAACAATATGAGGGAGAATATCCAGAAATGTCATCCCTTCCCTTACAGTCTACGTTACTACATTTCAGCATGCGCTCTATCATGCAATTCTGCTGATTCTGCTATTTTGCACTATAAGCTACATCTTGTGGCAATTAATACATTCCTATAGTTTTTTTTATTTCATCTTGAGAGCCAGCATGTGTAGTGGTTAAGAGTGGAGGACTCTACTCCGGAAAACTGGGTTTGATTCACCACTCCTTCACATGAGTGGCAGACTGTAATCTGGTGAACCAGGTTTGTTTTCCCACTCCTCCGCATGAAGCCTGCTGGGTGATTTTGGGCTAGCCACAGTTCTCTCAGAACTCTCTCAGCCCCACATACCTCACAAGGTATCTGCTGTGGGGATGGGAAGGGAAGGCAATTGTAAGCTGCTTTGAGACTCTTTAAAGGTACAGAAAAGTGAGTTATAAAAATCCAGTTATAAAAACTTATAAAAACTTCTTATTTCTCTGCATACACTATAAGATGCTTTTATTGGCTGATGTACAGTAGCTGTGGATTAAACTCAATACACAGGACTTTAACCTTGCAACCATTTGGAGTTGTTGTTTTTTTACATCTTCCATATGGAACAGTTTTTAGAGGTTACTTTGATGTGTTTAATTATCCAGAAATTTCTGTGACCAGCCTTGAGCCCTAGGATTAAAGAAGGTGAGAAATTCAAGGGAAAATGAAATTGACTGAACCATTTGTTAACCATCAGCTTTTTTGGCACAAACACATTTACTGGGTTAAGTTTTACATATTAACTAACAAAACACAAGTTTTTACACATGTTCAGGCAGCTAAATTATGTCTAGCTGAAGTCAGAAGAAAACGTCAACCAAACTTGTGATAAGTGCTAATAGCTACAAGAATCTGTGAAGTAATATCAGCAATAATGCCCACCGCTGGGAAAAGTACGTATTCTTTGTTTTGACGTTTTACCTTCTGGCTGCACAGCCTCCTCCTCTCAAGATCAGGTCCAAAGTGTTGTTTTGCTTTCCTGTCCTGAAAGCCTTATCTGTTAATTCTGCTTTACAAAATTCCTTGTAATCCAATCTATCAAGTTTCCTCATTCATTCCGCTTCCTTTATCTCCATCTTTTCAATTTAGTTATGACCCAGGTTCAGATCACAGTTTTACCAAGCAGCTGTGCAAAATATATTTTAGGCCACATGGACTTTTGTATGGGATTTAAAGTCAGATTCTATGTGCTAAAAGTTTGGGATATCAGAGCTTTTTGAATGTGTTTCCTTTTTAAAAAATTGCTCTAACATTAGCCAGAATACTTCTCCTCTAAAAGCACTGACTAAAATTAATCTTGTTTTATTTCATATATTGACACATTTTCGTCTGCTTTTGGTCCTTTAAGAGACCTATGTCTTATTTTGAAATGGCCATTTTCCTCTCTAGATGACTGAGGGTGCCATCTGATATTAGCTCCATATTTGCTGATATTTGATAAAGGATTGGACAATTGTATTGTTATATATCAAGAAACTGGTGAAGATAAATATTGATTTAAATAATGACTTAATGTTCATGGGTGTAATGGAAGACAGAAGGGTGGATAAACAATATAGGTATATGTATAAAATAATGATTAAAATAATGTATGTATAAAATATGTATAAAATAATGATTAAAGCAGCCCATGCAACAATAGCTTTGGGCTGGAAAGAAAAGAAAAAATGGACACTTCAGAAATGGTTAGAATATATCTGGGAACAAGTGACACTTGATATTTTCGATATATTAACCAAAAATAAGACATGGCAAGATAAACAGAATGAAATTTTGAACATATGGATAATATACGTGGACTGGATGAAAGAAGCTCGAGTCAACGAAGAAATATGGGAGAAGAGGCTACAGAGAATGAACTTACTGCTGTTTGTGTGACAAAACTATGAAGAAGAAGTAATGGGGGAGGGAGGGAGAAAAGGGGGGAAAAGTATTGTTTGAAAATGTATGAAGAAGGAAATTACTATAAACTGTAAAATTCAAATGATACAATAAATTTTTTTAAAAAAAAGATATTTGATAAAGAATGCTCTGTAGATCATTTTGTTTTTTAACCTGATGAAGAGCTCTGTAGAACTTAAAAAGCTTGACCGTTGTTTTATGTTATTTTGGTTAGTTCTGGCAAAAAGTAGTATTTGACTTTCTTTCTTGTATGTGTTTGTGTGCCTTTTGCATTGGACCAACACAGCTACCGGCAAACTCCGATTTCATAGTAGGCGTCATGCCCCCAGAGACACCCTCACTATTTTCTTTATTTAACTCTCAGTGTACCCTTAGTCAGAATGGGTTAGTTGCCTTTTGTACAACATTCTATGAAAGGGAACCTTAGTTAGACCCTGTCCCTTTAAGAAGCCCTCTGGAGGCAAAGCACCATAGCATTCTTAGGTTAACAGTTCCTGTTTTAAAGGTTTATTTTTAGTTCAGGTGGCTGGGGAAGGTAGGAGACAGCAATATCTCATAAGAACATAAGAACATAAGAACAAGCCAGCTGGATCAGACCAAAGTCCATCTAGTCCAGCTCTCTGCTACTCGCAGTGGCCCACCAGGTGCCTTTGGGAGCTCACATGTAGGATGTGAACGCAATGGCCTTCTGCGGCTGTTGCTCCCGATCACCTGGTCTGTTAAGGCATTTGCAATCTCAGATCAAAGAGGATCAAGATTGGTAGCCATAAATCAACTTCTCCTCCATAAATCTGTCCAAGCCCCTTTTAAAGCTATCCAGGTTAGTGGCCATCACCACCTCCTGTGGCAGCATATTCCAAACACCAATCACAGGTTGCGTGAAGAAGTGTTTCCTTTTATTAGTCCTAATTCTTCCCCCCAGCATTTTCAATGAATGTCCCCTGGTTCTAGTATTGTGAGAAAGAGAGAAAAACAACTCTCTGTCAACATTTTCTACCCCATGCATAATTTTGTAGACTTCAATCATATCCCCCCTCAGCCGCCTCCTCTCCAAACTAAAGAGTCCCAAACGCTGCAGCCTCTCCTCATAGGGAAGGTGCTCCAGTCCCTCAATCATCCTTGTAAACTCAGAAGTTTAAGGTGCAAAAGACCCATGATATTTTAAATAATCCAGTTCCAACAGAATGGCAAGGAGACAGAGTCCAAGTAGAGGACACTGGGAGAACTCAGAAGACGAAGCAAGCAGCACAGACTTCCTTAGAAGCAGTTAAGGAAAGAGTTGGGCCTCTTCCGCACACGCAAAATAATGTGTTTTCAAACCACTTTCACAACTGTTTGCAAGTGGATTTTGCTATTCCGCACAGCTTTAAAGAGCACTGAAAGCAGTTTGAAAGTGCATTATTCTGCATGTGCAGAATGAGCCTATGTGTCTGCAAATTCTTCAAATCGTCTCCAAACGTTTCCAGCATTGCAAGTATTCTTTTATAAGATAGACTTCATGGGAGGAGTCAGAGCCCTAAACTTTCAATATTATTAAACCGTTTTTGAACTGTTACTTATTTGTCTGTGGGTCTTACACTCTGTTCTGGCCAAGTGCAAGGCACCTGAATTTAGTTTGCTTGGGGAACAGAACAGTAGGACTCTGTTTCCAGACGTTCAACATCCTCATGCTTTACTTAGACAAATAATATACATTGCTAGTTACTTTAATGACGTCTTCCTTCTAAACTGACTGATTATTTTGCCCTCCCCATTCATAGTGTCAGTTATTGTTGGTTCTCTCCTGTGCTTTGTTCGGTTTCTATGGTTTATTTATTGTCTTACAAAAGGTTTTGAAAACATTCTCAGTCCTTTTAACTGCTGCAGTTTTTTTTAAATTAACATCAGTCCACCTGCCTTAATATTTTTTCTTGCTGTGCTTTGTGTTTTACTCTGCCTCCAGAGTATCTACAAACAAACATTTCTGTGTGTAAATCCCCTTCTTCAGGAACTGTTTACCTATTTCTTTCACAAATTGTTACCTCTTTCACTGCCTACTAGAAGATCACATGATGCCACCCGTCCCACTCTACCATGCCACCCAGCAGCATTAATGGTGGTTGTCATCCACTCCTGGAGGGCTGAGGTACAAGTCACCAAGCATCAAATGACACATCAGTCAGGTTTGGTCCCCCCCATCCCCAACTTTGCTGCTTGTGTAAAAATCAAACAATCTGGATGTTTCATGATACATGCTTTTGGCTGCAGAGACTCTAGTTTCCCCTTGGTCCGGCTTTCCTCAGCAATTATATTACCTCACAACCTGAGGATTCTTCCCTCCACCCTGTCTCTGCAATCTCCTCTCCAGCCTCATGGGTGATCTAAAAACCTGGCCAGGTAAATTTCCATATTAGCACTTAATCTCTTTGTTTCCGTCCAGTTGGGAGACAGTCATCATTTCCATGACTTATTCTCTGGTAACAAAGGCCTTTGGCATAAAGTTTTCAGACATTGTTTTATACTTGTGGTTCTCCCACGCAATATTGTTCTTCAGCTTGTAGGTCCATCACTATAAAAGCAGAGATTAAGAAAGAAAGAGTGCTTCCAAATATGTGTTGCAGTTCCAAAGAAAACTGTGCATATGTTTTTGCCCACACAATATAATCATGAAAAATCTCTCCTACCCCAATATAAGGAACAAAATGAAAGTGATCTGTGGCTGCCAGGGACGGAAGACGAAAGGATGAGGTTGAAGTTCAGAGTTGAGAAGTTCAATCAGTTTGCAATTCATAAATGTTTCTAAACCCAAACAGAAACTTGAGATGCTGCTTGTATCAGTAATGACTTAACTTTTGGCAGATGAAAAACCCTGCCCCCTCTTTTCCTGTGCTTATTGTCCTTTTACAGAACAGAAACTATTCAAGGGTGCTTTCTTTTGCTGCTGTATCCAGACATCTACAATACTTTGCATTGTCTTCAAGGTTTAACAAAAGCACCATCTAGAAAATCAGAGGTCTGAGAGGCTGGCCTGTGCTGCATCCACACATCACAGGATCTTGCATTCTCGTGGCACTACAGCAATAATCCACAACTTTATTTTCCCGTGGGGACAAGCCAGTCTAGCTGCAAATGATTGCAATAGCATAAATTGAATGCAATATCTAATGGTATCTGAATGAAAACCTGTTTTTCTTCTCCTGAAATATCCTATTATCACCATTTGCTACTGATGAATTCCATGCCCTTGCAAACAAATGTGAAGAATATTGCAATTAGGGTTGCCAGCACTGGGTTGGGAAAGGGAAATTCCTGGAGATTTGTGGGTGGAACCTGGGCTGAGGTTGGGGAAGGGAGGAGCTTAGCAAGGATGTGGTGTCAAAGGGGCTTTCCCACTACAGAAGGGAGCTAAGGTCGACTCAGTTCCCTTCAGTGGAGGACGATTCCAGGCTGTCCCCACAGCAACTGAGTTGGCCTCCTGGAACTGAGCTAAGTGGACGGGATCATCTTGGTGCCTGTTTCGCTCCTCGATCATGATTGGCGCTTGTGTTACAGTGGGAAACAGGACCGTTCTTTTTTTTTTTTTTTTTTTTACAGTTTTACGAGGGGGTTACAGTTAAACCACGCGCTTTCTGCCCGCTTCTACGACACTCCCTGTTCTGGCGATGCACCACAAAAAAGCGGCTCATGATTGGTTGAATGGATGAGGTGTCGTTTCAATGCTTCCCCACTTCGAAGCTTCGAAGCGGTATCGACCTTGTTCCGGCAAGAAGAAGTAGTAGTTCATAACTTCACGACAAGGATGTCCGCCAGTTCTGAGGTAACCACAGAGACAAAACAATGTTGAGCTCGGTGGCAGTGGGGATTCACTGAGGCGAACCTAGGTAGAAACCAGTTCAACTCTGTTAGTGGGGAAAGCCCCATAGAGTCCAGAGCTGCCATTTCCTGCATGGAAGCTTATTTATGTAGTCTGGAGAGCCATTATATTAATAATATTTAGATTTTTCTGTCATTCTTGCTGCTCCACACTTGGACAATTGGTTTCATATATTTGCAGCGCAATCCAAGTGGATTGCCCAGTGGATCTAGAAGAGAGTACTATCAGTCACCTAAACTTCAACCATGGGTCTAAAGTCCCTCTTCGTGCCCTCACAACTGCTGCCCACTGTCCACACTAAGGTGGAGTCCCCACAGTCAATTAATCGCGTGATACTCACACGAAATATCAAGGTTTCAGCAAGAACTCCCCACTGCTTAACCACCGAACACAGATTCATCTGGTTCTGGCACTCCCTCTCCCCCGTATCATGTGTTTGTTAAGAACCTGCATGGAAGTGAACCTTTTTTAAAAACACGCACCAAAGCCAGATCGGTGGTGAGGTTCAGGGCTTGAATGTAGATTTAATTTCCCGCCGTAGGGAGTGAGGCGGAGCCTTCCAGTCAATCAGTGCACAGTGGGCTGTGCGCAATGCGTGTGCAGCCTTTTTTTGTGCTGGTGGTGGCTACGTTGAACATGGGTATGAGGAGCAAAAGAGCAAAAGTGCACACATGCGGTATGTGTAAACTGAGATTAGCCTTCTGTGCCAACTGTAAACTGTGTAAACTGTGTAAACCGAGACTGACCTTATGTGCCAACATGACCGCGCAGAGAAAGATTTAGAATGGCGAAACCACGCAGTCACGAAGCTGCGCATGGAAAACAAGACGAGGGCGGAGTATAGTTCCTGCCACAACACGATAGCCAATCAGAAGAAAGCAGCATAGGCAGGGAGATTGTACATATGCATCTATGGGCTTACGTAACAATGTAGCTTCACGCCAAAAAAAGTTTTTTTTTAAAGTTCCCACCCCAACACAACACAACAGCCAATCAGGACAAGGAAGAACAGATTGCGTGTTCGTGGGGAGTGTAACATTGTTTGAATCTGTGATAGACGTCGAAGTGTTCATTAGAAACACGCTGCAGTGGGGATGGAGAAACCGTGATGAAAAGGTGCTGTTTCTTTTGAAACCTGGTTGTATCTGGCTTTAATTTCTCAGTGGGGATTCCACATTTGGTACAGCTCTCATTCTTGGAGCTCTTCCTGCACATTAGAGTCAAAAACATGGTATTGGCTTAGTTATTGTTGCTGCAAAAAATACAAGAAGAACTGGTATGTTTTGCAAGAGCTGGTGAAGAGGTCATTGAAAATGTCATTAGGAAAGTGCTAACATGTGACTGAAAAGATCAAGGCTGATTTAGACTTATTTATTTTAACTACCAGCAGCTCTCACAGCCTGCCGCCACTCCAAATACAAGTCTTTTCATATCATTTACTACCTGAGCCTTTTAGCTGCAGATGCCAGGGACTGAATCTGAAATCTTTTGCAAGCCAAGCAGGTGCTCTTCCCCTGAGTCATGACTAGTAATGCGTTTTCAAGCTTTGGTGGGTTTTTAAATGAGAATGAACAACAGGCAACATAAAGTCAAGAAGGAGGAGGAGGAGTTTGGATTTATATCCCTCTTTTCTCAACCACAAGAGTCTCAAAGCGGCTTACAAACTCATTTCCCTTTCTCACCCCACAACAGACACTGTTTTTAACAGACTCAGGCGCAAGTTTCGTGACGGGAGGTGGAAGCTGGCTAACAAAGGCTCGAATCCGACGACGCTGGGACCGTCCCGCATGGGGCCAGTCCTGAAGTGAGCTTCAGGACGGCGGCGTCGCAGAAGCGCTGGCATGCTCGCCAACCCGGGCGTGGTCCCCAGGCGCCAGGAGCAGGGGCATGCCCCAGGCCTCGGCGGCACTTACCGGAGGCCCGGGGACAAGGTAAGTGCCAGGAGGGAGTGGGGGGGAGGCGTTCGCTCGGCAGCGGCTTCAAGGCAGCGTTTCCCCAACAAGTACCCTTCTAAGCGCACTGGGGAAACGCTGGCTTCGCGGCGCGAGGGCGGCGCAGCTGCGCCCCCTGTGCGAATGGCAGCCTGGGGACGGCGTTTTTGCCGTCCCCAGGCCACCATATTCTGCCCGTGCTGAAATGGCCAAACACTTGCATAAGGTGTTTTGCTCAAGGTATGTAGAAAGGTTTGCTCAAGAATCTTTAGCAACTTCACAGAAGTACAGATTCGAGTAGATATTTGTTATGAAGAAACTTACCAGTTGGCTTAAGCTCACTGCAAAAACAAGTAATAAAGGGCTTTAAGTAATGATCATGGGAATGGGGGAAGTGAAGGGGCTTGTTATGGGAAGAGGCTTTAATTGTATTGTTTGATATGCTTATGTAATAGGCGGATCGGAAAGCATGGGACTCTAATTACCCTTAGCCAATGAGGGAAAGGAGAGGGACCTCTGCGTCAAGGAAGTGAAGGGGAATATGATCAAATGTAATCACTGTGCTGCTTAGAGTAGAACAGGAAATACAATCCTGGTCTATTTCCTTTATTAATAAAGCTACTTTAAATTCGAACCATTGGGGTCAGTGACTGGTTTCTCCAGACTCTAATGGGTGACTGAGAGTGTTTACAACAACACCTTGTGAGGTAGGTGGGGCTGAGGGAGTTCTGAGAGAATTGTGGCTATTCCAAGGTAACCCAACAGGCCTCATGTGGAGGAATGGGGAAACAGACCTGTTGCAAGCCAAACAGCAAGAGATAAAGAGTGCAGGGGGTCTTGCCAAGTAGCTCTTCACCTGAAGCCCTGGCACTATATGCAACAACTAGAAGATAATCACCCAGAGAGAGAGATGCAGATACACTGGCTACTTATCTGGAAACCAGTAGCTATAGTGACATAAATACAAAATTCTGGGCCCCATCTGGAGGGGGGCAACTAGACAGGAGGCAGTGCTTGAGCTTACTTTTGGATCTGAAATTTGTGCTGATTGAGCCTCTCCAAAAGCTGAAGTATTTAGCAAAACTTTGTTTATCTTCCGTGGAATTAGAAATGCAACTGGGAACCTTCATGTGGTCTCGGGTACTAAGAAGTGGTACATTTGGCAGGTTATGCCTTTTAGAAGTTTTCCTCCCACTAAAATTTGGTTGATGTTAAAGAGAAGTAAGTTCTCTTAGTGGCAGAGGAGGGGAAGTTGCTTTTTGTTCTGTTGCACAATAGCTGGCACTGAATCTTCCAGCAGCAAGCACAAACTCCCAAAGAAAAACATATACTCAGCCATCATTTCCTGCCTTTCTTTTTGTTTCTGCTCCGTGGAGAAATGCATAGCATTTCTTAAGACTTAGCAGTTTTCGGAAAGATATTAACAGAAGAGGGGCGGGAGGAAGACTGAGTTTGCTTTCAGTTTGTAGCAGCATCCTTTATCCACCTTTCCCCGCCCTTCCGATTCTTTGATGGACATTGGAAGGGGGAGATTGAATGTGTATACACAAACGGCAGCCTCACAAGAATTGCCTGCCACTAGCTCTGCGACAGATGAGAGCCACGGAGAAGAGCAGCTGCTGTCTTCATGGGAACTTCAGACTGATAAACAGCCAGCTAGACAAACAACAGTTTCCTGAATCGTTGTCAAACCACAAAAGGGAGGGGTGGCATATTAAATCTAATTAAATAAAAATAAAATAAATAAAAATCGGGGAAGAAGGAATTAACGGTTGTACAGTGACGAAGCTTGCCCAACCGACCTCCTAAGACTGCTGACGGCATCAAACATGGCTGGTAGTGAGACAGACAGAGACCTGCGCCATAGATATTCACAGTCACACATATGCATGCACAGCAAGTTTCCGCTCTCATTTTTTATTTCTTTTATACACACAAAAAGCCACTGGGTATGATATCCCTGCGCTTTTCCAGTCTGTTTATGTAGGGAGTAGCTTCCAAACATTCCTGTAAGAGTAAACTAGATGAAATACAGAGTGATCTAGAATTCTTTTTAAAAGACACCAGTCTATTCTGTACTTCCACATGGTGATAGTGTTCTTTGTGCCTTCCACTACAGCATTTGCATGGCAATGGAGTGTCTGTGCAGTAGTTTTCACCACACTTGCCTTGCCTCAGTCCCACACAGTCGCCACTTCCCTCTCTGTCACACTGGATAAGTTTTTTACAAATCAATACCGTGTTTCCCTGAAAATAAGACAGTATCTTATACCGTATTAACTTTTGCTCCCAAAGATGCGCTATGTCTTATTTTCAGGGGATGTCTTATTTTTCCGCTCCACAGCTGCATGCTCTGGTGTTCTGTTCGACGGGCATGCTTCCAAACAAGAACTGTGCTACGTCTTACTGTTGGGGGATGTTTTATATTTAGCCCTTCAGCAAAACCTCTACTACGTCTTATTTTCAGGGGATGTCTTATTTTCGGGGAAACAGGGTAGGTGACATATTGGTATTGCATTTTAATGGCACTATGTCTGTTGCTCCTTGTTTGTTTAACAAATCTATTAAAAGTCCACATAGTATGTAAATCTGTTGTGACTGCTATCTTTCCTAAAAGGCTGCACCAAACCAAGTTTGGGAAAGACAGCAGTAAAGCAGGGAAAACACAGGGGTAGGATAAAAAGAGGAAGCAACTGGGACAGCACTGTGGAGCAAAATATCCATTTTGAGCAACCTCAGACTACAGTATTGAGATCAAAGAGAAGGAAGATATTTTTTCCAAAGCTATTTTCATGATGCAAACCCTGAAACTGCTATTTGTTTTGCAGCGTACCTAGTGGGGGTTGGGGAGCATACTCTCCAGTAATAGAGGATTACAGCCTAAGTTTGTTTATGTTTGTTTATTTAGATATTTGTACCCTGCTTTTCTCCCTAATGTTGACCTGAAGTAGCTTTCAATATCATTCTCCCATCCTCCATTTGATCCTCTAACAACCCTGTAAGGCAGGCTGGGCTGAGAGAAAGTGACTGGCTAAAGGAAACAAGACTTCTGCGACAGACTGGGAATTTGAACTTGGGTCTCCCAGATCCTAGTCTGACTTATAATCACTACATTCTGGTTCCAAATTATTAACAAGTGGGAGGCAGATACGTAGCTATGAGGGGACAGGGGGTGCGCTGTGCACCGGGCGCACACCAGTGGGGGTGGAAAATCTCCTCCCAACCCTTCCCCCCTCACCTCACCAGGCCTGGCCCCACCAGAAAAAGGTAAGTGGGGGCAGACTGGGGCCGTGTGGGGTGGCGCCTACACCTCTGGTGGAAGGTCTGCAAGACTTGCAGGGGGAGAATCCCATCTCTTTCGCCCCTCACGGGTCCAGGCCTAACCACCCACCTTAAGCCTGGAAGCGACAGCAATAATGCCTAGGAGCCACTCTGAGCCCGGCAACAATGCCTTTTTCTGCCACTGCAGCTAAGCCCAGATCCTCTCCCAGACTGCTCTACCATGACAGCAAGGTAGTGTTCCACTGGACCCTCTCCTAGTTTTCTTTTCTCTGGCAGCCAAACCCAGGGCCTCTCCTGGCATCTGCTGCTGCCACAGCCAAGCACAGAACTGTTCCTGGCATCCGCCACCAGGGCAGCTGGGTCTGGAGCTGCCGGCACCCTCAGCCATGGAGACTGGGCCTGGATTAGATCCTCGTAGCTGCTGCCATCAGCTCAACTGGGCAATGTGGTGTCTGCACCTGCTTTTTTATTATTTGGGGGGGGGGGGATGTAAACTTCCAGTGTATTTTGTTTTTATGTTTCAGATTTTTCCGCAAACCTTGGGAGTACCTCTTGTTTGCAGAAAAATCTGTTTAGCATCTGTGTGGTCCTCATTTGTGGATTTAGGTATCCGCAGATGGGGACCGCTTGTCGCTATTAGATATATAAATGAGTGCAAAGCTGGGGCCAGCTTCTTGCAGCTTCTATTGCCTTCCATTTCCATTAGGTAGGGAATGAGGAGCAGACATCTGTTTGGCCATTCCTTTAGAGTTTCTCCAGAGAACTAAAGTAATATGCAGATCTTTTTTTCGTTGTTTGTAGACAGCGTATGAGGATTTACGTTTGCTAACAAGCTTGGCCGACAGTTAAGTCATCTGTTTTCTGTGAACATGTACGGGGACCAGGCATTACACACACTGCAAAAGTTCTGAAAAACAAACAGAGTCTTGCCCATTGCAAGACAAAACCAGAACACTGTCAGGGCTGAATCAAACTCCTTTCAGCGCTTTCTTGTGCATGACTGGAGGTGTGGATTTTATGTGCAACCTCATAAAGAAAGCTCTCCAACTTCGCAAGCGGTGTGTACAAGCAGGTGATGGGTCACAGCAGGAGAGAAGGTGGAAATGTTTGTCAAAGGCATTAAACTGCGTGTTCGTATGAGAATTCCCCATCTGTTTCACGCGGGGACTGTACATTCTCTGACAGCTTTAGTGAGCTCAGTACAATCTTTAAAGCATTCCCTGGAAGAACAACTTTCATATCCCAGCAGGACTTCCTCAGACCTTGGAAGGCATAAAATCTTTTACAATACCTAGCACAGAGTTGGTAATTTCTCCTGTTCTGTTTTGTTCCTTTATTGTTCTGGAATGGTGGTCGATACTGAATTTTGCCCCTCTCGAATTCTTGTTTAACTCCAGAATATTAACACTGGAGCAGATACAACCATTCCGTAAGTAGCCTTCCTCCAATGGAAGAGCTACTTAAGTTGAACAAAGGGCCTTTCCCCACTTACCTTAAGCCCCGCACTACTTGAGCAGAGTAGCACGGGGTCCTCCGGCACTCCCCATGACAGGGGCGGCAACAGCGCAGCCGCCCCGATATTGCTGCTGTCGCACCCCCTCAGCGCGCGGCATCCCAGGCGCTCTTCTTAAGGGCACCTTTTGATGACCCCGCGCAAAGTCGTGGGGACGCCCGGGCACACGCCTGGGATGCCGCGCGCTGAGAGCAGCGCGCGGCATACGGGGGATGGAAGAGAGTGGGGAAAGGCCCTAAGTCTCCTTAGACTGGAGGAAAATATTGAGAGTTTTCTTCCCAAACA
Organism: Sphaerodactylus townsendi; assembly: GCF_021028975.2. NCBI lineage: Eukaryota > Metazoa > Chordata > Lepidosauria > Squamata > Sphaerodactylidae > Sphaerodactylus > Sphaerodactylus townsendi. The sequence continues at coordinate 111,818,878 of NC_059429.1, forward strand.
TTCTGGAGTTTAGAATACGTTTAAAACAATTTAGTAGAACACTATGTACCCTGTGCATTTTAAAAATAAATGTACAGAGCCTCCGCCATCCATGAAGATAGCCATGTTGGTCTTCCATAGAAGAGCTAGATTTGAGCTCAGGACCATCTTTGAAACAGACTTTGAGCCCTATCCAGAGGATGGAGGTAAATCTGCCCATACGAGCAGTGTATGGCCCTGCCAGTGGATTTGCCCTTCCTGGAGCACTTATCCTGGCAAAGGGGTGATCCCACTGGCGGCCCTCCCTACCACTGGAACATGGTACTGAATGTGGCCCCAGCGTCCAGCACTCCAGCCACCACCAGTGTCATGGGAGAGGGGCATGGTATGTGGCTTGGGGGTGTGGCCAGGGGAGGAGCCAACATTCATTGCCTTCCTCCTGGCCATTTGCCCTGTTGCGCCAGTGGTCGGGTATTCGAATGCATGCAACCTTAAAAGGTGGCATAAGTCCATTATTCCAAAAGGGAGATTTATCAGTGGTGGCAGGGGCGTAACGAGGCAGCCCTGGGCAAACTGTAGCCCTGGGCAAAACCTGAGTTGGATGCCCACCCCCCACTCCACCACAACCAAATTTTTTGGCACCAGGACATTGGTGCCTGCAGGGGGTGCCTTTTTAGACATATCAGCACCATAATTTCAGCATATCATCAGGAGACTGTCCTTATGGGATCCCCCCAAGTTTGGTGCAGTTTGGTTTAGGGGGTCCAAAGTTATGGACCCTCAAAGGGGGTGCCCCATCCCCCATTCCTTGCTAAGGAGATGGGGGCTACCCTTTGAGGGTCCATAACTTTGGACCCCCTGAACCAAACTGCACCAAACTTGGGGGGTGCCATCATCTCCAGATGATAAATTCTGGAAATTTGGTGCCAATAATATCCAAAGGAAATGCACCCCCCCAGGAAGACATCCAAGGGGAATTTGCCCAAGAATCTTTTGTTCTTCATTGAGTTTTATTTACATTGCTAAGCCAATGGGGGGGTTGCTGTGGGGAGCACATTTCTGAGAGGCACAGTCTCAAAAGTTTCAGGGTTTCATTAGGAGGCTGGCCTGATTATACCCCCCAACTTTGGTGCAGTTTGGTTCTGGGGGGGGCCAAAGTTAAGTGGACCCCTCAAAGGAAACTGTAGCCCCCATCTCCCTATTAAAGCTCCCCATTGGAAACAATGGGGGGATAGGGGGCACCTCCTTTGAGGAGTCCATAACTTTGGGACTCCCCTGAGACCAAACTCCTCACCAAACTTGGCAGGGGCTTAAGCATAAGGGACAGATCTCCTGATGATACAGCTGGAAATTTTGGTGCCAGCTTAGCCTAAAAAACTGCGCAGCCTCTGCAGGCCAAAATGGAAAACCACTAAAATACCCAAAAACGAACCCAGCATTTTGATGCCCCCCACAAGGTGATGCCCTAGGCAGCTGCCCACCTTGCCCAATGGGCATTACGCCAGTGCCAAGGGGACGGGGGGTGGGACGCACCGGGTGGAGTGCCCCCTGTAGAGGCATTTCAGGGGGCATGGGGCGGGGTGGGGTGGGGTAAAAGTCTTCGGGGGTGGGGTGGGAATTAAATTCTGGGGGTTGAGAGGGGCCATGCGGCATGCATGCACACTGGGCGCACTTCCTCCTCACTCCGTCCCTGCTTCCACCATCCATGTAATCTTTGAAATCATATGACTTTGTATGTTTCCTAATTAACTTCCCTTATATATGGCAAGTATTAGGGTGTACACATGGAAGAGCAGCTGTGTTTGTAGAAATTTGTGGAAAGTTAATGTGTCAGTAAGATGGGTTTCACCTATTCAGCTGTGATAGTCTGTTTTCCGATGAGAAGGGAGCATTTTGTGTGTGTGTCTGGGTCAAACTTGAAATCTTCACGTCTGTATCATCAAATGGTGCAGTGTAGAAAAAAAAAGTTGCCACCTAACTTGGTTGAGCATACAAACTGTCTTTCCACTAACATAAATATATGATAATGGCACTGAAATTCTTGTGGTGCAGATATAATAGGCACTATACACAAATATTTCTTTTAGTCATTGGTTTGGAAATATACAAATAGTTTCTGCACCTCGAACACAAAGAGCTGAGGTTAAAATTCTGCTTCACTGGAAATCTATTATACATTTCCTGAATATTTCAGCTGGATCCCAGTTTAACCCTGTAGTCCACAAAATACTTTTCCTTTAGTTACCTATGTTACAGGCTTTTAGGTGCCTGGCCAAAATGTCTTCATTCATCCAGATGTATCCTTTTGTCCCTCGGTTGCCATTCTTCAGGAGCACCTGAAATGCTCCCAGAATTATAAGCGATCTCCAAAATACAGAGATCAACTTCCTTGGAAAAAACAGCAGCTTCAGAGGACAGAATCTATTATCTTCTCAACCCCACTTTGTTCAGTAGCGGTGCAAAATCAGTTGAGAAGACAGCAATGGAATAAGCCATCTGTGAGAACTCCCTCTGCCAGTCACCCCTGCAGGGTAGGCCACCTTGGCCTCACAGGAGCTCAGCTACCCTTCTGGCACAAACAGGACATGATTCTGGCATCTGTAACCAGAGGGATGAATTAAATAATGTTGTTTAAATATGATTTTAGGTAGACATATAATGTTAGTAGAATTTAGGTTTTATTTGTAAGGTTGTCTGTGGTTTTCCTAAAGTTTGTAAAAGGTTTCTTTCCTTCTGAAAAATGTACTATTCTGAATGTATTGTCTGAACTGCAAGCTGGCTGGAGCATAAGATAAGGTTATGGGGGGGTGGGGGGGTGGATACAGAGAAACAGAATGCAGATAGTTAATGAGTCAGACAAACCTCTTTGCACTTGACATAGCCTCCCAAATGATTATCACACACACCCAGGAAAGCCAGCAGCTGATAACAGAAACTGTGTTAAAGAATGTCTTCCTAAGTTTGAAGAAAATTTACAAAGGAATAATTTAAGCTGCTTTTAAAGTATGTTTTAAGACTGTTGTTCACCACTCTGAGCCCCTATGGGGAGGGCGGTTTAAAAGTCCAATAAACAAACAAACAAACAAACAAACAAACAAACAAACAAACTGCCTAGCCATTTTAAAGTCTCTCCCAAGTCAGCAGTTTCAAAATACCCCCATTGATAGTCAGATACAGAGCAGAATGTCAAGATGAATACATGTAAGAGCCAGCAGGCAAACATCTGTGTTAAAAAACATGCGAAAGAGCCTGCTGGATCAGACCAGAGTCCATCTAGTCCAGCCTCTGCTATTTGCAGTGGCCCACCAGATGCCTTTGAGAGCTCACATGCAGGAGGTGAAAGCAATGACCTTCTGCTGCTGCTGCTCCGGAGCACCTGGTCTGCTAAGGCATTTGCAATCTGAGATCAAGGAGGATCGAGATTGGTAGTCATAGATTGACTTCTCCTCCATAAATCTGTCCAAGCCCCCTTTAAAGCAATCCAGGTTAGTGGCCATCATCATCTCCTGTGGCAGCATATTCCAAACACCAGTCACGTGTTGCGTGAATAAATGTTTCCTTTCACTAGTCCTAATTCTTCCCCCCAGCATTTTCAATGTATGAACCCTGGTTCTAATATTGAGAGAAAGAGAGAAAAATTTCTCTCTGTTAACATTTTCTACCCCATGCATAATTTTACAGACTTCAATCATATCCCCCCTCAGACGTCTCCTCTCCAAACTAAAGAGTCCCAAACGCTACAGCCTCTCCTTGTTACCACCAGGAAAATAAACAAAATATTTTCCTAAGTCAATGTTGCCTGATTACACTAGCTCCATGCTAGGACGCAGAGACTTGTGTGTCTCAGAAGCCTTCATAAGACTTGCAAAGGTTGCAAACATATGAATTGTGCCAATTATATATGGTTTCCCTCTTGTTTATGCCATTCTAGGATGTAATAAAAGCCGCTTCAGAGTTGAATTTATGATGGGCCTGCTGTTTAGGATTTTAGTTTGACTAGGTTCTCCAGTTATTTTAAGGTTCTGTTATTGTTAGGTTTAAGTCTTGCCTATAAGTATATGTGTTTATCCCTTAAGGTTTCCCTAATGTTTAAGTTTAGAAATGTTCTTTTTGAAATTTGTGTCTGATAGCAAAAGCAGTAGCCTGTAAAAGTCTGATATTAAGGGACAAGAAAGTTGGCTCTGGAATGCAGTTTAGACCAACACCCAGCCGACTCCTTAACAAAGACAAAGACCCCCTTTGGACTTGCAAATTGAATCTGTTGCCAGCACCCAGAGGTCCCCAGCCGTTGGAAGACATGCAGGGACCACCATTGGACAGTTTGAACTTTTTCTTTGTTGCAGCAACGTGAGGCGGGAGCCTCAGGGTATGACTAAAGGAAACAGCCAGCTGATAAAGGAAATAGCTAGGTGTGGTAGCGAGCCCACCTGGATTTTATGAATGGACCTTATCTGCTCTCCCTTCAGCACCATTGCGAGATCTCGCGGGAAGACAGCTGACAGCGGGATTTTGTAATCCCATTCAGAAGTTGTAACTGTATCTGGCTATTGGGTTGTTTGTTTTCTTATTGGTGTTTGGTGAGGGACTTGCCCCCTCACCTCCCCTTTTCCCTGCCCCTTTGCCCCCTTTGAAGTTTGGGAATAAAAGTTCTGGGTTGCAAGGGCCCAATTCTCCTGACCGAGCTGTGACCATCCTTTTGCTTTGAAGAACGTTGGCTTCCTGCGCCTCATTACTTTGCTGAGCTGAAATCACGTATTGTTACCCAAGCAGCAGCGGTAACATCCTCATAAGGAAGGTGCTCCAATCCCTCAATCATCCTCGTTGACCTTCTCTGCACTTTTTCTATCTCTTCGATATCCTTTTTGAGATGTGGCAACCAGAACTGAACACAGTACTCCAAGTGCGGTCACACCACTGCTTTATATAAGGGCATGACAATCTTTGCAGTTTTATTATCAATTCTTTTCCTAATCATCCCCAGCATAGAGTTTGCCTTTTTCACAGCTGCCATGCATGGAGTTGACATTTCCATGGAACTATCAACTAAGACGCCCAAATCCCTTTCCTGGTCTGTGACTGATAGCACTGACCCCTGTACTGTGTATGTCAACGGTGGCGAACCTATGGCATGGGTGCCAGAGGTGGCACTCAGAGCCCTTTCTGTGGGCACACATGCACAGAGTTCATCATGGGGGGAGCACGGAAAATCACACACACATCTAGGCTGGCCTGGGCACAATCCTTTACCTGGGAGTAAGCTCGGTTGCTGGCAATGGGGCTTGCTTCTGAGTAAACCCTCCTAGGGTCGTGATTCACCCATTCGACGCATTGCACGGTTGCTTCACCAAGTTGGCGCCTCGGAGTCAACCGTTTTTTCTAAACTAAAACCTCAGTATTCAAGTTAAATTGCCGTGTTGGCACTTTGCAATAAATAAATGGGTTTTGGGTTGCAGTTTGGACACTCGGTCTCGAAAAGGTTCGCCATCACTGGTGTATGTGAAGTTTGGATTTTTTACCCCTATTTGCATCACTTTACATTTTACTACAATGAACTGCATTTGCCATTTCTTAGCCCACTCACCTAATTTATAAAGGTCCGTTTGGAGCTCTTCACAATCCTTTGCAGTTCTCACCACCCTACATAATTTGGTATCATCCGCAAACTTGGCCACCACACTACCCACCCCTACTTCCAGGTCATTTATGAATAGGTTAAAGAGCACTGGTCCCAAAACAGATCCTTGGGGGAAACCACTCCTTACATCTCTCTGTTGTGAGAACTTCCCATGAACACCCACCCTTTGCTTCCTGTTTCTCAACCAGTTTTGAATCCATAGGAGGACTTCCCCTCTTATTCCTTGATTGCTGAGTTTTCTTAGTAGCCTCTGGTGAGGAACTTTGTCAAAAGCCTTTTGGAAATCCAAGTAGACAATGTCCACTGGTTCCCCCTTATCCACATGCCTGTTTACACCCTCAAAGAACTCTAGTAAGTTTGTAAGACAGGACTTTCCTCTGCAAAAGCCATGCTGACTCTTCCTCTTCCTCAGCAGGTCTTGCTTTTCTACATGTTTAATATTTTTATCTTTAATGATTTACCAGGAACAGATGTCAAACTGACTGGCCTGTAATATCCTGGCTCAGTCTCTGGAGGCAGCAGAGAGGAGTAGAAGTGGAAAAGAGGAATGGGACAGAAAGGGCTAAGTGAGCTCTGGTTTTCTTTTTGGAGGGCTTTTCTCAAAGCCACATCTTTTTAGCCACAGGTTCAAATCCCCTTTCTGCTACAAGACTTGCTTATTGACTTTGGGCTAGTCACTCTTTGCCAGCTTAACCTATCTCACAGGGTTGTTATTGTGGAGAAGACAGGAATAATGTTGTAAGATGTGTCGGTTTCCCATCATTGTTAAAAGGAAGGATTCTGGAACTAGTAAAAATCCCAGGGATCCTGAAAAACTGAGTAAACACCCAGACCCTGAGATATAACACAGGATGAATTTTAGTAAAAAATAAAAGCATGATAAATTCTTTTACTCGTTTTCGATATTTATACTGCCCTTTTGAAGGTTACTTGGCTTTGGAATTATCCACAACTAAACTAACTTGGTGTCTACATTTTATTTGCCCCTACAACAATAGGTTAGTGGTTGATTGGCTTGAAGTGGGGCTTGTGCATGGTTTTTTGTCCCCTCCTGTGGTACATCTAGGAGTTTGTGTAGCAAGCCTCTATATTGCAACCAATACATACCCACAAAAACTCCCCTGTGCAATAAAGAAGAAGAAGAAGAGTTTGGATTTATATCCCCCCTTTCTCTCCTGTAGGAGACTCAAAGAGGCTGACAATCTTCTTGCCCTTCCCCACTTAGAACAAACACCCTGTGAGGTGGGTGGGGCTGAGAGAGCTCTGAGAAGCTGTGACTAGCCCAAGGTCACCCAGCTGGCATGTGTCGGAGTGCACAGGCTAATCTGAATTCCCCAGATAAGCCTCCACAGCTCTAGCGGCAGAGCGGGGAATCAAACCCGGTTCCTCCAGATTAGAATGCACCTGCTCTTAACCACTATGCCACTGCACCAGGAGCAAAGGAAGCATAGAACTTGACTCTGATATGATACCGTAAAGAGCTGAGCCATTCGGGGGAGAGCAGTTTATTAAGTCAAATGAATAAATAAATAAATAAATAAATAAATAAATAAATAAATAAGTTCTATGCTCCCTTTGCTCCATAATCTTTATGCCTTCAGCTTTCAAACGCTTGTGTTAATTTTGAGAGAAACAGCAGTTTATTTTCTAATGCTCAGCACTTGCATAAGGAGGATATATTTATGTAATTGAGTTGGAGATGTTATGTAGTGAGATAAAGGGGGGGGGGAGGGAAAAGGAGAAACACTTTGAAGCCTAGACACCACTCCCCAAAAGAAAATCTTTCCAGTCTTTACACTTAACAAAGACAGCATTGTTTAGAAGACAGAATATACATCCATCCATTAATGTTCCAACATGACCTCATTAAAACGGGATTTGTGGCAGCCCACAAGACATTTACAATAGGGTTAGCTTCTTCCTTCCATTTTAAAGCTATTCTGTTTGTTACCAGTTCTGCCAAAAAGCACATTATTTATTGACTAGCGTGTTAAACAGACATCATTTCCACAGAATCTCACACAGAAAACTCTTTAAAATAATTTTCATCCCTCCAGAACAGGTTGTTAGCCAACTTTATCCCTTTTAATCAAATTGTTCTTGATTTAGATGTTAATTGTTTATAATGACAGACAGAGAGAAGGGGGGGGCAGTATTGCCTTCGTTATCAGCAGTGAGTGAATGAGATTAGCCACAGCGCTATTGTCTGCCTGCTTCACGTTTCCAACATATGTTCTCTCTCAGCCCAGCCTTGGATTCCCACCTTGTAATTTTTAATAAAGACACAGACAGCCTGAGGGGATAAATTACTTGCCTGCATTCAACATGCTTCAGTGCTTTCAGATGACTAGACCGGAGGGGGGAAAACACACACACTGACAAGGGGGGGGGGGAGCTTTTCAAAAACAAAAGAAAGATGCCACATTGCACGTAAAGTTCATCATACAAGCAACAGGAATAAACCATCTTAGGAAGTTGTTCATCTCGGTGGAAAATGATTAAGCCTGTCTTTTGGGAATAGTATTTTGCAAATAATTGTTTTTTCCCCCACAACATCTAAAAACATTGTGGTCATTAAAAAAGAAGAAGAAGAAGCAAAAACACTGTAACCCCACTGCCAGAGAACAGTTTCTGTCCTGTGTGTGACCTTTCTGGTTAACTTTCAGTCAGATTTGATGTTTATTCAGAAATAAGTTCCACTGAATTTAGTTCCACTGAATTTCCACTGAATTTAGTGGACCTTATCCCCAAAGAAGTGTGCATAAAAAATAAGCAGGAATGTGTTTTTCTTTTAACAGCATATTATAATCCATTGTTCCTCACATCACATTTGAATGCATTTCTTAAATTTTGAAACGTGAACCTTTTCCAGAAAGCAGACAGAACTCAGTAAAAAAAATCCTTTACTATAAAAGCAGAGGAGGAGGAAGATTATTTGATGTTGTTGTAGCAAGAGCCAATTCCATCTAGGCTCTGAAACAACTAGGCTCTGAGCACTCATGATTAGATGCGTGCTCGTCACTCCAAATATCCAGGTTTCCAGCAGAACTCCCCACTTCACCAGCACCGAACATGCATTCATCCCGCTACTTGCGCTCCCAGCCCCCCTCAGCACGTGTCATTTTAGAACCTGGAAGAAAGTAGACCTTTTAAAAAAACACGTGGGCAATCCCCGTTCCCGCATAGGGTCATTCTGCACATGCTCGCAGAGATGTGGATCCATCTGTTTGAAAGTAAAAAAAATTCCCACCTCAGCACAACGCAGCAGCCAATCAGGATAGCCCCTCAGTGGATCACATGTTTGATCCGCCGACAGTGGGGACTCCTGCGTGGTTGCTGCGTTTCTGGGAACAAGGGGGCAGAAGCTGCAGTGGGGGCCATGAAACTGTGCTCAAAAGGTCCCAAATCTTACCAATCCGGTTTGTATCTAGTTTCATTTTTGAAGTGGAGATTCGACCAGTGTTTTGAAGTTATGTTCCGAATCCAGACAAGATAGGTGGGAATAAGGGTGGGAAAGACTGGTGCTTAAAAGCCAGAGTAAATCTACTGCCAGTATATGGAGGGGAGGTGACATTTGCACAGCAGGGGGTATTCATGGAGTTGACCTTGCTATCTTCAAAGAAGGTTGACATGGTGTTTGGGAGTGTCTGCTGCCTCCTTTCCTACCATAACATACTCTGTGTTGGCCTACGCTGGAAGACAACCTGGAATTCTTCTGCACCAAGGTGATTTTTCATGGCTGTCTACTTGCTGATGGGATTCTGTATGAAACCACCCATTTTCTATCTCTTTCATACAAATATCCCTGGAAGCCCCGCTTCCCCCACTATGTTCTCACATGACCCTCTTGATTTTTGCCCACCTTGTCTTAATTGAGTTTTGTTTGTTTTTTGAGGAGCGTGGCTGCATAGAAATAACACAATATATTTTTTTAAAATTAAAAACCACTCACATGTGTATTCAGAGACACCTCCAACTATACCCTCTGTCCTCTAAAAGACAGGCTGGGCTGTTTCATTTGTCTGTTTTCTGTTGTATCTACAAGGATGAGTAACACTGGATAGGAATAATGCAGAGCCTTTTCATCCTACAAATAATGCAGAGCCTTTTCATCCTCCTCAATGATTCTCTCCTCTATGTCTAAAAGACAGGCAATTCCCTGCTGTTATGTTAATTTATATTATCAGTACAAGAAAAAGTAACTGTCTAGTACTTTTGCTGTTTCCCCATGCTCATAGTGTCCATCTCCCAGGAAGCATGGGAGATGAGGTGCAAATTTAAAATAAAGCTGAATTTTTGTGGAAGGAAAAAGTTGTTCTTCACCATGTGTCAAAAAACTGTACAGAGCCTCTGAATCTGCATTCTACATTTGACAGTTCACTAGTCTAAAGTCGATTTCTCACAGCATAATAATAACAGGCTACATACATTATTTTTGAATCCAGGTCCATTTTATTCCATTTTTGTCCTTCACATGGATGCCCTTTTTCTGTGAAGGAAACAATGCGTTTTCTTTCTGCTTCTTCACATAAACCTGCTTTTTTTTTTCCAATGCAAAGGGCAGGTGCAAACATCCAATTTTTCCTGCCTTCTGATTGGCTGCTCCATCACCACAGTTCCCCTTCCACCCGCTCCTGGCCTCTGCTAAGGGAATGCTTCCAAATGGTGGGGAATCTACAGCAACCCCGGGAGCCCAAGAAGGACCTCCCCCTCCCATTTCTCCAGTGTGGAAAAATGACTTAGGCCTTTGAAACCACGACACATGTAAACATGAAGCATGCGCACACACCCCCCCCAACATTGTGATATACAAAATAATAAAATCTGTCCCAAAGGGGAACAAGGTGATATGTCCCATCCACATCCAGAGGTATGCATCTGCCAAGCTATGTTCTCTGAGCACCCAAAAAATAAAAAGGAAAGGAAACAGGGCCATTGGTCATAATGGCCTCATTTGTTGTGAATCCATTGCTGTACACATTTGGGTGAAATCATGCTCACAGTCACTGTAAAGGGGAAAAAACATGCTTGGGGGACGTTTCTGAAATGGCAGGCTATCACACCGGTCGGCAGCTCAGCAGAAACGAAACGGACATGACGTAAACAGTGGTGGGATTCAGCAGGTTCGCACCACTTCGGCAGAACCGGTTGTTAAAATGGTGCTTGTAAACAACCAGTTGTTAAATTATTTGAATCCCACCACCAGAACAGGTTGTTAAATTAGTTGAATCCCACCACTGGACGTAAGGCAGGGAGAGCAGTCAGTGAGGCTGGGGGGGAAAGTGGTTGGGCACCTGTGGTGTTCCCGTGGGTGCAGGTTCAACGCGGGATTTTTGAAAACAAATGTGATTTTGGTGTTTTTTTGAAAAACCTGGATTGAGGGAAATATCATAGGTCAATCCTGCTTTGGCGAAAGAAACCATGTGAAATTCTTGCCCAAACCGGGATATTCCCCTTCGTCAACCCATTATATTTGTATCATACAGAATCAGCCTAAATAAGCTCAGAATCTCCCTAATATATTGATCTTTTACTTAGTAGTGACTGTGCAACAGGAGATAACACTGCCACTATAGCAGTACTATTGTTATGTGATAGATATATAATATTCTTTCCTAGCACAGAGGTGATCTTTCAGATGTCATTTGAGGAGTATGATCAATAAAGCAGGAACCAAAGGCCGATGTTGGTTGGATTAAATATTATGTTTCACAAACTTATTCTTTTTAGCAGTATACTCAGCACAGATCAAACAAGAACGATTTTTAAACCAAAGGAATTTTGACTGGTCTACTCATTCTGTTCATAAAACTTATTTGTTAGCTAGAAACACCATGTATGGCAGTTAGTATGTAGAACTAAGACCAGGACAGCTGGGTTTAAATCTCTGCTTTGCCGTGAAGTTTACAGGGTAGCCTTAGGAAAGTTAATTTTTTTAACCTTAAGCCTATTTTACAGATTACTTGTGAGGGTAAAGTATGTATACGGACCTGAACTTCCAGGAGGAAAAGCAAGATATTATGTAAAAAAGAGAGAGGTGTGCCTACAACTCAACCACACATAGACTGAAACAGGTGGAAACTAATCCCCCTGTTTCCCCATGTTTAAGCGTAAGTGTAAGTTGGTCTCACACACTAGACCTCAAATGGCAAGACATTGTGGGGGAGGGGTCACTTCTGCATGATATTTTAGGCTGCCTCTATATGTCTCTATGGTCTTTACCGTGGAGACTGGGGAAAATTCCTAAAGCTACACTATAAGGAGGCATTCTTTTTTTCTACTCCTCAGTTCCTTGGGAGAAGGAAAGTAGGCTAGGGCAAGTAATTCCCTGCCTCAACTACGTGAATGGGAAGACAACCACCCAACACAGATGACATGGCAATTCAGTCTTCAGCCAGCAAACTTGGGAGATCCTGTGTAAGATCTACAAAAAGCACAGTCCTTAACAATCAGAGAATTATCAGTCCAAGTTTCTTTAATCAGGCATAGACAGTGGTGGGATCCAAAAATTTTAATAACAGGTTCCGATGGTGGTGGGATTCAAACAGTGGCGCCGCCGCACACACACACCTCCAGTCCCTATTGGGCAGGGAGGTTGCTTTAGTAACCCCTTCTCGGCACTCAGAAAAAATTAGTAACCACTTCTAGAGAAGTGGTGAGAACTGGTTGGATCCCACCTCTGGGCATAGACCTATGTGGACTATATTTCCCAACATTGAAGCACTCCTAAAATTCTTTCAGTAAATGCACAAACCCAGTCCACAGTTGCTACCCTAAAGGACGCTTTATCTGTTATGCCATTTTTTATCAAATAACTGTAATGATAAATTGGATGCACTCTAAGGCATTTGCACAACTAAACATAGTAAAAAAATTGCCTTCACCGTTCCTAGGGTCATCCAAACAATGATCACCCAAGAAGTTATATTAGTTAGGAACATGCTATATTCTGTATCACCAAAATGAAAAAAATAAATTTTTAACTTCATTCATCACATGCTGGACCATGAAGGTAGGCACTAGGTAGGCACTAGGACCCAAACAGAGCTTTCTAAAACAAAGCCATGTGGCAGATGAAGCTACAATTTTGGGTTTTTTTCCCTTTTGGTGAGGCAGAGTGTAGGTATATGCTGTGCTAGGTGCAACTTCCCGTTTAACAATTATTTCAGTCAGAATACCCAAGAGTTGGTAATTGTCTCTTCTAAAACAGTTGAAGTTTTGTGAGGCAGCATTCTACGAAAACTGCTTCCAAAATGCTTTGCCATTTACAGAAAAACAGTTCTCCGGTATTAAAGCTAGTGTAATATGAGCAGGAACAACATCCAGCTGTTCGGAATCTATATTGCTTCCTAGGCAAAAGTTTCTAAAGCCTCTTTAGTCTCTTAGAATAATAAAAATGATGAATAGTCTTCAGCTCGGTGAACCAAAGATTTTGAAGTGTAACCTGCTACTTGTAATGTACTCAGTGATTGAGACCTGCATTACACTGACATTGTGAACCTCCGCAAGCCACTCCAAGAAGGGTGGTGGTGGTCATAAAAGCAACGGAAGAAACAATTGCCAAGTGGACACATTTTTTCCAAATGTTCAGCTGGTAATATCATTTCCAGATCACTTTACAAAGCACCCCTTCAGGGTTTTTTTTAATTTAATTTTTAATTTTTTAAAAATTTAATTTAAACTTAAATTTTATGGTGATACTACCATAGTCAAATGTGGCACAATCACCATCACTCCTCCATACTGTGATAAGGGTGACTCCAGATGATATTGGTAATGCTCTTCTGTTTTCTTGATCTGTCCATGATACCCTTCATATGATAATCCAGTGATGGCGAACCTTTTTAAGACCGAGAGCCCAAATTGCAACCCAAACCCCAGTTATTTATCACAAAGTGCCAACCCGGCAATTTAACCTGAATGCTGAGGTTTTAGTTTAGAAAAAAACGGTTGGCTCCCTCTTCCTCTGCCCCACCCGCTCGAGCAGGGGCCAGCCTGCTCTAGCCTCCAGCAAGTCCTGCATGCACTGCTCTGTGCCTCTCTAGCACCTCTGCCTCCTCAGCGCCCCCCTCTCGGGCAGCAGCCACCTGGAGCACAGGCACCAGGCCAGCCAGCCGAGTCATCCCTGCTCACCGCAGTGCGCGCAAGTCGTGCTCAGTCCAGCCTAGATGTGTGTGTGGGGGGGTGATTTTCTGCCCCCCACATGATGAACTCTGTGTGTGTGTGCCGATTATCACTGTGATAATCTATGCAGTCTCTACTTTGTGGCATTTGGATGGTCTTTGCACTACTGTTTTGCTCCTCTTATCTGCAATTTCCATGCAGAGCAGCAACCGCTACCCCAGTCACATTTTTTTAAAAATGGTTTTATTGGCACTCTAACGTCATCAAGGCTCAGTGTCAATTCTTGGCCTATGGTTTCCAAGTGGGGAATTTTGATTGAAGAAGAACTTGGACTCTTTCGCTAGAATTAAGGGAAACTAGAGTGCCGCCATGTGGAGGGAGGATTGCATAAGTTTTCCTTTATTAGTACTGCTGTCTTCAGCTTTCCTTCCTTCTCTATCACTGGCAACACATGCCTTTTTCTTCTCTGATTACCTTTTTTCCTCCCTCCCCCCCCCCACTTCCACTCTTCTTACCTCTCTCTCCTTTCACTACTTCATTATTTCCCTCCCTTCCATCTTTTTCAGTTTTTTTTTGCAAACCTTGGGTTCCCTCTCCATCTGTCCCAAGTCCCGTTGTGTAGATCTTTTGATCCACATTCTAAGGCTAGTTTGGAAACAGGTATTATGACTGTTGCCACATTTAACTAAAATATGAGTGCTGGATCTTGCAACTTTATTAGATTGTATACATTACATGCCATCAAATCAGAAAAATACCCAATCAGACAAAGCTTCCTTATATTTCCCTGAAGTATACTGTCCTTCTGACCTCCTCAGATATGACATTTCGTAGAATCAGGGCCACAATTAAGAAGGCTCTAGTTCTGGACAAAAATCTCCTCATTCTAAGCACAGGCTGGCTCACTGACCAAGTGGTCCAAATAGTTGGTTGGGGGGCCAAGTCGGCAGGGGCAGAATAGATGAAGGGTGCTTGGGGATGAGATGCCTTCATCTGTACCTGTTTATGAGGTAGTGTGAGTGGTAAGAGAAGCATAGTTGGCACACAGTTTCATAGAGGAATGGATGGTTCTTTAGATCTGATATGCAGGCCGCTGAGATGAAGACACATTCATTTGGCCAATGAATCTGTAACCCATAACTCTCAGTTCTAAAATTCCATGGAATTATAATCTGGTCTATCCATGCAGTAGGCATAGTTCTGAGGTGATAGCCTGGATGGCACCTCTTCCAATTGCAGGAGACAGATCAAAATTTTAAAATATGGAAACAAAAGAAACAACACCACAAGAAAAAAAATCAGGCAAGAATGTCTCTCTCTGATATGCTAATTTTTACTTGCAAGGAGCTATTTTCAGGGAAGAGCATTTAAACGCTGTATTCCCCACCTGCAGTAGAAGCAGTACAGTCCATTGAAATATCAAACTGCCTTACAGTGCAATACTAAACAGTGGGACACCCTTCTAAGCCCCTTGATTTCAGTGGATTTACATGGATGTAACTCTGTTTAGGACTACCCTTTTATTTTACTAAATGTGTAGACCTTGCTTTAAAGAGTTACTGATTTTAAAGGTGTTTTAGCAACAGTGTCCTCAACAGTGACACCCTTCTAAGACCATTGTCTTCAACTGATTTAGAGGACCATAGCTCTATTTGGAGCAGCAGTGGCGTAGGAGGTTAAGAGCTTGTGTATCTAATCTGGAGGAACCGGGTTTGATTCTCCACTCTGCCACCTGAGCTGTGGAGGCTTATCTGGGGAATTCAGATTAGCCTGTACACTCCCACACACGCCAGCTGGATGACCTTGGGCTAGTCACAGCTTCTTGGAGCTCTCTCAGCCCCGCCTACCTCACAGGGTGTTTGTTGTGAGGGGGGAAGGGCAAGGAGATTGTAAGCCCCTTTGAGTCTCCTACAGGAGAGAAAGGGGGGATATAAATCCAAACTCTTCTTCTTCTTCTTCTTCTTCTTCTTCTTCTTCTATTTGGAATTTAACTAAAAGAGAGATCTCGAAAATACTGTTCTCCGTTCCTGGAAGCAGTGGGACAAGGAAGAAAATTTACAATGCTGAATTCACTAGCCCCACTCGCTTGTTGAATGCATTTTGTTATGTAAACCCCTGGAAAAATGATAATCAGATGGTAAAATTACCTTTAGATTGCGTAGAGCAATTGCCTACATCTGATCTGACTGCTACCTAATAACCATCGCACCACATACACACAAACATGAAATTGGCCTGGTTTCGTTTTTAGCTGACCCAGGGGCAATTGTGGCTGTGTGAAAGCACCCCCCGCCCAAGAAAGAGACAGCATGTTTGATCAGTTAGTGATGAAAAATGCAGACATCCATCGGAGGCAGGGTCTTATTTTTGTGCTTTGTGTTAATGATTGGGAGCCATATGGTTTACAAACAGCATCAATAGTATCAGTAGCTACAGTTCTCCTCTCAGATTACTTTTTACTGCCTGCCTAATTTTGAGATTTAATGGCTAACATGCATTTTGCTTATGAGTTACAAATGTTCCGTATTTGACGACAGTAAAACAGCAAAGCAGCAACATGTTTAGGCTCTCTTCTTCAGCTCTGAGGAATCGCCTCCCAGTTTGCGTGGAGGATTATGTCTTTCTCACTAGCACATATTTTACTCTTTAAAAAAGTGGGTGTGGGACCTCCTGTAATTCATGGTAAAAATCCCACGGTGGCCATTTTAGGAGTGGAGTTTGAGTGAGTCTTTCTCATCCCACAATGTGATCCTCAGAGAAAGTACACCCAACAGCAGATGCTCTAGATAGGGCTGTCAGTGCCTGGTTGGGAAATAGCTAGAGATTTTTTTGGGGGGGAGGGGGGTGGAATCTGAGGAGGATGGGGATTGGGTAGGGGAGGGACTTTAATGGGGCATAATGCTACAGAGTTCACCTTCCAAAGCAGCCATTTTGTTCAGGTGAAGTGATCTCTGTGCCTGAAGAGTAATCATAATAGTAAGAGATATCCAGCAAGCCTAGCTCTAGCAGCCTAATTTCACTCCCCACCAAAGGCCATTTTAAAGAGCAGAGGTAGAGGCTTAACCTCAGCATTTAACAAAAAATAGAGATCTGTAGGCTACACTAACAGTTAACCTCTTCAACAGTCCCCCACAGTGGTTGAATTCCACACCATCCTTTGCAACTGGGTTTATTCTGCACCAGTCCTCACCTGGAGCAGGTTTGGAGGGGTGAGGCAATATTTTGACCTCTTCTCATTTTTCCCCTACAAAACCAGAGGACCTCTCTGACTCAAACCCACACTTGGTCTCTCATCAGTTCTGCATGTTGGAGGAGCAAATTCAGTTTGGAGATATATATTTACAGTAATTTGTACAGCAACCTTGTGCGACAGTCAGAATGATCTTTATTTAGAACCAGTGGGTTGGATCCAGACTCACCTGGCAATTCCCTGTTACCACTGCAGCTCTTTTTGTGTCATTCTTTAGATCCCTTGTCCCCCAGGAACAATATTTAGTGGATGTCAGTGGACTGCAGTGGGAGTGGGAAGACAGGAAAGTTCCATTTCACCGATGAAAAATTTAGTCTGGATCCAAACCAGTGTAGTGACATGGTTAGGGTATTGGTATAGAACTTGGGACACCTGGTTCAGATTCTTACTCTGCCATGAAGCTTGCGAGCTAATCATTCTGCGTAGCCTAACCTATCTTACAAGATTGTTGTAAGGATCACAGGACAGTAGTAATTGCAGCTGTTCAGAACTCCCTAGAAAAAGGACAGGATAAAAATGTATTTGATTAATAATTTTTGAATGCATTTTTATTCAATGCCCTGTACTTGCAAGGTGGCTTGTAAATATCAAATATTAATGCAATAAAAACAGCACAGAACTGCAATAAAGACAACAAAAATTAAATGGCCTAATAAAACACAGGACAAAAAAAATCGATCTCTAAGAAGCAATAAACCAGCCAAGTCAGTAAGAAAACAGGTAAAGAAAATGTGTTTTAACCATCTTTCTAAAAGCTGCTGAGGAAGGTATCAAGTTAGCCACCTGGGAGCAAAACAAGGTTCACCTGTCCACTGATCACCTAGGATGCCAGAGGTGAAAGGGTCAGCTAGCCCTGCCTGCACTTCCCTTGCCTGCCCATGGTGTTGGGGTCTGCCATGTCAAGCAGCAACCCTATAAGATGCCCTTGTGGGTCCTCTTCTTCCTTCCCTTCCCCATGGTATAGGGCAGTGGTGGCAAATCTTTGGCACTCCAGATTTTATGGACTACAATTCCCATCAGCCCCTGCTAGCATGGCCAATTGGCCATGCTGGCAGGGGCTGATGGGAATTGTAGACCATAACATTTGGAGTGCCAAAGGTTCGCCACCACAGGTATAGGGGGAGGAGGCAGAGACATAGCTCCAAGGGGGTGGGGCAGGGCAGGTGCAATGCACCGGGGCCATGCCACTGTGGGGGTGTGGCAAGGGCATTCCAGGGGCGTGGCGGGGGCGTTCCAGGGGCGTTCCAGGGTGGGACAAGGGTGTTCCAGGGCAGGCGGGGGTGGAGGACGCACCAGTGCACCAGGCGCTTCTCCTCCTTGCTTCACCTCTGGGAGGAGGGATAGCCAGTGTCTTCCAGTCTCCACACAGTGGGGGATGAGGAGGGCAGACAACTGTTTTCCCGCTGCAGCCTTGGTTGCGCAAAATCATTGGGCCAAGCCTGGGTGATGATTCCATAGCCTTAGTGCCTGAATGCCACCGCTCATGCCATGCCTTCATAGGGTTGCCATCTCCTGGGAGCCTGGGGAGGGTAGAATTTGAGGCAGGGAGTCAGATTGGTAGGGACATGATGACATAGAATTTGCCTTCCAAAACTGTCATTTTCTCCAGGAGAACAGATCTCTGTAGTCCAAAGATCAGTTGTAATTTAGGAAGAACTACAGTCATCACCAGGACATTGACAGCCCTACCTTTCACATATATTATCTCTGTCTACCACTGGAGCAGGGGGAGACTGAGTAAAGTCATCCTCTGAATTCATTGCAGTAGTGAGGTTTGAACAACCAGTGCCTCAAGTTTAATACAGAGGGTATTTCATAGCCACTATGTGACATTCATTCAAAAAAATTCCTCATATTATATACTGTTAGCGTGTTTTGTAGTTGAGCATTACTGTTTCTCTGATTCCAATGAGGCAGGGCAGTTTTGAAACCTCAAGAAGTACAATATTTATTTTCTTTTAAAAGTGAGAATTGGCTTCATATTCTAGAAGATGGAGGAGTCTTCCTGACTGGAAATCAAGAGAAACATAATAAAAGGCCCTCCCTCTCCAATCATTTTGCCTTTTGTGCAAAAGTGTCAAAATGGAATCCAGCCATGTGTACAGTTTTACATGCCTCAATACTTGGTTGTCTACATAATTTGCACAACAAATGTTTCAAAAACGGAAGTGTCAGTGAATGTTGTGGCTGTAACGTGATGCACCAACAGCTCAGTGCACTCACTGGCACTGTGGGAGTTTGTGAACCTAACCCTTTCCCTGTGTGGTACTTTACCACATGAATGGCTCTCCGTGGCATCTAGAATGCCATTCAGAGTGTTCCTTCAAGAGCTAATGTCCACCAGGAATCGGTCTTCTCTTTTTTTCAAGGAGTGAATAAACATTGGCACAGCAGATATATGACTGATATTGGTGTAGCAATATATAGCTGTAGCCTGTTTTGAATGCTTTCACACATGTACACCTTATGCACATCTTACATTTGATGTTTAATAGGAGGCTGCGGAGTCAACGGAAATGAGCATAGCAGGGTCGAAAGGCTGAGGAATGCAAATCTAATTCTGACACTTTGCCATCTTTCTACAGGTCTCTTTTTCTTTCTGCTTTGATTTCCAATCACAGCATGAGATAGACTTCAGGGAGGAAAAAGAAAGAAAGGAAACCTCCATTATGACCTTTGCGGTGTGCCTCATTTTAGGGGCCAACTGCATGTAATGCTGGAGTTCTGTAACTGGAACTCCAAAAGTGTAATTTGGATCTAAAAATACTTTAGTGGAGGGAGGTAGATATGGGCTAAGGCTGCAGTACAGGGCAAGCAAGGGCTAATTCTTTGTTTCCCTACATTTCCCCAACTGAAAATGGTCCCCTTGAGTATGGGAGGAAAGACAATTACCCACACTGTAGAATTTGCATGTGGTTTTCCTTATCAAGAAGAGCCCTGTGGCGCAGTGGTAAGCTGCAGTACCGCAGTCAAAGCTCTGCTCATAGCCTGAGTTCAATCCCGATGGAACTCAGTTTCAGGTAGCCAGCTCAATGTTGATGCAGCCTTCCATCCTTTTGAAGTCAGTAAAATGAGTACCCAGCTGGGGGTAAAGTGCAGACAACTGCAGGAGGCAATTGCAAACCACCCGGTAAACATTATCTGCCTGGTAAACATTGTGATGTGACTTCACCCAGGGTTCTTGCACAGGGGACTACCTCTACCTCCCCCACCTCCCATCACAGCAGCCAGGAAGGGACATCTTCAGTTGAGGAAACAGTGCAGTAGGAAGAGTGAACACTCCCCTTTCCCATTCACCATAGCCACAGTTTACTCCCCCTATTGTGGCTAATTTTTAATGCCAAATTAAACACCTGCCACATCACATGCACTTTGGTCCTAACACACCTAGCAGCAGGGGATGGGGATCCCCCAGATGTCTGTCTTTCTAAGTCTCAAAACAAGATAAAATCAGACAGCCGGTAGAGAAGCTGGAAGGCCGTGTTGCTTTCTAATTGCACATCTAGCTATCTCTCATTTCAGTGGGTTTTTTTGTCAGTGGTTAATGACTGGTATGCAAAGCGGTTTTCAGATGTCCCCAAACATGCTTGTTGGCTCATTCCACACATGCAGAATAATACACTTTCAAACTGCTTTCAGTGCTCTTTGAAGCTGTGTGGAATAGCAAAATCCACTTGCTATTGTGAAAGTGGTTTGAAAACGCATTATTTTGCATGTGCGGAAGGGGCCGTTGAGGTATTGACACTTCAAATACATGAGTGAAGGGAAAAGGCAAAATTGCCAATTCAATGACTGAAGATACAATACAATATGATGATTATTTTAATCCAACTCTTTTGCTGTGCCCTGCTGAATCAGGAAGGAATCCCTTCCCATTTTGGCAGCTTTTTCTGAGGCATCCCCTAGTGTGGAGGTGCCTAGAATGGGGCCTTAAGTCCTCTTTTCCTGCTTTGCAGGATTCCAGTCCCCAGCTGTGTACACCCCTTTCCACCCAGTGTCACTCATATCTGCCTTACTTGTGCCATTTTGATAGGAAAAAAGGAGACCGCCAGTTGCTTCCCTGCATCTTCCCATTCAGAAAAATCCACTCCAAAGAAGTAAAAGGTACCTTCCTTGCATTCCAAAAAAGTGCTGACATTTGAGGCACTGCTCCCAGAAGGAACTCAAGGGGCATTTCAGTGAAAACAACAATCCAAGTGTAACCTCTATCTGTGGGTTCTGTGGGGCAGAACTTGGAATGAGTTTGCAACAACAAATTTAAAAAACAAAATGGTTTACTTTCTTAACATATAACATCAAACATCAACATTTAACATCACACTTCAAGGTCCTGTTCAGGTTTCATTTCAAGTCCTTCTAGTTACAGTCTTCTGATATTGCCAAGTCCAATTCTTCCTGCAAGTGGGTTGGCTCCTGAAGACTCCAAGGGCTTGGTGAACAGGATTCAACATGATGAAGGTTTCCAGGAGAACTCTCACCCATTACAAACACATAAAACCCTTAACAAGGTGTTTAAGGGCTTATACAAATCAAGGTCCAAGTCTGGCCTTGTCTCCTCCAAACTACATGAGCTCTGCAGCCTCCTGCTGCTTTGAGTCTCCACCCCTTTCTGGGTCAACCCATTCTGAGCATGGGGGTTACACAAGCACTAAGCTTCAGTACGTTTGTAAACAAAACTGGGCTGCATGAATAGATTCAAGCAACTGTGTAAATTAGGTCAGTAGTAAAATAAAAGTAACATCAGCCAGTAAAATTGATCTAAAACAAATGCCTGGCAGAATGATAAGACTGTTACAATTTTTTTTAAAAGCCGCAAAGACTGAACTCGGCCTGGGATGCTGTTCCTTGAGCGTGGTCCCTGAGCATGGTGCCTTCACAGAAAAGGCCTTGTTATGTGTCATCATTATGGCTACAAGTAAGGAAAGCACATGTATGTCACAGCATGGGATTGCCCAGATGATCATAGAGACTATGGAGATAAACCTTACTTTCTCCTAATAATGTTGGGCACAGGGTAGATAACATCACCTAGTATCCGCTCCTAAAAGCCATCAGCAAGGAGAATTTTTTGATATGTTCAGGGATGCTATTCCACAAAATGGGCTGCAACCCCAAACACCCATGTTTAAGCCATGCAGATTGCACTATATTTCAGGAGGTGATGGACAGAAACCACTGAGGTGATGACGGACAGAGATATAGCTTCTCCTTAAGCAGTTATTAATGTCCATATGCTAAATAATTTAAATCTGGGCAAATTTAAAATTGGACGTTCTGTGGAATTGAAGGTGAACTTCCACACATGTCGCCCATTATGATTGAGATTTTGGGTGGGAGTGCAGATGCTATGTCTTCTTTGGCCACTGCTCATCATTTGTATGTGCTAAATCATTTAAACATATACCATTTTTAAATTGCTTACTGCCCAGAATTAAAGTTGAGCTTTTGAAAACCTTAAAGCAGCCAAGTGTCAAGAAAATAGAAGCAGATGTCTGAAATCCAACTGCAAATCAACCCAAGACTGAGTGGATTAGTACTAAAATATTTTTTAAAAAAAATTAGGAAAAGAGTAATGGAAGGTGGCTTTGGCATTAACACTCAGAAGCTAACAGATCTCCATATTTGGTATTGGAAAGAAACTTTTCCATTGGATCATTCAATATGAGAACTCCAAGACATTTTGCTTCTTTCTTGTAGCCTAACTGGCTTCACTATCTATGTATCTTTGACTCTTGTAGCTTGAAGTCTTCCTTAAGGTCTAATATTGTTATGGGATGCAGCCTTGTGGTTCTGTGGTGGAATAGAAAGATGGAGTCTTTTCATCTGGAATGTTCTTAATAACCATAAGGATCAATGTATGAGGGAAAGAACAGTCAGTGTTTCTTTAAGGGCCACTAATGGCAACACGAATATTTAAAAATGTACTAGACAAGCTAAAGATGACTCTCAAAGTAAAAATAACAACAACAATCCAGTCATAAAAACAACATAAGAAGTGTCATTAATAATAAAGACATGCAAAACAAGGCTGTAAAAACAAATCAGGGCATTAAACAGTATGAAACAATGCTGGGCATCCCAAAATGATATTCATAGAACAAGCCTTAAGCTAGAATCAGATAGTTTAGGTTTCTGAACAGGGATTCCATTCTCCTGGTTGGTGGTGGGGTGGGGGGGGAATCTCCTGTCCCTACTCTCACTGCCAGCCACTGCTCCAAGCAATAGAAGGAGGATTTTAACAAAAACCACACACAGCAGCACTATATCACTTCTGGGAAACTTCCTTGTCCCCTCCCAGAAGTGACATACAGTAGTTCTAGGAATCGCTGGAAGCTCTATGGTTTTACAATAGATGTTTCTGGAGATTCCTAGAGCTACTGTGACACTTCCCGATTTTTTACTGGAAGCAATGTGGCGCTGCAGTCAGTGTCATAACCCCTCCCTCCAATATCCCTGCCCACAATGTTCCTGCTAGTTGCCAAGCAGTGCCTGGCAACCTTATATTTGGAAGTCTTCAAGGGAATGTTGATGGTAAATGGAATCTTATTTTTGTTGCTGTAGAGATGAACTCCTCTTTGGGGTCTAATGTGGTGGGACTTAGCCAGCTGATTTAATTCCGCACCACCACAGTGGAAAAAAACGCTAAGAGGGCTTATTTTTTTCCACACAAAGTACCTGCAATGAAGCTGTTGACCTACATTTTGGATCACAACCCACTGAGTGTACACATGAATGGCAATAGGCAGCCCAATCCAGAGGGGGGGATTGTTTGCCTGCCCTGCTGATGTAAGTGGCACTTATGCGGGTGGGGAGAGCAAACTGGGAGACCAGCGGGTGCCACAGAGCTTGGCAGCACCCAACCTGGAAAAGCCTACATCCTGCAGAGCTGTGGCAGCCTGAAGTTGGTTGCCGGCACAACAGGGAGTAGGCTAAAGGCGTTCCCAGAGGTGGGGCCCACTTTTGTCAGCTTCCAATAGGCTTTGGACCCAGGAACGCCCCCAGTGTAGCCCCCTCAGACTGTCCATTTTAGACTATGGAGGGCTTTCAAGCGGCCAGGGAGTTTCTGGCATTTGCTGCCTCCCTGTGCTGCCTGGGCTGTAACTCATACAGAAATCCCATCTGGGGTAATCATGGCCTTGATCAAGACTGTGCCAGGAAATATTACTTTTTTAAAAAGTTAGCCAACTGTGAACTGATGCTGGTTGCTTTGTCTTTTGTTGGACACACGTGGCATTCAAATTGTTTCTGAATAATAAAAAGTGATAGTAAAACCAGCTGTCCGCATACAATAAACGTTGTGCTGTATTATCAGTGGTTGGCACAAAATGTAAATGGGGGTTTCAGTATATAAAACTCTTGAATTCTAATACTTTGCCTCTTTCCTCAAGAGGGCTTTCCATCATATGCCATCGGACAAACATATCCTAACGAAATGACTATTTTTCACTGGCAGCTGTTATGATGGACAGAGGGCTGTCCTGCCCTTGAAGGGAAAACCAGCCACTCAGATGAGTCCATGAGAGTGCTGCTCCAGCCTCCAATCACCTTCAAGGAGGATGAGATAGAAGGTAGTGAATTTTAAGACTTTGTACCAATTTCCTCTGATAACATTAGGTTTGTTATTTCAAGATCCAATGTGTTATAGCTATATCTATACAATTTTTTGGGTAGACATGTTACTTCCTGTTTTGTCTTTGTCTTAACATTTTTCTTTTTCCCCTGTTTCATATTTGTCTATTTTATTTGTCAATTATACTGTAAAAATTAATAAAGAAATTGTTTAAAAGATAAAAAAGAAGCTGTATGAGATGTTGGAGGGAATACAGGAGAAGAAAGAGTTGAGTTCTGCCTCAGGGAAAAAAGAGAGCAGACAGAGTGAGGGGTACAGCTATTTAGATCTATCTCTGGGAAATAAGAAAATGATCAATCGTTGGGCCTGTCTCTAGTGATGAGCAGACCTTGGAATCCTGTGTGAGAGAGCAGATCCAACCTAGCAGCTAGTCAAAAGTCAGTCCCTGAAAACCTTGTAGAAAAGTCTAACTACTCTCTGAAGTGATAACCATTTAACATTTTTTCTGCCTCAGTTAGGTTCTACTTTGTCTACATGAAGCCTTGTGTTACTGGTTTATTCCTTTAAAACCAATCAACCTCTAAATAACCTTCTTAGTTGTTTATATATTAATCCAACCTCAGTGATCTCAATACACAACAATACAATGCACAACAAAGATTATCTGATAGCAGCAAACTCGACAGCTATACTCTCGCTACCTGTAGAACACCTGGAAACTGAGGGGAAGGTTTACAGTTCAAAATGAACCTCGATCCCCCAAATCTTAGGAGGCTGTATGAGTCCCCTCAGTAGCAACACATTGACCCAGGTTTAAAAAGTTAGCCAACTCTTAATTGATACTGGTTGCTTTGTCTTTTGTTGGACACACTTGGCATTCAAATTGTTCTGAAGCATAAAAATTGACAGTAAAACCAGCTGTCCATTTACTTTGTTCCTCATTGTCAGCAATTTGAAGAAAACCTAAATTTGGGTTTGAGTATATTGAACTCTTGAATTCTAAACTTTGCTTTTTTCCTTAAGAGGGCTTGCCACAGTATTCCACAGGACAATCATATTCCAAATAAATGAATATTTTTCACAGGTAGCCATTTTCTCAAAAAATTAAAAATAAACTTGTTAGAAGGAGATGATTGTAACATCATCCACAGCTCAATTCCCACAAAGTCTGGTATACACAGTGATGGGGAGCCTTTTGCTTTTCTTTTACCCTCCAAGGAGCTGACGGCAGACTACAGTATTCTCACCTCTTTCCTTTTATCATCATCACAACAGCCTTGTGGATAGGGTTGCCAGCTTCCAGATGGTGGCTGAAATCTCCTGATCTTACAACTGGTCTCCAGGTGACAGAGATCAGTTCACCTGAAGAAAATGGCTGCTTTGGAAGGTGAACTTTATGGCATTATATCCCATTAAAGTCCTTCCCCTCCCCAAACCCCAGTCTTCTCAGGTTCCTCCCCAAAAATCTCCAGATGTTTCCCAACTTGGAGCTGGCAAAACTACCTGTGGAATAGGTTGGTCTGGGAGAGAGCATCTAATTCAAAGATGCCCAGTGATCTTTATGGGTGAATAAAGGTTTGAACATGGAGCTCCTCAATTCTAATCCAGCATTCTGAACAGTACACATTACTAGATCTCAGAATGGAAGACAAACCCATACATATGCCTAAAACATCTAAATTCTTGCTGTGTTTTGTTACTTATGACACAAAGAGGAACACAAAGAGGAACACATCTGTAATTACCATATGCTGAAAAAATTACATTCAGCTCTTGAAGACCCCAAGGTTTTTCAAGGAGAGGTGGTTTGCCGTTGCCTTCCCCTGCACAGCAACCCATGTCTTCCTTGGTGGTCTCCCATCCAAGTACTGACCGTAAGTATGTACCTAGCTTCCAAGCTTTGACGAGAGAGGACTTATCTGGGCTATTAGGCTGCTACCACCCTTCTTCATAGACTGTTGTACCAACTGAGGTACGTATACAATCCAATTGGTCCAAAAGTCCCTAGTGTGCAAGAACATTTATTTCTGTCTCTTACCTAAAAACCCAGGTATGGTCTATTGTAAAAAAAAAAGTGAAACATATTTTTGAACCTCATATAATCCAAAACTACAGCACAGCAAAATCCAGTACTATGTATGGTACTAATTGGTGAGATAGGGGACTGAATAGGCCAGTGTCCCCTCTATCTCCTTTTCTATTGTCAGTTTCTTTCACTGTAGCTCAACTGCCTTCCACACTCCATGTTGAGGGCAATGGGCACGCCCAGTCCAAATCAGGCATTTTTGCATGGTGAGGTTTTGTCCATCATCTTAATTTACAAACAAATGTTTTTCTGTGTACATGGACAGCCCCAAGTGTGCAGGAATATTCTTGGCCTTATCTGCAGGCAGCTCTTTTGACTGCTGTCCTGATAGGTTTTGGACTATTCAGGTGGAAGAAACAGCAAATATGCTTGGCTTACAACCTCACTAACCCCCTTCTCCAAGAGCAGCATTTGAAAGTTATATTTTAATTTATATTCAGTTTTCGATTTCTGTAAAAATTTTTACAAGCCAATGTTCGGTTCAAAAGAGGAGAACATAGAAAGAAAGAAATCAACATATGCAAATAAAACCTTGACTTGGAAGTTAAAGCTTATTGTGTGTCTCCAGAGAATACTTTCATTTCCTAACCAACAGCAAACAGATTATTAACATAAATGGGCGATTGGCTGTTATGTAAAGAAGAGAAAGCCCATAATAACACCAGAGTCCTCATCCTCTTTTTACCTCAGTTACTTATTTTTAGGGCTTTTAAACAAAACGCGACACATTTATTTATTTGAGGGCTGCTGTGTCAATTAAAAGGTCAGAATAACTCGTTAAAGTGTTTTCATCAGTTAAAGTTGATTAATTATGAAGATTTTAAAAAACAGAATATTTGTTAATGAATACATAAAACTCATGGACGGCAGATGTGCAATCTCAGAGGAGGCATCCCCCCTGTCTTTTCACACACAGGAGGGAATACCTTTTCCAAGAGGGTCTGAGGTCAAAAATGAAAGGAAATATATTTGGGTGCTGTGTGGTTTCCGGGCTGTATGGCCGTGTTCTAGCAGCATTCTCTCCTGACGTTTCACCTGCATCTGTGGCTGGCATCTTCAGAGGATCCTCTGAAGATGCCAGCCACAGATGCAGGCGAAACGTCAGGAGAGAATGCTGCTAGAACACGGCCATTCAGCCCGGAAACCACACAGCACCCCAGTGATTCCGGCCGTGAAAGCCTTCGACAATACAAAGGAAATATACTTTTTAAATTCAATTTTATTCACTTGCAAATATACACGCAGCTAATTAATTAATTGCCTAACAGAGTAATCCTATGCAAAGGTACTTAAATCTAAATTGCTGAATTTCAGTTGACTTAGACCAGAACAAGTGCACGTAGGATTGCCAACTGGACTTGGCAGAAAATGCCCTGTCCTCGTAATACAGACTTACTATGTGGATATAGGCAGCTGAAGTTTTTCCTAGGATAATTTCACTCAATAAACCTCTACTGAAGGGCAGGATATATTTTTTTTTACTCCAGTTAATAACTCTAATAGATAGCACTATAAAATCAATTTGAAGGATTATTTAAATCGTTATCCCCACCCCCCATTTATTTATTTGTTTAAGATTATCTGTTGTGCTGTGTCCCTCACTGGCCCCAACAGTAGCTCTCAATGGTAAAAACATAATTAAAATTCACTAGATTAAAAAAAAAAAAAACATAAGGCACCTGACCCAACTAACCCACAGTGAATATCCAGTCTCCTTAAAGCAAATTAACAAAAAAGTTAGTTCAAAAATATCAGTAGGAAGACAGCAGAGTATCGTATTTTATCAGGACTTGCCACCATCCAAAATGTGTTACACTGTAAGCTACCACCGTTTTCTTAAATATCTGTTTTAATGCAGAAGAAAGAATGAAAGCAGGACACAGCATAAAATGCTCCTTCAAAATCAAGCACTATCCTCTATGAATGAACCAAAACGCAAGAAAAGGTTACTCCAAATGTCTGAATCTATAAAGTCTCCCATGTCCCATCCTAAGGAAGAAAATCCCATCGCACCGAGTGGAATTTACTGGGACGTCCACAAGCTTTAGTGGGAATTCAAGTTCCGCTGAAACAAACGTAGGGTTCTTTGGAGGAAGCGAACCTTGTTCTCGGTCGACAATGCAAATTAACAAGGAACAAAATCGCAATGAATTGAGTGCAGTAGCAGAAAGTTTTGTTTTTAAAGTCTTTCTGTCCTCCTCTTCGAAGATCTCAAGTAGCTTGCACGAGCAACCATCAAGAAAGGGCAGGAATCTCTTCGGAATCACTCCTCGAGTGACACTTCATCGCAAGGTAATCAGAGATGTCCTCTTAGGAAGCGACTTCCCCAAGTGTCTCCCTCATTTAAAAAAAGATATCTTCTCTCCTCTTCAGTCCCAAATTCTAGATCTGAACATCACAAACGACGAAGATCTCCAAACTCTCCTTCTTCCACCCCCCCCCCCTTGCACGCGCTTTCCTGCACGCGCACAGACCCAGCCCGGCACTTTGCTTCACTCAGCTGAAGGCTGACGGGCGCGCGCGCTCTCGCTCGCTCGCGTTTCTTTTCCCCCTGCAAAGCGGCTGAACTCTAGGTAAAGGGCAAGGTAAGGGCACCGCAGCAGCATCCTTGTCTTGAGTGGGCATGTGCGAAGCTGGCGCGCACATGCTCCCTGGGAGCGCGTGCGAAGTTTGCAGGACCCGTTTGTGAAGGAGAGCGAGCCGGGCGCTCAGCGGGTGCGCACTTTCCAGCCGGAGCGGCAGCTGCCCCTCACCGCAGGCGCTCCTGGCGCGGGGAGAGGGAGTCCGGCGGCGGCAGGCGCTCTGCAGCAGGCTGCGGTGAGTGGACGGGACTCTCCATCTCCCTCCCTTCTTCGGGTCCTTCCTTTTGCAGAGGGGATGCCGGGTGGGAGCGGGTGATGCTTTTACGCACTGGGGCATCTCCAGCGCACTTGTCTGAGTGGGCTTCTGGATGCAGTTTTGGGAGGTGGGGAACAGAGGGAGAAAGGGCTCGTTGGATGGGGTTCTGGAAGTTGATGGAAGCGACATTTCTGCCCAAAGAGATTGCAAAGGTGGGGGGGGAGGGGCTCCCCTCGTTTTGATCCCTCAACGATCAGTGTTAAAACGCCTCTTCCATTCGTTTCTTTCTGCAAGTTTTGAACATTCCCAATGTTTGCTTTTCAACTTCGGTGCTGCTTCCGCACACACACATACACCCAGGTATTGTGGGTGAGGACCGGGTATTGTGGGTGAGGACATGGCTTTTAAAATGTTGCCTCTATCAGTATGCCCAGAGAAGTGAGTGGATAGAAGGTAGCATCGCCCCCCCCCCCATTTTTTTTTTTACTAGTCGATGACTGGACACTATTAACTCCTACATCTGTTCAGATTGGATGTCAGCAGACTTGTAGTAATGGCATCAGGGAATATCTTGTAGACTTTAACAGTCAGGTCGTTTTCTGGATAACTTTTCAATGAAAAGACTTTCTCTATTGGGTCGGTTTGTGAAGGTTTAGTAAGCCTTTTGTGCTGCCTTGAGTAGGTGGATACTCATTCTTTCTTCTAATTAATGTGAGTATTGATAACTGTAGTTGTAGCTACTGAAGTATAGGTGTGAAGGGGGAAAATTGCAACTGAGCGTGATAACTGTAGGGTTAGTCCCTTGTAACTTGTGTGTTTCAGGAGAGGAGTATACTGGTGGAATGGGGGAAAATGTTCAGTTTATTTGATTATTAATTTGTTTCTCTCACTATCTCTAGAAACATCAGCATTGGTAATATGTTCATTATTTATTTTTGCTTCTGTTTTATGATATCTGTGTGACGCGGTTTGAACACTCTAGATCTCTTCCGTTAACCGAGACTTCAGTAATACATTTTCATTTTAAAGGAATATGTTATTAATTTTGTGGATCCTGTAATGTGGTATCAAGAACAGTTTTATGTCCGCTTCAAGTTTACCAAGTGTATGCAGAATTTGACACTGACCACCTAGGGAGCATCAGGCCAGAGAAGGGTCTTTAAATAAGTGGGGATCTCCACATGAAAAGCGGCAACCATAAAACCTGTGATGGAATCTTTAACCCCCGGGCTCCAGAATTTTAATCGGTTCTAATGGAGTAACGAGTTTGGCCCAGAGTGTACAAGGGAGGATTAGTGTTCTGTATTCTGTCACCATTTTAATTTACTGATGCAAGGTGTGTAAAAGAAAGTACGTACAAAATGTTCTTTTAAAAAATGAAACTGTATTATCAAGCTACCTATCAAATTGACATCTAAATAAGAAAAATTACCGTGATTTAATGCATACGAAGTGAGCTTTTGAAATTAAATACTTGAGCCCGGAGAAGGCCCCCCCCCCCCCGAAGGAAATTGTTACGGGTTTATGGCTTGCTGTGTTTCTCAACTAATTTCTATTAATGTTGATATACTCTTCTTGGATGAAACGTTGAGATTTTACATGATGAACCAATTAAGTGTTTTACTGCTGTATATCAGTTTTGCCCAAGGCAGTATCAAGTGTATGATATTCTGAAAGGAATAGACCAGACTGTGGTTGTGGTGGATACAGAGTTTACAGAAAACTTTCTAAGAATACTTGAAATACAGTAACTTATTGGCAGCAGTTTTCTCTATTAATGACTAGTGATTTTCATCTGATAGTGGTATAAATTTGGCTGGGTGTTAATACTGAAAAGTTTTTTTTCCCCTGAGCTCTTTCCCATATTGTTTTACCTTACTACACTCGTCATTAAGTTGGCTGAATCGGATGTGTTCTGTCTATGGGCTTAACATATAGGTTCTTTCTTTTGCATCACCCTAAACAGAACACAGAATCCGTAAGGACAAGCTGTACTTGAAAAAGACTACTTGTATTTCAACAGTGTGTTTTGACATCACCTTGATGTTCACTTGATGGGAGATTTTTTGAAAACAGTGGAATCAAAGGAATTGCCTCAGACTATCCCAAGCACTACACTGTGAAACACTGGAAGTTATCTTAAATCAAAACTGAATGAGTTGAAAGGGGGAAAGTAGTGTTTTTCTTTAGTTTTTAGCATTTCCCCAGTGTAGTTTGGAGCTCTGAAAGACCTGATAGTATAGGCCTGATAGCATAGGTATAATGGCACTGCTGAATGAAATGCCCAATGTACCTTGCTGTAGCAAAGACCAGGGCTGTTATACTGAATGCTGAACTTGGTTGTTTGTTCATAAATACCAATAAGCAAGTATTTTATGTGGAAATTTCCACCTGAACATGGAGCACTAACCACATGGGCCCTTTTTAGGAAATAGTTAGTTTCAACAGGGGTTGGCCGTACAGCCAAAATAGATGTTAGTTTAGTGTGGCCATGACCACAGCTATTAGTCCTGTATCTTTACCTTTTTGCAATTAATAACCCCTGAACAATTTAAGATTAAGTTAAGTAACTGTCCATCCTGCTTACTGTTATGAAGGAACTGTTATTTGGTAATCCAGAATTTTTCTTAAGTACTATCATTTCCCCCCTCCCCCAACCGGTGAATTTGGCTATTGATGTTTTGGCTTAAAGTATTTTAGTTAGAGAAGCCTATTAGGATAGATTCCAGAAATATTTCCTTGTGCAGTTAATGGTCATACTGTGTTGTTCAATGGAAAAAAACGGTTACTGGAGTTATTTCTAAAAAAGGAACTGAAATTTAAAAATTAATGTAAAAAAAAATCTCTGGAAAAATTGTGTTTAACAAGTATATTCTTTTTCTGCTTTCACCTTGGAATATCAATTACTGTAATTAAGGATAAATAATTTCATGAAATTTTGAAGATAAAAATTCTGGATGAAATCCAGCCGCCATAATTCACTTGTATGTTTAATTCAATTAAATGGGACAGCCCAACTTTACGTGAACCATGCCTTTTATGTTAACATATGCACTATGAAGTTTAAGCAAGTATAAATCTTTCCCAAAACCCAAACAGAGCTTTACCCTTGAGGTACTTTAGTGGGCTGCAGAGAATACTGTAAAATGCCACTTTCCACTAGGCTATGTGGAGACACCAAAAAACAATAAAAAAATAAAATCCAACCCACAACAACGCAGTGTGGTTTTTTTAGTTTGTTTGACCATTTCATGATTTTAACAAGACATCTGCTTGGGTGCGAGAAAGAAAATAATACGAATCTTAACATGTACATTCCCTCCCCGAAGCCACAAAAATATAACAGATTTGTTAGTAAGTGAAAATTATTTGAATTGTTCCTGCTCTTACACCTAGCAGATGGAGATGTTATGAAATTGTTCTGGTGTTATCATAGATGGTTCCATCCCAACTCTGCTGGATGCAGAATAATTTGTTATTGTCCACAACAAAATAGAAGGAGCCCTTTAAAAATAGGTAGTGTGGCTCTCACCTACCACTTGTTGAATGAAGTACAGCTCAACTCTTCTCATAGGACCCACCTTATCAAGGATAAAGCTTAAAGCTAAACAAACATGAAAAGACCGGCCAAAAAGAGATCATCTTTTCAGTACCCGTCTTTTCCTCTTTCTTAAGTGGCAAAAGAACTGTCCCGTTTTGTTTGTTACATTTATTAGCACAGAAGGTAAACTCGGGAAAACAATAGGGAAGTGGCTACCAAATTGGAGGGGACAATACTTCATCTTTATTTATAGATCTTAACTCCTGCAATGGTGTTGAACAGACACTCTGCCTTAATTGTGTGAGGCTTAGTGCTACAATTAGGTGATAACTACAGTTTCATCTGGGCAACTGTATCTTGCCGGGAGGGGGGCGCTTAGATCAGTTACCTGTTGTAGAAAGGTTAGATGGTGCTCCTGTCAAGGGGAACAAGTGAAACAACTCCGTATGGAATTGTTCTCTGTGTTTTTTCCCCTTTCATGAAGGCATTTTTAAAAAAGGGGGGTGCTCAAAAAGTTAACTTCTGCCGATAGAATGGAGGAGGTAAATTATATATAAGATTTTGTATGGAGCATTGATTCTCAAAGCATACACCCTGGAAATTTTGGCTGCTCTTGGATTCAAATGTTACTCTTCTAAATAAAAAAGACCTTAAAGGTAAACTTAAAAGGAAAAGTCTCTGGCCCCTTCCGCACACGCAAAATAATGCATTTTCAAACCACTTTCACAACTGTTTGCAAGTGGATTTGGCCATTCCGCACAGCTTCAAAGAGCACTGAAAGCAGTTTGAAAGTGCATTATTCTGCATGTGCGGAATGAGCCACTGTTTTGTCCATTTTTATCCAGGTCACTTAATACAAACCAACCACGGTTAAGCACTTATAGTTTCTTGGACCACTAGCACACGGGACAAAAGTAAGTGTTTAACAGTTCAGTTAAACTGTCTCTCCCAAGATGTATCTATATGATGACAGCAATACTCTGATTATGACCTTTTGTGTATTTCCTTTGGCTGGCCGATGAAACCTGCCAGAATTCAGTCTGAAGCCTTTTCAGTAGTGACCCCCATACATAGTCGTACCACCTTCCTGAGTGTGTCTGGAAGGTGCCCCCTTTTACGTTTTAGGAAATAGTATAAGGCAGAATTGTTAAGCTGGTGTTTAGTTAGTAGCATTGTTGTGTATTTTCTGGTACTTTCAAGTGCTTTCTTTATTAAATTGATGTGAGTTTATATTGTGTCAATAGCTTCCCTTGAGTCCTCTGGAGAAAAGCAGGCGAAAAACTGTCTTAATCAAATACTTAACTCTGACCCCATACCTGCAAATCATTCTAAGTAATGCGTGGCATATCCATTTGAAATCTTTAAGCTTGTGGTTCTTGGGTGTGTTTAACTGTGCCCTGGATTGCAGCCTGTATTTTCCAAGGCTGTGCTCGTCAAGAGGCTGTGACCATTTGCTTTTTGGTCAGGAGAAGCCTTGACAAGCCAGGTGAGTCCAGAGGGCTTCATATTTTCTTCTTGTGAAAGTAATTGATTAAATTGGCCCTTCAGATGAGTTTGTTACCTTTGGTTTGCAGCTTTAACTCTTTGCATGCCAGGTACTGTATAAATACATTTAATATCAGTGAGCACTACTGTTTCATATTACACATTACATGTGAAGACAGTTCTTGCAGTTTCTGGTACTCTGTATACTGCTGAAGCAAAAGGACTGATCGTGTCTGCAAGTTACGATCGGTCCTTTTGCTTTAGCAGTATACAGAGTACCAGAAACTGTAAGAACTGGCTTCATTTACTGCTTTTGACCCATTATTTTTTTCCACTGAACAATTAAATGTGTTACTTTCCTATGCTTGTGTGCCATGAAAACACTTAAGGAGTGGTTTTTGTTGGTGCAGAGCCCTGTACCCCTATTCTCATTATGTTTGCCCTTGCCAACTGAATGCAGTTGAAACAGTTAAACACTAGCTGTTGTATTGTTTATTTTATAAGGACATTCATCCCTTATACATCACCCAATTCTAGGCAATTTTCCAGGTCGATCTGACAAGTTTTGTATGTCTCTTCTCCTTCTACATCACTTCAAGAAAGCCACTGTTCAGGTGGCCAAATTTTGTGTTTTGGTTTGTTTAATAAAGAAGCAGCTGGTTAAAACTTTTTGTGAACTATGCAGATAAAATTAGCTTGTAGCAAGTTAATTTCTCTTAAGTATGCGTACACATTTCCTTTATGCGTTGTTGACTTGAGTGTGTTATTGCTGCCTGTTCAGAGATCGTAACATTAAGTGAGGGAATCTCGCCTGTCAGAAAGATGCTTGCTATGATTAGAGTGACTTCAATTTGTTTCACTATGCCTTGCGCAGGAGAGATTTTCCTGGCAGGACCCCCCCCCCCCCCCCCAAAAAAAAATTAACGTTAAGATAATATCATCCAATCTCAGGGATGTGCTTATCTTAAAATCTGATCTGTCAGGTGTAGAAACTCCCTGTAAATGTAGCTGTGTTGATTGCACTTACAGGAACCTTGCATAATCACTACCATGGTCTTTAAAATTGTTATCTTTGCAACAAGGATGTTGAGACTGAGGTCTATTCCAGGGTGTATGTTCGTGTTTTCTCAGGTAACTCATTAAGTCTGAATGGTTTCAGGGAAGGTGATTCAACAAGGAAGCAAAATGACACAGGATGACACAGGATGACTCAGGTAGCAGCCAATAAATCAAGTATGCCTTGCAGTTGAGTCGTTAGACCGAAAAGCAGGGGTGCAAATTTTGCAGTGTAGCTGGATATTCAGTATAGAATAGCACAGATTCCACTTAAATGTTTTCTCTTGACAGTGCACTTCTTTATCTTTGCTTTCTTCTCATCATTCTCTTCCCTATAATACTTTTTTGTGTAGTTGGATTATTTCTGGGAAGCTGTTTATAAACAAATTCCCTGTGAAAGTGAGGGGGGGGCACTTATCTTTTAAAAAGAAAACTCTTGCTAAATAAAAAAATGAAAATTTTCTTTTAAAAAATTGAGCTACAGGACAGAAGTCTTGCAACACAGTACGGCATGTGTCTTGGTCTCGCAACGGCCTTGAAACTTGTGTACAGATTTGTAGTTCTGCTACCTGCCCCACCCCACCCCACCCCCCATCCCAAACCCACCACAACATACTAATAGGGGAATAAAGCATGATTAAAAAAATAGTTTAAAAAATCATAAAGCATTTTAAAAGAAGAAACATTTTTCTTTCTTTTTTAAAAGTATAGATAGAGGTTTTTGAAAATGACAGAGGCCTTTCAAAATAATTTTCTTCCCTCGGGTAATTTAATTAATCTTTTTCTTTTCTCTTTTGCCTCCTTCAAAGAGAAAAAAAGCTTTTATTCATTTCAATTCTTTCATTTTCCCCCTTCCTAAAGGTAGTAAAAATGTGTACATTGTTGAACTAAATCATATGTGAACTAGCAGATCAAAACCATGAGGATTTTTATAAAACTAATATTATGTTACATGCTGTACAGTGAGTGGATTTTTCAGTCTTCAGAATAACAACATCCCCCATGCTTGCAGAATCTCCCCCTTGGCAAAGACATTAAGTGGGTGGGGCAGAAACGTCATTAACTCTTCTTTTATTGTACTTATTGCTTGATTTAAATGAAATGCATAAATATTCAGAGATAAATGCCTACAATAACTTGATCAATGAAACATACCAGAGCACATCTTCAGAAGAAGGAGGAGGGACGTTCTTTTGGAGGAAATTTAATTTGGAATAAGTTTTTGATTGTGGATGGCAAATTGTTGATGGTTATTGGGGGGGCTTTGGGATAAAAAATAAGGGTGCATATATTTTTAAAACAGGTTCAGAAATTAATTCATGAATCTGGAGAATTTTGTACTCTTGAAATCTTGCACTCTTGAAATAAAATACTATTTGCTCTTATATTGAACAAGACAGGATCTGATGTGAACAAGTCTGTGGTATGTAAAAAAGAACTGGATATATCCTTGCTAAAAAAATGGGATGCTTTTTGCTGCCAGTTAATGCTGCTTTACTGGAGCAAAAAATTATTAAAGTAAAACTGGCTGTAATATAAAGTACCAATTTATAATGTTAAAATATTGTCAATCATATGAATATTTAAGTACCCATTTTCCTCTTGAGAATTCATTCTGTGAACTGTAGTTTCAAATGACATCATTGTTAGTAGTTGTTTTCTAGCACAAGAATAATTCACGTATTTAGAACTGGAAACTCACTGGTGTAGAAGGAATCAAAGTAGATAATTTTATTGGAAGTTTCAAAGACTGTTTGTCTTTAGCTCCATTTTAAAAAGTGAAAAATAAAATGAACTTTCTTAGATTTTTTTTAAATTGAAGGACGAATCAGTAATTCAAAATATATTGGGTTGTATCTACATGAGTGATAGGAACAATAAGGGTTAAAACCACCAGGCAAAACTTCCCCATTCTTCAATCACCTACACAGAATGACTTCAGCCACTGTGAAATGTTTGCCTGTTTGTTTTTCTGTATGTTTGTATTTGCAAAAGTCAGGCTGAGCTGAATCAGAGGTGAACGGAGCAATTATAAACCAGGAAGAGAAAAACAAGGACGTAATTAAATTATTAAAGGTTCAAGTGGCCCAAATCTATCAGTTAGCACTATAATCCCAGATTCAAAGACTAGGGATGTTCCTGTCATAGGCCTGTTCTGCATGGAGCGCTCTCCGTGGTGCTCTTCGCTCTGCGGTGGGGTCACAGTGGAGCCTTCTCACGTTTCCTTGTTTACACGCAAGGAGGTGCCCCGCTGCCTGCTGTGCAGCTTACCTGCCCTCACTTCCGGGTCACTTCCCTTCAACTGCAAGATTGACACCGTTTTTTCTTTAAAAGCCCTTTATATTTTATGTTGTTATTCTTCCATGGCGCAGCCTCGCTCCCTCCCTCTGTTGGAAAACTGGAGAGCTTGGGAGGGAGGTGGGCCAGGCGTGATTGACCTTTGTGGGTGGAGGAGGATACTACGACTGAGGAAGGTCCTGCTCCTCCCCCCACAAGAATGGGGCTATATCGATATTCTTTACAAGATCACAAGATTGCCAGCTTTTTTCTTTTGAGACCTTTAAATGTCACGTCGATATTCCTTATATTGCTGTTGCGTAGGCTTGTTATAATTTTTTGGTGAAAAGCCCCTGGAAATACCTGCGAGGAGTGGAAGGGGGATGGAAGGAGTGGAAATCCTGAAGCAAGGGAAAACATCAGGGTTTGTCCACTCATAGGAACCATGGGGCTTCTAGGGTATGTGGCGTTGGAAGTGTGAGCATGTCCTCAATGAAACCTCTGCTGCGAATGAAATGGACCCTTGCTGGATAGCATGTGTACCTGGATCCCATGGGCAGACTCATTTGGCTCAATAACACCACAAGATAGTTCTTTATGACTGGCATTATTTGGTTCTTTTTCATTTACATACCACGACAGTAGTTCCCGTGTTACTGACAAGCTATGTGGAGAGAGTCCATTGCTTTTTTCCATTCTGGTGTGAAACAGCCACATGTGATTACCTGCATGTCAGTGTGGACAAAATCCATAGTTGAAGCAGTTCTGTTTCTCCACCATATCTGATCCTTCCAGGCACATTTCTTGGTAGTAGAGATTTTGTCTTTGAAGTAGGACAGAACTGAGTGGCTTTCCTATATTTATTAGGCTTGATTCTGGTGTAGCTGTGGCAGAGCAAAGTGAATGTGTGTGTTTGTCACTGTATGTGTGGTCAACCCAGGGTATAAATCTAGGGTTGTAACTTTTTGATGTATGAACAACTGTTTCTCTGTTGAGCTCAGGTTGATGAGAGGTTCTGTTTAATGGCTTCTCACCACAATGCTACATGGTGCTCACTCCATCATTTAACTGAGAGCAGGCACCCACCTACCCATGTATGCAGAGTGCTGTAGTTTCTACTGATGGAGGTTAAAGCAGAAAATGCCAAAGCAGGATTACAGCTGGACATCATGAAGACAAAATAAAACAATTGGGAATGTACACAACTTTCACATTGATGATGAAGAAATTGAAGTTGTTCGAGAGTCTGTATTCCTAAGCTCCTCCATCAACCAAACTTTGCATCCAGGAAATCAGAAGGAAATTGAGAATGGGAAGGACAGCCATAAAGGAGCTAGAAATGATTCTTAAGTGTAAGGATGCATACAGTACCCTACTCCATTGCTGTGTGTGTGTGTGTGAAAGCTGGGCAGTGAAGAAAGCTGACAGGAAGAAAATTGATTCCTTTGAAATGTGGTATTGGGGGATAGCTTGGATTGCCAAAAGGCCAAGAAGTTGGTTCTAGATCACATCCAGCCTGAGCTATTCCTAGAAGCTAAAATGACCAGTCTGAGGCTATTCTAAGGCCCGTTCCACACGGGCCTCAAGAGCGGCAGTGCACCAGCATACTTGATGGCAGTGCACCCCTACGGCCATTTGCACGCTTTCATGCATGCAGCCCTGGAGCTCCTGCAGCCTGCGGAGCTGCCTTTGGACGAGGCCCACTGCTTTTCTTCCCCTCTTACCTCCTGTTGCCTTCGTCGCTCTGCAGAGACGCAGCGGCATGCCTCCGGGGCCATGGTGACACCTTGGGGGTTGGAGGCCAGGAGGCATCTCCCCTCAGCTCTGCAGAGCATTGCAGGCAACAGGAGGTGAGAGAGGGGGAAAAGCGGTGTGTGGGAAAACTTCACCTTCCACCTGGTGGTGTTCTCTCAGCAATGGGTTTTTGAAAAATGGCACTATTTTTGAAAAATGGCATTGTGGGGTTGATAGGCTGCTGCAACTGTGCTCCAGCGGCGGTATGAAGTCCTCCCCCACAACAGGGTTTTTACTGGTGGCACACTGGTCTTTATGGCCTGTGCGGAGTGGGCCATAGTCACATGACATGAATAGATTCAGTAAAGGAAGCCCTCAGTTTGCAAGACTTGAGCAAGGCTGCTAATAACAGGATTTGGGGAAGTCATTAATTCATCATCATCATCATCATCATCATCATCATCATCATCATCATCATCATCATCATTATTATTATTATTATTATTATTATTATTATTATTATTATTAATATTATTATTATTTATTCCACTTTTATACCGCCCTCCCCCGAAGGGCTCAGGGTGGTTTACAGCATAAAATACATATAAGTGGCTAAACAGAATAAATGCTAAAATTGAAACCAGATTAAAATGCAGCGCTCCAAATTCATAAATATTTAAAACAGACGGCGTTCGACCTTTGACTCCTCTAACTCTGAGAGGGGAGCAGCGGATCTCAGTTGTTAACGGGCACCTATCAGCAGCCGGCCTCCCCAAAAGCCCGGCGGAATAACTCAGTCTTACAGGCCCTGCGGAATTCGTTTAAGTCCCGCAGGGCCCGGACAGTTGACGGAAGAGCATTCCACCAGGCAGGGGCCAGGGCCGTAAAAGCCCTGGCCCTAGTGGAGGCCAGCCGCATCATAGAGGGGGCGGGGACCTCCAGCAAATTGGCCTCTGCCGAACGCAGAGACCGACGTGGGACATATGGGGCCAAACGGTCCCTAAGGTACGAAGGTCCCAGACCGCGTATGGTTTCCATAAGTCAGATGCAATGTCACGGCACTTAACACAATGTGCATAGTCTTCTACAGGTAAGTGGGTGGTTGCAAAGTTTTCTTGGTGCTATCACCTGTACTTTAGAGTTGTTTCCTAAGGGAAGATCATTGATTACTTTCAGAAAGAAAAAGGAAAAAAAACAGCCTTTGTATGAGCTGAGATTTCAGGGCAGTTTTATTGTTGCTAGAATAGTAATTTTATGATTTGGGATGGACCCATGCTTTACATATGGAAAATTTCAAATTCAATCTTCAGAATGACCAGTAAAATGAGTTTTTAGTAGCACAGCAACTGAGCCCTTCTGCTCATCATAGTAAGTACTGGGCTTGATAGTATGGCTTATCTTTGTTTCATCTCATTGTTCACATCGATGTTTTTATCCTATTTTTGCTTTGTTGTGTGATCTGTCTTGAAGCCCTATTACAGTAGGCTACACATAGAATCATAAAGTTGTAATGGGCCCTACAGGCCATCAAGTCCAACCCCCTGCACAATGTAGAGTCAGCGTTCATCCAGCTTCTGCTTGAAGCCTGCCACCTCCCTAGACAGCCAGCTCTACTGCTAAACTAGTCTTACGATAAAAAAAAATCTTCCTAATGTCCTGCCAGATCTTTCTGCCCATAGTTTATATCCATTATAGTGAGTCCTATCCTCTATTGCCAAAAGGAACAGCTCCCTGCTCTTTTCTAAGCAACAGTTTTTCAGATACTTAAAGAGATCAATCATGTCTTTCTTTAACCTCCTCTTTTCCGGACTGACTACTACCAAGTTCCTCAGCCTTTCCTTGTAAGGCTTGGTCTCCTGGCCTTGGATCATCCTTGTCGGTCTCCTCTGCAGCCATTCCAGTCTGTCTACAACTTTTTTTGAAGTGAGGTCTCCAGAAATGTTCACAGTACTGCAGGTGCAGTCTAACTAATGCAGTGTACAGCATGACTATAACATCTTGTGACTGGGAAATTGTGCCTTGATGATACACCCCAAGACTGTATTAGCCATTTTTGCTGCTGCATCACACTGACTGCACATTTTCAGCTTACAGTCCACCCGTACCTCTAGATCTTCTTCATACATAATGTAGCCTAGAAGTGTATCCCTGATCCAGTATGCATGCTTCTCAGGTGTACTTTGCATTGGGCAGTGAAGAGAATGGGTGGACAACAGCTAACTTGAATGTGTGAAACTGCCCTTTACTATAAAGCGCAGAGCATTTGCTGAATATTGTTACAGATAATATTGTACATTCTGCAGAGCAACTGTCCATCAGTGGAAGGCGCACGTGGTTGCTGACTGATCTTGCTCTCTGGCCTCCCCAACAGCCATTTTTAATCTCAGGGATGTTTATTGCTGGGGTTATACGACCCACTTGGAGTAAGAGTAACAGGTTGGGAGGGTGAAATTGCCCCCTCCTGCCTCTTATGTAATCAAACAAAAAGGACAATTTCACCTTTTGCTCATTCACTTGAACTTCACCTGTGACCCTGGGAGTCAATTGGAAATGGATGCTGGGTTGGAGGGTGTGGAGCTGGGAAGGCTGCTGGGCTCGATTATTAGCATTAAACCTGAGACCTAGTTTTGGGGAAGCAGTGTAGGTAACCCTGTTAAGCGCTGTTAAACCTCACTGATTTTCATGCTAAGAACTAAAGTGTGATCCTTTACCTGGGAGTAAGCTTGGTTGCTGGCAATGGGGCTTGCTTCTGAGTAAACCCTCCTAGGGTCGTGATTCACCCATTCGAAGAGTTGCACGGTTGCTTCAAAGCAAACCCATCGACTACCACCAAGCTTACTCCTGAGTAACGCACGCCTCGGAGCCAACCAGTTTTTCTAAACTAAAACCTCAGTATTCAGGTTAAATTGCTGTGTTGACTCTTTGCGACAAATAAGTGGGTTTTGGGTTGCAGTTTGGGCACTCGGTCTCGAAAAGGTTCAACATCACTGGCGCAGGCTGAGTAAGAATGATTTCCTCAGAGAATGGGGAAATTGAATCTAGTTCTTCTTGGTCACCTTATGCTGTAACTCGTGACCTGGCTTGTTTTTAATCTTCTGGGGTGATATGAACAATTATTCTGTGAATAAGCAGGACTGTGAAACAAATCAGTTTACTTTTGTCAAATTTGTTATATTGTTTGGGTCAGCTGTGTTGAAAAATGAGGAGTAGGTGTGATGTGTACCCTGTTTCCCCGAAAATAAGATCTACCCCAAAAATAAGCACTAGCATGATTTTTCGGGATTTTTGGAGGATGCTTGAAATATAACCCCTACTCCAAAAATAAGCCCTAGCAGCTATAGATGCCCCGACAGAGCTGATCTGGTCACGTGGTGGGGGGGGGGGGTGCAAAGTCATGGGGAAAAAATAAGACATCCCCTGAAAATAAGCCCTAACGTATCTTTTGGAGCAAAAATTAATATAAGACCCTGTCTTAATTTCGGGGAAACACAGAAGGTACCAGTTTTAAGGGGACTGAGTGACAACATCAACTTTTTCAGTTTTGTGCATGACTGTAGTTTATGTAAAGTAAAGGCTAAAATAGAGTGATGTGAAAGATCCATAGTTTGGATTTTCTGTGGGATTTTTTAAAAAAGCTAATCAGCAGCCCCAAGCAGCTGCAAGGAGGATGAAGTATAGGTTGTTATTGAGTCTTTGCCTGTTGTGCCTTTTTCCATGATTCAAGTGCCCTTCCAAAGGTGTAATTAGCTATGTGGAGAGGGGCAGGGAGGAAGACCCATAGAATGAAAAACACCCTCTCACCCAGCGCCCCTTTTCTGATCTTCAAAGCAGTTGTCATGTAAGAGATCCTAATTATCTTCCACATCAACTGGAAGATAAGAAAGAACGTATTGTTACCAATCTCCCCTGTTGTTCATAGAACTATTTTTAAAGTTACAAGAGGGCTCTCAGCAGGTGCCATACTAGGTCCTGGCCAGTAAAAGAAGCATCAGTCTGTCCAGGTTTCCAATAGGGAGATTAGCCCCAGAATAAGGTTTTAATAAACAAATATATGGGCTCAGAAGGGCCTGTGGCTTAGCGGCAGAGCATCTGCTTCACATACAGAAAGTTCCAGGTTCAATCCCTGTCATCTCCAGTTAAAAAGGATTTAGTAGGAGGCAAGGTGAAATGTTTTCATCTGAAATGTTGGAGAGAGCTATTGCCAGTCAGAGAAGACAGTACTGAATCTGATAGACCAGTGGTTTCACGGGTATGAGTGTTCT
Organism: Sphaerodactylus townsendi; assembly: GCF_021028975.2. Classification (NCBI taxonomy): domain Eukaryota; kingdom Metazoa; phylum Chordata; class Lepidosauria; order Squamata; family Sphaerodactylidae; genus Sphaerodactylus; species Sphaerodactylus townsendi. Next base: position 111,862,715 of record NC_059429.1, read on the forward strand.
TGTGTTCATAACTGCTGGGGGAGGGAAGTTACAGGATTGTGGGAATGAGCAAAACACTTTCTGTTTGGAAAGCAATAACAAAGATTTGCATGAGATCTGCAGTTCATAAGCTTGGGTAGTAGATGAGCACACTGGAATACTTACTGGAATTCTGGGGAATCCAAGTTTTAATTTTCAAAGAAAGGTTCTTTCCCTCATGGTGTGAAAAATTCATTTGAAAACATGATGGCAAAGTTGTGGAAAGGTCAGAAAAAGAAGATGATATGCAAAAGGAAGCCCCAATTTAGTCTGCCTGGTGACTTCTTCATGTTCTAAATCAAGAATGCCATCTCATGTTCCTCAGGAAGTGGATACTGCGTGCTAATGTAATCTTCTTGCCTACTGTAGATTGGCATTTACCACATTCATGAAAATGATATTTAAATTAATTATAGGCAACCAAGTTATGTACCTTAGTTACAGCTCTTTGGCTTGTGTACATATCTAATGTGGTGTTTGTTAAAAAAAAAGTTCCACCACTTGAGATAAAATGTGCATAAACATGCTGCCCTGTTTTACCAAGTTGGTTGCCTTTTCAGTAAAATGTCCCATGCCTGCATGCACTTAAGGCAGTGGTGCCTTGTAAAAGCAATCATCCCCCTATATGGTGATAAGCTGGTCTCTCTCAGTTGGTATTTGTGCCTCATCGGTCTTCCGCCCACACTGGGCTGACATTTACACCTGCTCCTTCATGACAGAAATGTGTTCTTCCTTCCTTTGCCTGACATCTCCTATTGCAAAAATTGGTCCAAAGCCCAGTTGAGGGATACCAGCCGTCTAGGCAAAGGGTGTACTGTTAAAACACCGTATTCATTGTATTCTACTGATGCACAATCTTTAGTCTTCCTAAGCCAAGCTATTGTGCTTGTTTTCAGAAAAGGGCTACTTACAGGTGGTTATGCAAAAATTACTAAGAACAGGACATAATAAGCTGCGTTTTGTAAGGGTTTACAAAATCTACCTCATGCTCCAGAACTGGTGTTTAAGGTCTTGCATGTGAACTGATATTTTTGTTCTGGATTCCTTTCTACCCCACCTCCCACTGAAAAGTTGCACTTTACCCTCCTCTACAATATGAATTGTGGTAATAAATGTTGTGTGCCCTTATTCTCCAGTGCTATAGTACAATCCCCCCCACCCCCCCGCCGTGCGCACACTTTTTAAAGGAAAACATATTGAACAGGTAAAATTTGATTTTTGGGGGGTTGGATTGTCAGAATTGTAGAAAAGCAAAAATGCAAAGTTTTGTGTTAAAAAATGTCTGTTACACTGTTGTGAGAAGTGGAGTCTAGGCATTTTTCCTCCCATTTTGGTGCGCCAATTGAAAAACAAACAAGCATATTGACTTCCACCATCTACAGACCATTTGGAAAAAGTAAAACCACTTTTGTAGTATGATGTAGTGGTCAGATTGTTAGACTGGGATCTGTGAGATACTGGTTCAAATCCCCAGTCTGCTATGGAAGCTTCCTGGGTGATCTTGAGCCAGTTACTTTTGCTGTCAGAGCAATCTACCTTACAGGGGTGTTGTGAAGATAACGTGGAGGAGGGGAGAATATTGTGTGCCACTTTACTCCCTCAGCTGCAGCTAGAAAATCATTTCCAATGGTATTCCAATGCCTGTTTGTCTGACACATACCAAGGCTGTGGGAAGATTAAATTTCTAATTAACTGTGTCATATTTCTAGATCCTTGGATAACCGGATTTTTTTGCCTCTCTGGATTCCAGCTGTCTCCTTGAGGTCTCATTTCAAAGTGACATAGAAAAGACATGGCTGGCATCCTGTTTAAATTGGGTGCTGGCTCCCATGCATGCTGCACTAGGAATTCATGTAGTAGGTTCAGGCCATTCTGCATCTCATCCATAGATTCCTAGTGTATTAATTCTGCAGCTGCAGGTGCCAGAGCACTTTGAGGTTGATAAATATGGCACCAGCTGCATTCAACCCTTCATGGTTAAGGTTTCTGCCCACCTAGAATGACTTTCAAATGATTTATGGCTACCAATCTTGATCCTCCTTGATCTGAGATTGCAAAGTCCTTAACAGACCAGGTGATCGAGAGCAACAGCAGCAGAAGGCCATTGCGTTCACATCCTACATGTGAGCTCCCAAAGGCACCTGGTGGGCCACTGCGAGTAGCAGAGAGCTGGACTAGATGGACTTTGGTCTGATCCAGCTGGCTTGTTCTTATGTTCTTATGCCTAATTCACCAGCTACAGTCTGATATCACAAGCTTCAGTTTACGTGTTACAACAACGAACATGTTTGAGCTTGCACTCACAGAAGAAGTGGAGTAATCCTGACTGGAAAGAAACTCGGTTATGATAGCCAATCACTATAAATATATGGTTGAGGATAAAGAGTTTATGATAAGAGTTATCATGAAAAAATGAAAACAAGATGGTTTAAAAGATAAGGATTCTATCCAAAAAATAATAAATATAAATAAGATAAAAATAGAGAAATATGCAGAACTAGAGAAGAAATTAATGTTAAAATGGTATAGAACCCTGATGCAACTGGCAAATATGATAAGAAGACTCAGTCCAAAGTGTTGGCATTGTGGGGGAAAATGCAGTTTATATACATATGTGGTTGGAATGTGAAGAGGTTAAACCATTATGGAAACATGTTATATTGTATATAGAAAAATATGTAAAAGTAAAAATAAGGGTAAATATAGACCTATTATTTACAGGCATAATTGATAATAAAGTAATAGAACAGAGACAGGACATTATTTAAATTAATGATAAGAGATGATAGCCAATCATTTTTCTTGTATTTATTTGCTTAATTAATTGGCACCCCACCTTTCTTCCCTGTGGGTTTTCAAAGTGGCTTAGAACACTCTCCATCTCTTCCATTTTATCCTCACAACAATAATAGGCTAGGCTGAGAGTGCACGACTAGCCCAAGGTCACCCAGCAGGCTTCCATGGGGTGACTGTAGATTAGAACCATGGTCTCTCATATACTAGTCTGACACTCTTAACCACTTCACCACACTGACTCTCTTTGACAACACTGGGGTTGTTTCCTATGTCAAAACCATGGTTTAAACATGGTCTGGAGGCAAGGAACAAACTGCAGATTTTAAAAAGGCCCCAATAAAGGTGTTGCAATGAAGTGCTCCCCCCGCCCCCAGTCAGAAACTTCATAAGAACATAAGAACATAAGAACAAGCCAGCTGGATCAGACCAAAGTCCATCTAGTCCAGCTCTCTGCTACTCGCAGTGGCCCACCAGGTGCCTTTGGGAGCTCACATGTAGGATGTGAACGCAATGGCCTTCTGCGGCTGTTGCTCCCGATCACCTGGTCTGTTAAGGCATTTGCAATCTCAGATCAAAGAGGATCAAGATTGGTAGCCATAAATCGACTTCTCCTCCATAAATCTGTCCAAGCCCCTTTTAAAGCTATAAAGGTTAGTGGCCATCACCACCTCCTGTGGCAGCATATTCCAAACACCAATCACACGTTGCGTGAAGAAGTGTTTCCTTCTATTAGTCCTAATTCTTCCCCCCAGCATTTTCAATGAATGTCCCCTGGTTCTAGTATTGTGAGAAAGAGAGAAAAATGTCTCTCTGTCAACATTTTCTACCCCATGCATAATTTTGTAGACTTCAATCATATCCCCCCTCAGCCGCCTCCTCATAGGGAAGGTGCTCCAGTCCCTCAATCATCCTTGTTGCCCTTCTCTGCACTTTTTCTATCTCCTCAATATCCTTTTTGAGATGCGGCGACCAGAACTGGACACAGTACTCCAAGTGCGGTCGCACCACTGCTTTATATAAGGGCATGATAATCTTTGCAGTTTTATTATCAATTCCTTTTCTAATGATCCCCAGCATAGAGTTTGCCTTTTTCACAGCTGCCATGCATTGAGTTGACATTCCCATGGAACTATCAACTAAGACGCCTAAATCCCTTTCCTGGTTCAGACTGATAGCACTGACCCCCTGTAGCGTGTATGTGAAGTTTGGATTTTTTGCCCCTATGTGCATCACTTTACATTTTGCTACATTGAACTGCATTTGCCATTTCTGAGCCCACTCATCTAATTTATCAAGGTCCGCTTGGAGCTCTTCGCAATCCTTTGTGGTTCTCACCACCCTACATAATTTGGTATCATCTGCAAACTTGGCCACCACGCTACCCACCCCTACTTCCAGGTCATTTATGAATAGGTTAGAGAGCACTGGTCCCAAAACGGATCCTTGGGGGACACCACTCCCGACATCTCTCCATTGTGAGAACTTCCCATTTACACCCACTCTTTGTTTCCTGTTTCTCAACCAGTTTTTAATCCATAGGAGGACTTCCCCTCTTATTCCTTCATTGCTGAGTTTTCTCAACAGTCTCTGGTGAGGAACTTTGTCAAAAGCCTTTTGGAAATCCAAGTAGACAATGTCCACCGGTTCACCCCTGTAGTCCACCGGTTCACCCCTGTAAACTTCAGACTTGTTCTGCTTGGCTGTGGTGGTTTTTCCAGGCTATGTGGCCGTGGTCTGGTGAATCTTGCTCCTAACGTTTCGCCTGCATCTGTGGCTGGTATCTTCAGAGGTTGACTCTATTCTGGAGAACCGGGTTTGATTCCCCACTCCTACACATGAAGTCTGCTGGGTGACCTTGTACTAGTCACAGTTCATTGGAACTCTCTCAGCCCCCCACCTACCTCATAAGGTGTCTGTTGTGGGGAGGGAAAAGAAAATGAGTTTATAAGCTGCCTTGAGTCTCCTTACAGGTGAGAAAGAGGGGTGTAAATCCAAACTCTTTTTACACAGAAAAATCTGGCTCAACAGCAAGCCTATTCAGAATTAAGGCAATTCTTCCTACCCTCACTCTGACTTGGCTTCATGATGTGATTCAGCCCAGTTCGACTGATGATGTTTTTCTGGTGCAGTCAAACGGCCTTTGTGAACCCTGATGAAGTAGGATCATATTGAGATAGGTGCAGTCTTTGCCATGAGGCATCTAGGGAAGCTGTCCTGGGTTGTGGAAACCCCTGACAGATCGTGTGTAACAGACTTCCCTCTGTGATACACCTCTGAAGATGCCAGCCACAGATGCAGGAGAAACGTTAGGAACAAGATCCACCAGACCACAGCCACACAGCCCGGAAAACCCACCTCAACCACTTTGAGTAGAAATTTTATTCCTAGGAGATAGTTGGAGCACAGATTAGGTGACCATAGATTAGGTAATGTAGAATGCCAGGTATATAGAGACAAGAGAGCCGCACTAGTTCAGAGAAGAAAAAGGACAAAAGCATCCACATTTGCCGTAGCAAGGTAGCTTTTATTTTTTAAAATATAATTCATGCATTTTTTTTAGCTTGCTACTCTTTTTCATGAGCATTGCAGTGCAAAACTGCAGACATGCAAGTTAAAATTGATAATTACTATAGTTATATATAATATCCAATGTATAAAATCAATACTTCTATTATTTAATCAAACTTCATTGTCATGTTTTTTGCTATAAAACTCTCCCTCCTTTCAAGTTAAAGTGGTAAATTTTGATTATTCCTCTGTACATCTCTTGTCACATTTGCTTTGTTATAATGTTTGCTATACAATTCACAATGTGTACAAAAGTTTCTCTTAAACCAACCCCTGAGTCCTTATCTTAGGGGAAAAAATGTTTTCTGTCCATGAAGATTGGCTAAAATGAAAGGCTGCACTATGGATAGGTACAAATAGCTTCAGGCAAGAGGGTGAGTTTTCAGAAGAGATAAGAGTAGACTAAATGACAGGCCTTTCTCTGTTCTGAAAAGGCAGGGTAATTATTGGCCATATTACTAATTAATACTATTGAAATAGTGCCCAGAGGCTTTGCCTCAGTGCTATAATGAAGACAGTAATTGCTCCAGAGGGTAGTAATCAATGGATGGTGTTGGAGGCAACAGTGGATGCCAACAGACGGGAGCACTAGATAACTTTCGGATGAAGATAATGAGGTAAGTGTCCCTGAGTTTTCATCTACTGGTCTTGCAGGCAGGCAGGAATGCAAAGGTCATTGGCTTTATAGAGGAAATTGCAGCTTAGGCTGGTAGTTCTGTTTCAGCATTCAGGGGTCTTCCAATTTGCACATGGTGATCATTTTGCTGCAGGTAAATGGGTGTTGCGCTGGCATTGCATAAATAGCAGATAAACAGATAAACACAAACACAAGAGCTGTCACTTCTAAAAATGCACAGTGGATGCTTGCCCAGTTGAGGTTCCCTGTCAAGTCTACCAAACTGGCCCCTTGCCTTGTGCATTTAATAAATTTGTGGTGGAAATGCTGGCATACCATGATTGTCATGTGGAATGACTGTTGATTCTAAGTCTCATGAACTGAAGGAGGACTAAGGCGGATCTGGAGATCAGGCTAAAGTCAGTTGTACATTCTGCACAGATTAAGGTGGCATAGCTGTGGGCTGGGCCATTTTAGGTTACATGTGGACTTTTCATATTTTTGAAACCACCCCCCCCCCCCCCCCGCGAGAAACTTCTACTGTGTATTTATTTTTCTGAGAAGTGTGCATCCCTCTCTATCAGTCAACTAGCACCCTTGGCCAGAGGGATAACTGGGCTAAATCTTTCCCTGCTCTTGGGCTGGGATGTCACATGCATGGAGCTGGATAGTTCCTGCACCTTTGTGCTAGCAGCTTATTCTGGGGACATTTCAGCCTAGGGTTGTGAGCTGCAGGTAGGGAAATTCCTGGAGCTTTGGAAGAGAGGATGGAGTCTGAGAGGTGAAGGGAACCCAGAAATCGGCAACCCATTTTGGGCCCAGGTTCAATGTGGATGCCCCCTTCCCCCCACAAGGTGAGCACAAAAATCACCATCCAGTGCTTCACACAGACAATGCTTTTAAATTACTCCACCTCATGCTTTGTATTCTTGGCAAGGATCTGGGTAACATTCTAAAGCAATACATGTATTATTGACTTCATTTATAGCCCACCTTTCTCACTGAGACTCAAGCGGGGTTTACAAAATGTGGTAAAAGCTATTTGGCGATAGCACAAACAAAGCAATGCAGTAGGGCTAGGACTGAAAAAATTGGAAAACAATGCAAACAAATAAAAAGCAACAAAACAGACTCCAATGGCAAAGAACTGTCTAAGGCAACAAATCACCTAAGGTTTGACATACCAGAGAGGGTTACAAAAGTAGAAGATCATGAATTGCAGTAAAAAGGGGGATAATGCTTACGCTAAAAACTGAATGAACTGTAATCCTGTCCCTATAGAAGCAACCTCCAGAACTGACCACTATGCAGTATATATCGATCTCAAATGCCTTCTTAGATGTTTGTTTTGCATATTTTGTAAAACGATAGATGTGTGGGTAGAATGTAATTATATTGGCCAAGGACCCATCTTAAACAGGATCGTGAGCAGTACTGCATGAGCACATGCTTGCTCATCTGACATCACGTGAACATGCACGAAGCTGCCTTCTCAGGGTCAGTATTGTCTACTGGCAGTGGCCCCTCCGGGTCTCTGGCAGAGGTCTTTTATATCACCTACTACCTAATCCCTTTAACTGGGAATGCTGGGGACTAAATCTGGGACCGAGGAGATGCTACCGCTTAGCCATGTACCCTCCCTTTGGGACCCTCCCCGACATGCACATCAAACATTGAGTATGGCTTGTATGTGCAGGAGACTGTGTGATAAAGTCCTAATATTATACAGTGTACTTTACTATTTCAAGCTCAGGGGATTTCTCATATAGAGTGGTTTGAAAAGTAATATTCAACCTATAGTCTTAAAGCTGGCAGATAGAGTAGCCAGCTCCAGGTTGGCAAATACCTGGTGATTTTGGAGGTGGAGCCTGAAGAGGGCAGGATTTGGGGAGGGAAGGGAGTTCAATGGGGTGTAATGCCATAGAGCCCCCCCCCCCTTCTAAAGCAGCCATTTTCTCCAAATGAACTGATCTTTGTCACCGGGAGATCAGTTGTAATTGTAAAAGATCTCCAGCCACCATGTGAAAGTTACCAGCCGTACTGGCAGATCTGTTTTGCTGGCTGAGAAACATTGCCTTATTTTTTTTAGAACTGTAGCTGCGTTAGTTCACTATCACTTTAAAACTTTAATAGTTTCTAACATAAAAGCTTTTCTGATTCAGAACTCATGTCATCAGATACATACCGTGCCCATTCCACACGGCTAAATTTATGCCTTATGCTATTACAGTTTCGCTTCAGCTTTGTAGAATAGCTGTAGGAGAAAAATGACCAAGAACATGGAGAGTTGGTTTAGATGTAACTGTGAACTTCCTAACATACTGAGTGTACTGAAAGTTTTGTAAACATTAGCTTATTCTTTTTTTAAAAAAAAAATAATCCATTGTCAAACGTCAGGGAGATTTAGACAGTTTGTGTTTGAAGGTGTCTGGGTAGACTCTCAGAAGTCAGTCCAAGAGAATTCTGCAGAGCTCAGAGTCAGGAATGGAAATCAATGTCTCCTTCCAGCCGTGTGGCTCCGTTGACGCCTTTATCCTCTTATGTGGGCACAATTGGAGCACACCTTTGCTCTACCAGGCAGGTGTTGATTTTCTTGTTGTCTTGTGTGTTGTAGTATAAAAACTTATTCCGATTTGAAAACCACCTCCAATGCAGTTGTCGGAAGCATCTTTGTACAACCGTATAGGGTGGTTTACAAATAAAAAAACCTGTCTGCACTATATAATACCTTTTTTAAAAAGGAAAGATAGGGGGGAGGAGCTTGGGTTCCTGTTGTTACAGAACAGAGTGTTTGATACAGGGGAGAATTCTAAGAGGAGAGGAGTCACATGGCCATAGATTCTGTGCAGGCTGGTTGACTGGGGTCCATGCTGACCTCTTTCTCTGATGGTCAAGATTCCTAGAGTATCCCACAGAGCCTATTTGAAAGCTAGGTCAGATGGGCCTTTTACCTTAGCACCCACTCTTTCTTTCTTACATTATTTTTTTAATCCTTTTGCATTAATGAATTCTTCTGATTCCCAATCATGTTTCAGTCTCCCTTTTTGCCACTGCCAATACTGAGGAATGTGACTCTGTCTATGGCTGGCAATGTAGGAAAAGCAAGCACAATATGTTCATGAAAGGATACTGAGCCTTTTTCGTCTTGCCAAGAATATTCTGAGAGAAGGGAATTCCTTTAAGCAGAGGAATTATCAAAAGAAGGCAGCAAAGGACTTTGGGAAGAAATGGCTGTGATGTGATTGTGTAGAATGTAATTTGGCTAGAAACCTGCAGAGAGAATGAATTACAAATGAGTGAGTAAAAATAAATTCCCAGTCATATAATATTTACTCACAGTGAGAGTGGAAAGATCCCTTTCCTGATACTTGATCTGCACTGTCCATAGTGGTTTTGTTTTTTATATGCACAATGGGAAATACAGACTTTTTAATCAAGCTGCTGTAGAAAAATGTTGTCTTTATATTCACTGGGGAGGCCCATAATAAATTAAAACAGCTTCCATTAGCCCCCTTGGTACTTAGCTCAACCACTTAAAATTACTTTGGACTCTGCCCTTGTGTGACCTCCCCTTCAGCTCAGATGTTTCTCCTTCCCAAAGCACAGCAGCCGTTGGTCAGAGTCTAAAGAGCTTTTTTTTTTGTATGTGAATTAAGCCACAAATCAGCTTGGGGAATCGGGAAAAGCTGAGTAGATGGGATATAATGTTGAAAATGGAGCAATTTCTGAGTCCCAAAATTATTGTTCATAATCTAATGTACTAGATGTTTTCTGTAGAAACTTCTGCCCAACCATATTTTGGGGCTGAAAAATATACACAATGCAACTGCAGTCAAACTGGTGTGATAGTGTTGTGGGATCTATCTATGATCCAGAAGGTTAATATGAGGATTTTAAAGCATCCTTTCTCTGAATCTGCATCAAATAGGTTTTCAGGGCTGGCATCAAAATTATGGAGTCTCTTAATTCCTGGCAAGTAGAAGGAGAGTTGTGAGGGGGACCAGCATCACAGGATAAAAATTAAAAAGAAAAATAAGGCCTTTCCTAGGAAGTTCATACCATACACTTCCTATAGCTATCTGGAAGTGGCAAAGGGTAGCTCTAGGAATTACTGGAAATTCTATGGAAAGGGCTTCCAGCTTTGCCATAAAGCTTCTGGAGATTCATAGAACTACCCTTTAACACTTTTGGTAGGTCTAGGAATCGTGAAGAACTCTATGGTAAAAACTTCCTGTAAGTAGATAAAGCCTTGTTTTTCTTGCCACAGTTTCTAGTGGTGATGGGCAATGGTACCTGGGACAGGGGTTGCCTTGTTCTGATTGGGGGCTTGGCAACTCCATCCATGGCACACCTGGCACCTTTCCTTCGGTCTTTAAGAAGGCACCAGAAAGCTTGCCCTTCCACTAAGCTTTTGATTTAACTGAGACTGGCTCCAGTTAGAAATCTGACTTTTTTACTAGCCCTTCTTCCTTTTAGACTTGGTTTTACTACTCTCCAGACTGCACCACTTCTTGTTTTAAGCCTTTGTGCTGATCATATGTTGCACTTTGAGGGCTGAGTGCCAAAAGGTAGGATAGAGGATATGTATCACCCACAGAACTATCCAAACCTTCAAGAGATTTTGACTTTGAATCAATTATTCTCCTTCTTTGTAATTCAGCATTAATCAGAGTGGGGGAATTGAGCTCTACAAATATTTCTCTGTCTTTGGTAGTCAGTTATGTGCCAAAATCCTCTTTTCCCCACCCTGTATTTTGACACACTTACAGAAGACTTGTGGAGGAATAGACCTCAGCCTCTTTTCCTGAGGCTGGAACCTCACCATTTTGAGAACCTCTATTTTAAAGGATGCTATGACATGATTGACTGACCTTACTGTTTCCCCAGGTTGAGCTGCCATACTTTTTGCTGAGGAAAATGCACATAGCATATATACTTTGATACATTCTCCGGAGCCATTTGCTTTTACATTCAAATTCCTGGTACTCATCAATGAGCTGTGACCAGTGGCGTTCCTGCCTAGGGACAGGGGGTACCCTCTGTCCCCGGGCGCCCCTCATTTGGTCACATGGGGGGGCGCCAGCATTTCAGGGTCGTTTGTGGGTTTTTTAAGTTTTTAAAGTGTTTTTTCACGTTCCGGCCTGCAGGGGGTGCATTTCTAGGACTAGCAACACCAAAATTTCAGGGTACCATCCAGAGACTGTCCTGATGATACTATCCGAATTTGGTGATGTTTGGTTTAGGGGCAGCAGTTATGGACCCCCAAAGGGGGTGACCCCAACCCCATTGTTTTCAATGGGAGCTAACCTGAGATGGGGGCTACCCATTTGGGGGCTCATAACATTGGTCCCCCTGAACATAACTTCACCAAACTTGGGTGGCATCATAAGAATAGTTAACAGATGATACCCTGAAATTTTGGTGTCACTAGCTTTAAAAATACACTTCTTCCAGGCACCCCAAGAAATGTGCCCAAGATTCTTTGTTTTGCAGTGACTTTGCTCCATTGTAGCCAATGGGGAATTTCTGAGTGTGTAGGCAGGCTGCACATTTTTGAAGATAGAGGCACCAGACTTTCAGGATGGCTCCAGGAGGGCCTCCTGGTAATAGCATCCAGGTTTGGAGACCTTTGCTTCTGGGGGTTCAATTTTATGGGCCCCCAAAAGGCTTATTTTGTTTCCCCGCTCCTGCACGTGAAAGCCTGTGGCCTTAGTTCTCTCAGAACTATCTCAACTCGCCCCCCCCCTCCAGAAGCAAAGCTCACCAAGCTTGGATGCTACTACCAGGAGACCCTCCTGGAGCCACTTTGAAAGTCTGGCGCCTCTATCTTCAATAATGTGCAGCCTGCCTCAGAAATTCCTTACTCAGAAATTGGGTAAGTTGTGCGTTATGTTTCTTCCAAACTGTATGATGGGAACAATGACTTGACTTGCAGGGTTTAGTAAGAAAACAGAACAAGACTGTACACAGCTTTGTACACAATTAGTTCCGAGGCTATGAAAGTGAGCAGGCAGCTGTAATGGTATTGGATGCTTTCTCCGTGGCTTAAATGACCATTTAGAAGTTGTGGCTGGGTAGAAGCGGAAGAGAAACTGCTTGGCCATTGGAATGCAGCTGGTAAATGAAATAGAGTTTTGCCTCATGCAGGCCACAAGGAACATTAGATGGCTCAAAGGGTTTGTTGTGGAACTGGTGCTGCTTTGGTGGTAAGCACAGTGTGAGAGCTTGCCTTCTTCCCCAGGCCCTATCCTACTCAGGTAACAAGAGAATGCTTAAAAAAAATGCCTTAAGCATCCGGTATTCTCTCTTTACAGGGAACTGGCAACAGGCGGCTTCTGGAACTTCCGGCTGCTTGGGCTAGAGGTGTATGAGAGAGTGAGGCATTATGAATCAGTTGTATAGCAGTCAACTATTTGCTCTGATGCAGAGTCTTTATTGCCGACTTCTGCCCAGGTGGGCTAGATGTCCGCGGAGTGTTACAGAGTCCTGGCAGAACTGCTTATCCAAATGGCTGGGTTCTGTGCCATTAATATTCCGAGTCTGTTGCAAATATTCTAGCCCCCTGGAACTATGGGGAAGCTTGGGGTTTGTGAAGAGAACACGGCCTCCATTGTTCACCATTTCCCTGTAAGATGTTAAGTCTTGCTCTCTCACACTCATTTTAAATGTATTAGGACGCCATGCCAAACTGAGTAGTCGCCCCAGTTTTTGTAGATATTCCAAGGCAAACTCTGGATTGTGTACATAAGTATAAGGAGTTCAGACCCCCCCCCCCCTTATGTATGCTTAACCTGCAGTTCATTAAGTAAGACTGAAATGGCTATAAAATTTGGGGAGGGGGCAGTAGAGTCGTCCCCCCCCCCCGCCCTTCTGACCAGGAAAAGTATAGTAACCAGAACATGCTGTTCCTAATGATCGTAATAGAACAAGTGCCAAAAGAGATTTAAAAAACTGGTCCTGGTGAAAGAGCTATAACTGGCATTTCATAAATCATGACACAAGTACTAACATGCAGTTAGAGACAAACATCTTTACCATGGTAATTGTTTTCCAGATTCTGCGCCTGTAATTGCTTACTGTTCAAGCACCAGATATTTTCTTGGCTGTTATGCTTCCTGCATTTGTGGCAGGGGAGAGCGAGGAACAAGAGCAAAATCTTCTTTCCCAGTTATCTTCAGCATTACTGTCCTGATGACAGCCTTTTAATCAGAAGGATAATCGTGACTGTAGTTGGAGTGTTTTTCAAAGGAAGGCTCGGAGAGAACATTGCAGACTTCTAGCCGTTTTCTGACTGCAAGCATTGTTGAGAACTCCGTAGCCCGCAACCTTGCTAAAAGATGTGTGCCAATGCAGCTACGAGCAATAAAGTACTTAAATAGAAGGGGTATGAGATATTGGTTGGAGTTACTTTCAGGGCTGACATAATTCCAAAAGGTTTGTCACAACAACATGCTGTCTTAGGAGGAGGAGTAGCCACTAGCCAAGGCATGTTTGTGTGATAATTCTGTAGTGTTTGTAGCAATGCTTCCATGTTCCTAGCAGATAAGATGCATATAACTTTAGTAATGTTGCCTTTGTTGTAATAATAATGTTGTGCAATTTTGGGCTACTTGTTCAGTCATCCCGCTTCCTTCTGCCCACTTGGAGTTTAGTTTCTGCTTCTGTTCCAGAAACAGCTTTTACAAATACTTTCATGGGCATCCCTCTCATGAAGCTGGGATATGACTGCTTCCATTGGGTCTTTTCCCCTATCCCCGGTCCTTTCCTGTGGAATACACACCAGCCTGAAGCCTCCTGGCTATCCAACCTGCATTATAAATGTAAAAGATTCACTGAAGAAGATTGTTTGGTTCCAAGTTCCATAATACCTAACTTTATTTCACTGCAGTCTGATGTTTATTACTACTCAAAAAGTATATTTTGGGACTTGACTGAACTGTATTTCAATTTGGTTCTTAAACTTCTGAACTCTTTCATTTCTTTTAATGCATCGTTCTTTAATGCATTACAGTTTAACTCTTATTTCTGTTCCATGCATTTGCCTTTTTTGTTAGATCAGTAATAAAAGAAGAACGCTCTTTAGAAAGTCTTGTGTATCTTAAATAGAAAGAAGAGTTTAGATTTATATCCCCCCTTTTCTCTCCTGTGAGTTAGGTGGGGCTGGGAGAGTTCTGAAAGAACTGTTACTTGCCCAAGGTCACCCAGCAGGAATGTAGGAGTGGGGAAACAAATCAGGTTCACCAGAAGAGACTCTGCTGCTTATGTGAATGAGTGGGGAATCAAACCTGATTCTCCAGATTAGAGTCTACCTACTTTTAACCACTATACCATTCTGAGGAGCACTTGTGCATCGTTTTCTTCCCCTTTTTCCTCCGTCCTTCTACTCAGCTTGATCAGGTTTTTAGCAGCATTGGCTGACATGCCTGGAATTGATTGTGTTTTAATTTGTATATTTGTTGTAAGCCTATACATCAAAAAACAAATGAACAATAGAAGTTGGCCAATAAAGTTTTCTAAATTTAACTGGCACAATAGTTACCTCTTCAGTCTCCTCCATGTCTTTCACAGCATCTCCCGCAGGGAAGTCTTGTACTCCTGGTCTGTATATGAAGCCCAAGGGCAGTTAAAATGGCACTAGTTTCCATGTGATTGCTTGGGGGGATGCTGAAACCACTTGTGGGCTTCGGACCAGTGCCGTTGGTGTACAAGCAATAGTTGTATGAGCTATTTCTTCTAGATGGTAGCCTATAAATGTGCCTGTGTGACTGGTGGCTATTAGGACTGCGCAAAAGTGTCTTCCATGACTGCCCACATCTCAGCTTCTGTTCACGCAAGCCATTTGGCCAATTCACCAAATCAAACAATTCCTGCAGCCAAAGATCATGAGGTCTGGCATCTGTGTGTGCAATTGTGGGAGTATATCAAAGCCCTGAAATGGCCCTAAATGTTGTGTAATTATGTAGTCCTTCTTGCTTTAAACTTTTGGGGAGGCTGGTTTACTGAATTATTACAGAAATACCAACTGATGGCAAATTCATAAGTGGGAGATATGGGTGTGTAAAGTGTTGTCAAATTCACAGCTGACTAGTGCAACCCAAAAGGGCTGACAACACAAAAGACTAACACAGATGGTTTGCCATTGCCTTCGTGAGCATAACAACCCTAGCATCTCTTGGTGGTCTCCCATCCGCATACTAGCCTCTTCTGAGATCTGACCGGATGAGGCAGATATGGTGCCTATAATTCATGACTTGGCAGGAGTCCACTACTTGAGAATATCATCACCAGAATCAAGGGAACTGTTTTATTTGCCATCATTCAGGTCTTATCCATAAAATGAGAGATTTCCAAATGCTTTATGTTGTTTTCAGGTTGTGTATTCTGGTGCTGGAAAGTGCCATCAAGT
Organism: Sphaerodactylus townsendi; assembly: GCF_021028975.2. Taxonomy (NCBI): domain Eukaryota; kingdom Metazoa; phylum Chordata; class Lepidosauria; order Squamata; family Sphaerodactylidae; genus Sphaerodactylus; species Sphaerodactylus townsendi. Next base: position 111,878,119 of record NC_059429.1, read on the forward strand.
GACCACCAACTTATGGTAACAGCTTATGGAAAACTGTAAAGTTTTCAAGGCAAGAGATGTTCAAAGGTGGTTTGCTATACCTGCCTCTCTGAAGCAATTCTAGCCTTTTTGGGTGGTTTCCCATCCAAATACTAACCAGGGCCAACCTTGCTTAGTTTCTGAGAGCTAATAACATCTGACTAACAAAAGCCATATGTTTATTCTGCTTTGTACATTGTAAAGTAGGCATTGCAAAACGGGGGGGGGGGGGGGCTTGGATCCTGTAATCCATCTCCAATTTCCATCAGCAGGGTAAGACTCCCTGCAGCTCCAAATGCCCCTTGAAATGTTGCTCCTGGGGGGCAGGTAGTCCCCAGGAACTGCATGATGGAGGATATCTCTAGTATATGTGTAGGAGTGGGTAATTGGCAACCCCCATTTACTTTTTTTTTGCTGGATCTAATCAATTAGCTTCATACCTATCTCAGATTTAGACAACTTTAAAATTTGTAGAGTTGCTCATGTAAAACTCTGACTTATTAGGAAAATTCCTCCCAAAACTGAAATCCAAGCTGAGCACGATAGGGTTACAGCAAAGGATTTTCAGCATCACTAATGTGGCTGCTTTGCTGTGATCTAGCATACTTGACGATTGGACGACTTCCAAGATTTAGGGGGGAAACCCAATGGAGGAGAAGCTGATTAAGACAATTTCTGGGGATGAAGTTTTTTATGAACCTTGAGATATCATCCCTTGGGATCTCAAGTAGTCAGCCTTTCCATCCATGCACTGGCCATGCCCATACCTGTTAAGTTCAACAAAATAACTGTATGTTGTGCCTTTAAACTGCACCTTAGGGGAAGAGAAAGTAGGAGTGTGAAAGTCAGGAGTGTGAGAAGGCAGGATGTGAAGGTGTGATTAGTGTCTCTTTTCAGTTCTTTAAAAAAAACAACAGAAAAAGGAAATTGGAGTGTGGGAAATATTTGAAAGCCTGGAAATTTATTTGTCTAAGTTTTGGCTTGGAGATGATTAGTGAAACACTGAATGCTGCTAGTCAAGTCTGGAGCAATAACAACGCAAATTCGTTCTTGATTAACAGCATACTTTTCTGTCTTCACCTCTTCCCCTCTTTCAAAAAGTGCTGTATTTAACTTCTTGTATTTTAATAGAAATGTTTTGCTGTGCAAATGCTGTTTTACAGTAGAAATTAGCTGATTTTGCTTCCTACTAGAAATGTAACGCATCAGAGAAGGAAAGCACCCATTAACTGCTTATGAGTTAATGAGAGTCAGAACAGTAACCAAGGAAGACTGGGGCTACTATGCAGAGGAGTGCACTAGCAAACCCCATAAAGTTTTCAAGGCAAGAGACAGAACAATTACTTATCTTATCGATCAATCTGTGGATGAGGCAAAGAAAGAAGAGAATGGCACTGGTGTAAAGTGTGCTATTGAATCACAGCCAGCTCTTAGCAATCCCTTGAAGTTCCCTCTCAGTGGGGTTTTCAATGTAAGAGATGAGCAGACATGGTTTGCCATTGCCTTTCTCTGGCCCCCAACTGTCCTTTGTGGACTCTTATCTAAATACTGAGCCTGCTTAGCTTCTGAGCTGTGAGGAGATCGAGATACTCTGGGCTATTACGGCAGCTGTGATGTTGGTGTACCTCTTTTAAATTGCTAACTCTGGGTTGGAATATTCCTGGGGATTTGGTGGAGCCTGAAGAAGGTGTGGTTTAGGGGTATAATGTATGAGTCCACTCTCCAAGGCAGCCATTTTGTGATTTTTGTTGGCCAAAGATCTGATGTACTTCTGGGAGGTCTCCAGGCCACTTCTGATGTTTGCAACCCTGCTTTGTTTAATGCCATCCAAGAAGTCTGGAGTATTTACATGAACATGTGAAGCTTCCTCATTAGACCAATGTTTTGTCAAGGTCTGAACTGTCTTCTTTGAACGGCCAGCAGCTTTCTAGGGTTGTAGGCTGGAGATTTTCATATCACCTCCATCCCAATCCTTTTAACTGTAGATACCAGGGATAGAACCTGGCATCTTCTACATGCAATGCAAATGCAATGCCACTGCTCTTTCTCCCAGTTTTGGAAACTATGATTTAATACTTCCTCCTTTTTTATTTTTCATGAGATTAAGGTAAAGGTAGTCCCCTGTGCAGGCACCAGATCATCACTGACCCACAGGGTGATGATGGGATGACCCTGACGTTTACTAGGCTGACTACGTTTGTGAGTTGGATTCCCATTGCCTTCGCCAGTCATCTATGCTTTGTCCCCAGCAAGCTGGGTCCTCATTGTACTGACCTTGGAGGGATGGAAAGATGAGTCAATTTTGACCTAGCAATTTGAAACTGACTTCTGTCAGGATCGAACTCAGGTCGTGAGCAGAGCTTTTGACCGCAGTACTGGAGCTTATCACTCTGCCCTACAGGGTTCCTATTTCATGGAATTACTATACTGTAATTTAAAAAGTTTATTTTTGGATCGATGCACTGGAACTGTGCCTCTTATGGATGAGAGCAGAAGGGGAGGAGTAATGTTCATTGATATTGGCTAGTGTTTCTAGGAAAACCTCATCCTTCAGCATAGGCATAGTTTCACAGCCCAGAGTGAAAACATGGAATCTGTTTGACATGCTAGTGCTCACCATTGACTGAGAAAGTTCTGTCAGAACCAGAAACTGATTTCTTAAGACCTTTATACATGTCAGACTGGTGATGGAATGGGGTCAGGAGGTGGTGCTAGTCTACCGAAGGAAAAGGCTCCGAAGCCCGCTTAAAAGAAGGGTGGGGTAAGTGGGTTCCCTCATCAAGATGGCTTCCTTCCTAGCTTCTGAGCAGAGGTGGGCCTGGGTTGGTTGCTTGCTTGCTTGAGGGCTTTTTGTCTGAGAAGGGAGAGCGGGTGACCTGTTGTACTCCTAGATGGAAGCATCTCAGTGTCAAGCTGGGATGAGTTGATTGTAGATGAAATAGAACAAAAATCAGTTTGACAGGCAAGTTTTGAATAACCTAACATATCTGCCTACTCCTTGACAATAATGTTCACTGATAATACAGTGCTGTATGAATGCTCACTGACCTGGATGGTCCAGGCCATAGGTGTAAACTCGCGGCCCTCCAGATGTTAGGGCCTACAGTTCCCATCATCCCCTGCCAGCATGGCCAATTGCTCGTGCTGACAGGGGATGATGGGAATTGTAGTCCGTAACGTCTGGAGGGCCATGAGTTTGACACCTGTCATCCAGGCTGTCCTGATCTTGTCAGATCTTGAAAGCTAAGAAGGGTTAGCCCTGGCTAGTACTTGGATGTGAAACCACAAGGAAGTTCAGAGTTGCTATCCTGAGACAGGAAATGGCAAACCACCCCTGCTCATCTCTTGCTTTGAAAACCCTACAGGAATGCTGTTAAGTCAGCTGTGGTTTGACAGCACTTTCTGACTGTGTGAGTGTTCAAAGCCCTCCATGTGTATTACCTCAGTCCGTACAAGAACTCAGCTAAAAATAGTATCATTGTTCCCACATTGCTGTGGGAATTTGTGGCAAAATGAGGTTGGTTTAATTCACCTACTGAATTCACTGCTGAAATGAGATTTGAACCAGAGGACATCCTGGTTCACAGCTCTGCCAAAGCACCCCCAGCTGCTCTGCTATAGTAACTCTTGCCTAGTGTCTGAAAACCTGGATAGAATTCTTCCTGCTTGCAGTGAAAGTGGAATGCATTTTCTTCAGTTTCCAGCCTAACTCATCAGCTCATGTGGGCTGGTTTAAACTCATGGAAATCAAATTATTTGAGTAGCTTTCTTAAACCAAATTCTTTCCTGCTTTGACAGCCAAAAACAGATCAGAAAGTCGGGAGTATTTCAGGTGCTGCTCCCTATTTCTTTAAGACCACCGGGGTTCAATTTATGTTCTGGCAAAAGTTGGATAACTCTATAAACCCATGGCATAAATCCACTCTGCTTGAAGCCAGCTGTTAAATTTTAAGTCTTAATTCCTTTTTTCTGAATACCACTGAATGCCAGTGACTTCTACACCTAATGTTTTATGTACCACTGGCCAGGTTTTTGTAGAGCAGACTTGGAAACCGGTGCTTGTCATGCGTCATAAACCCTTCATCTTTAAAAAAAATGACTCAGCTTTTCTGTATCCTGGAAAGCTTTATTTTTCTACACCCTCAGTATTCAAGCCATTTGTAGATAAATGGTTGGTTTGATTTCCTGCCATCTCTAAAATTCCAGCTACAGATTAAATAATGTGTGTTTTAAATTATATGGGGATGGCAGAAAAGAGTAAAATGTGGTATAGCAGAGAGAGAACAGGGGGTGGGGGGGCATGATAGTACATGGTTCAGTATCCTGTGGAACAAAATCAGCTTAATGTTTGTGTTAAGACTACATGGCTATGTTGGGCTTGAAAAAGGTGCCACTGTATCGGATAGCCTGTCTCAGTAATCCCGTCTGCAAATAATATTGATGATGCTTAAATGTAGGATTTATATGGGTTTTTTTTCAGTGTTTAAAATTCTTCACATAGGTTTTTACGACAACAGCTTTCACAGAAGGGCCAATTATTAAACGGTACAGCAGGGGTCCCCAACGTGGTGTCTGCTGGCGTATTTCCCTGTTACCGTTCAAGTGTTTTTATAAAGTGGGTGGGGCTATTGATCTTTGGAGATTTGACTGACTGTCCAGATTTTTTAAAACTCTGCTTTAGCAGCAGGTGCCACCAGAGCATAAGGATTTTCACAGTGTGACTGAAGCTATGCTGCAGCAGCCATTTTATAGTTGGTTCCACCTCTTGTGGCATCCATTTTATGTATCCGTTTTGTAGCTGTGACCCACCAGGCTGAGTCAGAATTCCAAAAGGGCTCACAGGATCAGAAAGGTTGACGACCCCTTTGGTAGAGCATCTACTTTACTCTATGGGAGATCCAGGGCCAGTCCATGACATCTTCTGTATTTTCTTTTCTAATTGAACAGCAGCTTTCTGACCTGTCACTCCAGTTGTTTCTTTCCTCTCCTGTTGTTTGTCATCTACTGTTATACCTTACTTCCATAGCACTGAAGTACATGTAACATGTAAATGTAATATGTAAATGTAACAAAGGAGTGCAGCTGAAACTGCAGCCAATAAACCAGACACATTAACTACCAACATCCTGACTAAAAACATATTCAGGGTCCTCCTGTTGCTGGCCGATAGCTGCAAGTAGCTGGCCCTGTAGCTTTAGGGCCCTACAAAAAAGCCCTTTCAGCAGGTCAAAGATCACTGTGGTTGGACCTCTAAAAGATTTTCAATGTTGGATATCAGTGAGTATAGAGAAGCATGCAGGAGCAAGCACCCCTTTAAATATCTTCAGTGAAAACTTTGAAGGGTTTTAGATGTAGGCACTGCTTGCTTCTAAAGCATGTAAATAATCAGTGGAGAACAAAGAGAACTAGTGCTTTTGCTAGTTATTCCTCACAGCAGGTTTGAGCAGTTGATTTTCAGTGCAGGGATCTTCGGCATATGTAGAAGATTATTGCAACATAAAGATAACCAGATGCAAAGGCAGCATGGTGGGTCTGGACTACTGTACTGTAAACAGGCAGTGTTGTGTAGTGGTTAAGAATGTTGAACTAATTCCTGAAAGACCTGGGTTTGCATCCCCACTCATGACATGGAAGCTTTCTAGGGGCGATTCCGCACATGAGTAAAATAGGTTTGACCCAGTTCCCTGAGAAGAATACTAACCTAGGTCGAAGCCATTGTTGTTCCCCACTGCAACCAGCTTGATCCCAGCTCGGAGGGCGGGATTATCCTGTGCCTCTTCGCCGCTCCGTTCCGATTGGCTACTGTTCTACGGCCATGTTCCGTCTATCCCCACACACGTTATAAAAAAAACTGCCACAGGAATGGAGGGACGAAGATGGCATTTTTTAATTGGCCGCTTACATTGGTACGTGGAAATTGTGCGCCGTTTGTGCGACCAGCCATTGCTTCGAACGCAAGAAAGAGGGGGGTGGGAGTGTGGAATCGTAGGAGGTTTGGGCTAGTTTTGTGCTCTCAGCCTAACCTCACAGAGTTCTTGTGAGGATAGAATGGAGGCGAGGAGAATGCTGTAGGCTGCTTTGTGTACCCATTGGGAAGAAAGATGTGGTGCAAATTAATTAAGTAAATAAAACAAAAGTGCTTGGTTGTCACAACAAACTACAGTCTAGTTTCTTTCCAATCAGGATGTAAGATCCTTTGGGTCCCCATGGGGGAGAAAGGTGGGGTACAAATTGATTAAATAAATAAAAAATATATAGTATCCTCAAGAGTTCTGCAAACTCTGACTTCTGCATTTGCTATCGCTGGGAATGAGAAACTGCTAGCAGAAATGGCCTCTTTGGTAATTCACTTTTTGCAAACATTAGCTATCAAAAGAAATACAGGGACCTCCCCAGGGCATCATGTTTATTCTGGCCCCATATATGTTAGACATTAACTGCTTTGAGCTGTTAAGTAAAAATGGCAAAATAATATAAAACAAGAGTTAAGAAGAAAATGTCTGTTAGATATGTCATAGCCCCCTTTTCATCCATAAGTTTCTTAAACTCTTGCTGTATATTACCCCTGGTGCCAGAATGGTGTAGTGATTAAAAACAGTGGACTGTAATCTGTAGAACTGGGTTTTATTGTCCGTCCTCCACATGAAACCTCAGATCTCTCAGAACTCTTTCAGTCCCACCTACTTCACAAGGTGTCTGTTGTGGGGAGAGGAAGGGAAAGGTGTGTGTAAAGCCTCTTTGAGACTCCTTATGGTTAAGAAAAGCACAATATAAATCCACATTTCCCTTCTTCTAGTGATGGACCACTTACATGGACTGAATAAGAAATGCACATTGTAATGTAATATGCGTATTGTTGTAATATAAAATGCAAGTTTGAGTTTGAAGTTTTCTTATCTCTGCAGACACAAATTTGCAGTTTTGAGAACTGCAAACTGAGCATCTGTGATAATATCTTGTAGATAGAAAAATTACTCAAAATAATCTTACAGAAATCTCTGGACAAACATGACACTGTAAATGGATTAATGGAATTCGCTTACTGAAAAATAAAATATTGCACGAATATTCCGCCTCATTCTATTAAAGTAAAAACATCCTTATTTCATGATGAATAACCTTTGGACTATAATGAAAATAGAAAACTCTCTTTGGATAGATTTTTCTTCAGGAAGCATTTTATTTTAAAAATTCATTTTTAAAATTTAAATGCATTGATTTTCATCCACCATGGGTTATAGTATGGGAAGAACCGGCAGAAATCACAAGCTCTTCTTTGCCTGAGTGTCCTTTGGTTTTGGAAAGCATGATGAATACAACCTGCAAAATACCTATTTTTTCCAGAGCTATTTTTACACATATGAAAACATATGCACCTTTCATTGGCTAATATTAATGATTTAAGATTTCCTTAATTGATTGACAGCCCTACTTTTCAGATGTCATTCTGTACCACAAATAGAATTTTTTAAAAAAAAATTCCCAGAGAGTCTCCTTCCAAGACATGTGACTGCTTCAAACTTGACCAAAGGAATTCTTTCCCGACATGGAACAAACTTATTCCCCTGGAGAATCCATCACTCCGCATGTTTTTCTGTCTTCAGGCGACAGAAAAAAGCTTCAAATTCCACTGCAACCATAAATATGCTCCATTGGCAGTTAACGGTGTGCGCAGAAACCAGGTGTTTGGTTTAGGAAAGCTTTAAAACAAACCCGCAGAAAGAGAATCCCTTAAGAAGGATGAAACTATTAATAGATGTTGATGATGAGTAATCAGCAAAGCCAGGAGCTTGCAGCCTCTGCTGCCTGATTCCTCCTGCACTAATGGACTCCCACAGATTTTTCACATTAAGATTTGATGGATGATTGCATACATTTCAGACTCTCAAGCTGAGTAAATACTGGATAGTGACTGGAGGCAGAATGTTGTAACCTCCAGAGGTTCTGCATAAGAACTTAGCTGCGTCTTTGTCTTGATATTCCAGATATTACATTACCCCCTTACAAAATACTTCGTTGCTGGATGCAAGTCTTAGGTGCTGCCTTGTGCAACAAAGTTTTGGCTTAGTTTCTTGTACATAGGAAGTATCTTGGGTAGAGGGGTAGTTTGGACTTATGACTGGAAATATGAAGATCTGGAACAAAACAGATTCCCAGAGAGTCTCCTTCCAGGATATGTGGCAGAGGAGAGAACAAGATAAGGGGGAATTTTTTTTCCAAGGATGACTTTTCAGTTTTTTCCAATGAAAGAAACCACTAGAAAATTGGGGGAGGGGAGCACTGGAAAATGTTGGTAAAATGTTCTCTTCAAATGAATGAAAAGCTTTTAAAGGTGTGCTTTATTTACTTAAAGTGTATAGCATGAAAAAATGTTATATGTGATGCTCTAGATCAGTCAACACCTGTTTTACCCCTGGCAAACCATTTCCCTGAAATTGCACCCCCATATTAACAAAATGATTGAAATTAATACAGTTGCAGTTATTTCAAATCTATATGTTGTAACTGCAAACAAATGACCTAATATTGTCCTATTGTATTATTATGTTATTGTTTATTTATTATGTTGTGCACTGCCCTGAGCCCTCCGGGGGAGGGCGGTATATAAATTAAATATCTAATCTAATCTAATAATGGGATTAAAAGCAATGGAATAATAATAAGAACAAACAGCACATATTTATTTACACTCAAAACTCAAAAGATCAAATGAGCTTAAGTTAATACATAGTTAACATAAACGCTGCATTGCATATACACTAAGGTGACCAGATTGTCACCTTTGTAAACCAGAACCAGGGTGGGCAGCCACGCGCGCGCACGGCTGCAGAAGCGCACTCCCTTTTGGAGCGCTCCCCAGTTTCCCGCCCTGTCACAGGGCGGGAAACGGGAGCACCCCAGAAGGCAGTGCGGCAGCACAGGAAACTGCCGCACTGCCTTCTGGGGCGCTCCCCTGTTTCTTGCCCTGTGACAGGGCGGGAAAAGGGGAGCGCCCCAGAAGGCAGTGCGGCAGCCTTCCAAAAATCAGGACAGTTCAACAAACCCGCGGGACAAATTGGTTTAAGTCGGGACTGTCCCATCTGGTTGCCTTAATATACACCTGAAATCTCTGCAAGGAAAGGTGGGAGGATGGGAAGGGGTGCTGAGTGATAAATGACCAAATTTAGTGCTCCACCCCGGGCCCAGGGGCATATCTACAGAAAATAGTGCCTGGGGCACACTCTCAAACTGCGACCCCATCCTCTTGCGATCTGGATGTTGTGCCTCTATTGATACACCTCAAGATCACATTAGCCTTTTTGTCACTGCTTCACACTGGATGCTCATTTTTAACTTACCACCCATCCATACCCCAAGATCCATACCCCAAGATCACACACACTGCCACTCAATAATGTATCCCACTTCCAGAGAGTAAGGGGGGAAAGGGAGAGAAACTGGGGAAAGAGATGGGGGGGGGGACAGGGAAAAGGGAGATAAGGGGAAAGAGAGAAGTGGAATGGGAGAGAAAGGACAAAAGGGAGAGAATCAGAGTAAAGGTAGAGAAATGGGAAAGAGGAAAGGGGGAGAAAGAGAGAGAGAGAGAGAAGGACAAAGAGGGAGGGAGAAACAGGGGAAAGGGCAGAAAGGGGGGAAAGAGACAGAAAGGGGGAGTGATATAAAGTGGGGAGAGAGGAGAGAAAGGGAAAGGGAGAGAAAGGAGAAAAGGAGCGGGAATAGAGGAAAAGAGAGAGAAAATGGGAGAGGGAGTGAAAGGAAGGAAAGACAGAAAGGGGGAGAGGGAAAGAGAGAGAAATGGGGGAAAGAGAGAGAAAGGGAGGGAAAGAGGGAAATAGAGAGAAGGGGGAGAGAGAAACAAAAGAAAGGATAGAAAAGGGGGAAGAGAGACATGTGCTAAAGTAGTTGTTCACAGTTTTTTGTGAAGTATTGGGGACATTTGCAGTTTTGCTTCGAGAAAACTAAGGCATTTATATTAAATTCCATAAACATATCAAACTGTGCAGTTGGTATGCCAAGATATAAACTATGCATTTTGTGGTTTAAGCTTAGGTATGACAGCAAAGTATGTATTGCATATATTTTCATTTCCTCCCAAATTTTGTGTTTTTCCATGGTTTCAAGCATTCCAAAAACATATCAGTTTGTAGCTACAAAAACAATAAATACTAGTATTTTCCCTGGTACTTTTGTTGTTGTTGTTCACATCTACCATGAAACTGCTGGAAAATGTTTGGGGATATAATGGGAAAGTGCCTTTATAGCAGATCAGGCAAATGACTTAATGGAATTCTATTCTAAACAAATTAAATGGACTCAAAAGTTCATAACAGCAATGATTCAGTGTTTAAAAAGCCCTCTTGTTGTAGGTTGTTGCTAGTTATGGTTTAGCCTAGTCAGATCTCAGACGCTAGTGTTAGTATTTGGAAGGGAGACAACAGGGATATGGTTATCAGGTGTCCCCCCCCCCCCCGTCATCCGGTGGGGGGCGGGGACAGAGTTGCCACATCCAGGTTGGGAAACTCCTTTGTTTGGGTACAATGCCATAGAGTCCACTGTCCAAAACATCCATCTTCTCCAAGGGAGCTGTTTTCAGAGATGAGCTATAATTCCAGGGGAGCAATCCCCAGGTCCCACCTGCAGGCTGGCATCCCTACCAAGGAAGACTGAAGAGAAAGGCATGGCAGATGACCTCTACTTCTTACTTGCCACAAAAGCCTCTTGCTAAGGGTCACCATAAGTCAGCTGAGCCTTGATGGCACTTTAAACACACATCACTGGACATTCCCACATTTTTATATTGCTTTAGAGGAGGAATTATATGGAGTGTAATTTAGATTGAATTTAGGTGCCCCGATTACTTGTTTCCCTGCACCCCTCCCAGAAAGATAGGGAATGTTTGGATACTGTCTACTGTATTCAGTTTAAAGTTCACTATGGTTTTGTAGCAAGTGCAGCACAAGGGAAGATACCTGTGAGAATTTGGCTTAGAATGTCAATGTACAGTTGCTAAATTCTATTATGAAATCCCAGTTTAGGGGATGTTATTCTTGCAACTGATCACAGTCTATGCAAAGTGTGTACTGTTTTCAGTAAATTTCAGTGGTTCTTCAGTTATTTCTAGTGAATGGCATCCTAAATATCACCAGCTCTAAAAATGCTACTTTTTAGCAAAAGGTAACCTTAGAAATCTAAAATTGGGACATAACCCAGGTGGATTTCGGAGAAGTCAATTGACTGGGTATCCAAGGATTCTTCCCTGTTCAGAAATACGATTTGAGAATATCCTGGATACCCGCTCTCTGCATTCAAACCAAATGTACCTCTTAAAAACTGGTGGTTAGTTTGAAGCTGAAGTTGTCCGTTCAAAGTATTTATTCTGTAATTATCTTATCAAGAGACTTTCCTGCCCAATCCTGAAGCACTTTTTGCGTTTCATTTAAAAGCAGGAAACGGAATAGTTAAACAGACAAACATTGAAGCTACCCTGGAAGATTATTTTTTCTTTAAAAGGGAGAAAAAACCTTAGCCCGCCCCCCTCCCCACACACTTTTGTGGTGTCCACAATAAGAAATGGCCCAGTGTGTCCTATGAACTGACAGCTATTCTTCAGACAGTGGCTGGCATAACGTTTTATAGGTAACTCTACATATGTTCAAACCCACAACAATCATAAGCAATCTATCTGGAGAGATCAAGATCATCCCCCACAAGCAAGCCTCCTTTCCCTAGGGTAGAAAATATTTCAGCATCAAGCTTCCTGGAAAATGTTTCACTTTGGCATTTGTTGTAGCTAATGGGCCTCATTCACTGAGTTACGCATTCTTCTTTTCTCTTGGTGCTAAGAAACCTTCCATTTCCCCCTCCTGCAGCAGAATACGAAAAGAAATAAATTAAGACCCATTGCTATTGTTGAGTTTACAAGCATTCAGTCCAAAACACCTGGATGGAATGCACAGCTGGAAACAGATGATATTGCACGGCCTGTAACATAGTTAATAAAATTGTACTAACAATTTTTTAAAGGAACAAATTTGCTTAGACTTTCTGTAGTCTACCTTTAAGGTCTTTAGTATTTAGGTCAGTGATGGCGAACCTATGGCACGGGTGCCAGAGGTGGCACTCGGAGCCCTCTCTGTGGGCACATGAAGAGTTCGTCATGTGGGGGGTGGAAAATCACCCCCACACACACACACACGCACACATCTAGGCTGGCCTGGGCCACTGAGCACAACATGCGATCACTGCGGTGAACAGGGAGGACTTGGCTGGCGGGCCTGGTGCCTGTGCTCCGGGTGGCTGCTGCCCGAGGGGGGGGGGCAGAGATGCTAGAGGAGGCAGAGATGCTAGAGGGGCACAGAGCAGTGCATGCGGGACTTGCTGGAAGCTAGAGCAGGCTGGCCCCTGTGGGTGGGGCAGAGGAAGAGGGAGCCAACCGGTTTTTTTCTAAACTAAAACCTCAGCATTCAGGTTAAATTGCCGGGTTGGCACTTTGCGATAAATAAGTGGGGTTTGGGTTGCAATTTGGGCACTTGGTCTCGAAAAGGTTCGCCATCACTGGTTTAGGTGTTTGTTAACCAACCCTACCATGCGTCATCAAAAATCCATTCTTCTAAAATGCTGGGCTCCAGAATGCAGAGGAAATCAGAATATAAAATATGCCCTTTTATTTTATATCACTGCAGCTCTGCAGAAAAAAATAGGTTCAGTTGGCACTATAGTAAGAGAGTTAAGAAGAGTGGAAGGAAACAGGTGTTAACTTTCTGGTTATGATTCGGTTGCAACTGAGTGGGTACTGGTTGAACACTCATGTGGGTATAACCAAATTTGCCAGGTGTAATAAGGGAATATTTTAATTTAGAATATGAACTTTTTGATTAGACATTCAGCTTCTGTGATGCTGTAACCTTCTCTAAGTTTATTTCGAATTAATGGGATATATGGTAGACCTCAATAAACAGGATAAATAGGACCCCCTTTTCCCAAGCAGTCAGAAAGTGGACTTGAAATGCTGATCCAAATCATGATCATTTTGGGAATCAAGTCAGACAAGTTGACTTGCTCTAGTTAATGTATTTTGGGGAACGCTTAGTCTCTGAGTAAGTCCCCTTCTTGATCCAATGGGGAGGTGTCCTTAGAAGGCTGTCAGCTCCATTGAAATCCCTAAATAAGGCTGTCTGCCTGCTGTCCTCAGAGGCATCCTGGCTGTTGTGGGTATTCCAGGCTGTGTGGCTGTGGTCCGGTATTTTTTGCTCCTAACGTTTTGCCTACATCTATGGCGGGCATCTTCAGTGGTATATCATGGCGAGATGCATTTCTCTCCATGGCACAGGGGCAACCTGTATGTCATGCAACCTGTAAGGGAGCATAACTGTGGAAAAGTAACCTGATCCTAGAGGCACTGTCTGGCTGTTAGTTGTATGGAGCCTTGGCACGTTATAACACAAGATGTCTTGTGTTCTAAAGTAGACCGGAAAGGGCTGTTCACAATTTACAGTGAATGTACATACGGTCTGTGTACAGTGAGCACCGGATCAGTCTCTGAATTCACATTCGGTCATTTCTGTGTTATATTCCAACACATTTAGAGCTGAACCTGTGATTGAAATTCTTCCTATATCCACATACTAGTCCCTGGTTTCATTTGTAAGGTGAACATTCACTGGCTCTTACTACAAATAGACGTATGCAGGTACAGGCGGGGTATATGTGTGTTCACTGTAACATGTCTAATAAGGGGTGAAGAATTGGTTGGATGTAGCCAGCTTTTTCATGCAGTCTCTCCTAATTCTACCTGTTTGTTACAGACTTCATTCCACATGTCTTTTGTACATGCAAATCCTATGACTCTCAATGTTTTTGAGGTGATCAAAGGGGACTCCATGCTCCCTTTTTGATTAACAAAAATTATGGTTGGATGCAACCTAGGTTGTATTTGCTTCAAACACAGGCATCCAAATTGTGTGCCACAAAAAAGTGACTTCTTCAACCTGATTAAATTAAGCAAAAGTGCAGTTTTTGTTTCTTTCCATGGAATTTTATTTTTCTTCTGGAGGCTAGAAGGGAGATCTATCAAGATAATCTATTTAGCACAGACTTGAAATAGGACCTTGTAAAAAGAGAAGAGCAAACAAGTTTTCAGAATCCTGTTTTGATAACTAACTTGGCATTTATACAGTATGACAGAAGCAGAGAATAAGCAGAAAGTTTTGATCTTTCTCCAAACGATATTCTCTTCTTTAAAAAAAAAAAAGTTTAGAGCTGCTTAATTGTCTTTGAGGTCCAGGGAGAAGGATGCTTTGTATATGTTTTTTGTAAATTTATTCTTTGTGTTGCTATGAGTATCCAGTTCTGGATCACAAAATGAGATATGGACTTGTTCATTATTTTTGCCATAAAAAGTGTCCGCACAAGATTCCAAAAGGAGGCCTCAATGAAGAATGTGTGGTTGCCATAGCAAAATTTTGAGTTCTGTGGCTTTGGTTGTAGAAATTTTTGTTCCTTTTCTTGCAAAAACAAGTCTAGTGTGTTTTGGACAGCTTTGTAATTTTATCCTTTACAAGGGAGGGGTAGACATCAATTGTCTTGAGGAATGGTGAATTGCATTCAGGCACTGCTGAAAACGGTTCTCTTAAGTCATAACTTTCCAGTGTTACAGTTGCTTATATTAACTTCCATTACAAAGAGATTTGGAGACCTGAAACTGGGGTAAAGCTGTCCTTGACATTACATACATTTTGCAAATCTTTGTCCTCACCTCCACACCAGTTAGGGTGTGGGGGGGGGGGAGTCTGCTCACACAGTAGCAGGTCTGGCTACTGGGCTTAGGGGGGAAAGGGAGTTATCTTCTGGGTACATTTTGAATGCAAGAGCTTGGTTTGCAAAGCCTACCTGCAAATTGCATTAGGGGAGAATGCTGAACCGGTCATTACAGATGGTTTAAATGTGGGATGGTTGCTGGCATCCCAAAAACTGAATTCTGTTCATAATGATGGATGGAGATAATTGCCCAGTCAACGTGGTTTGTGTTTTTCCTGTGGCTGTCTCTTTCTTAATCATCACCACTAACTAAACTTTCTGAATAGTTTGATTTGCTGCTTGGAACCAGGTGAAGCATAGCATCTTAAGCCTGATGTTTGAGTCATTTTGACATTTTTTGTTGTTGCTTGCGTAGCAAAGCAAATAGCTGCTTTATTTCCTATATGTTGTTTAGAAAGTTTAGGTCACAGTTTGCTACATGTAGTAGCCATACATGATTTCATCTTGGGCGTGTGTTTTGTCTGTCTCTTGAACACTGTAACTGATTGGAAAATCACTGAAATGTTCAACATGCCGCTACCCGTAGAGTTTGAATTGGAAATAGTGCTGAGGCTGAAGACTGGGTAGAAAACGTCACCAGCCAAATGTTCTTGTTGCCATGGAATCCATATCTTACCTATCAAGCTTTAAGAAAACAAGTAAAAGGCCAGATTTTAAAATAAGCAGATAGAAGAAAAGAATGTTCATTGTACCATGAGAATCTTCAGATATCCGCTGTCACAAAGAAGTCAGGACTCTATTGGCAATTAGCATCCCATCAACAGAAACAGGCTCAGATAAAATGTGGTATTAAAAATTGGAGACTGTTCTATGATTGAGTTACTAATTGCAGCTTTTAGAGGGAAGAAATTAAACACATTTTCTTTTTGTAGTGTTGGTGAACAGAGTTTATAAAATTATCACACATTCATCTTTTTACTCTGTCTTAGAAGAACAGTGAAAATTTGCTCCATTTGGAATGGATTTTTCCAACCATGTAATTAGCAATAATATAAGAATAATTTATTTACTCTCGGTCTTCCAACTGCATTTATTATTTCTTCTTAATTCAATTTATTCTGAAGTAATAATAAAAATGCTGGCCTCTTTCAGGGTTTTTGCACTTTTGTGTCGGGTTCTTTGCCATCAAGTCTCATCCAACTTACCATGACCCTGGTGGGGTTTTCAAGGCAAGAGATGTTCTGAGGTGATTTGCGTTTGCCTACGTCTGCATCACAACCCTGGGATTCCCTGGAGATCTCTCATCCAAATACTTGCTAGGGTTGATCCTGCTTAGCTCCTAACCTGGAACTATCCAGGCTTTGCAGTTATTACTACAGTTATTACTCACTGAACTTGAGAGGGAGAGATTCATCCAAGGTTACCCAGTGAACTTTCATGGTAGGGTGGAAACTCAAACCTAGTCTGACACTACAGCCACTACACCATGTTGGCTTATCAGTTGCCATTTACATTGTTGTTGCCTTTGCGGGTCTTTGTGTTAAGATATTCTTTCCCTTCTATCTCCCTTTTCTTTCCTACTGGCTAGCTTAAAAGGAGCCTACTGCTTATCTTAAGGCTTGTACCTAGCACTATCAAAAGAGTTATCACATCAGCAAGTCTAATGCAGCCCTATGTTTGATCATGTCAGCAGAAGACATTTTGTGCTTGGGAAGTATAAACAGTCTGAGGAACTGTGCCTGGAAGGTCACCTTGGGGGAAAAATCATTTTGCTGACACTGATACACTGCCAGACTTGTAATAGAAACATCAACTCCAGTTAGGGCTTGGAAAGGCGGAAAAGTTCTGACTTCTGAAGAAGCTTTTGAAAACTGGTTTACATTGTCAGTGTATTTGCTGTACTTGTGTATTTGCTGTACTTGTATCAATGTTTGCTGTGGCATAGGTTTGCACGTCTCCTCTGCGCATGTACAGAGATGTGTTCCCTTCATGTACATATCCTTGGCAGATCTTTTCGGGGAAAATGAAACTTCTGTGTCTGCAAATGTGAGATAGCAGGCATTCAAGAAGCATGCAGTTGTCACCATAGGGGGAATAATGGCACAGTGGAAGAGTGCCTGCATTTCTTGAAGAAGGTCTTAAGTTTAGTATTTGGCATTTCCAGTTAAATGACTAAAGGAAGATCTTGGTACAGGCCGTCCTTTATCTTTCTGAGTCCCTGCTTTAAGTTAGAAAAGACCATTTTGAATGAGATGGACTAATGGTAAATGAGAACTTCATGTGTTATATCAGTATGTTTCCTTTAAAAGGTACTGTGATCTACACACAGGCTTTAAAACTACTTTGGTCTTTGGACCACGAGGACTCTAAGTTCTTTGCTTGCTGGTATCACTGGTCAGTTTTCAGATATTATTCAAGGGGTGGCCATGATGCATGCAAATTAGGTTTGCCAACATCTAGATGGAGTCTGGACATTTCCTAGAATTACAGCTGATCTCCAGACTACAGAGATCAGTTCCTCTGGAGAAAAGGGCTACTTTGGACTCTGTGCCTTTATACCCTACTGAGATCGCTCCCCTCCACAAAGCCCGCTCTTCCCAGGTTCTTCTCCGAATCTCCAGGAATTTCCCAACCCAGAGCTTGGCAACCCTAGCTAGGGTTGCTAACTTCCAGACGGGGCCTGGAGATCTCCTAGAATTGCAACTGATTTCCAGACTACAGAGATCAGACCCTGGGCTCTTTGGCATCACATTCTTCCCCCTCTCAAACACAAGACTTCCCAGGCACTGCCCCCAAATCTCTAGGAATCTATCAAGCCAGAGTTGTCAGTCCTATTTGAAGACAGTCTAGTTGCAATGTATTGTCGAAGGCTTTCATGGCGGGAATCACTGGGGTGCTATGTGGTTTCCGGGCTGTATGGTCGTGTTCTACCAGCATTCTGTCCTGACGTTTCGCCTGCATCTGTGGCTGGCATCTTCAGAGGAACTGATGGTAGGAAGTGGAGTATATATACTGTGAGGTGAAAAGGTGAGGCCATCTGAATAGAGTAGCCTGGCATGTGAGTCACAGAGAAGTCTGTAGCATGGGAGTAACAATGTCTAGTTGCAATTAATTAATGTAGCATGGTAATTACCCAGTATCTAGCGATATGTGGATGCAGCCCAAGTTGGTGAAATGGTGTCCTGTGCTCATCGTCTTTGGATGGATTATTTATTTATTTATTTATTTGGCTTGCTGTCTAACCCTTTCCCAGCTGAAGCCGGGCTCAGGGTGACTAACACACATACCGGTAATAATATAACACAAAATTCAATATAAAATGCAGCAGGCAAATAAACACATTAAAACTATAGTCCATATCACTGCAATTTCTAAAGATGGCAACAACAAATTGATCCACTAGTAAGTCCAGTCTTCAATGAATAGGCACTGAAATCTAAGACAGTCAGGATCCCACCCCCACCCCCAATTGCTGTTTTCTACCATGAGTTACCTTCTTGGATCATTTTCCATTGTTGTTTTAAACTAATGTTCAGTCGTGTATCCTTTTTGTGGGAGGAAACACTGCACAATAATTCCATGCTGAGCTGGCATATTCTTATGTTTTGTTTTCTTCTTGCTCTTTGAGTGGCTACTTCAAAGGATGACATCCACCAAAGAACAGAATGGGCTTTGTGCGCTTGATCTTTCTGGATCAGTTCAGGCAAAATGTTACAATTGCTTAGAATAAAAACTTCGGTATGAAGCGATTAATTTTCGCCAAGCAGCCCTTTTCAGTTTGTGAGACTGGAGAGGTAAAAGTCATGAAATGTGTAATTAAAAGCAGATCATGCTTAAAGCAGCAAAGCAAAAACAAAACAATTTTAAACATTTTGTCCTACAGACCCTGCCTCTAAGTTACTCTGTTTATAGCTGAACCAAAGAATAGGAATTAGTATGCAGGCAGTGAATCAACTTAAACAGTGTTTGTTTGGCTTTGTTGTTTTCCAGTCCAGTAACCTACCATTGCCAAAAATGGCTTCAGAAAATAGCAAAGAAATTTGTCTCCCTCAGTCAAATTTTAGATGATACAGCTATTAAATCAAGCATTCAGCTCTAGCATTTTGGCCTGAAGCCTCTGAATTGTCTCTGAAATATGCCGCATTAAATTGGCAATGATTTGGATTTTCCAGAAAAAATTGAATTGACAGGGGGTTTTTTTCCTGGAAGCTTATCCATCATTCTAAATAAGTATTGCCCTGATCTGGATAGATCTTGGAAGCGAAGCAAGGTTGGTCCTGGTTAACATATGTATGGGAGTCCAACAAGGAATAACAGGGAGGGAGGCTGTGGCAAACCACCTCTCAATGTACCGTATAAACTCGTGTATAAGCCGACTCGTGTATAAGCCGAGGCACCTAATTTTACTAGCAAAACCTGGGGACACGTATTGACAGGCGTATAAGCCGAAGGTGGGAAGCCGGGAGGCAGAGGGAGCTCCTTATTTGGGCAGTGACTCCCCCTGATGTCATTGCCCAAATAAGGAGCTCCCTCCACCTCCTGGAAGGCTGGGCTTCCTCAAACTCAGTCTGGAGGTGGAGGGAGCTCCTTATTTGGGCAGTGACATCAGGGGGAGTCACTGCCCAAATAAGGAGCTCCCTCCACCTCCCTGCTGCGTTTGAGGAAGCACAGCCTGTGGGGAGGTGGAGGGAGCTCCTTATTTGGAGGGTGACTCCCCCTGATGTCATTGCCCAAATAAGGAGCTCCCTCCGCCTCCGGCTGCCTGGGCTTCCTGAAACCCAGCCGGGAGGTGGAGGGAGCAAATATTTTAAGTACCACATTTTATGGCAACAAACAGAATGAAAAATTTGATTAGGCAAAAGTGTTCAAGAAAATTCAAAAATTTATGTGGGGAATTTTATTACAATAATACTTGGGGAAATGTCACAACAGTAAACCAAAGGCACTGAAAACTGTTGATATGAAGTTTAGCACAACTGAAGAATAGTGCATGATGTTCAGTGGATCTTCCCATCCATTTCAACAAAATTCATAATTTGATGTTTAGTTTATATTATGTGTATTTGTAGTTTTTTTCCCTTTCCCCTCTCACCCAGTTTACAGATCAATAAAACATATGTGTGTTCTTTCACACAATTCCTAGGAGGATATTATACTGGCAGTGGCATCCATTCATAGTTTAATTTTATGAAACAACTAGCCTTTAGGAATGGATAATTTTCCACAGAAAAATAAAGCAGCTGCAAAACTTTCCATTTTGGAAAACATCCTGGCCAGATCTTGGCGGAGAAGCTAGTATAAAGACTGAGAATTGAGGTTTTAAAGAAATGTTTAAATTGGTTGTTTTTACATCAGAATGACTAAAAATATGTTTACAAAGAAACTCTGCTTCCAGTTTGAGGTGCTCTGGGATCCCAATGGTATTGGAACATTTATGTCAACATAAGAGTTTGAATGGAAAAAGTGGTTCAGAATTCATTTACTGACTTTTTATTGGCTTGGTTTTTATTTAAAAAATCAAAAGCTTTTCCCATTGTCAGTGAAATTACTAGGTTAGTCTTAATAAGCAAGACATTCAGCAGTGTTTTACTATTGTTCAAGATTTTATATTAGTGCTTTAAGCTTCGATTGAAACATGACTGAATCTTGAGAGAAGCATTACTTCACATGATCTGTAAGGCTACATCTTCTGACCGCCTGGTGCATTTTTTGTCCAGGCTTTTTCAGACCCTTGCAAACCCAATTGGGAACAATTTCAGACCCTTGCAAACACAATTGCAAACCCAATTGGGATAGGTATATGGCAACTCAATCGACAAGATGGAGACATATCCTTAGATTAAACTCCGGGATATGATCGCACCTACTCTCAGCGCGCGTCATCTCTGGCGGGCGCCCGGGCGTCCCCACGCCCCCGTGCTCTGTGCAGGGTCATCAAAAGGCACTGTTTCGAGGAGCGTCAGGCATGACGCGCGCTGAGGGGGCGCGAGAGCGGCAGCGTCGGGGCGGCTGCGTTGTCGCTGCCCCTGTAGTGGGGAGTGCCGGGGGACCCCGCGCTACTTGAGGAGAGTAGTGCACGGCTTAAGGTAAGTGGGGAAAGGGCCCCTGTAGGATGGTGGCAGAACAGAGTAATGCACATCATAGGAAGAGAGGGAGCCAGAGTTCAGTCTTACCAGTGTTGAGGCCAGGGTACAGTATGGGGGACAGGAAACACAAGCCAAGCACCAAGAGGTATACTGTAGTTTTGTTGAAGGCTTTTGTGACTGGAATCTATGGGCTGTTGTGGGTTTTCTCCTGCATCTATGGTTGGTGTCTTCAGAGATACGTGATGGTAAGATGTATGCCACAAACACATCTTACCATGACAAACCTCTGAAGATTCCAGCCATAGATGCAGGCAAAAGGAGCAAAAACTTCCAGACCACTGCCTCACAGCCAGGAAAACCCACAACAGCCCATATACTATACTTAGTTTGTTTTCATTTATACCTCACATTTCTCCCCACTGGAGACCCAAATTGGATTACATTGTTCTCCTGTCTTCCATTTTATCCTCAGAATTAACTTTGCGAGGAAGATAGTCTGAGAGTTTGAGGCTGGCCAGTGGTCACTCATTGCAGAGTGAGGATTCATACCTGGGTCTTCTAGTTCAGCACTCTAACCTTTACTCAAGACAAGGGTCACAGCCATGAATTAATTTTTTCACCAGTAAATGAAATTACCTAACCATTCTCCTGTTCCTTTTAGGATACATGAAGGGGGGATAGGAGGGATTGTGCCCTTGCTCTTTGCACAAATACAGTAATAGCAGGTCGTTCCAGAAAGCCATGCAAAGGTGACTCTATAGCAACTTGAAACATATCAGGTTGGTGTCTTCAACTCACCTCAGACCCCCAGCTCGTTACTGAAGATTAAGGCTGTAAGATTCCAACAACAACTCTTGATTCTGTCTCCTACTTAAGTGCCAAACACCATTCTACCTTGTGGAGCATAAGTGGCAAATCTGTAAAACATTTAGCCTGACTGCAAATGCAAGTCAATTTCTTTCCCCTTCCTTTGACGCTAGTGCCTGTGTAACAGGCCAAACTTCAACAGGCCAAACTTTACCCATTACATCATTTCTGAATTCAGTAGAGGTATAACAGGATTAGTCACAGTTCTCTCAAAACTCTCTCAGTCTCACCTGCCTTACGAGGTGGCCAGGGGAGGGGCAGGGGGAGAAGGTGATTGTAACCTGCTTTGAGACTCCATTTGGTACAGAAAAGCAGGATATAAAAACCAACCCTTCTTCAAGGCAAGAGATGTCATTGCCTACCTTCACCCAGCATTCCTGGACTTCTAGTGGTCTTCATCTAAATTCTGACCAAGGGTGGCCCTGCTTAGCTTTTGAGATCTGGTGAGATCGGGCTATCCTGTTTCCCCAAATATAAGACATCCCTGGAAAATAAGACGTAGTAGAGGTTTTGCTGAAGTGCGAAATATAAGGCATCCCCCAAAAGTAAGACGTAGCAAAGTTTTTGTTTGGAAGCATGCCTGACGAACAGAACACAGAAATATAAGACATCCCCTGAAAATAAGACATAGTGCATCTTTGGGAGCAAAAATTAATATAAGACACTGTCTTATTTTCAGGGAAACACGGTAGGAGTGAAAAATAATATCAGTTGCACCCCAGTTTGATCTGTATTTTAGTGCAATGCCAATTGTTTACTGAATCTTCTATGTTGCTTGACCTCTGATGAAAAACAGTCGGGCCCGTATCCTACTACACCGCTGACCAAAGTCTGAGGCCACCTCCAGCCTAAGGAATCTTTCTGCAACTTGAGCAGCTCTTCTGCCGAAGAATGCTGCTTAGGGTGGAAATGACCTCAGATTTTGCTGAATGGAGTGGTAGGATACAGGCCAATTGTTTTTATTAGTCCTGCTATTATTCCATATAAAATGAAAAATGTTTGTATGAGGGGACATGGAGTTGGGACTCGGGGGTTTAATTTTCCAGCTCTGCTGTTAACTTGCTGTGTGACCTGGGACCAGTTACCTCAATACATAATTCTAGAGCCAGAGGCTAATGACTTTGTACTTGCATATAAATTATATAGCTTTGTGAATCTAAATGAAACTAGATAGCAGAGTGCATCTGAATTCAATTAGCTACAGACATATAATTGTTTGCTATGGGATGTGCTCGTACCTACCGCTTTAAATTTATATACCTGTTCTCTGTTCCGTATTAGCAAATCTCTGAAGTTCATTCTTGGACTGACTTTCCCAGCCACAGCATTTAATGGGTGTTTCTGTTTTTGCCTTCTGCTAATGGATCTCTGATTTCACATTGCAATCTATCATTTCAGAGCACTCAACCGCCACCTCCGTTTCTTTCTCTTTTCCTTCTTTATGTTTCCTACTGTGGCCACATGCAGCAGCATGCCCAGGGCTTTGAAGGAAAATCATAAGAAACTGACTTGGAGGCAAAGGGCTGGATCCTAACAATTTTTGTTCTATCAAAACAGAGAAAGCCAGCTCCTTTTGACCCCAGAAAAGGTTATTTTGGGGGGTCACTGGACAAAGCTCAGGCTGGATGGAGACTGCAGGGAGAAGGGGAATATCAAGAAGAAATGAGCAGAAAACATGATAGTTCATTGTTCTGGGTATTTTATTAACACTTCATCTGTTTATTCCAAATATGTATGAACTGCCTCACAACCAAAGTTTTATAGTTTTATAGTGGTGGCTAGTTAGAGGCCCTAAAAACATCAGCAGTATAGAAAAACTGAAGAGAGGATAGATTCTGTCCAAGAAGAATCTTTTGAAGAAGAACCTACAGTTTTAGAAAGTGAAGTGGAATCTGCACTAAGATCAAATGGGAGAAACAAATCAGTGATGTTGGAAGAGGGTTTTAGGGATTCCATGGACTGCCAAAAGCAAATGATTAGGTTCTAGATCCAATCAAGCCTGAACTGTTCCTGTAAGCTGAAATGACTAAGCTGAGGCTTTCATGCTTTGGTCACAGAAGATGAAAGCAGTGGTGGAGCGCCAAGGGGACGGGGGGGGGGGTGCGTCATGCACTGGGCGCACCTGCTCTTAACCACTATGCCACATTGAAAGTGATGCTGTTTCACGGTGGGGGATAATCCACCCCAAAACAGCATCACTTTCAATGTTGTTTAACTGGGGACCCCAGATTCTCCCTTTAAGGTAGACTTAAAAGGAGAATTTGGGCTCTCTAGTTTAAACACCATTGAAAGTGATGCTGTTTGGGGGTGGATTCCAGCATCACAGCCACTACCCGGGGGGGGGGGCTCAGATTTTGCACCGGGCTCCATTTTCCCTCTATGCCTCTGCCCAAAGGGAAGGGCAGAAGGAACTGCCAGCTGCCAGCTGGGAGCCCAGCTGGTGGGGGGCAGGGTAGGGCAGGGCGGGGGAGTCTGCCATCACCGGCCTTGGAAAGCTGCTTTTATAAGCGCTAGGCCAGGGGCGGGGCTTGGGGAGACGTGGCCATGCCCTAGGAGCAGTTGGGAGTGTGGCCCCACCTCCAACCCCCCCCCCATAAAAAATCTATACCTACGTCCCTGCAGCAATCCCAAATGTGCTGCCTGCTGATGTGTTTTTTTGGTGCCTGCTTCTTTCTTTCCTAAAGTAGTAGGTCCTTCAGAGATGTCCAGAAGGCATCACTTTTCTGTTAGCAGGACCAACCCATACCGAGCTATCTTTATGACAGAAGGAGGCTTGGCAGGAAGCTCTCATTATTTTCAGTTGGACACAGCCATTATGACAGCCATTTGGTGGTTATCTGAGCCCCTCACGGCTGCCATTTGGTGGTGGCTACTCAGTATTCTTAAAATTCCCAAAGTGTTCTCAGGCCTTACATGTTTGAGAACATCCTGATCTAGTACACATTTACTGTACTGTACTGTAATAAACTACTGTAATAAACATATGACTGTGGGTATCTTAGTTCAAAATTGTTCATAGTCAGTGAAACCTCCTGGTGTTGGACCAGTCTGTCTCTGTAATCTTAGAGGATTATTATGAGAATTTTTTTAAAAAGGATAAGTCCATGTATGCCTCAGATATCTTCTGGAGGGAAAGGTGGGATACAGATATTGTGGTGATAACTGCAGTTGTCCCTCCCACATTGTGACTTTCCACATCACAGTTTTGACTGATTATATATTGGCACCAGACCCCATCTCCCAACACAAGCACCTCAAAGAATCCCCCAAAGCGGGCCCCGGTACCATAAGGGGGGCTGCCAATGAAAAGGGGCAGCAACGGCGGCCAAGGTGATTCTCAGCTGTGCTTTCTTTGAAATGTGTTATTGGAGGAGAGTTTTACGGAAGTAATGCTGAAATGGGAGTTTTGGTTTCTTCTACTGTTACATATTATCTTCCAGACTCTAAATGGAGCTGGGACATACTTAAGACTGCCTCCACCCATATAAACCTCCTGAAGGAGCAGCAGTGGCGTAGTGGTTAAGATCCGGTGCATTCTAATCTGGCGGAACCGGGTTAGATTCCCCGCTCTGCTGCTTGAGCTGTGGAGGCTTATCTGGGGAATTCAGATTAGCCTGTGCACTCCCACACATGCCAGCTGGGTGACCTTGGACTAGTCGCAGCTTTTCGGAGCTCTCTCAGCCCCACCCACCTCACAGGGTGTTTGTTGTGAAGAGGGAAGGGCAAGGAGATTTTAAGCCCTTTGAGTCTCCTACAGGAGAGAAAGGGGGGATATAAATCCAAACTACTCCTCCTCCTCCTCCTCCTCCTCTTCTTCTTCTTCTTCCTCTTCCTCTTCCTCTTCCTCTTCCTCTTCTTCTTCTTCTTCTTCTTCTTCTTCTTCCTCCTATTTTGAGATTAAGTTTTGAGATCCCTCATTGTTTTCTGTCACCATATAAACCATGGTGGGTGATAGTAGAGCCACCCCCCTCAAACCATTTGCCCTGGGAAGTCCATTTGGCTCCCCTGCGTCTCTCTTCCACATACTCAGATAAGGCATGCTTGCCTGAATGTGGCTTTGGTTTCAGTGGCAACTGAATGGTGTTTGGCTTTATGCCGATGTTCTAAGGGGTGAGGTCTTTCATGCTACTTGTATAGGTTTTGGAGTGGGGAGCTAATTACAGGTTTGTATTAGATTTTGTTAATTGTCATGATGGGGAGGTAGGGGATCACATGCTTCCAATGGTTATCACATGCTTCCAATCATTATCAAAGCTAAGCTTCTTTTATTGCTTTACCGTAGATTGCATTTTAAAAATTATTTTAATGGTTTTTTTGCATCCCCTCATTTATAAGTTCTCACATAATATTGTACTATTGATGGAGGAGTATGTTGCAAAACTCCTCAAATTTTCCATTTTTTAAATAAAAAATTGAAGGGAAATCCTCCAGACAGGAAATATATTCTTTGATTCCCCACCCCACTCTGTTTTTTGTCTTTCCCAAACCTTCCGGAAGGTCCCTGGACAAAGTCCAACCATGCAGGATAACAAGTGTAAATAAATTATGGACCTCTAAATCTATTTCAAAACTGCAAAGCATGACCTGTCTCTCCGACTCCACTCCCCACATAATCCTGAGAACTTGAGTGAGGGACAGTTCTCTCTGTCCTCTGTGCCATCTGTTACCTTTAGGCTCCTGAATGTTAGATCTTTATCTCTGAGGAGGTAGTTGTCTGCAGCCTAGGTAGCTGAACAAAAGCGTGTAGGGGGTAAATAGAAAGGTGAGCTGGTTCAGGCCCCGACTTGGAACCTTCCATATGCTTTTAATCTGTCCGGCAGTGGTGGGGGCCTTTTGAAGTCGCTCTCCGCCCCCCCTGGCTTTCCCTGTTGTCCAGCTGTCATCTCCTAAGATCTGCTCCCTGACACTGCTGCAGAGCACTCCTTTAAAAGCAGAGTCATGCTTTGCCTTAATGTTCGTAGCCTCCGGGGACATGGAGTGACGACAGGAGTAACAAATGGTGCAATCTGCTCTATACAGCTGTGAGAAGGGGGGCAGGAAAGAGTGGGATTGGGGGGGGCTGAAGATGCACATCTAGATTTTTTCCTAAACAGCTTGCATCGGGTTCAAGTCTGTTGCTACACTGGATATTTGACAAAGCAATAGTATTTAGTATGTCTGTGTGTAGCTACGTGACATCTACTGTTAAGTCTGTTAGAATTCAGCCATTCAATTTACTTTCAGTACCATACTCAGCCTGGAGAATGTAGAGTAATAACAGAGTGCCTGTTAGTACATACAGAATGAGTGCTCTTTGCTGGTGGTAACCGCAACAGTGCAATATACTTGTAAGATCAGAACCAGTGGTGTTTGAATATGATCAGAGTTAGAGTAGTTTTAAGATCAGAGCCAGTGTTTCTTGGTCTGTAAATTAAATGTTACATATTAGCCCATCCTTATATTTCAGTGAACATGCATGCAGCTTGCATGTACATGTGGTTACCTGTTTGTATGAAACACCCAGTGCAAATGAAACCAGGGATCAATACCTGGATAAATGTGCTGTTTGAATTGCACATTCAGTTGTACATGGGAATTACTCAGTGTATTTCTATAGAAAAATTAAGTGTAAACTATACAGATTGTATGTGCATTTAGTAGTTCCTAAAACTTATGCTAAAAGCAGATACAGTAGTTGACTGTTGTGGGTTTTCTGGGCTGTGTGGCTGTGGTCTGGTTGTTTTTGCTCCTAATGTTTTGCTCAGTTTTGAGGATGTCACGGTAAGATGTGTTCCTCTCCATGACATATCTTACTGTGACATACCTCTGAAAGTGCCAGTCAGTTGATTAAAAAAAATACTACAGCCATATTTGTGTCATCAGTGCTCCAAATTTGGCTGACGTTTTTCTGCTATGCTTTTGTTCACTGCTTCCGATGTTTGCTGTTAACACTACATAATATTTTATTTTGAGTTAAATCACCTGCATTGCTGTGGCAGCCAGCTTTCCAGCTGTCCTCTCCATCAAAACTTTTTTGCTTGGCCAGAGTAAACTGGACTGCTTTAAAAATATTGAGGAGTGACCATTAAGGGTAACTTTTAGAACCAGTGTGATAATGGGGTAATTATTGACACTGACAGTTAAGAAGAAGAAGAGTTGGTTTTATATCCCCCCTTTCTCTCCTGTAAGGAGACTCAAAGTGGCTTACAAACTGAAGGACATAGGTAAGGGGGGGTTCTTGGGTTCAACCTCCCCTACATGTCCGAAGCCCCCCCCCCCCCCCCCGTTTGTGGGTTTTTTGTATTTTTTAGTTTTATTTGGTTTCTGGCCTGTAGGGAATGCAGGGAATGCAGTTTTTATGCTAGCAGCACCAAACTTTCAGGGAGTTTTTGGGAGACTCTCCTGATGATTCTACCCAGGTTTGGTGAGGTTTGGTTCAGGGTATCCAAAGTTATGGGCTCTCAAAGGGGGTCCCCCATCCCCCATTGTTTTCAATGGGAGCTAATAGAAGATAGGGGCTACACCTTTGAGGGTCCATAACTTTGGACCCCCTGAACCACATTCCACCAAACCTGGGAGGTATCATAAGGAGCATCTCTTACTGATACCACCAAAGTTTTGTGAAGTTTGGTCAAGGGGGTCCAAAGCTATGGACTTCCAAAGAGGGTGCCCCATCCCCTATTGTTTCCAATGGGAGCTAATAGAAGAGGGGGCTACACTTTGAGGGTCCATAACCTTGAACCCCCGAACCAAACTTCACCAAACCTGGATGGTATCATTAGGAGAGTCTCCTAAAGATACTCTGAAAGTTTGGTGATGCTAGCTTAACAATTGCACCCCTGACAGCAGGCACACCCCAAATTTCCCCAGATTCTCCTTTTAAAATCACCCCCTTCAGCATGGATTTAAAGGGAGAATCTGAGGTCCCCAGTTTAAACATTGAAAGTTATGCTGTTTCAGGGTGGGGGAGAATCCACCCCAATACAGCATCACTTTCAATGTTGTTTTAACTGGGGACCCCAGATTCTCCTTTTAAGGTGGATTTAAAAGGAGAATTGGGGTCTCTAGTTTAAACATCATTGAAAGTGATGCTGTTTGGGGTGAATACCAGCATCACAGTGGCCGCCCGAGGAGCGGGGCGCAAAACTCAGATTTTGCACCAGGCTCTATTTTCCCTAGCTACACCTCTGCCCAGAGGGGAGGGCAGAAGGGGATGCCGGCTGCCAGCTGGGAGCCCAGTTGGTGGGGGGGCAGGAGAGGGCGGGGCAGGGGCATCTGCCATCCCCAGCCTCGGAGAGCT
Source organism: Sphaerodactylus townsendi (assembly GCF_021028975.2). Taxonomy (NCBI): domain Eukaryota; kingdom Metazoa; phylum Chordata; class Lepidosauria; order Squamata; family Sphaerodactylidae; genus Sphaerodactylus; species Sphaerodactylus townsendi. The sequence goes on from NC_059429.1 coordinate 111,907,126, forward strand.
GCTTTTATAAGCTCTGAGGCTGGAGATGGGGCTTGGGGAAGCATGACCACACCCCCGGGGCAGGTGGGGGCGTGGTCCCGCCCCAACCCTCCCCATAAAAAAATCTATACCTATGTCCCTGTACAAACTGCTTTCCCTTCCCCCCTCACAACAAACACCCTGTGAGGTTGTGGGGCTGAGAGAGCTCTGAAGAACTGTGACTAGCCCAAGGTCACCCAGCTGGCAAGTGTTGGAGTGTACAGTCTAATCTGAATTCCCCAGATAAGCCTCCACAGCTCAAGCGGCAGAGCAGGGAATCAAACCCAGTTCCTCCGGATTAGAGTGCACCTGCTCTTAACCACTACACCACTGCTGCTTAAGAGTATGGGAGAGTTCTCATTGGCAAAGGGTATGGTTTATTCCAAATTAGGTAACTTTAGAAGTCTCTTCTGTGTATCCTGATCACAGACATGTGGAGTCTACAGACCTAGACCTTAATGTGTTCAGTGGCAGTCCTGAAGTTAAAGGCAGGATTGCAGCCATGAGAATTACTTTGGGTCTATCCCATATAAACCATGACCTTGGTAGCCCAGGCTAGCCTGTTGTCATCTGCTCTTGGAAATAGAACAGTGTCAGCCCTGATTTGTACTTGGATGAGAGGCCACCAAGAAGTCCAGAATTGCTGAGCAGAGGCAGGCAATGGCAAATAATCTCTGAACGTCTCTTGCCTTGAAAATCCTACAGGGTTGTCCTAAATTGGCCCCCCTCCTCAAAAAACATCTTATGTAAAGCCTTTTAAATCTTCTACAGCAGTTTAATGCTGTCCAGAGCCTTTGACTTCCATTTTTTTGCAGACTTTCCTTTCACACAGGCTTCTTTGATGTCCCATTTAGGACAGTGAGGCTAATACTGAATAGGTGGTGTTTGCCATCAGTGGCATTTAATAGATACATGAATTTAACGTTCTGATGGCAAAATCCAAAATGAGGGGGGGGGGGATTTTAATCAGGTGGGTTTAATCTCCAAGGGAAGCAACTGTTTGATTTTTAATTCCGTATTTTTCCTTTGACAAAAACTTTTCTCGCAAATGTTGTTTATGTGGAATTTATATGAAGCCAGGGTTTAGGTAATCAGCTTTAATATTTGTACTCCTAGGGAAAAAAAGGGGAATCATTATTGAGGGTGCATAATTAATGAATAAATTAACTGGGTTTCTTTTTCTTTCTTTCTTTCTTTTTTCCTCCAGGTGTAAGGAAATGCTAGATCTCGTGACGTCACCCAGTGTGACTGTAAATAGAGAACAATCCGAGAGTCTGAAGCTTAACCTTTCTAACACTTATGCCACGGTTCCAGAAGGTAAGTCGGCAGTTCTTGGTCATAGTTGGTTAGTTTCAGGTGCCTTTCTGTCGGGGTGTGTGTGTCTACCTTGCGAAGGCATTCAAGGCCTAAGTTTGTATGAATTATGGGGTTTTTTGGGGGGGGGGTCTGTTTTCTTAATGCATCAAGCATATCTATTTCCTGGTAATTGTTTTTCTAGTGATGATTTTCAGTGATTTTTTTTTAAAAAATGTGAAGGTCTATAACCTACTGATGGAGTATGTTCTTGAGATGTATGAGGCCCTGGGTTTACTCTCCCCTCCTGTCCATACTGACTATATTTGCTCTTGAAAGTTAACTATATCTGACAGTGAATTGTGGGGAGGGAGAACTCTGCCCAAATACCAGAATACTTTCATTCGTGGTTGTCAGTGTCAGGCTAAGATAGACCATTAGTCTGATTTTTCACAGTGCTGTTTTGGTTGTTCACATCTGAGGGGTAGAATATGGCTGAAGATGGAGATTTCGGTGATGTTAGAACAGTTTGTGATAATGAGCCTGATTTTCAATATGGATCTGACCATGGATATTGCAGACTGTGGTGTTTTCTTCCTTGTTTCCCTACCTGCAATGGCTAATAGGTTCCTTGATACCTTATGTCTAAACCTAAAATGGAAATATGCGTGTAAAATGCTTTTTCTTCATCTGAGTTCTTGTAGAACCGTAGGATTCACAAGTGTATATGGTCTAATTGACACATTTGCATGGGGACAGTACCCGTGGTGGGATCCAAAAATTTTAGTAACAGGTTCCCATGGTGGTGGGATTCAAACAGTGGCATAGCGCCAATGGGGCTGGGCGGGGCACAATGGGGGCGTGACCAGGCATTCTGGGGGCGGGGCATTGCTGGGCGGGGCTGTGTCAAGGATGCAGCCGCTGCGCCGGTCCTTGGGCGGGAAACGAATGCACACAGGCGCAGGCTGCCATGCACACCGGTGCACCTCCTGCTAGACTGCTTCAAGTTCTGCACGCTACTGCTGAGAGCGGAGGAGGGGCGTAACTAAGACAAAAATCACATGGCAAAATCACCAATTAGTAACCCCCTCTCAGCACACACAAATAATTAGTAACCTACTCTCGGGAACCTATGAGAACCTGCTGGATCCCACCTCTGGACAGTACTGATTCTTCAAAAACCTGTCCCTGGCAATTTATTTATTAATTTATACCAAAGCTTTCTCCTCAATGTGAAGAAGACATTTTCTCTCCTATAAGGAGACTCAAAGGGGCTTACAAACTCCCCCCATGACAGATACTTTATGAGGTAGGTGGGACTGAGAGTTCTGAAGAACTGTGACTAGGCCAAGATCACCCAGCAAGAATGTAGGAGTGGGAAAGCAAATCTGGTTCACCAGATAAGACTCTGCCACTCATGTGGAGGAGTGGGGAATCAAACCCAGTTTTCTAGATTAGAATACATCTCTCTTAACCACTACACCATGCTGACTCCAAAGCAGCTTGCATCATCCCTTGTTCTTCATTTTATTCTCACAATCCTATGAGGTGGGTCAGACTAAATGTGTGTGATTGTCCCAAGGTCACCAACAAGATTCCATGGAAGAGTAAGGATTCAAGCCAGGTTATCCCAGATCCTAGTCTGACACTCTAACCACTATACAACACTGTCCTTAGTTTACCTTTAGAGAAGATGGTAAAAATACCTTTAACAACCTGATAGCATGTGTACTCACGAAGTCTACTTGCTTCCAGTAGAAACCATAACTCTTTCCCCTCTATCTTTCAATTCCTTCCTGTCTGTAAGAGTTAAGTCTCTGAGTTGGGGGTGGATGTGTCCATGGATAATGATTCTTTTATATTTTAACATTTTGTTAAAAAAAAGTTATAGGGGAGAAAAGGAGAAAACTCTGTGTTTTATGACTAGGGCAGTGATTTTTTGATTGAGAACAAAGTACTCAAGAATATCCCCGTTTGCAGTATTGCATGATTATGCTAAAGCAGCTACTTACTTACATGTTGGGAGTGGAACTCCATGCCTTTTAAAAAAACACCCAGAAAACAGATGCTGTTGCAATCGCTGCTGAACATTTGTTTAATACACTCTCTCTCACTCACATTCTTTTGGCGGTTGAGGTTAACGGATGGAAATTTATCCGCCTTCTCCCCCCTCCCCCCGCCGCCATTCCCATCTTCTTTCTCCCCCCCCCTCCAGTCTTTTTCATACTGTCCAAATGAAAGAAGAAATGTTTTGAATCTGTTTTTAAAATTATTGACAAATGATGCCATTTAACTAATTCTTGCTAGTACAATTCCAGTAACTGTTTGCTGTGGTTAGGAACCCACAACCTTCATGTTGGAGAAAAAGCATCACCAGCTTATTAACTAACCAACAGTGTCTTCAATGTCTTTATAAGGCATTTACAGTGTAGTGCAAACCATGGGCATGATCCTTTCTGTATTGAGCCGGCAGCCTAGGAAATGCATTTTGCCAATCCTACCATTAGTAAATAAGTGGGTAGACTGTGCTGTCTGTTAGATTTGTTATCTGAGATAATTTATCGCTGCATTCTCAGTCCTGTTCTATATCCCTGTGTGAAGACAGTTGGTAGAAAACCAGCTTCCTTTTGTCTTGGTTTTCTCATGCTTGTGTTGTCAGATCTCACAGATCAGGTATACCAAGCATAGGTGTCAAACTCACGCCCCTCCAGATGTTATGGACTACAGTTCCTATCCCAGCTGGCAGGGGATGATGTGAACTGTAGTCCATAACATCTGGAGGGCCACGAGTTTGACACCTGTGGGAGTTGGATCCTTTGTGGTGTCTTGGTGGAATTTTCATCTTGAATTAATTGATAAATTATTGATAGGACAGCTGTTTCATACCATTTTGTACAGTATTTTATAGTTAGGGTTTGGAGATCTGTCAGTATAACACATACAGGGAATAAATAAAATGAGAGAAGCCGATGTGTGGATTGATTGGCAGCAAGCAATGGTTCTTCAAAGAGGCAAGCAAAGGTCTCTCCTGGTTTTGCAGCTTGAGAACTTCTTCGCATTGGAGATGTTGACATTTGAATCTGGGTTTCTTGTGCTTGTCAAACACATACCTGAGAATCCAGAGGCTCAGTCCCCAGCACTTTAAGAATCTCTGAACTATCACCTAATTAAGGAATTTCAAGATAAATGGAAAGGATATTATTGATATCATTTCTTCAAAACTGGGAAGTAGAGAAGGATATATATGAATGATTAGTAACATTTTTATATATTGTGTTGAAAACGTGTTAAGAGGTAGAAGAACATTTAAATGTGCAATGGATAGATGACCATAACAGATGAACTGAATTCACTTTTGGGAAGCACTTAATAATTTTTTAGAAAATAATAATCACTACTGCAAATTTTAATCTATTCTGTTTCATTATAATTTACTTTACACTGTGACTATTGTTTAATCTCAGTATTAGGTTTATTATTATATATGGTCTTTTATTATTTATGTTAATAATAGCCCTCCAGGGGAATAGGGCAGTATATAAAATTAATAATAAATAAATAAGATTATGATAATCACCAATTAGTTCCCATTATTATATTACCATCTATTCTTTGTAACTATTGTCATTTATACTTCATCGCTTGTTGTATCATTTTAAGTGTTCGTGTGTGTGCATGTGTGTGTGTAAATATATCTTTGTCTTGGAATGTAATTGCAATTGGAGATGCTCGGTTTGTTGCCTTGGCCTTATGTTCAGGGAACTCCTGACTTCTGCCACTGGTTTGCTAGACAATCTTTTAAGCTCACTAAACTCTAACAAGCCTTGGCACTATAATATTCACATGTTGGTGACCTCATTAAAATAAGGAGTCCAGCAATCCAAACAATTAGTCATGGGATTTAACTTCCCTCTGTGGCTACTAGCTTGTCGTATTTACTTAATCATAGAATGCTTTTCTCTAATGTACCTAAGAGCTTCAATTTCATTCAGTCCGATTTAAAGACCCTTAGATTTAAGCACATGACTAGATGTTCTGCTAAAATGGAGGAAGGTGTTGTGTTATAACAGGATTCTATAAAAAATGCTGAAATCTGAAATTGTCCATCCCCCCCATTTTCCATAACCTTAAATAGGCATCTTTTGAATATTTTTTTCTACAAATGTAAGGTGACGGTAGGGCAGTATGTATGCAACTGCTGTGATTTTGTGAGCAATTTATGTGTAGAAAAATGGTAAGCTGTAGTGGTAAAAGGAAGATTATTTTCAAAAGTTAACTAGGGAGACGATGCAGTCATTATAGGAAAAACAATTGGTGAATAAGACCGCCTCGTGCCTAGAGCCAGGGTGGGATTGCCCATTATCACTGGTTTGCCTGTGACAACTCAGTAGGTAGAGTGCCCACACTGAGGGCTGGATATAAAGCCCAAGTTCAGTTTAATGAATAAATCCTAGTTGAACCCATTTATTGTGTATAGCATCTTTATTTTGGCATGGTGGAACAAATGTCCTTTATTTAGAGGGAAAGGTTGTATTTTGGGGGAGCTGAATTCTGGGTGTGGGTACTTGTTTTCCCTCAAATATACAGCTCTGCTTTTGTGAAGGGCTGTAGTTAAGTGGCAGAATAGGTGTGAGAAGGGCCAGTGAACTTTAAGAATATGTGGGACCTTGATAAGTGGTAGTTCCAAGTAGGGAGAAGCAGAGATCACCATAGGAGTGCTGATGTTTTCTTTTTTATCCTGGTTCAAGATGTGTAACTTCCAAGAGAGACCCAGCAATAAATACAAAAATCTTCTGCAGTAATACACGTTGGATTTTTTTAAAAAAAATGTTCCCACAGTGCCGTATAGAATACCAATGTTAAATGAGCCCATAGGATAGCTCCTGTTAGATGTATATTTTCTGTGCATCTGCATATTTCATTTAATAAAAACATGTTTGAGATGTTTAATTCACTATGTGATGAATTGCTGAATAGACGGAAGCTGTCTCATTTTCAGTGACTTCCTAATGAGGATGATCCCGTAGTCCTGATGGGATGCATCCTGACAGAAAATATGGATCACTCTCCATGCGTGTCTCCGGTTCAGTAGCTGTACTCTGAAAAACAAATAAAACTAGCAGCAACAGGGGATCTCTTTCTCTCTTAATGTACAAGTAGCAGCTCTCACCTGTTCTCTTTGGGTGTACGTTAAATTGCTAATCGCAGAGCATGAGTCTGAAATGTCCCTTCTCTGGCAGAAATATGTACTGTCTCCTTCTGGCCTTAACTGTCACTTGGTATGAATGCTATGCCAAGTATGATAGTCTAGGCTGCTAATATTTTGCTATACATTATAATGGTCAAGGTGGAAATATCTCTCTAGACCCCTGAGTGTTTTATAATAAATCCACCCCTTTCTTCCAATCCCAAGTGGCTGTAAAACTTGGTGCAGCCCAGTGGCTAACAAATTGATAACTGGGAAGTTGCTGGTTCTTCTCTCGTCTCTATTACAAACTGACTAATCGGCCTTAGGTAACTCACTCTAGCTCCACTTCAGCCCTCTTTCCACAAGAAGGTAACGGCTGGGATCTGGGTGATGTGCAAGTAGAAACATAAATGTGCTTGACATGCTTCCACTAGTGTAAGAACTTATGCAACACCTAATGCTTTCCTCCCTATGTTCTATAATGCCCCCAAATTAACTTCTAATATTTATTTATTCCAAGTTTATTGCAAGTCAGCCCCACTGTTGAGCAAAGTTTGACATCTTCCTCTAGTTGAAGGAGCCTTTCTACATCTCAAGTGGCTCTTCCTCCAACAGAAGAACCACTTAAGTTGGGGGAAGGCTTCCAAACTTGCTGAGCAAAGTGGCTGAATACATGCCAATCTAGTGCCTTTTGTGCTATTGTTTCCCACTGCGTTCAGTCCACGGTCCGCTGAAATCACTGACTTTAAAATAAACTATGTCCTATAAGATCTCAATTGGCCTGCTTTTGCCTGGCACTCAAATTAAACAAAGATCTTGGAGAACAATTAGCAGAGGCCAAGTTTACCATAGCCGGTGTTAACTGTGCTTTTCTTTGTTTGGTTTTGCAGGTAATACCAAGATTGCACCCGAGTGTCCGCTTCATCTCTGCTCTACAAAGTAAGGATATGTGACTGACAATCCTGAGAGGGACAGAAAGAATCCCTCAGAAGGTGGCATGACCCCTGCGCCAGCATATATGTTGCTTACACTGGTGTAATGGGCATTTATGCTGGCTCAGAGGCACTTACATTGTTGTTGGGGAGCCACATGGCAACACGATGCTCAGGCACCAGCTCACCTCCAACACAGGAGCCTGTTCCAAAGGGCACTTCCTGGGGTGGGGCCAGCTTTAGTCAGCTTCCTGAATACTTTTGGCCTGAGAACAACCCCCATTTGCTTGCATAGAGTTGCTCTGGCAAAAAAGTAGACAGCCTGTAGAGCTGTGTAGAACAGATCCATGGCGGGTTGGAGAAGGATCTCTGTCAGCTTGCTGGCTGCAGCACAGCAACCTTCTTGGGAGCTACTCCCCCACCCCACCCCCAGGATTGCACTGTGAATCTCCAGTTGTTGAAAGCAGTAAGTAATTTTAGGGATGTCATGCTTAAAGTCAATTTTTAAAAAATGGCAAAATCTGCATAAATTTGCATATGTATTAAGAATAGACCTATTTTTTAGGGTTCTTTGCTAATGGCAGCTATCTCCTGACAGGTATCCTCCAGAAAAGGCAGGCGCAGCTTCTTTGTCATCTGGGAGGAATTGCCTCCAAAGTTATCATTACTGTATGCTTTTTTAATAAAAAGAATCCAGAACAGTTTCTAAAATATGTTACAAAATAGTGAGTGACATCTTTTTAAAAGATTTTGTAGACCTTGACCTCTTAAGGTGAACGTTGCAGTCCAAACCATGAGTGCTTGGAGTTCTGATTTGGATTGAAAGCTATCTGATATGTGCAGAACAAATTCTCAGCTGAAATTCAGGCACTGACTCAACTCAGATATCATGCCATATCATGGGCTGAGGCCTCTAAGTGTGGTGTTGAAGTTTTCTGACTTGTTTTAGAAAACTAAAAGGCTGTATGGGTGGGTAGGTGGGTGTAATATTACAGATACTAGCCAAGCAGAGCTGTGCACAGAGTTCCTGTTGCAAACTAGCAATTTTTGATAAGCAGTTCTTTGTATGAGCATGCAACAGTAAGTGCGCTTCCATAGTTCATATGGTGTGCATTTGTGTCAGCCTTACAGTGTCCTTTGCATTTTTCCTGTTTTTTTTTCTTCCTATATATCAGTGATGGCAAACCTTTTCGAGACCGAGTGCCCAAATTGCAACCCAAAACCCACTTATTTATCGCAAAGTGTCAACATGGCAATTTAACCTGAATACTGAGGTTTTAGTTTAGAAAAAAACAGTTGGCTCCAAGGCATGCGTTACTAAGCTTGGTGGTAGTCAGTGGCTTTGCTCAAAGCAACCGTGCAATTCTTCCAACGGGTGAATCACGACCCTAGGAGGGTTTAATCAGAAACAAGCTCCATTGCCAGCAACCAAGTGTAACCTCAGCTTGTGGGTTCTGTGGGGCAGTACTTGGAATGAGTTGCAACAACAATTTTTAAACAACAATATGGTTTACTTCTCTTTACAATTAACATTAAACATCAACATTTAACGTTACAATTCAAGGTCCTGTTCAGGTTGCATTTCAAGTCCTTCTATTTACAGTCTACTGATATTGCCAAGTCCAATTTCTTCTTTTGCAAGTTGGCTGGCTCACTGTAGAAGGAACTCAAAGGGCTTGATGAACAGTTAACAACAAAATGAGGGCTTCCAGGAGAACTCTTACCCATTAAAACCACAAAAGAGACCCTCAACCAAGTGTTAAGGAAACTTATAGAAAATCAAAGGATCGAGGAGTCTAGGTAGCCTTGTTTCTTGCTGCAAAAGAAGCTCTTACTGCAGCCTCTCTGCTGCAGAGTCTCCACACCCCTTACTGGGCCAACCCATTCTGGGCATAGGGGTTGTTCTCCCCACTAAAATTCTGTCGTCCCGACATTAATTACCAATACAACTTTTGAAATCATTAAACAATGATTTCCCCCACTTAGGTCCTGTACTTGGAGGAACCACATTTGGTGCATCTGAATGCAGAACATTGTCTTTCCATAAAAGCTTAAGCTGCACTGGCAGTTTACCAAATGTTGCCAATTCAGCAAGCAGTTTGCAGAAGGGATGGGGGATTGCAACTGGAATCCCTTCCTTCATTTAACTGCCAAACAGAATCATGTGCTTCAAATTCACATAGCAACATCTCTTGAACTTACATCACATAACAAAACAGTTATATGAGGATCAGAGCCCCAACTTGCTGCACACTTCCATTGCAAAGCGAATTTATATTCGGAATCTCACTTCCACGCCCCACGCTGGCTGGGCGCCATTTGCAACCTCAGCTTGTGGGTTCTGTGGGGGAGTACTTGGAATGAGTTGCAACAACAATTTTTAAACAACAATATGGTTTACTTCTCTTTACAATTAACATTAAACATCAACATTTAACGTTACAATTCAAGGTCCTGTTCAGGTTGCATTTCAAGTCCTTCTATTTACAGTCTACTGATATTGCCAAGTCCAATTTCTTCTTTGCAAGTTGGCTGGCTCCTGAAGACTCCAAGGGCTTGATGAACAGGTTGCAACATGATGAAGGTTTCCAGGAGAACTCTCACCCATTACAACCACAAAAGAAACCCTTAACAAGGTGTTAAGGGCTTATAGAAATCAAGGTCCGAGTCTGGTAGCCTTGTTTCTTCTGCAAAAGAGCTCTTGCAGCCTCTCTGCTGCACCGAGTCTCCACCCCCTTACTGGGCCAACCCATTCTGGGCATAGGGGTTACACAAGCTTTCTCCCAGGTAAAGGATCGTGCTTTAGTTCAGCACATGAAAATCAGTGTGTTAACAGCGTTTAACAGAGTTACCTACACTGCTTCCCCAAAACTAGGTGTTAGGTTTAATGCTAATAATCGAGCCCAGAGTGGGGGGGGGCACTCTCCGGGTGCCCACAGAGAGGGCTCTGAGTGCCACCTCTGGCACTCGTGCCATAGATTCGCCACCACTGCTATATATATTGCCCAGTAATCCTTCCAATGCATTTACTATATATTTAACAAAAATGCATAACATAATATCTACCACCTTGGGGCTGACCTAAATCAGTCTAGGGGAAATTGGGTAGAACTCTGGCTAGTTTACAGTGCTTCAGTGCCACAGCTGGAATGCTTCCACAATTCCTTTGAAAGCTTAAGAATAATAATTTGGAACAATGGTTTAAAAGCGTGACTTGGCAAGACAGTAGACATAGTAGCTTGAGTCAAATGGAAATTGTTAAAAAATCATCTGTTTGTCTTAGACTCCTCTTGAGGGTTTTCTTTTTCGTTTCTCTTTTAGATACTATCCCCATATAGTAACAGTTCCATCCTTTCCAACGATGGCCGCATATGGACAGACTCAGTACAGTGCGGGAATCCAGCAAGCTGCTCCTTACACCGCGTATCCACCACCTGCACAGCCTTATGGGCTACCTTCCTACAGTGAGTAACATACTAGTAACATGATTTCAAAGTTGATTTTAGAAATATATATATGCCAAAGCGTACTATTGGTCACATTCATCATCCCTTCTAAGATACTGGCAAGCAAGAATGATGATATGCAATTTTTTTCATTCAGTGGTATGTAGAGAGACAAGAATTCTCTGTACCACAAAAGCTCTAGATAGATGGTACTGCTTACATTTTACAGGCATATGCTGTAAGCTTTCTCCAGCCATACACTGGAGCAAAGTTAATACAGAGCAGATGTTTGTTTTGAGACTCTGCCGTACTGTTCTCAGCAGCCGAGAGTCCTGTGTGTGCATACAGCTCAGAACAACCACACTTCATCCTACATAAACAGATATCATATTAGACATATTTGGAAGGGGGACAGCTTCCTTTTTCAATAGAAGCTTCTAGTTCAGGGACGCGTGCTAGGGAGGTTATTGTTGCTTGCTACAAAAGGAAGGGGCCCAAAAGGTGGAATGTTCAGAACCTTCCAGAGCATTGGAAGTATTAGTGGGGCTTTGTAGTAGTGATTCAAAACAGCAGGGAGTAATGGTAAAATGCTAGATGAATGGGCACTTCAAATGTTCCATAGTTCTGCAAGCCATTGCGGAAGGCACTGTCAGATTTTAATGTGATTCAGTTCCTCCCTGTGTTAGACTGCTTTGAATATTACATATCTGCTTGAAAAATATGAATAAGAGTGTCTCTTGACATGTGCTGAGATTGCTGTTTTTTGCTGTAACTGCAATATGGTATTCTGAGAACCAGGGGCAAAGTTTCCAGGCCCGAGAACAGGTCCTCCAAACAGACCTGAATGTTTCTGCCATCTGTAAGTGTATTGCCAGGTGCTCTTTTTAAGAAAGGTTTTTAAAGTTTTATTTCAATACACAAAACAAAATAAACCATCCCATTAAGCATGAACATTCATCATATTCATATAATTTGTATGGAGCTTACTATTTAAATTTACATTTTAGTTACATTACTCTATCTTTTTGTATCTAATAATATATTTATTGGGAAACTTATATTACCTAAATCTTTCTTCTGTTTTGATTCAACTGTACTCTTAATTTCCTATGATATAATTTTAAAAAGACATTCCATTTTTCTTGAAATTCTGAAATTGGTATTTTATGTATAAAAGGATGTTAGTTTTGCCATATTCACATATTTAGTTAATTTATTCATCCATGAATTCAGATCTGGATATTTCTTTGCCTTCCATTTTGCTGCATGTATTACTCTTGTCACTGTTACCATGTACTTGAATAATTTGTTATATGTTTTTGGAATATGATTTGGTAAGATATTTACAGTGCAATCCAGAAAAGAGTTACTCCAGTCCAAGGCCATTGAAGTCAATGGGTTTAGACTGGAGTAACTCTGTTCTGAATTGCACTGTTGGTAGCATATTTTTTAGATTCATTTCAAACTTAAGTTTTACTATCTTTTGACATTCTGTAAACTTAATTTATTTAGTCCAAAGAGTTTCCCATTGACACATGTATATGTTTTCTCTGAAATTTTGCATCCATTTGATCACTTGTGTTATTATCAAATAAATGTCCACTGAAGATGTCAGTAATGAGATTGGCGGACTTATTCTACTTCTTCATTTTAACCATATTCTTAACAAACCTTCTCTCAAAATATGTCTTTTACCTTGAGTTTGAATTGTTCTTAATGACTTCTTAAATCCATAGATAGTTATGTATTCCTTCTTTAATGTCAATTATTTCCACTTTTACATTCCTTCAACTTGGATTAATAATTCAGTCTGACACCCAGACTAGTGCAGCAGTTTGATTTTACAATTTAACGTTTGGTACAGCTAAACCTCCTCTTTTTTCATCTTGAAATATTTTAAATCCTACTCTTAGCTTCTTTCTGCTCCATATAAAATTGATCTTTCTGTTCCATGTTTAAAAGTCTTTTCATCTAGTTAAATTGGTAACATTTGGAATTTAAAAAATCATCTTTGGTAGTATATTTATTTTAAATGTAAAAATTCTTCCTGATCAGGAAATTCTTAACTTTTTCTATCTTTGAAGATCTTCCTTGATATTTGCCTAACTTTTTGATAATTATCTTTGCACAAATTATCATTTTACCCCATTACCTATATCCAGTGGTGGGGTTCAGCAGGTTCGCACCACTTTGGCAGAACTGGTTGTTAAAATGGTGCTTGTAAACAACCAGTTGTTACATTTTTTGAATCCCAACACTATCCCTAAATATTGTGTTGGTTTTTTTAAGTAACAACACATTCTGGTTTTTTTTTCATTTCTTCTTCAGCATAAGTTCCTTTAATAACATTATCATTGAGTTCTTTTAATTGAGCTTGTGTCCAGAATATGTTCCAAATCTATTTATTTGTTCCACTGTATATTTGAAAGAGATATTTGGTTTTATTGCTGGTATAACAACATCATCTGAATAACTTTTCATTTTATACTTTTCTTAATCTTTTTTTTATTCCAGAGATCCTTATATGTTATCTACATTTTGTACCTAGCATTTCCATTACCAGATGAAATAATATCTGTGGTACAGGACATTCTTGTTGTGTTCCTTATGCTATTGCATTTTTTTCTGTTAAAGATTCATTTATTAAAATTTTAGCTGGCATAAATAATTTGCATCCAGATTAAAAATTCAGTTCCACAATTCATATTCTATAAGACTTTCATTAGAAATAGTGAGTTTTTCTCTTCTTTTCATGTTAAACTATATATTCGCTTCTCTCCATAGTTTCCCACACTAGCCCAACACAATCAATGCTGCTGATCTGGGGGATGGGGATTGCCCTAAAAGAGAAAGACTCCCAAATGAGGATTGCTACCTGCCCCCAGCCCCACCGGCCCTTTGTCCGGGACTGATGAGGGACCAAAAATTCCAGTGGGACAAGTTCTTTTAAGGCAGTGGTTCTCAACTTGTGGGTCGCGACCCCTTTGGGGGTCGAATGACCCTTTCACAGGGGTTGCCTAAGACCATCGGAAAACGGTCTTTTTATATTTTATATATACCAATTTTACGGTTGGGGGTCACCACAACATGAGGAACTGTATTAAAGGGTCGTGGCATTAGGAAGGTTGAGAGTCACTGTTTTAAGGCAACAATTTCTTCCTTCCATACCCAAGTCTCGATCACATATGCCAGGACTACCTTATTTACCAACAGGTAATCCTGTAATGCTTATTATTGATGGAGCTGGCTTTTAACAACATCAGTACTGGAGAAGGGTTTAAAGTCCTAGCCCCACCACCTTTGTTTCTCAGGATAAGGTTCTGAGCATAACCTTATCTTGGGCCTCTTTTCTTAATGTATCTCCTCCCACCACTCTGTATCTCCCTCACCCCATCACCACTGGAATCCCCAGCCTTTTTCTGCACCCCTCCCCCTCCCCGGGAACAAACTAAGTCCATCACCTCCTGGGAAGCTTCCGTAACAATGCACAATGATTCCCATGGCTTAATACGGTTTTAAACTGAATAAACACAGTTTCATACCAAGTAATTCCCTTCTTATTTCACTCCCCCAACTCCTCCCTACCCTCACTCCTTAGGTCCTTCCCAAATGTGTATTCAGTGGATTACCATAACATGAATTTATGAATCTTTCTCTGTCTTCAGTCTCTGTGGAAAAGGCATACAGTACAAGCAGCAAAATGTTCAAATGTTGGTTTTTGGGGAGAAATTTGTATTTATGTGTCCTAATAGCTGGATATATGCCAAGAAAAATGCTGAATAGTTGTCCTCATTAGCAACAAGGAAGAACCCTACCACTTGTCACTGGCTGAAGTCTTTAGGGCTTGTGCAAACCAGGCCCATGTGCTGTTAATAAATTGTGTGGATTTACCTATTTCCTTTTCATTAAACAAAAAAAATGGTTTCCCCAACCCCCCTCAGTAACACGGGATACTGTCCATTTCGAAAAATCCCACCTCTGGCAGGCAACCAAGAACAATGAAGTGTTTTTTTCTTCCGTTCCCAATTCCTAGACAAAACAGAGAACTGTGTGGAAATTAATTTGGTGCCAAGTTTTTTCTCTGATTGACAACAGGCTTCTAGAAAGAGCTTGTCACTGAAGATTAATCGTGGCCAGGGCTGCAACTGTTTGAGAGTTTGCATGCAGGTTGCCGATCATAATCAAAATACAAATATCTTTTTTATGAAAAGTAGCTTCTCTTAGCCATACGCTGACAGAAGTCCAACTCAAGTTGAAACAATGGAGCCTGGCATAACCACACATAATCACTCATTCTTGTTTAATCAAACTGTCTTGCCAGTGGAATGGGACCTTATCCTTTGGGTAATCTGCTCTTGGGTGTTCAGTTCAGTTCTCTTTCTACTTGTTTGTGAAAAACCACAGTTCCCATCACTGCTAAGGAGAGCAGTTTTTATGTTAACTTTGGGCAGTCACTTTGGGCAGCAGTGATGTAGTGCCAAGGGGGCGAGGGCGTGCGATGCATATAGAAGTTAAATAATATCAGGGGAGAGGATTTCCCCTGGCGGCACCCCACAAACCAGAAGGAGCAATAGAAACATCCCCTCCTCAAGTGCCACCCATGTCTCCACTTCCAGAGAAACAAATTTAGCCACGCTAGGGCTGTCCCCTGTGCTCTGGTAACAGCAAGGTGGTGGGTCATAAGATCGTAGTCAACCGTGTCAAATGCTGTGGTGAGATTTAAAAGCACCAGCAGTGCTGACTCACCTCAGTCCCTCTGGAGGCAGAGCTCATCCGTGATAGCAACCAGCATGGCCTTCATCCCATGGCCACTGCAGAAGCCAGTCTGGAATGGGTCCAAGGCCATCCAAAAATGACAGCAGGTGCTCCGCCATCACTCTCTCAACTACCTTGCCCAGAAACGGTAAATTCGAAACCAGGCAGTAGTTGGATGGATCTAAAGGATCCAAGGATGGTTTGTTTCTTTGTGGCCTTCACTGCCACCTCATAAATGTCCTGTAATTGTGTCCCCATAGTTTCTGTAGTTTTGTTGTCAGTAAGCCGCCAAACTCGCTCTATTTGTCTCAGGTCCCATTTCATCAACCCAGTATATCAGAGGGTTGTGTTGACCTGGGAATGAGCCCTCCGGGGGTGGGCAGTTTAAAATCGGATGGATGGATGGATGGATGGATGGATGGATGGATGGATGGATGGATGGATGGATGGATGGATGGATGGATGGATGGATGGATGGATGGATGGATGGATGGATGGATGGATGGATGGATGGATGGATGGATGGATGGATGGATGGATGGATGGATGGATGGATGGATGGATGGATGGATGGATGTATGTTAGGGAGTGATAATCTCAATGACTTTAGAGAGCCTGACATTCCAGTTCTCCATCTCATCAAGGGAACTGTCAGTGGGTCTAGGGCAGCGGTGGCGAACCTATGGCACGGGTGCCAGAGGTGGCACTCAGAGCCCTTTCTGTGGGCACGCATGCACAGAGTTCATCATGTGGGGAGGGGGCAGAAAATCACCCCCACACACACACACACATACACCTAGCCTGGCCTGGGCATGATCCCTTACCTGGGAATAAGTTCGGTTGCTGGCAATGGGACTTGCTTCTGAGTAAACCCTCCTAGGGTCATGATTCACCCATTCAAAGCATTGCATGGTTGCTTCACCAAGCTTACTCCTGAGTAACGCACGCCTCTGAGCCAACCGTTTTTTCTAAACTAAAACCTCAGTATTCAGGTTAAATCGCCATGTTGGCACTTTGTGATAAATAAGTGGGTTTTGGGTTGCAGTTTGGGCACTCGGTCTCAAAAAGGTTCGCCATCACTGGTCTAGGGTCCTACAGAGCAGTCTGGAAACCAAGTGTATCCATAAGTCTACACTGGCGGGCAAAAATGAGCCTGTTACCTAAGCAGGATGGGGTGGCGGTGACCATTCTGGCCTTCAGGACAAAGTGGTCAGACCACAGCACCTCCTCAGAGGAAATTAAGTCCACATTAACCCCCAAGCCAAAGATCAAATCCAGTGGATGCTTAGTGTGCTGGGTCCTTGTTAACCAGGGACTGTCCCAGTGCTGCCATGGAAGACACCAGGTCCGCTGCTTGAATAGATGAGGCCATGTAAACATAAATGTGACTTTGATGCTGTTTTGCTTGGGTTCAGTGAAGTCTATAGATGTCTGTCTCTCTGTGGTTATCATGACTGTTGTTCATTGTTCATGCTGTATTTCTAGCATATGTCTGGAGAGGCCTGACTCTAATACCAGCGAATTTGATGTATTAATCTATATCAGGATAATGTGCTGTTGTAATCATTCACTTTCTGGATTTTGTAGTCCAGACAAGAAAAATCCAGGAAGCGAATTATTACAATGTATCCCAAAATGAGTAGACCCAGGCTATTCCTCCTTTTTGTTTGTGCAGCATGATGTATTCCTCCTTGTGTATGATAGAGATTAGCAGATTCCTGCAGTTCTGTCTTGCTCAGGGTTTTTCCCTCTCTGCTGTTGGGATTCAGTCTGAAAATCTTCCGGTGAATGTCATAAATTTCAACAGAACAGGACCCCAAGAGCAGGGACACAGTGGTCTTCTCTTGCCTCCCTCTTTCTTTCTTACCCATTCATTTCCCATAGAGACTTCTGATTCTGGAGAGAGAGAGAAATACTCTAGTTAAGGCACTTAGGTGATACTTTAAGTAACTGGATCAAATGTGCAGAACTCAGTATGAATCTGTCCCATGACAGCAGTGGGTCCCTTCTCCATTGCCGGGCATGCCACCCCAGACCTGCCTCACCAAGACCTCCCCCATCAGTGGCAACCTGCAGCGACCCTCAAAGAGTCACCAAAGGTGGACAAGGGTGGAACATGACAGCATCTGGGCAGTGGGGAAGGGGGGGTCAGGGGAGAGTAGAGCAGCTGATGGGGCCACCTCAGGATGGGCGGCGGGAGGAACCAGTGAGTCTGAGGAAGGACGGGCATGTTCTGAGGTCTGGATTGGAGACAGGGCTGACTGGGATGGAAGGAAAAGAGGATAAGAAGGGGAGAGGTGTGGGCCCAGGAAGATACTGTGGTTGAGCATCCCAAATCTGGGAAACCTACCGTGCCAACAGGGAGAGGATGAGACCTTCTCCTCACATCTGAGGTCCACAGGATCCATGGGGAGCTGGCAGAGGCAGCTAGGGCAAAGGACAGCAAGGTGACTGCAAAATTGGGAGTCATTACAGCACTCTTAAAGAGTCATTCTACCTGTCTAGCTTTTAACTTGGTCACATGGCTGAACAAAAATTTATTGCGGAGGGATTCAATACAGTGAGCAAATCAAGCAAGTAAGGAAGCTATGACAGCATATTAGGCTGGATTTCACAATCCTTCTTCAGCAGAAAGAAGTTCCAGCATGAATCTGTAATTCATGTGCAAGTCTGGCACAATCAAGCTTGGGTTCAACAGAAATTTGGAGCAATTTGCTCAATGCAGGAAGTAGTTGTTCGTCTATTTATTTTATTATGTCATCAGCAATTAGGAGTGTTTTATCTGTGTTCTATAAATTTTAAACATACATGGAAGTGGTTAGAGAATCACACTCTCAAAATTTGTGCTGGTGAAACGTAGCAGAGATAGCCTAGGCTCAAATTCCTGCCCCTCCATGAAATCTAGCAGGGCAGGTGGGGGGGGCTCCTTTACTGCCCACTCTACGTCCAAAGATTGTTAGTATAAAATGGCTGTGCTGATGTTGCTGCCCATGTGACCAGCCCATTCCAAAGTATTCCAAAACACCAAAAGCTGATGTATTATATTAAAAAAATTTAAACATAAACATTAACTTCATTTCCTTTTGAGGAAGGACAGGATACAAATGTAAGAAAATGAATTGACAAAAATGTTTTACATTTAATAATACAGGCCTATGGATGTAGGAAAATGCCGTTAACAAATATTTTGTACAATATTAGCAGCTTCTACTGAGAGCTGATGTTTGTTTTCCTCCGTTTTCTCCAAAGGCATTAAAACAGAAGACAGCCTGAGTCATTCACCGGGGCAGAGTGGGTTCCTTAGCTATGGATCTAGCTTCAGCACAGCGACATCTGCACAGTCTCCATACACCTACCAAATGCACGGTCAGTACCATTTCCTATAGCTGTGAAGATTTTTACTGAAATGCTGTAGTTATGCTTTTGGTTATATGCATGGAAAATATTGATATCCTGTGTGATACCAGGGAGAGGTTGCTAGAACAGTGTTTTTCAAGTTTTTCCGGAATTAAAATTCAAGGCAAAGTTCTATCTTGATATTCAGAAAATGTTTCCCCCCCCCCATTGGGCTCTTGCAGTAATGTTCAGAATTCCTCTTTGCAACTGTGGTTGCAGAATTCCTTCTCCCTTGGCTTGGGGACTTCTGGACCATTGAGTTGCATCAGGGAAACCTTCACTCAAGATGCTGCTGCTGCTGGTCTTGTATTTGCATGTGACGTATTCACCCAAAACTATTCTAAAATGCCAAAAGCTAATGCAATGTGAGAAGTTTGTTAGAAGCTGTCTGTTGTGATTTCCAATAAAAATCAGTGAGACATATTGTTTACGGAAGAGAAGAGAAGAAGAAGAGAAGAGAGGAGTTTGGATTTATATCCCACCTTTCTCTCCTGTAAGGAGACTAAAGGTGGCTTACAAGCTCCTTTCCATTCCTCTCCCCACAACAGACACCTTGTGAGGTAGGCGGGGCTTGAGAGAGTTCTGAAGAACTGTGACTAGCCCAAGGTCACCCAGCAGGAATGCAGAAACACATCTGGTTCACCAAATAAGCCTCTGCCACTCTGGTGGAGGTGTGGGGAATCAAACCCTGTTCTTCAGATTAGAATCCACCTGCTCTTAACCACTACGCCACACTGACTCTCTTACTTCATTGATATGCCACCTCTCTCCCCAGTGGGGACCCAAAGAAGCTTACATCATTCTCCTCTACTCTGTTTTATCTTCACAAAAACCCTGTGAGGTAGGCTAGACTGAGAGAGAATGACTGGCCCAGGTTCACCCAGCAGACTTCCATGGTAGAGCATTTGAACCTGTGTGCCCCTGATCCCGGTGTGATACTCTAACCACTGCACCACACTGGTCTCTTTAATGACCTATGTCATTATAGGATTATAACACTGCAGTTTATAGCATTAGAGCTCTGAGTGAATCCCTCCAAGAATGTACTAAAGCTGTATTCTTGACTGAAAGCTTCAGATTTCAATGCCAAATTTGCATTTGCCCAAAGTTCAACATTTTCTCTTCACTTCCAGAGTCTTATCTGAAAACTCTGATGGATTTCTTGAGGGGGCACTTCTTAATCATGAGATTTAAGTGCCACAAATACTGCATAGCAGAGTTGATGCGCCTTAAGTCGATGAATAAAATGAGCACTTTTGGTGTTTGTATGATTCTTTGGTGTGTATTTGTTTGTATGCAGCTATAGTTCAGGTCTACTTTTTGTTTGCCATGTCAGCCACCTCTGCATTGGGACAGGGAATCAGGGATGCATGGTGCTGTGCTACAGGATATATAGAGGTGCAGGGCAGGCTGTTCATTGGCATATATGTGTGCCCCAATAAGCAGTTACAATATCACTGTGCTGGAGTCATAGCAGCAACCACAATTTACAAACCTGGGAACAGAATCATCGTTGCCTTCTAATATATTACACTGAACTGCTTTTCCCCTGTTGTACTGTTGAACATTTAACAATGTATTGATGCTCTATGGTGGTGTACTCATCTACAAAACGTGGGAAGATTATGACAGAACAAACCATTCACTGAAATGTGTTCAAGAGGAATTAGCTGCTCTTGTGCCTGGTAGTTTGTGCCTGGTAGTTTTTAATTCCCTGGTATAAATGTCCTTTCTTTTCGGCTACCGCCAGTTTTTCATATAATTTTACCCATACCCTTTGTTTGACCCAAGCAGTGTCTGGATTTCCTAGTCCTTTTAAACAATTGCAACCATCAGTCTGTTTAATTTTCAAAATCACTAACCTACCATGTAAACCTTCCCCTCTACCCCCCCCCCCAAAACCAATTTGGGGATATGTCTGCTTTGTGTACCCCTAACAACTTCTGCATTAGTAAATGCTATATGCTCAGCAGTATCTTAAAACCGTGCAAGTTATATGTGAGATGTATTTAAAAGCAACTTCTACCTATAAGGCTTTTCATGTCAGTTTTGTCCCTCCCAAAGGGATTATGAGCGCTCCTTGAATGTTGTTTCACTGGTCCTTATAGTCAAGGCAGCTTTTATGCTGAGAACACTATCCAGAAACGCACAGCTCCTTTTCCGATCAAAAACAAGTTTCTCTTAGCCTTTCAAGAAAGGAAAGGGGAGGTGTTCTTTTTTTCTTAACCGGCTCTTCATCTCTGGGGTTTATTTACCTTTCCAAAGTGGTGGTGAAAGCTCTGGATAGGATGATGGGCCTTTCCTTCCGTGGCTGCCTCTGAGGAATGCGCTCTTAGAACTTTCCCACGCTTAGTGCACCTGAGAGGGTGGGCAGGGATTCTTTTTTTTTTTTTAAGAGAAAAGTTGGCGTAGGCTTTAATAACCCACTTAAATGAAATAGTTTTTCCCATGCATGGCTTCAGCAATGCTTTGTAGGGTTTGGTTGCTTTATTCCCATCGGCCTTTTTGACCACCCAGTAAAATATCTGGATGTGACAGACCAGAATATCTATGAAAACTGTAGCATTCTCCATACTGTGTACATTTCACAATCCATTTGGAGTTCACTTCAAAGTTTTGTATTCATTTGCCTCAGCCGCTGGTTAAAAAAAAAAGGCATGTAGCCTTGATTTTGTGATTTTAAGCAAGCATGCGGTGTGGCTTGCTTACTTAAGTCACCTGGGCCCATTTGATCTGTTGATGTCCTCCAGTGGCTGTTGTCTGCTTATAGCCCACCAGCTGGTAGAGGTTGATGTGTGACTGGAAGAGGGAAGAAGAGGAAGAGGAGGAGGAGGAGTAGTTTGGATTCATATCCCCCCTTTCTCTCCTGTAGGAGACTCAAAGGGGCTTACAATCTCCTTGCCCTTCCCCCCTCACAACAAACGCCTTGTGAGGTTGGTGGGGCTGAGAGATCTCCGAAAAGCTGTGACTAGCTTAAGGTCACCCAGCTGGCATGTGTGGGAGTGCCTCCAGATTAGAATGCACCTGCTCTTAACCACTACGCCACTGCTGCTCCTCTGTAGTGGATGATGCTCTGTGTTTTTTCTCAACATAATGATTTTGCAGTTGTCCTTTTTGAAAGAGGTGTGTTAAGGATAGTGACGCACACAGCAGAATAGGGGGTACCAGAATCAGGTTGTGAAGATCCATGTTCAAGTCATTTCTTAGCCATGAAGTTTCTGGGTAACTATGAGCCAGTCACCCTTGCTCAACCTAGTTTGCCTCACAGGTTTGTTGTGGTTATGAAACAGAATTGGGGAGAATGGTGTGTGTTACCATACGGTTCTTGTATAAAAGGTGGGATAAAAAGGCAGTTTTTTAAAAATGTGTCAGCAGGCCTAGAATTAGGCCCCTACTATCTTTGTTAACGTTGAGGTACTAGCTTATCTGGTCAAGGCATGCTTCAAAAGCTCTTGGTTAACTCCAACATGAAGGCTTCCTTTAGTTTTTCCTGAACTTTTAACAAACATAATGTCAAATAGATGTCTAGAGAGTTGGCTTCGGGAGGAGAAGGACAAGATCCCTATCCAAGGAACATCTATTCACCAAAATAGGCTTCCTATGGCTTGTGTTCACCACTTTGATGAATTGACTCATATATGCTGAATAATGTGTACCAGTGTTACATTAGTAGTACATTAGCAGTGATGATTGGATGGCTTTCCAGGACACCTTTTGATACTTCCACATCCACCGCCTTGAGAATTTGGCCTCTGAAACTTGCTTTATAAGTCTTAGTGGCATCGCTGAGGTGTTGTGTAGTTTCCGGGCTGTATGGCCATGTTCTAGTAGCATTTTCTCCTTACGTTTCTCCTGCATCTGTAGCTGGCGTCTTCTGAGGATCCAGCCACAGATGCAGGCAAAATGTCAGGAGAAAATGCTACTAGAACACAACATCCCTGTGATTGTGGCCATGAAAGCCTTCGACAATAGTGGCATCATTTCAGTTCTTCCTCAAGAAATGTGGATGTGATGCTGTGCCTTGAGCAGTGAAGGAGGGTCTATTTGGTAAATTGTCACTGAGATGCTTTAACATCATAAAACTAAAACCTCCGTAGAAAATTTAGTTGTCCCTCATCTCCCAAAGGTTCTCCCTCACAGCTGGTTTACATTAGTTTCAGTTTTGGACTGCTGCAGCAGAGCTGTCCCTCGTATCATAGTGAATTTAGAGGTAGGAGAGGCCTCCACTCAGGATGGATCTGGCCATTGTTTTTAACAATATAAATTACAGTTCCTCTTAAATGATTCCCATTTTTCCTTGTACCTCCAAGAACACTGAATGCTAAATTTACTTCGTTTCAAAAGACGTTTAAACAACCAGCTGTGAGGAAAGGGCAATACAAAATGTTGAGAGAAAAAGCCGGTCAACAATAAGTCCTATTTCTTCATAGGCTGCTTTTAGGAAGGGAAAAAAGCGCTTCGGCCTAGTTCACCTCTGCAGGAGGAGGACATGACAGAGGACTGAGGTGCTCGAATAGACTCTGTCATTCCAGACTTCTAATGGATGGTTGCGTTTTGCAATGCTTTTCTATTAAAAAGCTTCCCACAAATAAACATTAAATAAAATTTAAGCAGAGAAAAGCAGAGAAAATGGGTGGAATCTTATGTTTGTGGATTTATGGAAAGAAGCATTCAGGGCTGGAATACAATCTGAAGTAGGCCGCTCCATTACATCTCCTTACTTCAATTCCACATCATTCTATTGCATGTGTGAACCGGGCCTGAGACATTGTTTAAAGCTGTAGTGACAACATGGGCACTGGTGAACACAGCCATGAAACTGCCTTCATTGTAATTGAGTACTTAGTGATGTACATATTTGAATGTGTGTGTTAGTGTTGGACTGAGAGTCCCAAGTTCAAATACCCTACCTTGAAAGTTTTTCTATGTGACCTTGGGCCAGACACAATACACTATGTCAGCCTGACATACTTCACAGGGTTGTTGTGAATATAAAGCAAAGGAGAAGAGGATAATGTCGGCTACCAGAGAAAAAGGCAGGGATATAAATGAAGTAGGTTTGAATATATGTAGGGGTATCAGTTTGACAGGAGGCCTAGGCATTGGTGGGGAAGTACAGACCAACTCAAACTAACAACAGCCTGTGTTCTACCACTCCACTAAATGGTTTGACATCTTCCAGCAGTCTCCTTCCTCCAACTTAAGGGACTTAAGGGACTCTTCTGCTGAAGGAAGAAGTTGGAAAGTGGAGTAAGGCTTCTTAGGCTGAGCTTCCTCCAGGCTAAGATAGGATACCACCTGTACGTCTAAACTCTGTCTTAAACTGTGGAGAAGATTAATATCTGTTTCAGAGGCCAACATTTTAATCTTGTAACTGTTCATTTTTTAAATTGTCCTTGATTTGAGAGCTTAGGCCCTACTAGGGTTTTTTTGCCTTTACAATTAAAACTTAATTTTGTCTGATGGCCAATACATGATAGGCTTACATATTACTGGTTGAAGATATAAAGTATGGTAGCCGATCACCTGCTAACTATGATACATTCAAGCTATTAAGTGGTAACCATTGTTACCATGTGGTGGCGTAGCTACCATGGGGACATCCGGGGACATTTGCCCCAGGCGCCACCACTGTAGGTCACATGGGGCGCAAATGGCCCCCCATGAGGCCACACACCCCTGCCAGGCTGAGCATAAGTGCAAGTGCTCCAGAAGCTCTGGCTCTATATGTTAATAAAGGTGGTTTTTTAGCAGGCAAGTCCTGCCTTTGGGCTATCTTTAAAGTTATAGTGAGTATTTTCAAAATTATGATAATTGATAATTTGCATATTCAGCAAAGGCTCATGGGTATGCTGTTAAAAAAATTAAATTCATTTTTAATTTTAGTTTTATACCTTGCCCATCCCAAAAGGGCTCAGGGCAACAACAACATGTTAAACCTACATTACAAGTTTAAAAATTGATGCTGCAGACACGTCTGGATGCCATTTTGCCCCGGGCTCCAGTTCCCCTTCCTACGCCTCTGTGTGGATGGAACTGTTGAGGGGCTTATCTGTAGCAAGAGGAGTTAATGGGGTGGACTTTAAATATTTCTGTTTGGAAGTAAAAGAATCAGTTGTATATAAATTCACTCTCATCTTGGTCAATTGACTTGCTGCAATACTGCTAGAGAACAGTAAGCAGTAGCTTTAGTGCTTTCCATATGTGGAAAAGGAATCCTTAAGATTTTTGTCTATAGCAAGCAGCTGTCTCTTGTTCACACATATGGCAGGACTGAAGTGTGCTGAAACCTGATAGCCCAGAGAAAGATACATGCATAAAACTTCTCACACGTGAAATTCATCTTTCACTTTAAACACCAAGAACCTTGAATCAATACATTATGGGAAAGGAACTAATTTCCATTAGCAGAATTGAATTACTGAGAAAGGCTTCCAAACAGGCAGCTGCAGCAAAGGAAATCCAGAAACATAACAACTAACACAAGTACGCACGCACACACGCACACACGCACACAAACACATATGTGAGTGTATATCTGTATCAGTAAAACAGATGTTTCATTAAAAATGAATTTGCAGCATTGTATGTTTTTTACACTAGGATTTGATTAAAAAGGATAATTTTCCATTTGGCAGAATTTGGTTATAATATGTGGGTCCAGTCAGCAGAACTGGTCCATATGCATAACTGGACCTTTCTGATGTTATCTGTAGAAAATATCGCTAATAGAATAGTTTATGCTAAAAAATATCATGGTGTGTGCAAACCACTCTGGATTAAGAGCAATAAACAAGTTCTTATTCATATGAGATACAGGCTTGGCAGATGGACTGTGTACCTGCGCGCAGGATCAGTGCTTTCACACTTATAATGGATCTTGCACAGGAGCTTTGAAAGGACTGTCTCTACTCGCGCAAACCATGAAGAAAAATAGGTGATATCAGCAGTCATTAGCAATGCAACTTTGGCTTTTTTCCTTTCATGGTGTTCTGCTAACACAGCTTAACTGTTGTGTGCCACAAGCATCTCTGCAGAAACAGTGGGAGAACGGCTTCATGATTTTACAAAGGATATTCCAGTTAGCACTTATATTGCTCCTTTGTGGTACATACTGACAAAGAAATGAATTTTTTTTTACAATTGTGTCAATTTTTCTCCATTCCCTTGTGTTTTCTACAGGGGCAGAAAGGGACAAAGGCATTTCTGTAGAAAGTAGTTTCTTAAAGAAAATACAACAAGTATATAGGATGAATGAAGAAGTATGCCAGGTCCCCTTTAACGACATTAGCAAGACTCAGACTCATTCCGCACATGCAGAATAATGCACTTTCAAACTGCTTTCAGTGCTCTTTGAAACTGTGCAGAATAGCAAAATCCACTTGCAAACTGTTGAGCTAGGCAAGCGGAGATACAGGGTCTCAATGCGTGGATACAGGGTCTCAATGCGTGGATGAGAAGGTGGTGCAAGGCAGAGGGTTTCAGATTTGTCAGGAACTGGGGAACCTTTTGGGATAAGGCAGGCCTGTACAAAAGGGACGGGCTTCATCTTAACCAAAGAGGAACCAGGCTGCTGGCGCTCAACATTAAAAAGGTGGCAGAACAGCTTTTAAACTGATTCCTGGGGGAAAGCCGACAGGAGCTGAGGTGACTTCGGTTTGGAATACAGAGTCCATGGGGATGCAGACAGAGAAGGAGGTTTTTTTAAATCAACCACATACAAGTGAGGAACATAGCAATGTGATAAGTGATAGTGTCTACAAAAGGCTAGAGGGCAAAACACATAAATCCCAGGTTAGGGACAGAGACAGAGTATACAAGTGTCTCTATGCTAATAGTAGAAGCATTCGACCTAAAATGGGGGAGCTGGAGTACAGTTTTGAAGGAGGACATTGATATAGTGGGCATCACAGAGACATGGTGGGATGAGGAGAACCAGTGGGATGCTGTTATCCCAGGTTACAGGCTCTACAGGAAGGATAGGACAGGGCGTATTGGGGTGGGGTGGCCCTCTACATCAAAGAGAGCATAGTGTCACATAAAATAGACAATGCAGGGGGAGCTGATTCCTCTACAGAAGCACTGTGGATATCAATACCAGGGGTGAAGCATAGTTTAACATTAGGAATATATTATCGTCCCCCTGACCAAAGCGCACAAGAGGATTCTGAGATGGAAAAAAAAATTAGAGAGGCCAACAAAAGCAAAATATGTCGTGGTAATGGGCGATTTTAACTTATCCCCATATAAACTGGAAAAATGCATGTTCAGGTCATAGTAAGGAGAGAACATTCCTGGATATGCTAAATGACTGTGGCTTAGAGCAGATGGTTGTAGAACCAACCAGGGAGATGGTGATCCTAGATCTAATTCTATGTGGGACCCAGTGACCTGGTGCGGAAGTCAGTGTTGTTGAGCCGATAGGGAACAGCGACCACAATGCTGTCAGATTCAGTATCTCGGCATGCGAACAAGTGGCAACTACTAATGTAGTTACATTCGCCTTCAGAAAGGGAAATTTCTCAAAGATGAGGGGGATAGTGCGCAGGAAGCTGAAAGGGAAAATCAAGAGAGTCAAAAATGTCCAAGATGCTTGGAGGTTATTTAAAAACACAGTTTTAAAAGCTCAACTGGAATGTGTCCCACAGGTTAGGAAAGGCAGCGCCCAGTCAAAAAGAAAGCCACCATGGTTAACAAGAGAGGTTGAGGAAATTATTAGGGGAAAAAAGATGTCTTTTAGAAAATGGAAGTCCAACTTAACTGATAAAGAATACCAGAGAGAACACAAATGGTGGCAAAAGAGAAGCAAGTTAGCTGTAAGGGAGGCAAAAAAGGATTATGAGGAACGCATGGCTGTGAACATCAAAACCAGCAACAAACAGTTCTTCAAGTACATCAAAAGCAGGAAGCCAGCAAGGGAAGCGGTAGGCCCGTTAGATGACAAAGGAACAAAGGGTGTGCTAAAAGATGACAGGGAGATTGCAGAGAAGCTGAATGAATTCTTTGCATCTGTCTTCACCCAAGAGGAGGTGAGGAAAATTCCTGCACCTGAACCAAGCTTCTTAGGAGGCGAATCTGAGGAACTAACGAAGATAGTGGTAGACAAGGAAGAAGTTCTGGCAGCCATTGATAAACTAAATGCTACCAAATCTCCTGGCCCAGATTGCATTCACCCAAGAGTTCTTAAAGAGCTCAAGCATGAAATTGCTGATGTTCTCACTTTAATATGCAACTTATCCTTGAAATCAGGCTCCATCCCTGAAGACTGGAAGATGGCCAATGTCACACCAATCTTTAAGAAAGGATCTAGGGGGGACCCGGGAAATTACAGGCCAGTCAGTTTGACATCTGTTCCTGGTAAATTAGTAGAATTTGTCATTAAAGATAAAATTATAAAACATGTACAAAAGCAAAACCTGCTGAGAAAGAGTCAGCATGGCTTTTGCAGAGGCAAATCCTGTCTTACAAACTTACTAGAGTTCTTTGAGGATGTAAATAGGCATGTGGATAAGGGGGAACCAGTGGACATTGTCTACTTGGATTTCCAAAAGGCTTTTGACAAAGTTCCTCACCAGAGACTATTGAGAAAACTCAGCAATGAAGGAATAAGAGGGGAAGTCCTCCTATGGATTAAAAACTGGTTGAGAAACAGGAAGCAAAGAGTGGGTGTAAATGGGAAATTCTCTCAATGGAGAGATGTAGGGAGTGGTGTCCCCCAAGGATCCGGATTGGGACCAGTGCTCTTTAACCTATTCATAAATGACCTGGAAGTAGGGGTGGGTAGCGTGGTGGCCAAGTTTGCAGATGATACCAAATTATGTAGGGTGGTGAGAACCACAAAGGATTGCGAGGAGCTCCAAGCGGACCTTGATAAATTAGGTGAGTGGGCTAAGAAATGGCAAATGCAGTTCAATGTAGCAAAATGCAAAGTGATGCACATAGGGGCAAAAAAAATCCAAACTTCACATACACGCTACAGGGGTCAGTGCTATCAGTCACAGACCAGGAAAGGGATTTGGGCGTCTTAATTGATAGTTCCATGGGAATGTCAACTCAATGTATGGCAGCTGTGAAAAAGGCAAACTCTATGCTGGGGATAATCAGGAAAGGAATTGATAATAAAACTGCAAAGATTGTCATGCCTTATATAAAGCACGCGGTGCGACCGCACTTGGAGTACTGTGTTCAGTCTCTGGTCACCACATCTCAAAAAGGATATTGAAGAGATAGAAAAGTGCAGAGAAGGGCAACGAGGATGATTGAGGGACTGGAGCACCTTCCTATGAGGAAAGGCTGCAGCGTTTGGGACTCTTTAGTTTGGAGAGGAGACGTCTGAGGGGGGATATGATTGAAGTCTATAAAATTATGCATGGGGTAGAAAATGTTGACAGAGAGAAATTTTTCTCTCTTTCTCACAATACTAGAACCAGGGGGCATTCATTGAAAATGCTGGGGGGAAGAATTAGAACTAATCAAAGGAAACACTTCTTCACGCAACGTGTGATTGGTGTTTGGAATATGCTGCCACAGGAGGTGGTGATGGCCACTAACCTGGATAGCTTTAAAAGGGGCTTGGACAGATTTATGGAGGAGAAGTCAATTTATGGCTACCAATCTTGATCCTCTTTGATCTGAGATTGCCAATGCCTTAACAGTCCAGGTGCTCGGGAGCAACAGCCGCAGAAGGCCATTGCTTTCACATCCTACATGTGAACTCCCAAAGGCACCTGGTGGGCCACTGCGAGTAGCAGAGAGCTGGACTAGATGGACTCTGGTCTGATCCAGCTGGCTTGTTCTTATGTTCTTATGTTCTTATGTTGTGAAAGTGGTTTGAAAACACATTATTTTGCGTGTGCAGAAGGGGCCTCAGTTTGACTTGATGTCTCTTGGCCACTTTTTTTCTTTTGTTGGTTTGTTTGCTGACTTTTTGCTTTTTTAAAATAACTTCTGATTTGCTTCATTGGCACAGTCCTTTGCTGCATCGACTGACCTTTAGACTTGTTAGAAAAACAAAAGAAGCCCTTCCGAACTATCTCAAATGGTGGAACTATGGTGGGGGAAGGCAAAGAGCCTGACTTTGGTTGGGGAGGACAGGATATAAATATTCTATATAAATAAATAAATAGATAGATATATAAGAGAGGAGTGAGAAAACCCAAAGAGGGAGTAGCGCATACCATCTGTTTTGCTTTCCTTGCGAAGGCAAGGGAAAAGTTGGATTTTTCTGGCATTTGGAAACCATGTGGATTCTCTCATCTGCCGTGCAATGAGTTCTAGAACAGGGAAGATGTGTGTGCGCGCAATCAAGAATCTGACCTGACGATAATGTAACCTTGGCTTTGAATAGACCACAGTGCGCATAGGGCTGTAAGTTGAGAATATGTGTTCCATATCAGTAACACCTTTACAGCTAAGTAATATAAATAATAATATAACCCATGAGAAAAGAATGGCGTATGTGATATACCATACTGGTCCCCATACTGCTGCTGATGGAGTAAACAAGTTCTGAAGGTACAAAAATCAATTACCCTAGTCTTAAATTTTTTTTTGAAGCGACAAGTTAAAAGAACTAAGTCAAGAAAAATGTTTCAGCTCATGCCAAAAGAGCTGTGGGGGAGAAGTCACACAACAATGGAAAAGAAACTCAGTAGTTTAATTTTTGCATTGGAACCAGCCACTTAAGGTGGCAGAAATTTTGAAATTAAAAAAAGCAGCTTTGTGAGAAGTGCTTATGAACAAGACTTTTCAAGTTTTCACTGGTACTTAAACAAGTAGCTTGAAAGTGATTCTGCTTGAGGAGGGCACTTTTTTTTTAAAAAAAAAAGAAGGATTCAATAGACATTAATGTAGAAATGTGTTTTGGCTCCCTCGTGTTATAACTGGGCTCCAGCAAACACATCAGTTCCTTCTAGATTTTTTTTAGTAGGTGCTCTTTACAGCAGTTTTCAGGCTCTCTGAAGTGGGAATGCATGCCAAGAATTATTAGAAAAGAACTCTATGCCAAAGGGCAGAGAGTTAAGCAATATGACAAGCTCTGCATATGGGTTCAGTTATTTTCTGGTTTTGCAGGTCTGTTACTCAACTTGAAGTATCTTTGTATGACAACCACATAACATTTTATCTTCTTCCATGTTCGGTCAATGCAGGCTACCCTGCTGGATTTTGAACATGACAGAACCACTGGGGTATTGTTAGTATGAGGTAATTTTGTGGAGCCCTTAACCTCTTGTTCTCATAGTTTCATCTTGGAGAAGATAGTTATGACCAGCAATGGTTGCCTATCAAGCATTGAGATACTGTGAAAACCCTTTATAATGGGCATTTGCGTCAATAGCCGCATATTATGAAATTCAAATCCACAAATTTGCACACTTTTCTTGATGTGGTGCTTTCACTGCAATGGATTAACATTGATTCTGATATTTGAATTGCTCAAAAGCTTTAATGTGAAACCAAACCAAGAAGCCACAATTTGATGGATGGGACATGGCTTGGTGGCAGAGCATGTGGTTTGCTTGGAAAATGTTCCAAGTTGTGACTTTGACATCTCCTATTAAAGGAATGTCTGGTAGAAATGCAGCAAAAGATCTCCGAAGAGCCTCATTAGGCCGTGTTTGGTGGCCCAGTGGTTTCTCTGTATAAAAATATCATTATGTACTTAACCTTCCAGAAAGCGCAGTGTACGACTCTTCCATTAAAGAGAAACAGTTCACCGATGCATGTTCCTCATTCATGGATTACAGCATCAAGTGACTTTTTCCGTAGCTCCTGGTGCCAACTCTAAACACTGGTGCTTTTCATTGCTCACACATTCAGCCGTGGCTAATCGTGCAACAAGAAACGAGTTGTGTTTGAACGCATGTTTGAACTTCCTCCGTTAAATATAGAGAAGACTTGTTGCATTCAATGAGGTGTGCAGGTGAGTAGTCACTTGGGTTACAAAATAAAACCATTTTAAGCCATCACATGAGATTCTGCAAGAGTTCAGAACCTTCCATGTGATGGAAGCAAACTACTGGGTGGCATTAGGCAATTGATAGATTGAGTTTTGATGCATAATGAGAAGCCACAAATCCTGTAGCTTTACGAAGGCAAGATTTTCCTCCCCTTGTTAGCCTTGGATTCTAGCAACTCACACCAATACTAGCAGACAGCAAAGGATCTGTTGGGGATCATGGAAACTAGGAATGAGACCTTCTTCTTTCCACTGCCTACAGTCAAGACTATCAATGCAATCTTGTGCACAGTACCTCCAGTCAGCCCACTGAAACTGATGCACTTTGCAAGGATTATGCTGCATGTATATTCTGTCAAGCTCTGCAAATCCAAAACGTTGCTGTGGAGCTCAGCGAACGCTATTCCTCCAACTCTGGTTTTTATTTTGGAATTAAATGTTATGCCCTTACATCTGCAAGGGTATGTTTGAAGGTGTTCAGACAGGATTGCCAACCTCCAGGTGGGACCTGGAGTCCTCCCAGACTTACAACTTATCTCCAGGTGACAGAGATCAGTTCCCACTTTGGAGGGCCGGCACTATCATGTTATACCCCAGTGAGGTCCATCCCCAGACTCCCAAATCTTCAGGAATTTCCCAACCTGAAATTGGCAATCCTATGTATAGAAGTCCCTATATTGTTTCCAGTAATCAAAGTGAGTTGGGTTTCTAGATGACACTCAGGGACCTGGATCATCCCCAGTCACAATACAACAACCTTTATTAGGCATATTAAAATAGGCTCCAGAGCATTACAGACATTTCTGAAGTACAAATCAAAAGTACATTCAAAACACAGACAGATCTAGCATTGGACGTTACTTAGAAAATTCTGTCACTTGTGAAATAAATTTTGCTACTTTTTCCAAGAGCATGGCCTCTGTGTTATTTAACAAAAGCTCCACAACAGAGTTGTCAGAGTCTCTTTCAGATTTGTCTAAGACCCGCGCAGGAGAGAAATTCCTAATACCCACATATCTCGGACAGTCAAGTATAATGTGAGCAAGAGTCTCCACTTGGTTTTTTACAGTGTGGACAGACCCGATCCTGGAGAGGGATAGATAGGTAGCGACCCTTTGTAATGGCCGAGGGGAAAGTATTGCATCTGGCCCTTGTAATAATCCATCTCTGTTGGGGTTCAGTTAATAGTTCAAGATATTTGGCTATGTGCCCCTGTTCTGGTACTATTCCGTCAGAAAGGGGTGAGCATGATTTCTTTGCTTGGCCCAACGAGATATGGTATTCCTGTTCTAGAAGTCTGCTTTTTAAGGTTTGCAGAATTCATCCCCAGTCTATATGCCTAACAGAGCTGCATAGTGGCAAAATTGCTATGTGAGTCTGACACCCGTAAATTGGACAGACTTCTAAATAGCTGTCGCCAAGTATTTTAAGAGCATGATAACTATGACAAATGCTCTTGCATTGTTTCAGTCTTTGTCAAAGAAAAGAAAGAAGCCCTACACGTTTTGCAATACTTGCTTGTTTCAGTAGATGTTGGTACTGGAAAGGAAAGCATTGACTTTGGAACACCCTCCTGTGGGTTGTATGTGCAGCAGCTTGCCTGTGTAGCAACCGGACTTGCCAGTTGGAAAATGTTTTAATTACTGGCAGTTGCTCAAACTTTACTGGCACCCGTATAATTTTTTGAAAAAATACTTAGTGTGTAACATACACATGAAATACTGAAACAAATGAAAAATATTTAAACTTGCCTCAGCATGCTCACTTTTCCAAGGTCTTATTCTCCAACTACAGGTTTGGCACAGTAACTCTTTCACAAGGTGACTTTACTACCTTATTTTTAGGCTCTCAGCAATGCAGGCTTTCTTGAAAATGAGCAGTATTGCCAGGTTTGGTGGGGTTTTTTGGTGTTGAAAATTCCTTTCTCATTGGATTTCATGGGAATGAAGCCTGAATTAGGACAGAAAGGAAATATAGTCCAAGGGTTTATGCACATCGCCCATGATGTAGTAAAAAGGAAAAGCATTATTGACTGGAATCTGCACATGTGGTGAAATGGAAATTGAAGAAATCGATTACTTATTCTTAAATGTTCTAGTGTTCATGCTTATAAAAGCATGTCAACCATGTTTCCGGAAAGATTTGAAATTTACAGGCAGAGTTTCTGCCTCAATGCTCACTACTGCAAACTTGCCTAGTATCTTTCTCCTGTACCAGGATATGTTCAACACCCATGTACCTGTATCTGACTACATATTTTATAACCCCATTGGAGGAGAAGTGTTGAATACTTGGAAGCAGTGGCGTACCGCTAATGGGGACATGGGCGCATGCTGTTTCATCTCATAGGGACTGGGTATCTGGGGAGAGCAGGAGCCGGCTTGCAGAAAGCCCGGGGGGTGGCGCCCGCCTGGGCTGCCTGCTGTGGCGTCCCGCCCTCCTGGACTCTTTCCAGGCCAGCTTCTGCCCTCTCCAGGCCCTGGGGAGAGCAGGAGCCAGCCAGCAGGGGGCAGGGGCCCTCTCTGCAGAGGGTAGCGGCAGTTCCCACCTGGGTCGCCTGTCACAGTGTCCCACGGACCAGGCCTCCCTGCAGGCTGGCTTCTGCCCTCCACCAAGGCCTGCCTTCCCCCTGCCTCCCAGCTGGCTCCCGTAAGTGGGGCATGGGGAGCCAGGGGGCGAAGGAAGGCGGTTATGCCCCTGGGCACCATTTATGCCCAGTATGCTTGGAAGCATGTTGGATGGAGCTGTTTGCCACTTCTTCGTACCCTCATTTTTAATTAACATTTAACACTTTTAACATTTTACGGTCTGTTTTTAGCCTGTTATGAGGCACATTTTGAACTGTTCAATGATTTGTGCTGTTTTTATGCCCTGGGTGGGTTTTTAATGCTGGACTTTTAATGGTTAACTTTCATCATGATTTTGTTATGTTTTAATATGCAAGATGTCATGAGCAGGTTATCTGGCATAGACCTTTTCTGAATCAAAAAAGATGTTGCCTGGGGGTTCTAGCCTTCTCCTCCAACAACAGTTCCCATAATGCCCTTTGTCCCAAATTCCAAGCACTCAAGGCAGCTTGCAGAAGCTTCAGTTTTATAATAAAGTATACAAATAAGACTCCGCTCCTGCATTTTATTCCACATGTTTACTGTTGAGCTCATCTGATAGCCTTGTAAATCCTGTACGTCTTGTTGGAGCGATCCAAATAGATCGGGGTCTGCAACCTGTGACTCTCCAGATGTTCATGGACTACAAATCCCATCAACCCCTGCCAGCATGGCCAATTGGCCATGGCCAATTGGCCATGCTGGCAGGGACTGATGGAAATTGTAGCCCATGAACATCTGGAGAGCCACAGGTTGCAGACCCCTGAAATAGATACACATGGGGAAAAGGTTTGCCTAAATGCATTTTGAGCACAATATTTTCAGCCTTTTAGTTCAATGATAGTGTTTTTTTTCAAGTTCAAGGTAGAATGTAGTCCACTAAAAATAGCCAAATCAACATGAAATCAGTTTTTGCTCTGAGATTCTTTTGTTTGAAGAAAGGTGCCTAAGAACGTGAAAGGGTTACTAAGGATATATACACACTACATATGATGCTCTTTAGGATATCTGAGGCCAGAGGTGGGATCCAACCAGTTCTCACCACTTCTCTAGAAGTGGTTACTAATTTTTTCTGAGTGCCAAGAAGGGGTTACTAAAGCAACCTCCCTGCCCAATAGGGACTGGAGGTGCGTGTGTGCGGCGTCGCCACTGTTTGAATCCCACCACCATCAGAACCTGTTATTAAATTTTTTGGATCCCACCACTGTCTGAGGCCCTACATACAGGCATGTGTGTGTCAGTAGCACATGACTGTGTCTTTGTACTATGAAGTTTACAGTTTGAATGAAAGTTTACAGTTACAACTGGCCCCACTTACCTATTTTGTCTTTCTGGGACAAGCCTGGGGTTTACCAACTTCTGGTTGGGAAATTCCTAGAGATTTGGGGTCAATTCTGGGAAAAACAAGGATCCTAGTGGGGTATTAAGCCATAAAATCCACTCTGCAAAGCAGTCATTATCTTGAGGGGGACTGATTAATGTAAACTGAAGATCAGTGGTAATGCTAAGAGATCTCCAGGAGGCTCGTAACCCTTGGCCATACTCAGCAGACAGAGATCAGTGGATTTCCTAAATTAAAGTAAAATCCAAGAGCCATGTGTTATTATCTCTGTTTGTTCCCATGTTCATACTCTGAACCCAAGCCCTATCCTGAACCTTAAAGCCATCTTTTTCCCCTGGTATTCATTAGCCTGTGAGGATACTGGTGCTAGTGCCTAAAGAGCTTTGTGGTCCTTGGGTTTTTGTTACATTTCTGAGCAACAATACACCAGAAAGTCTTGACTTACCTGCAATTTAAGCAGTCACCTTAACTTTGGTATATAACGAGATGGAATGAGTGATACACTTTGGGGAGAAACTGGAACTCTGTGCTATATGTGATTAAACATGCATTGAAAGAAATTTGGGACAGAGAGGTGTCTTTCGCTCATGATTAAAAAATGATTTGTTTATTAATCTACACAACTGTAAGAGAAGCCTTGTGGAGAGTTGATAACTTTTTGATAACTGCTAAATTGCTTGTTTGTCATCACTTTCCTAATTACCGTTTTTAAGCTCTATTTTTTTTAAAAAAAACACCACTATACACTCCAGTAGCTCACCAATATAGTAATTAATAGATCACACGAAAAGGTCATTTTTGTGAGCAGCTATTACTCATTTTGTAACTTTTATTCATCTATACTTGAAAATTGCAAGCTGATGAACGTTAAAGGTCAGCCAAGCCCATGGCCCACCAAAGTTGAGACTTACTACATCTATGGCTCAGACATATGCAAGTGTGCCAAAGTGTGGCGCATTCTTTAAAAACAAGAAACATTAAAGGAACGGCAAATGGAATCAGTTTGTCATGAAAAGGACAGGCTGTAGAATCACTAATGGCTTCATTTTGAGTGTTGCCCTTATGTACTCAGATGTCTCATTTCACAATCCATCACTAGAAAAGCTCATGGCGTGAGGTCAATTTAGACTTTTTTTCTAACAAAGTACTCTCTGGTACTGTGTATCTGAAGGACTGTTCTCTAATACCCAGGTTGTTTTATTACCAGCTAAATGTTCCCTGTGTTACCTGTGAATGAGGGCATTGTGACATTTCAGCAGTTCACTTGATTGAACACAGATGTGAACTATGCTCCATGTGGAGAAGATCCAAAAGGAAAAGATCTTGAGCTGCGTTCCTGCTTTGAAATCCACTTGATTGGAGGAAAAGTCCATGACACAGGCCCTCCTCCGCTGGCTGAAGTGAATAACCATGCAGTCTGCCTCTGAGTTATACCCTTCAAAGTTCATTGAAGTCAATGGATTAGGAAGGATGTTGCTCTGCTTAGGAAGACATTGTACATGAGTTTCTGTTCTTAACTAGTAGGAAAGGGCAGACGCCCTGAACATTTAAAACAAGAGTTTGTGAACAGCTTCACGCATTACTTACTGGCAAAACTTGACCATTTAGAACCTTGAACTAAGCGTGAGTTGTAGTTATCCCTCCCTTCCTTCAAGGAGTTCAGGGCAGCATACAACAGTCTCCTTGTCTCCACATTACCCTCACAACAACTACCATGTGAGATAGGTTAGGCTGGGAGAGTGTGTGACTCTTCCATAGCAGAGTGAAGATTTGAGCCTGGGTCTCCTAGTTGGACACTCTAAGGCCCCTTCTGCACACACAAAATAATGCGTTTTCAAACCATTTTCACAACTGTTTGCAAGTGGATTGTGCTATTCCGCACAGCTTCAAAGAGCACTGAAAGCAGTTTGGAAGTGCATTATTTTGCATGTGCGGAATGAGCCTAAGCTGCTGATCCTGCTGGCTTGAT
The DNA here is from genome assembly GCF_021028975.2 of Sphaerodactylus townsendi. Lineage (NCBI taxonomy): Eukaryota > Metazoa > Chordata > Lepidosauria > Squamata > Sphaerodactylidae > Sphaerodactylus > Sphaerodactylus townsendi. The sequence continues at coordinate 111,945,029 of NC_059429.1, forward strand.
CCCTTTGGCAAGATTCATGACAAAATGGAGGCCTACAAATTGCCAAATGAAAGAAGACCATTTAGAGCAGTGGTTCTCAACCTGTGGGCCGTGACCCCTTTCACAGGGGTCACCTAAGACTCTCTGCATCAGTGTTCTCCATCTGTAAAATGGATAAATGTTAGGGTTGGGGGTCACCACAACATGAGGAACTGTATTAAATGGTCATGGCATTAGGAAGGTTGAGAACCACTGATTTAGAGTGCTGAGAAAAAGGCTGTGGTGCTTGACAAATTCACATCAGGTGAATCTATCATGATCTATTAGAACTTCTGAAAGGGCATCTTTTCCTGAGCATAAGGCCAGCAAGAGAATGAGATGGGGCTCAAACAGAAGAATGAAGCCCGCTTCCTGAGACTGCGGGTTCTAGCTCTGAATTTTCCTTCCCATAAAAAAAATTCCTTGCAATAAAAAACTAGAAGAGCTGAAAGAAAACTTCTACCTCCTCATTTTGCTTTCTGTACTGGCTTTCCAACCGTGAAGAATGTTTAACATGAAGAGGCAGGTCTACGGTCTGATGTTGTACAGTTCATTATACCCCTTTACCTACTCATTCTCCTGCATGTGTGAACTGGGCCTTGGATTCAGGGGGCTACGGTCGCCTGTTCTGGACCAGTACATTCCTAGGCCGTTTCCGCATGGCCCTTTTATGGCGCCCTGGGGACGGCAAAAACGCCGTTCCCAGGGAGCCATTTGCACAGGCGGCGCTGCTGCAACGCAGCAGCGCCGACCTGGCTTCGCTCCCCCTCCCCCAGGGCGGTGTCAGGCCGCCCTAAAAAACAACCCTTTAAAGGGGTGTTTTTGCCCCAACAGCGTGTTCCCGGCGGCGCGGTGCGAACGGCACCGCTGGGAACACGCTGTTTCCCTTCCCTTTCCCACTCACCTTGTCCCCGTCGTCGGCCTGCTGGCCTCCGAAGCCCCTCCCTCACTGTCCTCCGACCCCTGGAGGTCGGAGGGAAGCGTGGGCGGGGCTTTGGAGGCCAGCAGGCCGACGATGGGGACAAGGTGAGTGGGAAAGGGAAGGGGGCAGAGGCGGCTCCGCATGGAGGCCGCCCGCACACTTGCGTGCGAACGGCCTCCGCCCCCACGCCGGCAGAATTCTTGCCGGCGTGGGGGCTCCTGGGGGGCCGTGCGGAAACGGCCATAGAGATTTGGGGATTCTGGAGTGGGCAGAATTTGGAAAGAGATCATAGCAGGGATGTGATGCCATTGAATCTACCCTCCAAAGCAACCTTGTTCTCCATGGGAATTAATTTCTGTAGTCTGGCGAACAGTTGTAATTCTGGAAGGACACCACTCTCCGTCCCCCAACTGGAGTGGAGCTTTTTTCATTCGCCTAGAGCCTTTCAGGGATTGGGCGGTATACCAAATCTAAACAACAACAATAATAACAACAACAACAACAACAACAATAATTTGTTCTGCCCACTTGTTAAGTTGTCATTGTCATTTCACAGAGGAATTGGGACTAGCAAATTGTCTCCCACTTAATCAGTACTGAAACAACCTCTGAGGCTTACATTTAACTCACTCTCCTGTATTGGTTCAAAGGTTGGTTTTACAGTTTAAAAAATTAGTTGGAATACCAAGTACATCCTATAACATGTAATAGAGAAACACACGCATGTATAAATGCAAATATGTGCAGGGAATTCGCACCAGCTCCTGTTTTTGTATGGGATATAAATGTGGTATAAGTATTTCTCTGACACATAAAGTGCATGCCATTATAGGAACTGTTCCGCGTTTCTCAAAGGAAGACATATTACAAAGTGAATACATGTTACAAAGGAAGGCATATTACAAAGTGAAGCTTTGAGAGAGGTGTCTCTTCTGTTGGTGCTAAAAATGTGTACATTATTAATTAATTTGATCAGGTTCTGAATGCCCCAAAATTCTTCATGAGGTAGATATTTTGCAAATCAGCTTGAATTTCATGCACTTGAAACTTGGACGGTGGTGTCCTTTATATGTGCAGCTTTTGAACCAATAACTGAGTATAAATTTTGTTCGGACCTCACAGGGATCCCTGAGGTTTTTTCTTTCTCCCTCTCACATTTGTTGCACATTTAGTACAAGTTCAGTCAGTCTTTCATCTTCCTTTTTTTTCTCTAATGAAAAACAGGAAGGTTGAAGTCTTGAGTGCAAATAGCTCAGCAGTAAACACCTTCTCATCACAATCTCTTCATAGATTTGGGCCTCTCTTACTTGCTCACCTACTCTTACCCACCCATGACTCATAAAAATAAAAAAAAGTTGACAAATTGCTTCAAACTCCCATTTTAAGAAGCTCGGGGATTTTTGTCTGAGCTGTTTCGGGTTATTTTATGTTTTCTGTAGGAAGCGAAGAAGAAGGATTGAATTATTCCGCTTCACAATTTGTTCAGATAACAGGACTTATAGTTCACTTCAGCTTTAAACGTTTTTTAAAATGTTGCAAAAACCTGATGAAAGGTTACAGTGCCATCCCAAGCACCATTAAAATCTTGTAAACTCTTTGATTTCCGTGGACTTAGAAGGATGTAACTCTGCTTAGGATGGCACAATTAATTACAAAAAAATGCTTAAGCAGCTTCCAGTTGTTCGAAAGTTAGTCTCAGGCCATTTCCGCATTGGCCAAAAAAGCAGTTAAAAGGGCGGTAAAAACAGCATTATAGGCGGAGACTTTGCACGGCTGTCGCTGCAAAAACGACGCTACAGCGATGCAGCAACACTCCAGTGGGCCCACAACGGTTTATTCAAAAATCACTCATCAAGTGTGTATTTTCAACAGCGGTGCTTCACAGTTGGCATCGTGCAAAGCGCCCACTAGGAATCGGTGCCGCAGAGCCCAACCCCCACAACGGCAGCCCACACTGGCCAATCCTGACGCCGAAAGCCCATGGGGGAAAAGCCCTGGGGGAAAAAGAACGGCATTCACAAAACACAGCCATAAGAAGCACTGGGGTTCAGCCAATGCACTACCTGTCTACAGAGCGCCCACCCATGTGAACACTCCGTTGTTGCAGCGTTGTCAATAACACTGATGGCACAACGCAGTAATTGTCTGTGCAGAAACAGCCTCAATGGCACTTTGTTTTATGTAAATGGAACGTGACTCCGCTTTAAATGGAAATGCCATTAAATCAAAATTATATCGAAATTGAAAAGTCTGAGCTTTGTGTTCAGGATCGAGACAAAAAATTTCCTGGCAGGTGGGGGTTGGGGGTCGAAAATGCAAATTTGATGACATGTGGGCACTTTCTTTAATTCATCTCCTTAGCACAAATGTTTTTGAGTACATTTGGGTGGAATATATACAACCGAAGCAGTGGCTGAGGTTGGCATCTTGGTGAGATATTATTAGCCCTTGACCTCTCTGTGCTTTAATTTTTTCCCTTCTTCTTTCTTTGTCTAAAATGCTTTCCAAGGCCAGATGTGGTGGCAAATTAGCTCTGGAAACAGATTCTCCTCCTAGGGTGATTCCTTCCTCCCCCCCATTAGATTTATTTCTCCCTGCATGTGCTTTTGTGACTGACTGCACTTGGCCGACTGCAGTTTGTTCAGCTGTCTCTTCTCCCGCTTAATCCTGGGTCATAAAATAAAAACAAACAAGTGGATATTCAGAAAAGGAACGCAGCATGGAGACACTGAGAAGCATTTGTTCCTGTTCTCTGGCTGAATCTGCTCCGTGCTGGGTCCCATGTACTGGCTCTCCACAGTTGAAAAATCTGGCAATTCATCCAAGGAGAAACTGATATTGCAGTCTTGTGCAGAGTTACTTCATCCTAAATCCATTGCAATTAATTATCTTTGACTGCAGTAACTCAGCGTTGGATGGCACTGTGAATCTGGCATGTGATTCTTCAGGTTCTTTTTAAAGAAAAGGGGAGAGGGCGTTAAGCTAATTCCTGCTCAATACTGGGGTCCTTTAAACAATTTGCCAGGGGCATGAAGAACATATTTGCAGATGGTAGGTGAGTTTGCCTTTAATGTGAAGTCCAGGAGTGATTAGAAGTTTAGTTCCTATGACCTTTTCTATCTGCATGTTTCCTTCAGGTTGTGCATAGCGTGCTCCCGGGGCTTCCCTTATTCATAAGAAATATGGTAATGGATTCTTTGCCAAACACGAATTCTCACCCCCCCCCCCCCAAATCATACCCTAGAAAGATGCATTTCTTGCCCTTCAACTAAGGCCCGCTGTTCCCCTCTCAGAGGAATTTAGTAGCCAGACGCCATCTGTATTTTAAAATGGTTACGGTAATTTGAGCGCTGTATTTTAACCTGAGGACCAGTACTTTGTACGGTATTTTATCTATCCACTTGTTTGATGGTATTGTTGTGAACTGCCCTGAGCCCTCCGGGGGAGGGCGGTATATAAGTGGAACAATAAGTAAAATAAATAAAATAAATGTTTGAAGCGTCAATTCTGGATGTTAAACAAAGAAAATCGGGTTCTTTGGACTTTATGCTTGAGTGTACAGGGAGGTCAGATTTTCAGCTTCCATACCTGCAAACCAAAACCCTGAAAAATCTGGACTTGGTGTAGCATGAACAGAGCTTGTACGCATAAGAAAAAGCCCCTTTCAGACAACATGGCAACTCTACATTGCAGGAAGATCCTCCTTCGGGGGAGGGCGGTTTATAAACCCAATAAATAATAATAATAATATTTGTTCCCCAATACATACATGATCACAATGTATAAAGTGTACTTTGAAACACAAGCCAGCAAGTAGGTTTCATAAGGCAAGAGTCTTGTACATAGTAATGAGGTTTTAGAATTGATGACTATTGGTGTGTATCAAACCTTCCTAAAATACCTTTGTTCTACAAAGGAGAATACGTTATTGCTGATGTAGCTACCAGTGTTAATATTCACTTGCACAGCAAAAGAAAACTGCTGAAATAGAGTTACATATGGGGTTATTGACTACAGTAAGGGCTGCACTGACCTGCATGGTACAGGCTAGCTGATCTCATCAGACTGGAAGCTAAGAAGGGTCAGTACTGGCTAGTACTTGGATGGAAGACTGCCAAGGAATAGCAGGGTCGTTATGCAGAGGAAAGCAATAGCAAACCTCTGAAGGTATCTTTCCTTGAAACCCTCTGGGGGCTTTATAAGTTGGCTGGTACTTCATGCCAAAAATGGGGGAGGGGCTGAGTACACACTGTCTCTGCCCCCACCTGCATGTGATGTAATTTGTGAAAAGAGGCGATGTGGGTACAGGTAATCGTAAAAAACCTATATTCATACATTTGAGTCCAACCATGTCTTAAGTTGGGGCCACTGGGTACAATTCCGAACCTTCTCTCTCCATTCGTTCTTGGATTGAAAATTGTGAATCGTGAGTCAATATGATGGAGATAACAGGGAATCCTGGTAACAAATTCTTGGTAACCATGATTATAGATAACTCAAATCTTGATAATTATTTCTTAATAATCATGATAAGGAATAGCTCAAGAGTCACTTTATCCTGCTGTTCTGGGTGCCTGTGGCTAGACAATTTACTACTTTATTCACCCAAATTATGAACATGTGAAGGTGTATTATATTGAATCAGATCATTAGTCCATCTCGGTCAATATTGTTTGCTTGGACTAGTAGTGACTCTCCAGGCAGACAGAGAGATCTTTCCCAACCCCAGTATCTATTATAAGAGATCGTTTAACAGGAGATGCCAATGAAAGAACCTGACAAACATATGTTATTCCATTGAGCAGCAATGGAATGTAATATAAAATTCTTCTTCCCACTTTGACAGCAGTGATACAGAAGCTAAGCCTGGGAGGGAGTCTGTACTTACAGGGGTATTTCAGTCATGTATACAACTTGCTGATTTTTGGAATTCTGCTATCTCACATTTCTCATTTCTTCTCTTCTCTTAGGTACCTCAGGGATATACCAGGGACCTAATGGCCTGACAAGTCCTGCTGGGTTCAGTACTGTGCATCAGGTACAACTTGAACCCTTTGCATAGATGCTAGCTAACTTCATTGATACTGGTCCCTGGTGGCAGTGGCGTAGCGCCAAGGGGACTGGGGGGACGCAATGTACCTGGTGGGGGTGGGGCAGGAGCATTCCGGGGCGGGGACACAGGCATGCCCCAGGTGCAGTTTGCCCTCACTCCACCCCTGTCTGATGGTCATATATTGCTATGGGGGCTGGAGCTCTTATACTAAATTCTGGAATGGGTAATCAAAGCAGTAACTGTACTTTTTCCTGTAGGAAGATCAGACTTTTGCCTCTAAGATGCCAAAGAACCAAATTGCAATGTCAATAAATTAGAAGGCATGGCCAGCAAGCCTCTGACCTATAGCTGGGAATATTATTGGTGAATTGGCTTGTGGTGAGAAATAGAGAATGAGCCCTCAGTTGTCATTGGCCCAAACCTGGGGGTGGGAGTCCTGTTTCAATCTCAGAAATAGGGGTGTCCAACCAAATGCCCTTTTGTCCAGTCCTGGAATCTTAAGATAGACCTGTCCCTCAGACTACAAAGAGGAGGGATGATCCTCAGAGTGTGAGTTAACTCTCACTACCTTTTGTTTTATTTATTTTTCGCTCTAACCAGACTTCCTGTATGTTCTCTAAGCTATAACTGCCTGTGGCTCCTGCTTAAATTAGGCTGGTAGAAATCAAAGTGTCTGATCCGTAGGCAAGAAGAACCTCTTCACCAAAAGGCCTCTCAGATCTCTCTAAGAACAGACATGATCACTTTGGGGAAGAACAGCTCCATCTTTAACTGAGAGGGAGAAAAATGAGAAAGGAGGACTGAGAAACTGGGAAGAGATAGCTCACTTCCTCTCTCTCACACACATGTGCACCTAGCTTAGGTGCACCCAACTTCATTGACTTCAGTGTTATATGGCAGAAATAACCCTAGTCATTTCTCAGGTGCTGATAGTGCTGCTCTGGTACTGATGTAGCTGGCGCAGAAGGATCGTCCCTCACTAATGCTGCCTTCTGCAGGCAAAACAAGATGGTGGGGTCAAGGACTTCATAGCCATTTTACAACTGGCATTATTATCTTGCTTTGAAAATAACATTAGCCATTTCTGGTTCGGACTACAGTGGGAAGAAATAGCTACAAGGAAGAGAATTCCTGCTGTAAAATGGCTTCAGTGTCCCTGAGAATGCCGTATTGTCTAGTTGTACCCTTCACACTTTAGCTCAAGTGCCAAACAGTGGCAGGTGAAAGAGAACGAGCTGTGTGCTTAACTTGAGATTTCTTTAAGAGCCTGTATCAAAAGCCACATAGAGCTCAGCACCTTGGTCAGGGGACTTGGCAACCAAATAATGTCGAAATTTCCCCTCGCCCCTTCTTTTTCTACTTCTAACGATTTTGACCCTGGCTCAGTTCTTGGTTTATACAGTGGAACCTCTGTTTTCATTGCCTTCGGTTTTCATCGGTTTCGGTTTTCATTGATTTTTTCAGTGAAAAATTTGTCTCGGTTTTCATCGATTTGCAGTAAAGTGCAGAGGTTTGTGGAGAAAAATCACCCAGACAAAGCTGTTGCAGGCCGTGTCTGCAACTTGTTTAATGACAATGTCTTGCCCCATTTTAGACAAATCTTAAAGAGGCGTCAGAAACAGACCTCTTTGGACAGTTTTCTGGTGCGACATTGGTCCACTGGCTCTGAAGCTGGTCCTAGTGTTATTGTTTGTTACTGTTTTCAGCATTAAACGCTATGTTTATTCACTAAAAATGTGTTTTTGGTATGTTTTTTGGAGTGCCTAGAATGGATTAATTGGATTTACATTGATTCCTAAGGAAAAATTTGCCTCAGTTTTCATCGGTTTCGGTTTTCATCAATTCTTTTTGGACGGATTACTAACGAAAACCGAGGTTCCACTGTATTGCAGAAAACATTTCAGAACCCTAATGGGCAACCCACAGTATCATACAAGCCATTTTATATGCCCCCCTCCCTCCAAACTTGCCCTTTCCGTCCTCTTTTAGAAAGCTCCCTCATCTTTCCCTTCCAGCCTTGGCTTTAACTAATAGATACTGAATGTACAAGCTAAAATGTCATACAGAGGCCCCTGTGAATTTGAAGACAGTGGAGTGTACTTGTTCTGTATCTTTTTTGGATGTACACCTATTTATGAACTTCATGCTTCTCATATGTTAGCACCATATATGTGGTAATAAATACATGGTTTGGATATATTGCATGAAGAACAACTATGAGGATGCTTGCCAGTAAAACTTACTGTTGACCAATTTGTTGTGAAAGTCAGTCTCTCCATTTTTCAGTACAAATGCTGAAATGGACTCTCAGAGCCTTAAGACTATGGGACACAAGAAACAATAAGCATGTATCCGAAATTCTCTTTCCAATAAGTGTGGACAGCAGCTTCCCATCTGGATGTTCAAATGGGGAGAGACCATAGCTTAGTGATAAAGCAGGTGCTTTGCCATTTATCTAGGTGAAAAGGAAGTTAAATAACAGACCCAGAAAAGGCCTCTGTCTAGACCAGGGGTCTGCAACCTGCGGCTCTCTAGATGTTCATGGACTACAATTGGCCATGGTGGCAGGGGCTGATGGGAATTGTAGTCCATGAATATCTGGAGAGCCGCAGGTTGCAGACCCCTGGTCTAGATCCTAAGTATGGTGCTTTTGGGTGTGAATTATGGTTTGAAGTGGGTTTGCAGGCATAGAATCATAGAGTTGGAAGAGACCACAAGGGCCATCATGCAGAGTGCTTTGCATGTGACTTTTGAGAACACAAAAAGGGGCACGATAGATCACTGAACAAGTTATGGTTTTGCCTTTCCACTTTCTGCTCCTGGAACTTGTTCATGGGATCCAAGCCATGCATTCTGCAGGATGTAGTTGAGCACAGTAGTGTAAGATGTTAATAAGCTTGGCACATGCCAAGGATACCTTATTGTATAGCCATCTTGTTATGCTTTCTGTTTGAGTGTTGGGTGCTGCAAAACCTTGGCTTCGGAACTATTAGAATTGCTGTCTCTTCTTTCAAAGGAGTACTCTTCATATCCCAGCTTCTCCCAAAGCCAGTATTCACAGTATTACAGTTCTTCCTACAACTCTTCGTACATGTCTGCAAACAGCATCAGTCCGTCAGCCATCCCAACGTCAGCTTATTCACTCCAAGAATCGTCACACAACATCAACAGTCAAAGCACCGAATCACTTTCTGGTAGGTGACTCGTATTTTAAATATTTTTGATTAATTTTTATTAATATTAAAACACATAGAGAAAAAGAAAATAAAAGAAAGAGCATCAAACAAAAAATAACACATTAACTAATAGTCTAATATATATATATACATATAACAAATAAAATGGATCTTAATTTGCAATAAGATATAAACATGATGATTTGAGAGAGTACTTTCTATTTTACTTATTTCTCCTGACATTCTTCTGTGCAGATAACTTATTAAATAAGCAATAACTTATAGCCTTAACTAGAAACATATTCATTCAACTTCTGTGATTCTATTTTTGAACCGCAGTTTTACATTTTTAGGTAATTGATTCAGCAATATACAAAAAGCACAGTTCCCACTTCTCATCATACTCATGTTTTGACTGACTGTTTACAAGATTTGTTAATTTAACCATTGTGGCATAGGCTCTTATTTTTTCCTCTCAGGTTTCTGCATTTGGACATCTTTCAGCTTTTCAACTGTATGCCAACGCTACTCTAGCTGCCGTTAGCAAATACAAATATAATTCTTTGCGTTTCTTTGGGAAATTCTTCAGAAAATCTTTAACAGCATTGCCTTTGCATTGATTTGGAAATTGATCTTTAGTATTTTTTGCATTTTTTGCATGTACATTTAACCAGTACTTTTACAAGTCCACCACATATGAAAAAATGATCTTTCTTGGCATTTCCAACAAAGATCTTTATGGTTTTTACTCATCCTCATGACGTCTTTCAGGGTCACATACCGTCTGTAAAACATTTTGTACCAGTTCTCTCTCAGTGTTTGGCAGGGTGTAAATCTAATATTTGTGGTCCATGACAACTCCCATTTTTGGAAAGATATTTCTTCTTGAAAGTTTAGCAACCATTTTATCATACTGTCTTTTACTTGTTCCACTTCAGTATCATATTTAAGCAGAATCTTATATTATTTATTTATGTAAATTTATATCCCACCCATTACCAAAGTCCCTGGGTGGGACTTCTTCCGAACAGGTTTTGCTTTTGTGATGTGAGCTCTTTTTAAAATTCTGCTATGTCTCTTAGGCGGATTCCGCATGGGCCAAAAAAGCGGTGTGAAAACGGTGTGAAAATGGTATAAAATGGTTTAAAATGGAGTAAAAGGGTTTACACCGCTCTCACACCATTTTCACACCACTGTTTTTGGCCCATGTGGAATCCGCCTTAGTATTTCTTCCTCTGTTTTCTGTTCTCTGAAATACTTGTAGACAGAGGTGTAGCTGGGTCAAACTGCGCCCGGTGCACATTCCACATTTTCTGCCCCCCCCCCATTCCCCCCTCCCTCCCCTCCCTTGCATGCCCTCCCTCCCTCCCTCCCCTTCCCTTGCATGCTTCCCCTCCTTCCCCCATTCCCTTGCATGCCTCTCCTCCCTCTCCCTCCGCTAGGGTGGGTGGGCCATGACCAAATGCTGGCCCCCCTCCCCTCCCTTGCATGCCAGCCCTCACCACCTCCCCTCCCTCCCCTTCTGCCCCCCCATTCCCCCACATTTTCTGCCTCCCCCATGGCACACCACTCCCCTCCTGCGGCACCCCCCCTCACGACGCCCCCCTTTCCCCCTTACCTTAGTTCCTTTTTGATAACTTTTTCAGGCTGCCAAAGGCCTTGTTCTCAGTAAAAAAAAGGCCTGATGGGAACTATACTTCCCAGGAGACCTTGTGAGCCCCAAGGTATCCTGGGAACTGTAGTTCCTCAGGCCGTTTTTACTGAGAACGAGGCCTTTTGAAGCCTGAAAAAGTTCTAAAAAAGGAACTAAGGTAAGTGGGGGAAGGGGGTGGGGGCACCGTGGGGGGGCATCATGGGGGGAGGGGCCTGGGGAAATTTTTGCACCCCCCAGGCATGCGCCCAGTGCACAACACACACCCCGTCCCCTTGTGGCTTTGCCACTGCTTGTAGACATTTCTATTCTTCATCTGGCAACTGCAGCTCTGCACAAGGTTTCATTTAGTCAGGGGCAGAGTTGTTCATTATATTATCAGTGCCAGCCAGTGGTTAGTCCCGGAACAAGTAACCTTGTGTAGAGTATGCTTCTCTTATTGTTCACTGATGACTGCATCCTGATCTTACATATTTAAGATATAGTTGTTGAGATTCCAGGTAAAAGCACTAAATATTGTATTCTGTGGTACTCTCTATGCATCAGCCATCATCTTCAGCTTGCCACCTTCTGGGTGTTCCCTCATTAAAAATAGCCCACCTGGTGCTGACAACCTCATACCCTTTTTTTTGGTCATACCTACTTTATAGAGTGGACCCCCTGAAAAGGTGAGGGATGCACCAACCAGGGAGCCTTTCAGGAGAAACTTTAAGGCTATTTTATTCATTACAGATTTTAATTGAGTGTAGCTAAGTGGGGTTGATGCTGGCTGGTACTTGGATAAGTGACCACTATGGAATACCAGGGTCACAACGCAGACAATGCAGAGGCAAACCCCATCTGTTCATCACTTGCCTTGAAGACCCTATGGTAAAAGGTAAAGGCAAATGTAGTCCTCTGGGCAAGCACCAGGTTGTTACTGATCCATGGGTTGACATCACATCACAATGTTTACAAGTCAGACTTTTGTTTACAGAGTGATTTGCCAATGCTTTCCCCAGTCATCTACACTTTACCCCTCACCAAGCTAGGTACTTATTTTACTGAAGGATAGAAGGCTGAATCAGTCTTGAACTGGATACCTGAAACCAGCATGCATGGGGATTGAACTCAGGCTGCGAGCAGAGCTTTGACTGTAGTACTGGAACTTACCACTCTGCACCACAGGGCTCCCTTTGGGATCTCCAGACATCCACTGCAGCTTGGTGACCTTTTTTGCTTCCCTTGCAGTTTTTAGATTGTGAACTTGTCTTCTGACTGAGCCCCAACATGGTGAGGTGCTGTGGCAAGCAACAGTAATTTCCTGAGATCAAGACCTTGATCATCAGGACTGGAAGAGGAAGATTTCTCTGTCCTCTTCTATCATAAAGATTTATGAAAGGTCAGGTCCTAAAAGGGAAGGATAATTGACTTGTAAGAATACTCACGGGCGAGGCAAATACTCACAGCTAAAAGACTCCTATTGACAAGGTGTCCTCTGAGGCTCACTAGACATCTTTTAAGTCTGTTTGCCTTCACTCTGTCCTTCTCTCCTTTATATCTGTCACTGAAGTGAAGAAAGGAGCATTCTAACACCAAGCTTTATATAGCTGAGGGTTTGCTTGTGAATGCTGCTGTCTGATGGCAGCATTCCCATACAACATGAGAGACAGTGTAAACACGTTAGGCCCCGCCTGCTGTAAAAAATGCGTCATTAGGAATCATCCTTTTTAAGTTTCAGGCTTGGGAGAATCAGAGGAGGAAAATCAAATGTTGCCGAATTAAAAACACAAATAGTTGAGATATAGAGCAGAACAAAATGAGGAAAAACACTGGTACTGAATTCCTTTTTTTAGAGATAAAACAGCTATTTATAAAATATAGTCTGAGGAGAAAGTTAAGAAAAATTCAAACTAATAAAATGTAGTCTGAGGAGAAAGTTAAGAAGAATTCAAACTAATTGAGGACTTTTTTAAAGCTGTGGATTACAGGTTATGCACTGAAAATTTTCTCCCTTTTAAAATAAGAGAAACCTTCAGTACTTTTCAAAATGATTCAGGGTCTTTTTGAGCGCATAGCTTTTAAACTCTGGAATATCAAGTAATGTTATCTTCATATGTCCTGTTGGAATACAGTCTTGAGAGAATTCTTCTCCTGTGAAATGTTTATTGGCAGTCAGTGTCGTTTGTATAAAATATCACAACATTTGTGGAGGATCACTGTATGTTCACCCACAGTGGAGTTTTCTTGCTTATGGGAGAAACCTGCACATCTGCTGTTACTCGAAAAGAAAAATAAACTAATATTGGCTTTTGAAAAGGGGGCAAACAGTTGTTCTGAGAGCACTCGGAGGATTTTCTCTCTTCGATGTTATCTCAGTCTGAGATTTTGAACAGTTTTCCCATGAAGGAACAGGACAAATTCCTCTTCAAAGCACTGAGCTACTGCAGAGATTGGGAGGCTACTTATAAAACTGAGGTCAATGGCTAGTTGAAGAGATTTATGAAAATGAATCCTTTTTCGTCGTATTCAGAATATATTTTTTATGATCAAGCCCCTTCCCCCCATGTTTTACTGTCCAGTCTCCAATGTGGACCCAAGGCAGGTAACAAATGTTTGACTCTCTTCCAGAGATTTCAGACTGTTAAACCTCTTGCACTATGTTAAACTGTTCTGCTGAATCGCAACCTCAGTTCTAAGATGCATTTGTTTGTAAACTAGTTCTGTTGATTTTACTGGGAACTTAATGCCAAGGGTGGGTGTTTAAGGCAAGAACGTGCATTTTCTTGGGACTATGTTATAGGCTGTTAAAATTCTAATTAATTAATTCTAATTAATTAATTAAATTTCCAAGATCAAAATGTCATCCAACTTTCAAACCATCTTGGTTTTCATTGGTTGAAAAGAGAGGGGGAAAATCAACAACGTTTTGTTGTTGTTGTTCAGGGACACAGTTTAAAAGGTAATATGACAGGATGTTAAAAGATCTAGATAAACTATGCCCTAAGGGTGTTGTATAAGGTTTGTGTGGGTGGGTGGGTCGGTGGGTATGTATGTTTAAGCAGCTCTGAATGTACTTCTAGTGAACAATTAGCAATTATTTTTTAAAAGCAATTTGCTTCTCCTTTTTTAAGTTACTGATTTATGGAATTATAACACTTTCATTTATGGTTGGATCCAGTGATCCACTTGCATAAGATTGTAGATCTTCCCCACTTTCTCCTCCTTCCATCAATCTCTTCCAGCTCTGGTAAAGTTGATTTCTGAGAGTGTCGGATCCGTGTGAGTTTGTGGACTGCATTGAGGATGAAGGGGCAAGGAATCGCTTTCTGGTCCCTTTTTTATTTCTGTTGCTGTTCTGATGAAGCAGGAAGGAATGGTGATTTGACCCCCTTTCACTTCCTCACTGCAGTCTGCTGACCCATTTGGGTCCTGCAATTCCAGGAAACAATTTTCCCAGAGTTGGCAGAGACTGCTGGAGGTAGAAGAAAGTGACCAAGATCTATAGCCATCAACACCTTCTGCTTACAGATTGCTGGATCCAACCTATAGTGTCTGAGATTAGCTTTGGAGTTATTACTGGAGTCATCTTTTTCCACTGACTCCACTGACTTTGTCATGCAAAACTAATTGAGTGCAGCAAGCAATGGCCCTGGATAGCCATAATCATTCAATCAGTAACAGAAGACAGAGTAGCCAGTCCAGCAGCACCCAGATAGGCATTTTGATGTGAGCAGAAATTGTCCAGAAACAGCTACATCTCATTTTAGTGAATTGCACATAAATACACCATCATCAGAGTTTTAAGTCTAGGTGGAGGGGGAACCAGGAACTGAAGATCTTGTAATTGTCATTCCTCCCAAATGAGTCAATGTTGCTTTGATAAGCTGAATATCCCTAAGTTGTTTTTAAATTAGTGAGGCTCATACTGAAGGGTATACGTTTCTCCTGGGATTCTGTCTCTCCCATCATAGGTGAATACACAACACCCGTAAAAGACACAGAAGCAGAGAGGCAGCACAAAGGGAGTGATGGGAAGCTACGAGGACGATCGAAAAGAAGTAACGAGCCCTCCCCAACCTCGGATATTGAAATTGAGGTAAGAGGCCCAGGGTGTGTGTTGCAATAAAGCTTTCTACAATTGCTTCTTGGTTCGGAGAACTATGTTTATAACAATGCTAACCAGAGGCGTAGAAAGGGGAGAAAGCAGCTGATGCATGGGTGCGTCCCCTGCCCCCTGGAATGCCTCCAGAATGCCCTTGCCATGCCCCCACAGGGCGTGCGCCCAGTGCGCCCCCCCCCCCCCGGTCCCCTTGGAGCTACGCCTCTGATGCTAACATACGTTTTGTTATTTCCTTTGCATAATATGCAAATAGTACATTTTCTTACACCAACTATAGTTGGTCCTATCAAATTTTTCATTTGATTTCATTGCAACTAATCCAGCTAAAGGAAGTAGCTATGCTATATTTATTGATTTGTTTTTAAAATGTATGTGCTGTCTCTCCAAAGGCCTGCTCAGGGTGGTTCATAGCGTAAAACAGAATAAAATTTTAAAAAAACAGTTCAAAACCATTAAACTTAACAAGCCATTATAAGCGCAGCCGGAGTTTACAAACAGTATAAAATATTTAGCAGCCTAAAATTACCCTCACAAAGCAGGCCTCAGACTAGAAGTAAGCATCAAAATGCTTAGTTAAAATTAAAAGCCAATGTAAAAAGAAGTGTTCTGGTTGGCAACCTGAAAGAAAATAGGGCATAGGTGCTGTGTGACTTCAATGGGAGGGCATTCCACAGGTGAGATGCCACTCCTGAAATGTCTTCTCTTTGCCCTTTATGCACATCACCTCTCCATAAAGCATAAGAGACCAGGGTGAGTGAGGAATATCTTAACTGATGGGCTGGACGGTATGGGAGAAGGTTGTTCTTTACCCTTAAAAATCATATAGTTATATAGTCCCAAATGAAGAAATCTCTGCAAGCAACTGGTGTAATTTGTCGTCTTCTCTGCCTCTCTGCAGCGCGTGTTCGTGTGGGACTTGGATGAGACGATAATTGTTTTTCACTCCTTACTCACAGGAACCTTTGCATCCAGATATGGAAAGGTATGTTGAATTTATATGGGGTTTTCTTCCTCCGCATTACTGTTCATCCACCCAGAAGGCATCAGGGATTGTACAGGCAGCTAATATGGCAGGTTTTCAAACAGATGTTGCTCATTTTCTTAAGAATATGTTTAATATAGTCCAGTGGCACTTCTCTCAGACATGTGAAAATCTAATTACCATCCCATCTTATTGCCTATAGCCCACGCTTCTCAAAGGAGTGTATTGTTCAGCATCTGCTAGGTAGGACAGTGGGCTGTTTTTCTTGTTGAGACTTTTGTCTGGAAAAAAAGGAACAAGTTTATTAACAGACATGATGCAAGAACTCCAGCCTGGAGGAAGTACAATATTTTTAAACTAAGATGTTGCGGTTTTGTTTTGTACATTTCTCTAATGAGATTTGCCTGTGAAACAATACAGCAGCTTCATGGAATGTTTCTGCTGCTGAACAGTACTGCTTCAGTGTGTGGGGACTGAATATTTGAATGTTCCTTGGCACATTCTGCTCTAACACTTCTTGGAGAATACTGAGCTAGATCGCTTCTCGCTGACATTAGTTTGCAGTGAGCAGGGATATTTTTAACATTCAGTGTCTTGTCTGTGTCGTTTGTGGTATAGCCCCACAAAGCAATACATGAGGTCAGATCTACAGTCTATGAACAAAAGGATGGAGAACCTTTCCTGTATTCCCCTCTGCCCCAGCACTTTCATCCAGTCCCAAGAAACTTGGTTTATGTACTTTACTTATAGCTAACCTTTCTCAGTGACTGCAGATGTGGAACAATAGCCATGCAAATAGGAGACTGCCTTGAGGAGGGGAAAGGGTGCAAGATTCCATGGGCAGCACTTAGTCCAGGTGAATCCCACAATTCCAGAAATCAACCATCCTGGAGTTAGATCAGTGAAAGAAACGCAGGAAATACCTGTGACTGTCAGTTCCTGCAGCTGAGTTGCTGGTCATGTCATTAGGTTTTTAATATGAGTTTGTATTCATAGTACTTTGACCCTATTGCTAAAGATGGATTTTTAATGTACTGGAATAGACAGAAATGAAGCCATAGCCCTCAGTTTGCAAGATCTGAGCAAGACTGTTAGTAATGTTTTTGAGGATGCTGATTGATAGAGTCTCCTTGAGCTGGAAATGATTTGACAGCCCCATCACACACATATTTTTGTGCATTAATTTCAAAATCATCCTAAGAGACTTGCAGAATCAGTCACATGGGTTCTCTTTATTTTTCAGGCATTATAGACAGTTTTAAAACTGTTAAAATGTTCATGGCTGTTTTTCAAAGAACTCTGAAAAACATAGCTCCGTAAGGGAGATAAACAAAGAGTCCCAAACAAATTTAAAACCTGTTTCCAAGCAGTTTATACTCATCTCTTTGATGTGGCTTCACCCAGTTTCTCTGTTCCCTTTTAAGAACAGAAATGTAACATAAAGTTGTGGCCTTAACCCCCTTCCAAGGGTAACATTGGTAGCAATGATCATGATAAACCATAGTTTATATAACCATCTGTGGTTAGCTGACCAGACATAAGTAACAAATCCCAATTCGTGTGTCAGCCGAGTTAGTTTTCTTTTTGAATGCTCTCCTGTCTCCTGTCAAGAAGTGCATTCCTCCTCAGCTGTTTCTGTGGCTGCAAGCTTTGATGTGTGAATTTAGACATTGCAGGAAGCCACAATTAGTGTGAACCCTAATTAACAAATTGGCTACCAACCCTAGTTTGAAATCCTAGTGTGGTGCCAGCTGGAAATCTGTGTTGGACTGTCTGTGTTCTAGACGTCACAGCTATCTAAGATTTTAACCCTGATTCATCATGATGTCTGAATGCAGCCAGTGCACTACTTTAGCCATTATTCCATATGCTGTTAGAAGACAGTTGTCCTTATGTACAAACCCACATATAGATTTGTTTTTGCAAGCTCCAGTGTAGTATGTAATAGACTGCATCCCATCACCACGACATAATTTATAAAGTGTCAGGCTTTACTTTTGTTCAACAGTTTTCTGTTTGTTTATTCATTTATTTGCCATCTGTCACCTTTCAACAGAGCATCATTCTCAAGGTGGTTAGTATCCATCTTAACAATGCAACTTAATAAAAACAAATTATAAACTCCATATGAAGAGCAAGAGACTCCACTGATCTTTCAGTGCCTGCCAGTATGAAAGTCAAATAAGTTCAAAGTCACTTTGAGTTAGATCAAGCTTAAGCAGTTTAATGTGGATGGGGAGGATGATAAATCTGCTGTTTCTTAGATCAAGACTATCAACTTGGCAACTGTTTGGTCAACCACAAACACAGCCACAGAAACTTGACATCATTTTATGACTCTAGCAGCTGGACTTGTGTATATGATGGTTATAACAACCCAAACGTGTAATTAAACAGATAAAACAGATAAATGTATTGTCCACCATTAGGGGTGTGTGTGTGTTTAAAGATATCAGAGATTTGTGACACAAGAACCTGCTGAATTGTTTGGAATGCTGCTATGGCTTCCGGTATCTTCCCAGGAAAAGAAGGGATCTGTGCCTGAGGGCAGGAATGGTTGCAGAAATTTGCCTGATTGAAGCTATAACTCCTAATCCTTGCTACGTGCAGTGATTGGGCAAGGAGACTCATCTTTCCTTGCCACTGATCTGCTGGTTGTAATTGACAACCGAGGAATAAAATTAATTTTGTTGTTTGTTTCCCAGTATCAATAGCAACTTTTGAGAAGTAGCAACTTTTGAGAAGTTAGTGCTTATCTAGATCATAGTAGTCACATGAGAGGACTAAAGAAACTTCCAAAAGTATATATCCGTGATCCTTGTTCTCTGAAATGTGCATCCGCAGCAGCTTGTTTCCAGGGATATGCTGCCACAGAAGGTGGTGATGGCCACTAACCTTGATAGCTTTAAAAGGTGCTTGGACAGATTTATGGAGGAGAAGTCAATCTATGGCTACCAATCTTGAGCCTCCTTGATCTGAGATTGCAAATGCCTTAGCAGACCAGGTGCTCAGGAGCAGCAGCAGCAGCAGCAGAAGGCCATTGCTTTCACATCCTGCATGTGAGCTCCCAAAGGCATCTGGTGGGGCACTGCGAGTAGCAGAGTGCTGGACTAGATGGACTCTGGTCTGATCCAGCAGGCTCTTTCTTATGTTCTTATATCCTGGCAACAACTGCTGCTTTTCGAAACAGGAGCAGTCATTGTTCGGTGACCTGCTTCTGAATTGGTTATAGGGAAATGAGTTTTGGTGGAGGGCAAGGGAGGGTTAATAAGGGACAAGCCCTGTATTGCATCTCTAGGTAGGCATTGTCTGGGACAAATCCTTATTGGCAACTGTGCTACACCTCTTGCAGTTCTGTCAAATCAGGCTGTCTGAAGCAGCAAACAGAAAGGTTATTTGTTTAGGTATTTATATCCTGGCTTTCTCTCTGATGGGAACCCAGAGTGGCTTATAACATCATTCCCCATTTCTCCATTTTATCCTTACAGTGACTACGCTGTGAGATAGGTTAGGCTGTGGGACATGGCAGAGTGGAAATTTGAACCTGGAACTGAAGCCTCTTCTCATCCTTTTCTGAAGATTTTCAAGGGTTGTAGTTGTCTCAAGCAGGGTGCTCTAACACTCCCAGCTACTCTGAGTACCTTCTGATGATGGTTGCTGCTATGCATTCATTATCTGCAGTGGTATAGTCTACCCTTTAACCTGACAAGGATAATTGAAGAATGCACATGTGCAGAATCATGTATTTCATGGAGATCAAACTGTTGATTGACGTGGTGATCTCTGCAGCTAGTTCATGCAGGCATATATTGGACAGTGCCCATTACATCACTTCAAGATACATAACTGGCTTACCCCTGTCTCATATGTGCCATTTAGAATTACCTGCAATTCTTAACATTTGTTTCCACCATTCTATTCCCCCAGGCTCTGTGCTATATGCTTGCCCTCATTCTATACGTCTTCTGTACTGTTAACTTATTATTTTCCCTCCTAGCAAGGGTGTTTTTCAGCAGAGTTTTGGTCATGCTCCCTTCCAGCAGGGGGTGGGGGGGAGCAGTAATGTGATATCACATGACTAAGCTACAACAGCAGTATTCCGCTTCTCTTCTCAAGCATGGCCTCTCCTTTCTCCCTGTGCTATTATCATCCTACAGCTGTGAGCCTTAAATACAATAAGAAGCATTAACCATGAATCATGCTAATCAATTTTGCTCATACCGGTTTAAAGAAGTCTCAGCCTAAGAATTTCACAGCCTAAGCATTGTCTCAGCCTAAGAATTTCACAGTACCAGATTTGCTTAGTTTTAGCATTGGAAATGTATGAATACCTGAAGCTGTCTTATGCTGCTGTCAGAGTCTGGATTGTTTACTTTGAATGGCAGCAGTTCTCCAGAGTCTCAAGCAAAGGTCTTTTCACATCACCTCCTGCATGGTCCTTTCATTGGAGATGCCAGAGGTTGAACCTGGAACAAATCAGAGGCTCTACTACTGAATAGCAGCCTCCCTCTGAAGAGCTGTGGGCGACTGTGTTAACAGTCTATATTTGAAAGATACTATGTTTGTGGCAAGGAGAAAATTGTTTGCCTGCTGGTTCATGTCCACGTGCTTGTTGCCAGTTAATGTTATGGTCATAAAGCAAGGCACAAGTGAACCAGCTCTGTGTCATAGAAACTCAAACACAACTTACATGCTCCTTGAAAAAGCAGAGGGTGTATAATAAAGGTGTTCTGTAACAAAAAGAGGATTTTACATGTGTTCTGCAAGCTGTTATGTTTGGGTTTGGTGGGATGCTTCACTGGAGAAGGAGTTGGATGTTCCAAAGAGCTACAGCTAGAATGGAACGAGCAATGCTTCCAGACCTTCATTTGAAGCAGAGCTTTCTAGGACTATGTGAAAAGATGATGGACCTTGCTGTAAAATTGCTACTGTAAGGGAAGAATACTGGTTCTTAACTAGAACGTGTACCTCCAGAAGTAGTCTAGGTGAGATCCAGGGTTTTCATAACAATTGTTTACCATCCTACTAACAATTTGCCTCAATCACCGTGTCTACCTGCAAGTGTGTTGTCTCCTGCCAACTCTACCTATCACAAGTGATCCACCTGTGATTATTTGGTGTGCTAGTCATAACAATGCATGCCTGTAAACATACACATCTCTTTCTCAAAGAAAGCCAGCTTTTTGTTTCTATCATTGTGGGAGCTAGGTTCTTCAATGGAGCGATTGATAGGATGGGACCTATGAAAGGTTGAGAAACACTGTGTTAAATTATAAATAGAAGCAGGTCTGTTTTTAAAGCCTATGGTAAAAGCTGTAGTCTAGTGGGAATAGATGTATAAAGGTAAAGGATCCAAAGGTAGCCCATTCACTAAATACCACCTTGTGAGAAATTAAAAAAACCAACATTTCCTCAGGACACAGTGAAATATTAATCATGGGGTATAGTCACGCAAAATTTTTACCATTCAGGAATGATGCTGAAAGGGCATAATTTGGTTGATCTTTCCCCCCCTGCTGTGTGCTCACTTGGCCAATTATGGCCAAGATAGAGTAATATTAGTTGCTTTAGCTCTGATATTCTTTGTAATCAGTAGGTTTCCCATGCACATCTTGCAACATAATCCTTCATTAATCACTCGTGACAGGCATTAATTCCACACTTGAAAAACCTGTATAGATTAGAACCTAATCTCTGGACATCTGAGGTCAGTGGAGGACTGTGAGCACTAGATGTACCTTGACTTTATTGTTTTAGGATTCCCGCCCCCCAACACACACACACTTTTATAGTTTCCAGGTGTGATAAAGCTGGAAAATACACAATACTAATACCTTGTATTGCTATGATGATGAGGGAACCGCAAGCAGGGAGTTTGCACAAGTCCAGAACAGGGGCAAAGTTGTGCTTAAATTTGGAAGTGGTGATTAGCATCCCAGGCAGAAGAAAATGACCTCTTATTTCAATTGAACAGTGATATGTGTCAGTTCAGATTCTTAGACTGACCTGTATTTTAGGACCCCTTTCTTGTACCATTCTGGAATTTCTGACAAAACTTACAATGTATAAGTTTTGCAGTAGGGAAGCCTTTTGCATGAAAGCATCAGGTAAGTTCCATTTCTACGTTTCAGCCCTCAGAGGGGATTTCCGCTTCAGTGGAAACATTTTGGGGGAAGGAAGCAACATCATATCACTTCTGATGTGTACCCAGCAATACCGTTCTGATGTTCCAACTGCAAATGTTGTCATGATGTTACTGCCCCCTAATGTCCTAAGTTGAGTAAGAGTAATAATGAAAACAAAAACACAGCAGAATTTCCCAAGGACACGAAAATAGCTCATTGATTTCTAGCACAGTTTTCACCTCTTGAAATGAATGTTAGTGTTATTTAAGCAGGGCCTGTAGGTGGATCCCCACAAACAATGCCCAGAGGAACTCACCGAAAGCAAAACCCATACAAATGGCTATTAAATTTTAATACTAATGGGGGGGGGGAGTTTCTCACCTAAGCTGTAACCAGACATAACATGATGGAGGAATGTCTGGTGGCTTCCTGCCCTCTCTCTGATGGTGCACGTAAGTATACTGTATTAATTAAACCATTGAAAATGATTGGTAGAAAGTATTTAACAGGTTGGCAGCCTTGCCTTTGCAAAAAAAACGAGTGAGCTAACGTCTCCAACTGCATTCATCACAAGAGTTGGCAGAAGGAGCAGATATAGTCTTTCCACTTGTTCTGAGTCTCAGCAGGAGCCCTCACAGTATACTACAAAACTTTTATTGAATATTGTTCTCAGTGGAATCTAAATGCCTGTGCTGTTTAAAAGCTTTTGGTGTATGATAGCTAATGTTCATTCTCAAGGAGCAGCCCAGGGTCTATAGTTCTCAGCCCTGTTCAGTCCTGTAGTGCAGTAGAAAAGTTGACAGAAAAATCAGTGTCCATAACCAGATACATTACTTGTGGTAGTTCCAAACAATGTAAGGACTGCCTGTCCCTAACCCCCCAAGCATGACGAAGTAGGACCTCCCACCTGAAGGTGGCTTTGTATAAGAGAGCTCTTCATCCATTGCAGGGATTCAAAAAATCATCCCTGTCTATTCTATCAGTTCCAGCTGGCACTGTGGCCTCCCCATCGGTTCCACTCATTTTAGGCGATCTAGAAAAAAAGGTTCCCCTTCGGGGTCTACGCTGCACACATCAGCTCAACCAAGGGGCAGGAGTCCCTCGAGGAGATCAATTCCATTCCAGATCTTTGGAACCAAGGCACTCAGCATCCCCTCTGCAGGCAGTCTGGGACATTCCACTTCCTCCATCACCTTGGCACCAAGTCTCTCTGATACCACCCCATGGTTCCTTACTGGTTCCAACCATCGGTGTCAGGCATTCTCGCCAGATCTCACTTAGCCATTGCAACCTTCATCAAGACACTAGTTGCTCTCCAGCACAGGTATCCAAACATCAGTACTGTTGACTCAGCTTAATGCTGGATGAACTCCAGCACACTCCAGAGAGTGCCTTCCATCATCGGATGACAAGGGGATTCTTGTTCCTCCTCCACCACCTCCTCTGGGAAAGTTGTCACATCCAATATTGGAGTTGGGAGCCTTGGGCACCTTTACTGCAGGACCTTAATGTGGCCCAATCCTGGCCTCACCTCCATCCACCATATGGTAAGAACATAAGAACAAGCCAGCTGGATCAGACCAGAGTCCATCTAGTCCAGCTCTCTGCTACTCACAGTGGCCCACCAGGTGCCTTTGGGAGCTCACATGCAGGATGTGAAAGCAATGGCCTTCTGCGGCTGTTGCTCCCGAGCACCTGGACTGTTAAGGCATTTGCAATCTCAGATCAAAGAGGATCAAGATTGGTAGCCATAAATCGACTTCTCCTCCATAAATCTGTCCACGCCCCTTTTAAAGCTATCCAGGTTAGTGGCCATCACCACCTCCTGTGGTAGCATATTCCAAACACCAATCACACGTTGCGTGAAGAAGTGTTTCCTTTTATTAGTCCTAATTCTTCCCCCCAGCATTTTCAATGTATGCCCCCTGGTTCTAGTATTGTGAGAAAGAGAGAAAAATTTCTCTCTGTCAACATTTTCTACTCCATGCATAATTTTATAGACTTCAATCATATCCCCCCTCAGACGTCTCCTCTCCAAACTAAAGAGTCCCAAATGCTGCAGCCTCTCCTCATAAGGTACTTTCTCTACTTCCAGCCTCAACCTTGCTGGAAAGATTGGGGCATGGACAGTTGTTGTCCCCGCTTCCCATCTTCATCATTGTTGGAAACAGATACTTCGAGTTGGTTCCAAAGTTTCTCAAACCAAGAAAGAAGCATCAGGACTAGCATTCATCTGAAAGACCACAGTGTCAATCTCAGACACCTTCCCACAAGCACCACAGGACTGCTTCCCCACGTACCACCCATTGGCACCAATTGCTATCACCACAGCATTCACGGTCAAGCAGTCACTGCAAGTCTGCAGACCTGAAACTGTCTCCATGCAAGTATTCTACCTCATCTTTCCAGGACCAAAGGGATTTGGTTATAGATGCCTCAAGCTCAGAACTGGAGCTTTTGGAACTGAACAACTACTGACCATACTTAGAACTGAAGCAGTCTTTCTCAAGGTCGGAACTGGATTTGCCTCCTAGAGGAGATTCCAATGATGCCACTTTGGAATCAAACCCAGTCCCTGAAGTTAACTTGGGGGAATCATTGTTGGGACCACAGAGGATCCCTGGATTTTCTCTGAGCATCTCATCCAGAAAGCTAAAGAATTGAAACTAAATTATCAGCAGCCACAGGGTTAAGGTCCTCAGGCCTACCCAATGACACCAGGAATAGAACAGAGGATCTCCCTTTCAATGGGATTAACCTTTTCTATGAACAGACAGATGAGGTCCTGCACAAAATTTGAAAAGCCAATTCCATGGCCAAATTTGTCGACCAGTCACCTCCACATTATCTAGAAATAGGTATATCCCAAGACAGGGGTATCATAACTGTTCGCATAGACTGGAATACCATACCTCTGCCCACTAGGGGCAAAGTCATTCCTCTTAGAGTCTGGCACCTCAATTCAAGCGGTTTATCTGCCACTCTAAGCAATATAGAGCAGGAAGTCTCAAAAGAGCAGGAAGTCTAATTAGTCCCCTAATTAGTCCCCTAATTCCATCCCCACCAAAGGGAAAGGGCAGACTGCATGACTATATGATGGTATATTTGTTGACAGTTTGTCCTGTTTTCTGTTTCTTTGGGAAACAGTCAGTTCTGATTCCTGAGTTCTCTGAATAATAATAATTGGTTATAGCTTGGAGTTTGTCTCATTGCCAAGCTTCTCACTATCAGAATTTTCCTCCACTAAACCACCACTGTTGCTATTAGAGGAAGTTCAATCCCTTTTGAAAAGGTGTCCGCCATTGTTTCCTAATCGATAAGAAAGGGAGAGGAAAACAGGACTTGCAAACCCTTGATAAGCACCTGAGGGTGAGTAAGTGTCACACTCTCTCCCTGTCCGACATTATTCCACTCTTGTCCCCACAGGCATGTCATCGACCTCAAGGATACCTACTTTCACATCTCTATCCATGAGAACAGCCATCGATACCTATGTGGGAGTCCAGCATTTGAGTATGCAGTCCTCCCTCTTGAACTGACTACTGCTCTAAGGATGCTTATGAAATGCATGACCATGGTGGACTTTTGGCAGATAGGGGCACTACAATCTTCCCCTATCTTGATTGTTGGCTTCTGACAACACAATCCAGAGAAACTCTGACATAGCAAATCTAACTCACCATTACTACATTGGAGAACCTAGGCCTCATAATTATGAAAAGCCTTCAGTCTCTGTCACAGTGAATAGACTTTATTGGGGCATCCCTGGACTTGCTTGTGACCAGGGCAAACCTCTCTCGCACTAGGGCAGAAGCCATTTGGTTCATGATATGGAGATTTCAGTCCATACTGTCCATTCAGAAACTGTTGGGCATGTTGCCGTCAACCACCTCCATAGATTCACATGTTTGACTATTTATTCAACTGATCCAGAATAGGTTTGTGGAAAACTCACCCCCCCCCCCCCCCCCCGAATTGACAGTCCTTCTAAAAGGCTGTAGATTTCTGGAAAGATGCTGCTTTGAACAGATAAGCCTTCGGGAACTCTGGCACACATTAGCGAAAGGAGCAATTTCTGGCTTTAGAGCAGACAGACTCTAGTCCTAGCCTCTCCAGAAACTTTGCTTTCTCTATTATTCTTTTTCTTGTGCTCTTTTCCATTCTTTGTTGTTATGTTATTATGTTTTGTAAAAAAATGTTTAAAAATAAATAAAAGGCTGTTGATCCCTAGATCGGTTGTCAGATCGCTGCAGTGACAATTGCATAATATCACTTCTAGGAAAACCCAGAAGTGGTTACACTTTTCTAGGAATCTCGAGAAACTCCATGGTAAACCATAGTTTTCAACAATTCCTAGAGAGGACTGATTTTACGTTTGGGTTTTTCTGGAAGTGATATCATGCAATTGCCGCTGGTGATGTTCTTATAAGTTCTTTCTTCTATTGTCTTCTGGAGAGCTAGAGTTCCCCCCTAGGAATATGATTTCACTGTAGAGTTTCGGGCAATTCTACACAGTGCCCAGAGATCCTTGGAGGAAGATCAGGGTGAAAATACACTAGATAGATGACAAATTGGAGGGCAAAACCCCTAAACATTGGCTTCTACCACAAGGATCTTTAATGTATAATAGCTCCCCCCACCCCTTTGAATCAGTAGCTTATTTGAAGTGGGACAGAGAGGCTATTCTAATGATGATTCATGATTTTAATGATCAGGTCTGCCTTTCATAACTCTCATCTCCATAAAGGGGTAAAAACTTGTTTTTATTACCTGGAGGTCCAGGTCCGTCTGTTTGGTTTGCTGCGATTCTTGTTGCTAGGGTTCAAATGAAATACACACTTCCCCTTTGAGCTCTATTAGCTAATTCAGAGTGGCATGTATTTCTTGCTTTGTTTGAGAATTGGCCTAATATGTATGTATGGCCACTGCTGCTGTTCAGACATCTAAGAGTTCTCCATTCCTTTGACAAACATAAGCCAAAGTGCTTAAGGACATCTGTTTATTTTATTTCTTTAATGAGAAAACCTTCCATCTTCTTCCTGATTCAGCTGTGTTTATTTACATTTTGTTACTTATATGTGCAGGGCAACTTGGGACATTAAGAAACCCTCCATGGCCTACTAGCAAGCAACCCGCTTAGAAAGAACGGGGTAAGGCAGAATAAGAAAAGCACAGTCCTTTGGAATTCTATGAAATAGATTTTCAAAACAAATACAGCCTAATTCACTCAGTTGAAGGTGGATTAACTCAAGATGAATACAATTTGGGAAGGATTTTCTGAGGAAGTAGAATTTTTTTTTAACCTTCTGGAGCTTAAATTTTGTATTCAGTGCCCTTTTGGGTTAAATAATAAAAGCATTCAGTCACCATAGGCAATTTTAAAAGACTGCCATTTTAGACCTATCACTTATTAGAGCTGTGCAAGGAACCTGGTGTTTCTGTCCAGTATTTGTGTAACTTTTGAAAAAATAGGTAGTTCACTGACCAGGGCTCTTGTGGCAGGACAGTATTGGAGGAAATTATAACCCCTGCTGATAGAGCAACTACTAAGCATGCACTGCTAACAACAGACTAATTAGAATCTTTTAGATGCTCAGGTCACCTGAACTTTTTATTGTTTCTTTTAAATCCCACCTTTCATCCATTATTGAAGGCATGGGTGATTCCTATCCAGGAACTGTCGAGATCCAGACCTACTTAGCTTCAGAAAGCTTACTTGGATGATCCCCAACCATATCTGGACCTTCTGCTCTTTCTTACTCCATAAATAACCACATCCACCTGAGCAGTGTCATCTTTAATTCTGTAACCTCCAGCATTATGATTCTGTGATTCACCAGAATCCTATCCCCTTTTTATAGTGGGGTTCAAGAGGGAAAGAGATACAATTGGTGGTGGGATTCAGCAGGTTCGCACCACTTCAGCAGAACTGGTTGTTAACAACCAGTTGAATCCCACCATCGGAACCACTTGTTAAATTATTTGAATCCTACCACTGGATACAATGTTCTCCTGTCAGACACTCCATACTAAGTAATAAGGCTCACACATGTGAGGCATTTTCTCCAGTCTCCCACTGTGTAGATGAGAAGGCAGGAGTAGCAGGCTGGTCTTTCAGGCAGTGGAAGATCCCCCTTTTTTTACCTGACATGCCAAAACAATTTGGCCCCACATGTTTGCTGGGGGAGAATTTGCCGATTACTGCTTTCTCTTGTATATAATTTGCATTAAAAAAACTTTGTAATGTACCTATGAAATAGAAATGAGTAAGAAATCACAATTCACTGAAAATAAATAACGTTTCCTGCTGGGCTGTGGAAGATCTTAAAGTCATTTCCTTTTTTTAAAAAAAAGTTCCAGTGAAGTTATGTTTGGCATCTAACTCTTGCTGGTATTGGGTGCTCCTGGTTGTGGATTTAATAAGTGGAGTTTTTACTATGAATAATACTGGTGATCAGAGTAGATGTGTATAGAATAGACCAATTTATGAGTTATGTATTCACATAAACAACTCAATTTTTAATTAAAAAAGGGCAAAACATTTGGAGATTGGTGCCATTTTGACTTGCTGGTGTATTACAGAGTGTTTTATATTGTTGATTAGAACTTATCCTCCTCGCCCAGACATGAGGCTCTGCCTTTCTTCTATGACAGGCGCGGCTTCTTTTTTCTAGTTAATACAAGCAAACAAACTGGTCTGCATTTCCAAGCGTTTCCAAGTAATTAAACCAAATTAAAACCATTAAATTCTTTCTTTAGTGACAACTTCATTATTAACAGCTAACCACAAAGAGGTGATTTAACTTGGAAGGCTCTCAATTGAGCACTAATCTGCCTTTCACCTCTGGCTGACACTTCCAGAAGATAACCTCCCTCCCCCCAGAATAGAAGTCTGACAAATATGCTTAATTAATGCTTTCTTCCTGGTGGAAAAGTCATTATTTGTTAACTGCATAAGCAAGTACTTGGCAGGAGTGTAGAAAGTCTGATTGTTTTAATCAAAGAATAGATGATGGGGGAGGATTTATTATTTTTTCAACCCTGTTTTTTTTTTTTAAGCAAAGCTAAGAGATGTACAAATACATTACACAAACATTTGGAATGTCAGATGCGTTGGCACAGGGGTAAAAATGGAAGGGTACTTCAATCCTGCCCCTTCACTTAATGGCATACAAGTCTTAACAGTTTGCTGGTGAAGACATTTGTCTGGAACTGTGAGTGATTTGGAACCAGAAAGGGAGGTAAGAAAGAGTGACTTGGGCTTGAACGATTGCCAAAGATAAGTCAGACTCTCTTACTTCCTTTTACAATTTCTGCTGGAGCTACAAAGGGGAAGGTAACTGGATGCAAAAACCCAGCCAACAAAAACTGGAGTAGCTGCAGGTGGTAAAAAAACACATTGTGTGCTTTAGTGTACACTTTAAAACAAGCATAAGCAAATGTTTGTCTTTAAAAAGAAATAAACCAAAAAGCCATGGATTCAGCAGTCTAAAGAGTGTTTTATTTTGGGAAACCAGGCAGTGGTCTTCACTGGTGTCCCTCCCTCCCAGGTCCACACCTCTAATTATCCATAAGCCCATTCTGAAATTATGCACACTGACACATGCTTGCATACCATATGTGGAGCAGCAAGGAGTGGGAAACTTGGGGGCTTGGGTATCCCAGGGTTTATGGAACTGAGAACATCCTGCAATTTTCTTCCACATGATGCTTGAGTTAGCCTGAGCAGTGGGCAGAGGAACCTGGCAAGGAATCTTTCTGGGACCACTTGATGGCTCTTAGGAACTGACATAGGTTATTCTTCCGACTACAGTCAGAGACAGCAAAGTTTAAACCTCAGCTCTGTCATGAGAGCTCACTTGGTGACTATGGCCCTGTCACTCTCTCTTAGCCTAACTTTCCTCACAAGGTGGATGCTGAGGAGACAATGTCAGTACAGCTGCTAAACCCATATACAACTGCCCTCTAATTGACTCCTGGTTTCCCAAGCAAAACTGGCCCCATGACTATGAAGAATATAATGTTCCCATGAAATACATCGCTTCTTCCAGAGCTCCTTTCTGGATAGTGATTCCAAGAGGGATCATTCACACATGATGTGAGGCAAATGTGATGAGATTGGGGGGCAAATGCTTTGACCCAATAAACAAGTGCAGTTTTTTGTACCAAAATGTACCCATGCCTTGTGCTTTTAGTACAAGCTTCTCTGTCCCTGTGTATATTTTATGTATATAGGTAAATTATATGCTGATTTTCCACAGGGAAACTGTACTCAGGGTGGTTCACAAGAATAAAAAACAGCATCATGTTTTAAGCAGGCCAAAAGCCCCAATCAGTAGCCTACAAGTTGGGATATAGGCCAAAGCCTTGCCCTATTGTTGTTCCTATAGTATTCAGTGTTCCTGTATCTGAACATGCAGGTTCCATTTAGTCATCATGGCTAATAGTCATCAATGGACCCTGCCCACCATGGATTTGTCTAATTGTTTGTTAAAGCCAATTGAGTTAGTTGGCTTTTGTTTCCGTAACTGAATGGGACAAAGTATTTATTATTATTTATTTATTATTATTATTATTATTTTATTAGATTTTTATACCGCCCCATCCCCGAAGGGCTCTGGGCGGTGTACAACATGTAAAACAGTACAATTAAATAGCATTTAAAATAACATTTAAAAGCAGCAATAAAATCTCCTAATACATTTATCAGATATAGGCCCAGATTTTAATTTAATTTAAGATTCAAGATGTAGGTTAGTTGGCGTCCAGCGTTCCAATAATATAAAATCCCTCCCTCCCTACGATAAAGGGAGACATTGTAATTTAAATGCACAATTTAAATTGTAATTTAAATAAACAATTGCAGTCACATGTTTAGTTTACTTTCTGTCATTCTAAGTAGATCTTAATAACTTCATCGTGGTCTGCCCAGTTCCTTGGATTGCTTTGGCAGAGGAGTGGCTGTGGCTCAGTGGTAGAGCATTTACCATTCCCCGGTTCCAATCCCCTACATCTCCAATTAAAAGGACCAAATTGCAGCAGATGTGATTGATCTCTGCCTGAAGAGTTGCTGACAGTTAGAGCAGTACTGATCTTGACAGAACAATGGTCTGATCGAGTATAAAGTATCTCCATGGGATCATAGGATTTCATCATGGGGAAGTTGGGAGCATCAGGATGGAGATGATCTCTGCTAGCCATTACAGAGACTGTTTCCGCACACATACACGGAAACGCCTCTCCACCGGCATGAATTGTGCCGGTGGAGGCTCAAGGACTTCTCGCACAGCAGCGTTTGAGCAGCCCCAACTTTCTCCCCAGATGGAGAGGTGGCTCTGCACAGAGCCGCCTCTCCGTCGGCTCCCTCCACTTACCGTCCTGTCCAGCGCTGCTCTGGAGTGTTGGAGGGACACGCTCACGCTGCCTCTGACCCCTGGAGGTCGGAGGGCAGTATGGGCATGTTCCCCAGCCCTCCAGAGCGACGTTGGACGGGACGGTGAGTGGAGGGAAAGGGGGAAATGGTGTCTTCCCAGCAGTTCGGTTCACACTGCGCTGGCGGGAAGACGGCACTTTTAAAAAACCTCGCTCAATGCGTGAGGTTTAAAGTGGCGGTTTCACACCGCTCCAGGGCAGCCAGGGCAGCCAGGACAGCGCTGCTGTGAAGCAGCAGTGCCTCCTGTGTGAACGCTTCCCCAGGGACGGCGTTTTTGCCGTCCCTGGGCTGCTCTATTCCACCCATGCAGAAAGGGCCAGAGTGTCATAAATCACATTCAACATTTACTGTAACATCTAATTTGGCTGTTAGATACTGCTACCAGAATTCTTTGGGCCCTAGGAAATGTCTGTAGAGAATAAGTAGAATTTCTGAGCCATTCTAAGGGTGTTTGCTTGGTTTTTGAATGGGGTGGCGTATGGATAGGGATACGGACACATTCAGTGATACCAGGTGCTAAGTGATACCAGGGATTTTATTGGCATTAAATGTTGAATTTTAATTTGAGCTACTAATTATGTATTACACACCATCTTCTCCCCCTTCTTACCCTCAGTATGGCAGAATTCCCTTGTAAATATATTTATTCCAACGGCAAAAGGTTACGCTACAAAATCAAACTAAATTCAATAGAGACGACTTAAAATAAATTTACAAGAACATTTTGATAGCTGTGCCTGCAGTGATATAATAAATTATAAAGAGCAGTGTGCTGGGACCTAAAGACTAACTGGAAAAGCAAAAGGAAATTAAAATAAAAAGCTCCCCAGAGCAGGTCCGGTATGAAGCTAATGGAAATGAAGCTTACTGATCTAACAGTCGACATACTGATATGAAGCTTTTGTTTTAATTTGGAAGTACTGAGAAGCGAGTTTCCTTTGGCCAAGAAAGACTACAGACTTTATGTCTCACTTTGCTACCCAAAATTGTGGGGGTCTGTCCCTTTTAGAGCTGGGGAATTAGCAAAAGCAGACCGTTGACTTAGTGAGGGGTTGGGCAAGCTTGGAATCTTTGTTGTCCACTTTTATGGAGAGTTATTTAAGCAAGAAATCCACAGGAGAGCAAATAAAGTTTTTATTTATTTATTTATTTATTCAATTTGGTAAACCGCCCTACCCCAAAAGGGCTCAAGGCGGTTTAATAGTTTTATGAAAGGAAAAATAATACACATACAATCACACAAAATCAAAGCAGCAGAGCTCACCCACAGACATAAGAACATAAGAACAAGCCTGCTGGATCAGACCAGAGTCCATTTAGTCCAGCACTCTGCTACTCGCAGTGGCCCACCAGATACCTTTGGGAGCTCACATGCAGGATGTGAAAGCAATGGCCTTCTGCTGCTGCTGCTGCTGCTGCTGTTCCCAAGCACCTGGTCTGCTAAGGCATTTGCCGTCTCAGATCAAGGAGGATCAAGATTGGTAGCCATAGATCGACTTCTCCTCCATAAATCTGTTCAAGCCCTTTTTAAAGCTATCCAGGTTAGTGGTCATCACCACCTCCTGCGGCAGCATATTCCAAACACCAATCACGCGTTGCATGAAGAAATGTTTCCTTTTATTAGTCCTAATTCTTCCCCCCAGCATTTTCAATGTATGACCCCTGGTTCTAGTATTGTGGAAAGAGAGAAAAATTTCTCTCTGTCAACATTTTCTACCCAATGCATAATTTTATAGACTTCAATCATATCCCCCCTCAGACGTCTCCTCTCCAAACTGAAGAGTCCCAAATGCTGCAGCCTCTCCTCATAAGGTGCTCCAGTCCCTCAATCATCCTCGTTGCCCTTCTCTGCACTTTTTCTATGTCTTCGATATCCTTTTTTTTCTGGGGGAAAGAATTAGGACTTTCACCCCTGTTTGCACCACAGCTGAAAGGGGCTCCTGTTCTATTAACCGAACTCCAATTGCTGTTTAGATAGAAAAGTTTTTAGCCCTCGTGACTGCAGGGATAAGATTGTGATAGCTAGAAAAAAAACCCAGAGGAAATGAAGTCATGTTTACACAATTATTTCCTTGGTCATTCTAAGTGCTCTGAAAAGACTTGTGGTGGGAAGAAGACTGAGCATTCAGTTGAAGGCTAGTTAGTGGTGCTGGGAAAGGGTTGGAAGCAGAGGTGGAGCTCCAAGGGAGCACGGGGGGTACACGATGCACTGGGCGCACACCCCTGTGGGGGCATGGCGGGACGGGGGCAGAGGAAGCACCAGTGCATCGGGCGCTTTCCCCTCTTGCTACGCCTCTGGTTGGAAGTGAATGAGTATGGCAGGTTTTGAAGAAAGAACAGCCCCTCTACTCTCAGACAAGTTGGGTTGATTTGTAAACACTTATTCAAAGAACATGAAGAGAAAATTTGTGAAGAGTATGAAGAAATTCAGACTACAGAACAGTATGATGCATTTGTGAAGTTTATGCATGACCAGATCTTGTGACAAGATTGATATGGCAGGTTTTGGAATTTCTCGCTGCTACTGTTAAACACAATTTGCTCACCATGAGATGCCTTCTGATTGAATTGGGAAGATGAAACTTGACATGTTTTGCTTAGAGATGAAGTATTTATCAAATTCTTAAGAAGCCTATGCATGTTGTGGGTGGGAAAATGTGTAGTTTGTGTTCATATGTATACTTTTGCACATAAGCATAAAGATGTGAATAACTTTACAAGTATGAACTGGCTCTTGGGAAATCAAGATTGAGAAAGGAGAGATGAAAATTTATGGGGTTGAATCCTATGGAAGAATGTACGTTACAAAACCCTCTTTAGTTTAATTGGGCAAAACACTTAGAACTAAAAGTGGACCTCGGCATTAAAAAAAAAATTAGATCTGAAGGCCAAATAGTTAGGAGATTATTTTTATATGCGTATGGCTTGTATAGCTAAGGATCTGAATGGATCTGCTTTTTTCCCCCAAAATGGGCTTTTATTTTATTTTTTTATTGAATTTTAACATGCTGCCCCTCCCCTTTTGGACTCAGGACAGCTCACATCATATACATAAAACATTTTAAAACATATACTAACCTTAACAATAAATCTTAAATAAATCCCAGCGGCAATTACATACCCAATTTGTTGTAATTTAAACAAGCAATAATCACTCTGGACTAATAATAGCATTGCAATCAAACATTGAGAGTGGAATCAGATTGAAGGGGGAGGCCTACATGGTTAACCATAGCTGCCTCAACCGTATACCTGGTGGAACAGCTCTGTTTTACAGGGCCTGTGGAATAGCATAAGGTTGCTCAGTGCTCTGGTTTCCTCAGACAGAGCATTCCACCAGGCTGGGGCCAGGGTCAAAAAAGCCCTGGCCCTGGTTGAGGCCAGCTGGACTTCCTTTGGGTCGGGGTCACCAATAAGTTGATGTTCACTGAACGGAGCAATCTTTGGGGTAGAGACATTCATGTATGTTTATATGCTGGTCCCAGACTATTTAGAGCTTTATACATTAGTATAAGAACCTTGAATCTGATTTGGTGTTTCATGAAGCCAGTGCAACTGAGAGAGCTACAGGTTGAGTATGCATCCATCAGGAGGATTGCATAAGGTCCCTCGCTGTTGCTTTTTAGACTAACTGGAGTTTCCAGAGCTGACACAAGGGTAGCCTTGCATAGAGCAAATTGCAGTAGTCTAGCCTAGAGGTGATGTGACTATTGCATGGATCACAGTGGTTAGATCAGTCTGGGAAAGATAGGGCACCAACTGCTTCACCTTGTGGAGGTGGAAAAATGCCACCCAAGTAGTACTTGCTATCTGGGCCTTCATTGTCAGGGAGGCATCCAGGAGCATACCCAAATTCTTGAAGGTCAAGAGTATGGGTGTGCAGAAGTTCTCTCACTGATTGCTACCCCCTGTCCCCCATTTTGGTGAAAGGAGCACAGCTATTTCAGTGTGGTCCCCTGTGTTCCCATGCCAGCAAGGCATTTGGCCATAATCAACCAAGTCAAACGCTGCTTGCAGATCCAGAAGTATCAGCAGCGCTGATCCACCTTGATCTAGGGGTCTCCGGAGGACATCCATAAGGGTGACCAGAGCTGTCTCCATCCTATGGCCATCACAGAAGCCAGATTAATTAATCAAAGTCATTAGTCAATGTTGTATAAGCATATATGATTCCAAATCATCTTCAAGGTGTGGGTATTGACCTTTAAGGCCTTACGCGGCCTGGGACCCTCGTACCTTCAGGACCACATTACCCCATATGTCCCAGTTCGACCTCTGCGTTCAGCAGAGGCCAATTTACTGGAGGTCCCTGGCCCCTCAATGACGCGGCTGGCCTCCACTCGGCCCAGGGCCTTTACAGCTCTGGCCCCTGCCTGGTGGAACACTCTACCACCAGCTATCCAGGCCCTACGGGACCTTGGAGAGTTCCGCAGGGCCTGTAAGACCGAGTTGTTCCACCGGGCCTTTAGAGAGACCAGCCGCTGAGAATACCTCCGCCCCCCCTTGCTCTACAGGGGTCCCCAACATCATCGGGATCCACTATTTTGCTCCTAGGAGGGTTGCATATGGGTTTTTGTGGGACATTGTTTTAGAATGTAATTGTTTTTAACTTATATGTATATTTTTATATATGATATTCTATTGTTCACCGCCCTGAGCCCTTCGGGGATAGGGCGGTATATTAAATCAAATAATAAATACATACATACATACATACATACATACATACATACATACATACATACATACATACATACATACATACATACATACATACATATATCTGATTAAGAATGAAGCCTTTTTCTAAGGAATTCTCTTCAAAAATTACAACCAATATCATAATATTTTACTAGATATCATCTGGACAGCCAATAATTGTGGACAGACAATCATTTAAACAGTGGGTATGTTTTCTTTGTAACAGGATACTACTACATCTGTCAGGTTAGGCCTTATGATGGAAGAAATGATCTTCAACCTTGCAGATACATACTTGTTCTTTAACGACCTAGAGGTAAGTAATAGGTGACTTCATTTTATATCTTTCTTTTCATTCACCTGTGCCCATTGGGGAAACTTGGAGCCCCAATATGCTGTTGTTGTTAGTGAGTAAAGTATCAGTTTAATCCTAAACAGTTGTACATTTCTAAACTCCCTGACTTCAGTGGACTTAAGAGAGTACAAACTCTGTTTAGGACTGCAATGTAAATGTATGAGATTGTCTTCAAAACATAGCCAAAGCTGTCTTGCATATGTCTTTATACTGTGAATATTATTTGAGGGTGAAGGACAGATTATAGTACTAATTTTGAGTCTCTTCCCCCATTAACAGCCCCAATCCAATCTGGAGGCGGTGGGCCACGGTGCTGATACTGTGCCCCCTTCCACCTCTAGAGGGGCTTTTCAGTGGTGTGGGGAGCAGTGAAAAGCCCAGGAGCTCCCCACAGCCAAAAAGCCCCATATAGCGGAATGGACGTACACCACCAAAAGGCAGGCATACATCTGAGGGCCAATATGCTGTGCAACCAACCCTCAATCCCGGTAGTTGGCTCCACCTCAGGGAATGCCCAGCCTTGCCCCCTTCCACACTGGTGTCCAAGTAGGCCTGAACTTCCAGGTTCTGCAGCAGAGCTGTGGGGTGGCTGGCTGGTGGCCTGCCTGTCCCTCTGCTGGGGTAAGTGCCCTGGGTAGCGTAAACGTGCCAGTGTGAGGGTGTGCCACTTCCACTAGCCCTCCCCCGCTTTGGATGGGGCTATAAGTTTAATAGTAAATTCTATTTTTCCTGGGATTTGCTACTTAGTTTTTAATTATTTTAATCCTACCTCATCATTATGCTGAATGTGTTTTGCATCAAAATGAAAATGACATGCAAGATTTTATGAACACAATAACTTTGTAAACAAATTTTTGCACCATTTAAAAACTTCACTCAAACAAACATCTAAGCCTTTTTCCAAGGAATGCAACATCAGGGATTTGGTTAATGTGGCTGTTTTGAGCTTAAACCATATCAATTACCTTGTAACCTGTTTGGGTGACTTTAAAAAAAAGATTTCAGAAGCTTTGTAGAACCAGTGTTACATGTAAACATATCATAATTTTGGTTCTGGTGGGTTTTCCAGGCTGTGAAAGCCTTCAACAATATCATAATTTTAATTTTGTGAGGCTCGTTTCCTTTACCCTTACTGACTCAGTTAAAAGCCTGGAGTTATACAGGATCTAGCTTTCCTGCTGGAGAAGCAGATTAATACAATGTATTGTTGAAGGCTTTCACAGCCAGAATCACTGGGGTGTTGTGTGGTTTCCAGGCTGTATGGCCATGTTCTAGTAGCATTTTCTCCTGACATCTGTGGCATCTGTGGCTGGCATCTTCAGAGGATCTAAATAACTTTGTCCAAATAACTTTGTAACATAGTGGTTTCACCCGGACAGATGTCCCACTCCTAGGTTCCAGCCAAGCCCAAGAGTTAAAAAGAGAAAGCACTTATTTTTCCTGGTGTTTGTGAAGGTCATGCAGTCAGAAAGCAACAAGCCCCCATGGAAGGGAATCCTGAAAAAGTACCCTCATGTAAAATTTTTGGCATACAAAGGTCTAAATTTGAAGGAATTTCTGTTGTGGTTTGTTAATGTGGTGCTGAAGTACATTGCTAAAATCCTGTGAGCCAAAGAAACCCCTTTAAAATCCGTGTTCAGCTTGCTAAAAAACTAGTTTTTAAAAATGTGTTTTTCAGCATGTGGTTTTCTGTTCTAAAAGGACTGTGACTTGCCCAAGGTCACCCAGCAGGCTTCATGTGTAGGAGTGGGGAAACAAGTTCTGTTTACCAGATAAGAATCCACCACTCTTAACCACTACACCATGCTGACTCTCCAGTAAGGAAACTGTTCTAATTTCAAAAACAGAAAGAAAGGCCATGATGAGATACGGCTGATGGGTAGGGAGCGGTGTAAACAGGTGTCTGCAAACCATTCTATAGCAGACATAGCCACCCTATTTTAAATCTTTTGTCTGTAGTCTTGTGGACTAGAAACTTGGTTTCTTGAAATCTGGTGTGTGCACTTAATAGCCATTCTGAAATCTGAATTCTGCCCTTTTCCATGGATGACAGGCATGTAGCAAATTAGTATCCCCAACAAAAATGGCTAACTATCACCCCCAACACCAAGTCTGCAATTACAGTACAGAGCCAAAAATGTGATTTGTTTACCCTGCCGCATAGGGAGTTTGGGCTAGCTTGAAATGTTCTTGTCTGTGTCTAGGAAGCTGATACAGGTGAAAAAGAAGAGCTTTATCTCCAGTTACTGCTCGAGGTGGTGTTCGCTTAAACAAACCCAAGATAATGATTAGAGTCAGACTTGTGTGCATGTGTCAGAAGTGGCATTTATGCAAAGTAAATATGTGTCTGTTTGAGGAATGTTTAGACAGTTCTAGTTTGCCTGTGAGTTATTGCCTTTTTTGGCTTGCTCCCCAAGAGTGTACTGGATTACCTGCCACTGCAGACTCCTCACCAAATATCGAACACCCTTAGTACAAAGAAAAGGCACTAACTCTCAGACATTGCTTTCTTTTAGCCCTTTCTTTGATTCAGCAGACCTGTATTGTAGTGTCTTCCACAAAAGTGAATTGTTCCACTCTGCCTCTCAGAACTTTTTTTTTCAGCCCTTCATCATAGTCTTCCATATGGTCCCTTTCCAATTATTCTCCTGGTTTGTTCCGATGCTTCTCAAACCTACTTTGCTCCTGTCTTTCAGGAAAGATCACAGAGTAGGTCTGCACGCCAAGTTTCATCCTTCTGCTGCCAACAGTGACTTTTTGGTAGCTTTAAAAATAAAAAAAATAGTAGTTATATCACTATAAACATCTGGTAAAATCCCTCTTGTGGCACAGTACTGATATGAAGGGTTCCTAATACCACTTTGGAAAGTGCCAGGAGAATTTGGCAGTAGTGCCTAGAGAGGTCAAATTTGAAGAAGATATGATATCACTTCTATGTGATGGTCTATATTGCCTCCCCTAGTCTGTGGTCTTCACCATAGAGATTAGGGAAATTCCTAGTGCTTCATTATGTGTAGGCCATTTTTATTTTTGCTCCTTAATGCCTCAGGTGTGAAAAAGTGGTGATGGTGGTGGTGAGCAAATTAGAGGTCTACACAGGAGAATTGCAGGCCTGAGGGGATACCAAAAAAACCCACAGAGAATATTGGTTGCGGTGGGTTTTCCGGGCTGTGTGGCCGTGGTCTGGTGGATCTTGTTTCGCCTGCATCTGTGGCTGGCATCTTCAGAGGTGTATCACAGAGAGAAGTCTGTTACACGCTGTGTCCAGTGAGAAGGGAATGTTTTAGTGGGGTATAAATTTTCATGTCCCCGGGTGGGGAACCAATCAGTAAGTGTTTGGGTGGAACTTGCTATGCAAAGGTGTGGTTGATACTATAGTATTGCAGGTGGGGGTTTTCAGTCCAGGGAGTGATTCACATTTGCATTCCCTGCAGCAGCAGTATTGGTGAATGCAAATCCTGTGTTTGGGTGGAGCCCATCGTCCATGAGGTTAGCATGCTCTTGGCCTTTGCTTCTGGTGTTTTTAAGTACTGATATACCTACCTATCTATGTACTCACTTTCTTTCCTAATGATACTTGCTTTAATCTAAAAAGGGAAGGATTGTTCATGCCTCTCAGACACCTTATCATCCCTGAAGAAATGCAGGGAAATAGGTGAGGTAGGGTTGCCAGGTCCCCCCCCCCCCCGGCTACCCACATGGGGTGGGGCAAGTGCCACTTGGAAGTGTCAGGGCAGGCAGGCAGAGCAGACAAGCCGTGTGAGGCGCATGAGTAGACTTTGGAACTGGAAATTTAATTGGAAGAGGGAATGGTAGAAAGGGAAGGGTGTCTAATCCTTTCCCTGCAGGCTATTTTTCTAATTAAAATGGTCCTTCCATTGGCTTTGCATCCCCTGTCCTTTTTCTCCTTGCAAGAAGAAATGCAGCTGAAAAGGCACACGATAAAAATGGTGCATCTGGAAATTTTATTTATTTATTTATTTATTTATTAAACTTATAGGCCGCCTCAACCCCGAAGGGGATCGAGGCGGCTCACAACATGGCTGTTCCAACGAATAGCAAATCAACAAATCAAATCAACAAATCAACGGATCAGCATATAAAAACTTAATCCCTTAAAACCTATGCAGCAATAGATTAAATAACTAAGTATTTTAAAACGAAAATTATTTAAAACAGGCGCCCGAACCAAGGCCAAGGAAGGGAGGAGAAAGGTAGGGCCCGCGATGTTATCAATGGATCAGGCCCAACCAAAAATAAAAGAT
This sequence comes from Sphaerodactylus townsendi, assembly GCF_021028975.2. NCBI lineage: Eukaryota > Metazoa > Chordata > Lepidosauria > Squamata > Sphaerodactylidae > Sphaerodactylus > Sphaerodactylus townsendi. Next base: position 111,985,812 of record NC_059429.1, read on the forward strand.
GGGAGACAGGCAGCCTCAGATTCGGTGGGGGGCAGTAGGACCACGGCCGGCCTCTCCAAAAGCCCGGTGGAATAGCTCCGTCTTGCAGGCCCTGCGGAACTCACCAAGGTCCCGCAGGGCCCGGACAGCTGGAGGTAGAGCATTCCACCAGGCAGGGGCCAGAGCCGTAAAGGCTTTGGCCTGGGTCCAGGCCAGCCGTATCATTGCGGGGCCCGGGGTCACCAGCAGCTCTGCCGTTGCCGAACGCATAAGGGGTGATGCGGTCCCGTAGGTATGAGGGCCCCATGCCGCGTAAGGCCTTAAAGGTCATCAAATTTGAAGGACTCTTCAATTATGCTCCTGATAAATAGCCAACCATCCCTGTGCAGCTGCATTTTAGGCATTTCAATTGAAAGGTGAGGGGGAGGTCACAGATCTCCTGTGCCTCAGGTTATTCGGCCCAAGGAAATGCAGAGAAATAGATTCCAGGGAAGAGAGTCTGGAAGAAAGTGGAAAGAGAGATCTATACAGCTTGGTCTGCCATGGTTGAAAGTGTGCAGGAGCACCCCCAAGTGGTATAAGAATGATGAGCAAGACTGCTTTCATCCAGACAGGCATACAAAAATCAAATCTGTCCCGTATGCAAAAGTGATGGGAAGAAACCAGGAGTTGCAGGGAAGTGTGATGTCTCTCCTTATTGGGTCAGGACAGTTCTGTTTGTAATAGATTCCACCAAGTCTGACCTTATCATGCCTATGCATGCTATGACATGTTTTGCTCCTGACTGTGTAACAGTATCCCTCTGTCTGTGGGATTGCAACAGCAGAGGATTCTGCAAATAAAGTCAGTTTGCCATAATTGAATCAAATTAGTAGCGACAGTTAGACAATGTTTACACGGAGTGCCAGAGCGATGTAGTGAAGCTTGCCAACTCTGTTACCCAGTGCCGCTCCAAGTGGCGGGGGGAGGTATTTTTAAAAAGCAATGTTTTGTCATAGAGTTTCCAGTGACTCCTAGAGCTACCCATTATTACTTCGGGGTTCTGACATCACACACCCATGTCCAATCCCTCCCGCCGTGGTAGTGGTTAGAATATTAGGCTAGGTGTAGGTTCGAATCCCCACTATCATTAAATTCCCTGGATGCCTTTTCCCCATTGGCACTCTCTGAGGGCTACAGAGACGTTGTGAGGATTGTGTAACTGATGGTTACACAATCCTCTCTGTCTCTATCTCTATCTCTGCTGTACCTCCTATAGTTGCTATAAGATCAAAAAACAAACGGGGAGAATCACGTTGATCCATAATGTAAGAGGGCACCATTGGGAACATGCCAGAAAATTGACAATTTCCATAGTATTTTGTTATGAATTCTTTCAAGAGGAGGAACATTAAAAGCTTTAAGTTACTGTTTAGTTATTGATAACTTTCTAAATCTTCCTTCTACAATCCATAACAGCCTGAATTTTCCCTGAGTATATTCTGTCGTATTTGGGCTAATTTACATCAATTTACATTTGATCACCAAAGTACATGGTTTCAGAGGGTAGCCATGTTGGTCTGTAGTAAAACAGTTAGAGTTCAGTCCACTATACCCTGTTCTGCAGAAAGAGGATAGTACAATTTTGAGAAAATTGTATGCTTTCGCATTAAAATATAGTCCTACACGAATATGGGTATTATCGTTCATTTTTATGCATTGCCTTTGTCAAAACCATTGTTTTATGCATTGTTGAACATGGTACTTCGATACAAGAGCATTTATAGTTCACTGAATGCAGAGACGTAGCTGCAATGGGGACATCTGGGGCGGCTCACCCCAGGCACTGCCATTGCAGTCACATGTTGGGGGCAGGATGGGGTACGCACGCAGTTTATGCCCCGGGCACAGTTTTCTCTCCCTTCGTCACTGACTGGATGACTTTCAAACAGATGGGGAGAGCAATGCTAGGTAAACACTGGGACCCATGTGGAGCATTCTACAACAAAGAAGGTCCAACTATTCTGTGGAACAAACTCAAGAGGCAACAATATTTTGGGGGTATACGCTTTGGAGAGGCAAAGCTCCCTTTGTCAGATACAGGATGAAAGGATCTTTGAAAGCTTATACTCTGAAAATTAGGTTGGTCTCTGAGGTGCTACTGGACACAAATCTAGCAAAGTCAGTGGGGAACTTATCTGAACATTACAGTATCACAGCAAAAGCTGTTGGAAAATGAGTAGATCTCTTTTAATGAACCACATGACCGGGATGAGATTCCACCCATCAATTGTGGAGCCCAGCTTTTGCAAATGTCCTCATTACCAAATTTTAGTCGAGCAAGGCTGGAACCTCCTTGTCAGCCACCCAGATGCTCACATCCCCCTTCTTCACTCTCCGAGATCTCAAAAAGCAAAATCTGCAAGAATGAAAAATTAGTCTGGTAACTAAGCACTGTACTAAAATATGGGCTACATTCTTGCCTTGTCCTGCTTTCGATGTTTCACCCAGTAATACGATAGTGGCGGTCGGCGGCGGACTATGAGGTAGCGTCTCACAAAGTGTCATGGTATTTTATTAAGTTAGAAATGTGATCGCTACTGTTGTCAAACTTTAACGTACAGAACAATTCATTCACAAATGAGAAAAGCAGATCCCTCCACAAATGCCTTTCCCCTGACCTAATTGCACAGTGCAACGCAACTGAAATTGAGTGGGCCCGGACAATATCATTCCAGCGTGGCTTTCACATCATGTGTGCACAGCAGAGAATCTTTTTTATCATTTGGAAAAAGCATAGGAGCATGCTAACAGAAGGCTGCTTTTAATTTGGCTTTCTCGGGCCATGTAGACTGAAACTGACCAAGGAAGGAAGGAACTAAAGATATAACTGTCAGTATGGAATTGGCACATCAGCTTTGTCTATAGGAAGTCTCCCTTCGAACATACATAATTCAACTAAAGCAGTATCCTCATCTGTAACATTATTTTGTCATATTTTTCAGACAATTGTTTTTAAATGGTGCTGAAACAGATACACCTTTAAATGTACACATGAATGGACCCCCAGTCTTCTTTTTATTGTTAAACTAGCGGGGCCCGGCCACGCGTTGCTGTGGCTTATTGTGAAATGGGAAAGGAACAGTAGCAGCAAATCAATTGCGGAGGCCAGCAGTATGTGCTCATGCAAACACGCAGCCTGATACTGTGCGATGTCAGTGATGTGTGTGCCCGCATTCCTTGGGGGGGGGGGAATGGAAAGGCACCTCTCCCACACATCTAGGCTGGCTGGTCATGATCCTTTACCTGGGAGTAAGTTTGGTTGGTGGCAATGGGTGTCGCTTCTGAGGAAACCCTCTGAGGGGTGTGACGCAGCCATTCAAAGTATGTCACAGTTGCTGTACCGAGCTTACTCCTGAGTAATATGTGCCTGGTTTTCTTAACTGTAACCACAGTATTCAGGGAATCTAGGGTGCCTGGCCCCTCCCTCCCATCCCATGCATGTCGCCCCTCACTCTCTTCCCTCCCTCACTTCTCTTCCCTTGCATGCTGCCCCTCCTTCCCTTCCCTTCCCTTTTCCTCCGCTAGGGTGGGTGGGTCATATCAAAATGCTGGGCCCCCTGCCTCCCCTCCCTTGCATGCCACCCCTCACTCTCTCCCCTCTCTCACTTCTCTTCCCTTGCATGCCTCCCCCTCCGTCCCTTTCCTCTCCCTCCCTCTCTTCCCTTGCATGCCACCCCTCCCTCTCCCTCCCTCCCCTCTCCCTTGTGTGTATGTGTGTTTATGTGTTTCCCTTCCACTCGAGTTACTGCCTATGTGCTGTTTTCACTGCTCATATCTGGCCATCTGAGTGAACATTCTAAGCAGCACGAACATTCTAAGGGTGACAGTTACACACAGGCCGCTTCATGTCCTTCACCAGGGAGCACCAGGAAAAAGGTGTTTTACCTGGGCCAGGTGTGAAATTTCAGGTATGTGAACATCTAAAAACACTCTCGCCTGGCTGGCTATAGTGGCTGGGAATTTTCAGAGGAATTGGCCCAGCAGTTACTGAGGTATACTGTCATCAACAAATACACGGATAGCTTTTTATATATATAGATAGCTGCAATGGGTGATGGGGGATTCTCTTTGAACCTCCAGACCCTGGGGGGGGGGGGCTTTAACCCTTTCACCTCTCCCCATTTTCTGCATCTTAAAAACACCCTTTCCCAAGTTGCTGGTTTTTGGTAGGAAGAAACATACAGGTAGCAACCTGCATGATTCCTCCCAGTGGGGCAAATATCACTGTGGGGTGGGGGAGAACAGCTGACATCTGGAATATTTCATGAGGGAAAAGAGTTTACCCCTTCTCCCCTTCATACCCTAATCTGAATCAGATTTCTGCAGTTGTTTATTGAGCAATACAAGTGTTCTAGAGATTCACAGAATTTCTGTCTGACTTTTACATTTTCTGTGATACAAATCTCATCTGCATTTACATTTCAAGTATCAAAAATGTATGCATCAGACTATCCAGTAAAATACCTGGAGACATTGAAGAGCACAGTAGCCCTGTCACATTGATAGAAAATGTAGTTTGGCATTTAGAGAAGCGTTCACACCACCCTGTTATAGATGGCTTTACACAGTATGCCTAGAGAGCTGTCAACCAGGGAAGTGTGAGTTTTTACATATTTTAATATTCATAGTAAAATCATTCTTAACATTTGTCACAGTATCATACCAGAACTGAGGTAATTTCAAACAATTCAACCAATTTTTTCTACTATTAAATAAACTAAAGGGTTCTCAGTACACATTGAAAGGTAAAACCCTACTAATATGTCTTATAAAGCTGCCTTTTATGAAATGAGACCCTTATCTTAGCACTGCCCCCACTTTCAAAAGCAGCTGCAGTTGAGGGTCCTGGGAAGTGTGGAGTCTTTCCCATTAACTGGAAATGTGGAGGATTAGACTGAAGGCTTTATTTGAAGAAAGGATACTCTCTGCCACTATGTGATGACCTTTCCCCCATCTTCAGGCTTTGCAAAATCCTGTCATATTTACCTGACTTAATCAGAGATTAGCAGTCGTATTTTTCAAACAGTGAGTTTGAGCCTTCAGATTTTCCATATGAGCACAAGAACAAACTGAACAGAACCACAGGGATAAGTTCGAGGTTTTGAAGTGAACTTCATCAGGCTAAACCAGAATGTTAATCCGTCCTTCATATACAAGGCTCTACACACTATACCACATTGATGAACTATTTAGGATGATAGGGTGGGACACTTTGACTCGGTAAACATGTTATAAAATTAATGATAAAAACCTTTCCAATGTACAACTTTGCCCATTTAGTTTACCAATTTGGTATATGTTTTGCAGACAGAATACATTTTTGTGTCTGCCCGCAAGGGTCACAGAAGGAATCTTCCTAACTTTTTTAGGAATTGGAAATATCAACCCAAATAAAGAAACCGTTAAAATAACATTTGTAAAGATTCTGAGGTTAGGGGCCTCTTTCATTCAGACAATAAAGAAATTGGAAGGTAAGGTTTAGAGAACATATTTCTTAGAAGCCAAACTCTAAGTCTATTATATTAAATTGTATTTTGACTTTTAAACACTTCATAGTTTGTGTGTGTGTATTAGTATACCAAGGAAATTTATGCCTTCCTGTGACAACTTCTGTTGCACCTCACAAAGCAAAATTAGAATCCCCAAAGACATCTTGAGAAGTCAACAAAGTAAAAAAGAAACAATTTCTTGTTTGTGGAACATTGAGGTATTGCTTGTAGGACAATTGCTCCCAATTTTCTTACATTCTTCTAATTTATTTTATTCACTACAAATATTTATGTCCCATCTTATCTCTGCAAACTTAGGTTGGCTAACAAACAGCAGAAGCTTCAGGACACAGAACATCACACGTGCCCAACAAGTTAAAACCAGTACAGAATTAAAACATAGAGTTAAAACTCAGCTACGCCAACATATCCTCCACCAAATGCCCTCTGGGATAGAACACACCTTCCTGAATGCAACAAGTGAAGGCGCCTGCCTCACCTACTCTTGCTAGACCATGCCAGAGGAATGGACTTACTGTAGTCCTACTGGGAAATGATATTTGAGGGTTATGTGCATCCTAAGCCAATGACAGCTGTAACAGTGACAACCAGCAGTAGGAACTGGGCCTGGAATAGGGTTACCAGCTCCAGGTTGAGAAATACCTGGAGATTTTGGAGATGGAGCCTGAGGAGAGTAGAATTTGGTAAGGAAAGGGACTTCAATGGAATATAATGTCATAAAGTCCACCTCCCAAAAAACCATTTTCTTCAGGTGAACGGATCTCTCTCTTTTGGAGATCACCAGCCACCGCCTGGAGGTTGGCAACCCTAGCCTGGAAGCAAATAGCCAACCAGTGCAATTGATACAGTGATCTTTTTGAGTCCATTAGAGGTTAGAAATTACATCTCGAGCAGTGAGCTTTATCCCTAGAAATGCTCACTGCAAACAGAACTGTACCTTATGGCAAACTTCTCTTGGTAATGAGCTGATATATGAAATCATATTTTTTGTATTGTGTTAATTGTGAAATAACTGCCACCACCAGATTGTGTACTCACAATCACTAATTCAGATTTCTTCAGTTTGAACAGCTTTTCATACATAGCTGCCACCATTACGGTTGGCATCTCAGAACACTCGGCAAGGGATCTATTGTAATAAGTTTTGGTTTATTACTGTAGTATACAATTGTGGATGTTGGTTTTGTTTAGCACTTCCTGTTCTTTAAACTAGAGAGGTTACAGGTTTGGGCTTATGAACTATTAACAATGGTTTCCTGTTGAAAGACAATAATGTTTCTTTATGTGTTTCTATCACTGCCTCCATAGAGTAAAAAAACAAATTCCCCTCAGGTGAATAAAGAATTGTACAAGTGACCTCATTCATCGTCTGTTTAAGCACATAATGTTCATGTTCTGGGAATGTAGTATCTGAAATTTCACTTGTAATCTGATTACTGTAATTGACCAGAAATTGCTGGGAAATCTTCCCTTAGCTTAGGTTCTGTTGCACAAAATCTCTGTTGCTTTTTTACAAAGCAGTTCTCACTTCCTGTCTGATTATTTTTGGAAATGGTTTTCAGGATTGTGACCAGATACACATAGATGATGTGTCATCAGATGACAATGGGCAAGATTTAAGGTAAGGCACTCTGTGTTCTGCGATGGTTGAGGCAAGCAGATTGTATATATTAATCTCTGGAAGACAGCAAGCGGAATTCATTCAGGCCTGTGGCGGGAATTCCTGCTGTCACTTAAAGGAAAAGCCACATTGGGACATAACAGCTGCTTCATTATACTATAAGTGGCCTAGTACAAAATATTTCATGTATGAATTAGAATCCACAAGGCAATGGTATGTGAATCAATGCAGCTGCCTAATGCTGGGTCACACCACTCATCTGTTGAAATCAGTATAGTCTGCTCTGATTGGCAGCAACTCTCCAGGGCCTCCGGTGGAAGTCTTTTATATTACCTGTTACATGGAGGTATGGACTGCCGGGAATCAAACTTGGGACCTTCTGCATGCAAAGCTATAGATCTTCCAGCAGTCAGTTCTATGCTTGAGATTACTTTGCTTCACCTGAAAGAAAGAGAAGTATTTGTCCTTGTCTTTAAAGGGCTCACCCAGAAGCTAGGTTGTACTAAAGGTAGTGGAGAAGATCATATATATACTTCACCTGCATATGACTGTCCCCTTTCTTCCAACCTGGAAGAATGAAGGGGTTTGACTGTCCTCTTTCTTTCAACCTGGAAGAATGAAGGGGTTAAAGTTGGGGAAACAACAGTGGAAAAGAAAGGCAGTCTGGCTGGTAAAGGCCTGCCTAGCGCATTTGCTAAGGATGCTCTAACACTTGGCTCTGCTCCATCCATGGGCTTATTGCAGAGAGAAGCAGCTGATGGCCAAAGTGTGCTATCTGGCCCTCTAAAACTGCCTAGATGGCCCTCAGCATTGCTTCTAATTCAGAGGAACACCTCCCCTCCATGTAATTCCACGTCTCTCTCTCTCCCCACCCATTCTCGCTCAGGCCACAATATGAATAAAAGCTTCCTGGGTCCTTTTCCGTTGATTAGCAACTGAGACCTGGTCAGTTTCCCCTGTGCATTTCTCAGCTATTTGCTCCCATTTACAGTTATTTTTAGAAGTAAGCAGTTATTTTTACACTCACACAGAGTCAAAAAAGAGAAAAAAATTATGAATTCCATATATGACCCATCCTTCTTCATCACAGTTATCGATTCAGAAATCTGGCATTTCCATTTTTGCTGTATTTAACCACAGAAAATAAAGACTCATTTTAAGAGAATTCCTATCATTTGAATACTCCCAAGTTAAATCATACCATGACATTTTAAATTGGGCTTCATGCATGCATTTATTTCATTTATAGCCTGCCTTTACCTCAATTGGGGCACAAAATGGCTTACCTCATTCTCCTCCATTTTGTCCTCATAACTATCTTGTGAGGTAGGTTAGCCTGAGAGAGTGACTATGTCCAATGGTGCCCAGCAGGCTTCCATAATAGTATTAGGGATGTGAATTTGGATATTCCAGACCCTAGTACACCATTCTGTCTCTCAGTTGCAACAACAGTCAACAATGTCTGAAAGTACATGGCACTGATATTACAGCTTCTTGACACGTTGGACTCTACGAATGAGGTACAAGGCAAATTGACAATGGTTCAGTATTTGGTGACAGTTGACCTGGAAGGGCCCATTGAAATGTGTGGGGTCTCTTGTTCAGTTCCCATTCATTTCAAAGAGATGTGCATTCATTTCTAAGTGGGTTGAGTTCTTTGGCATTCCTGCCTCCCAATGTCATATTAACTAAAAAACATACAGGTACTATAGTTGAGGATTTGGTGCAATATCTTTCTTAAGTAGATCAACACAGCTAAATCCTATCCAGAAAAAGTAGACCTGCAGAGTAAATGAGTGGGCATTTACTTTATTTATTTCATGTATTGTCTCCCACAAGACTTAAAGTCCAGGATCTCTCCTCCGTTCTCCTCTTTCTACTGTCTTCATCTTAATGGGAAACATTGGTTATAATTTCACTCCTTCCCATTTTCCCTCCTTCCTTTGCCGCAGCACATATAATTTCTCAGCAGATGGCTTTCACAGTTCTGCCGCTGGAGCCAATCTGTGTCTGGGCTCTGGAGTTCATGGGGGAGTTGACTGGATGAGGAAATTAGCATTCCGCTACCGTCGAGTGAAAGAACTCTACAACACCTACAAAAACAACGTCGGCGGTAAGGGTCTCTCCAGCCCATCAGGGAATGTTCCTTCCCATCTTCCTCAAAGCCTCGTCTTCCTGTTCCTCAAACCAGATGCAGGAACCTGAAAATGTGGAGAAATGACTGTACTAGAGAAGAAGAAATGCTTTGTATATTAATTTCCAGCTCTTGTGGATGAATTGAGAAACAATGTGGACTTTGTTAGCCTGGATGTTTGAATCAAAGGCTTGGAGCAAGATTGCTCTATCCTTGCTTCGTTTCTTCTGTCATTGTTGCATGGTGCACATGGGGATGAAATATTGTTTGTCTGAGTCACATTGCTGGCATTAAATTGACCAATGTGCCATTACCCTCTATCGTAGACATGCAGAGACATATGTTTGCAGGTGTAACCTTTGCTTCATTCCCCCATCTGTACCACTTTGTTTCAGACCTTTGCAGAAAGTTCCCGAGAGGATGTTGGTAATGGAAAATGTTTTTCTTTTAAATCAAATTAATAGTCCATTTTGGTATATTCAGGAAGCAGATTTTGAATAGCTGGTTTAATAAGACAACAAAGAGCATTCTGGCAAACTAACAGGCTAACAGAATATTGTGATGTACATTTTAGCCTTTAATCTGTCGCTAACCCTGACCTGAAAGACCCAGGCTATCCCGATCTGGTGATATCTCAAAAGATAAGCAAGGTTAGTATTTGGATGAGAGACCACTGAGGAAGTCCAGTGTTGTTATGCAGAGGAAGGCAATGGCAAACTACTTCTGTAAGTCTCTTCCCTTGAAAACCCTATTAGGTTGCCATAAGTCAGCTGTGACTTAATGGTACTTAACTCTTGCACGCACATATGCACACACCCAACATATACACACACCCAACATTTGCAACAGTCATTTCTAGACCAGGAAGAATCTCAGTGGAGAAACTGCCATCACACAACAGTGGGGAGACCACAGGTGTAGCTCTAAGGGGGCGTGCCCCTGTGGGGGTGTGGCGGGGTGTTCCAGGATGGGACAGGGGCATTCCGGGGTGGGATGGGGGTGGAGGATGCACCGATACACTGGGCGCTTTTCCCCCTTGCTACGCCTCTGGGGGAGACCCATCTGTTCTGGAACCCAGCACCTTTTGTTGTACAAGTGACCTGGTATTACATCATCCCATCTGCTGTATAGCTGAACCAGAACAACAACAAAAAGAAAGATCAGTAATGACAATTGCCCCTCCAGGTATTTTAAACATGTGAGTTGCCTGCTGTTACCCAGAATAATGACCTTCCCATGTATAATAGGAATAATGTCTTGGCACATGGCTTTTCAGGGGAATTGAAATAATAACTAGTTGGAACAATCTGGCCATCTGTTTCATCTCATACCATTAGTTCCTCTCAGGCAGTCACTAATCTGCAGGAAATAGCCCGCACCTTTAATGATTACTGTATAAGTAATCTGTGTATGTTACGTTGAATATGTTTTAATAGTTCATGTGAGCAGCTGATCAAGATACCCCCCTCCTCCAAATTCCAAGGTGTTCTCTGAATTAGTTTTTAATTTAACTGGCACAGATGCTTCCAGTAGAGCTCCAGGCTCATTCAAAGACAGTATCTGGCTCAAGCTAGATAAGCTGTCGGAAGATCTGTAGATGGACAGTCCTCATTTTTTACAGGTCAGTAGAATCTGTAGGATGGCCCAGTTTAGATAGGATAAGGGCTGGGTCGAGCTGCATTGCCTTCAACTCCTCCCCCCCCCCCCCACCACATGGAGTTGGGAAACATTAAGCTCAAGGCTGGGCTCAGCTTGGACTTGCTTTAAACCGCAGACTCCACCTCCAAAGCGTGCAGTTTAAAGCTGGACCCAGCCAGGCTGATTCTAGCCTTGAACTTTATACTGCCGGCTCCACTTCCAAAGCTGCACCTTCAAAGTCACGTGAACTTCAGAGGTGGAGTCAGCAGTATAAATCTGCACCTGGTCAGCCTTCAGTTTGGCTGGCCTCCAGCTGGTAGATCCAGCGTTAAACTACTTCAGCCTTGAACTGTATGCCACCCCCAACTCCACACGGAGTTTGGGGGCAGGATGCACAATTGAATGCTGGACCAAGACCCAGCCTTGAACTGCACCCCCACCTTGAAACTCCATGTGGAGTTTGGGAGTGGGGGCACAGTTGGACCCCGGCCCAGCCTTGAATTTTGTAACTGCTCCCGAACTCCACATTGAGTTTAAGGTGGGGGTGCAGTTTGATGGCAGCAGGGGATGGTTTGTGGAGGGGGGGGGGAGGTTCTGGGCTGCCTGACACACACATCCCTTCAAGCAGCATGTCAGGCTAGAGTCCTAGCATCCGGTTATGTCCTTGTCTGCATTCCCCCAATATCTTTTTCACAGTCTCATTCCCAGAGCTGCTATTCTTGCTACTGAGGAAAATACTTAAGGTACATGTAAGATTAAAGGGGAGCGAAGGCAACATAATACAGACTGATCTTGTCAGATTTCGGAAGCTAAGCAAATTCATTACTTGGATAGGGAATTACCAAGGAGGACTCTGTAGAGCAGGGGTAGGGAACCTGCGGCTCTCCAGATGTTCAGGAACTACAATTCCCATCAGCCTCTGTCAGCATGGCCAATTGGCCATGCTGGTAGGGGCTGATGGGAATTGTAGTTCCTGAACATCTGGAGAGCCGCAGGTTCCCTACCCCTGCTGTAGAGGAAGGCAATGGCAAACCACCTCTGCTTCTCACTTACCTTGAAAGGCCCTTATTGGGTCACCAAAAGTCATTTATGTAGGTAACAATAAAGGGATGTCAAGTTCTGTGTCTCTTTGAGGTCAGATCTTGGCTTATAGTCTCTGGAAGTGAAGGCATGAACAAGAGCTTTTGGGCTTTAGCTGAAATAGTTTACTTGCCACAGAAGCTAACGGGTGCCTCTGTATGTTAAAATCTGACTCCTCTTCTATCCCATGGAGGAAATTAATGGAGGCTAGAGTCCAACTGCAAAGTCTGAGCAATAATGATTTGGAGATATTGGGAAGATCAGCAGCATCCTCTGTGGTGAATAAAACATCTGTATAACTTGAACCTCATCAGCACCATGAAGAGAGGCTGTAGCATGTTCCCATTTATACTTGCAGTTGTCTTACCAAAAGTCACCCTTACCATATTTAGATTTTTTTGAAACTGTTCCTTGATACAGGAGAGCATTTATCTTGCAAGATACCCCTTCTCGTGTAATGCAAGGTCAAATGCAGGGGACTGCACTCTCAGACTTTGAGATCATGCTTCTGGACAGATAGAAACTTTGGACAATTGCTTACTGGAATACTGTACCTTTTGCAGTGTTAGAGATTTGTGGACTACTCTTTTCTGTGGTAATGAGGGGCTGTCGATAACAGAGGAGGTTAAGAAACTTTTGGCAGGCATTGATTTAGGAGTTACATTAGCTATAGCCAGTTTTTTTGCTCATGCTATATAATATTTTTTGCTCATGCAATATAATATTTGAGTGGAACAAAGGAGAAATATAATATATATGATATACACTATATGTCTGCAAAAGTGCTTTTTAGGCTTTTCAGTGTTGATAATATCACTCATTATGTGAATGCAATAGAAACAAAAATGCAGGAAAAAGAAGAAAAAAGAACAAGAAAAGGAAACTATATCTGTGCACTGTTAAGTAAATTTATTTTTGTTATATCTAGGGCGATATTCCTCAAGACCTGTAGCAGTACCTTTAAAGTAACAAAAAAAATGTCCAGTGGCACCTTGAAGGCTAACAGTATTTATTTCAATATGAACTTTTGTGAGTCACAGTTCACTTTAAAGGAAGTCATACCAGGAATCGTACTTAAGGAAAAGATTAGCAGGGGGCAGGGTTAAGGCAGAGAGTGAATTCTGCCATAAATCTTTCAAGTGTAGAGTTTGTTTTTGGTGGGGTGGGGGGTGGGAGAAAGGTATTAGGTGTGACTCTCAACATAAAACTTCAAAGTGTGAACTCTGTGTGTGTCTGAAACAGAGAATTGGCAATTACAAATAATGGATTAAAAGAGGTCACTTAAGATAGCTAATTTGTTTCCCTTAGTGTCATCTACTGACACATACAGGTTCATGAAAAGCTAAGCTGGTATGGTATCTCATTTGCCAGTGCGTAATTTTTTCCTCCAACCCTGATTTTACAGGATAGGTGAAAGCCTGCTGAAATCAGGTGACATTAGATCTCAAGGGAGAGCCTCAATGAAAAGCTTGCTGTCAGAGGCCATGGTCTGGTAGACATGAGTGTTCTAGACCAGTGGTTCTCAACCTTCCTAATGCTGCGACCCTTTAATACCGTTCCTCATGTTGTGGTGACCCCCAACCCTAACATTTATCCATTTTACAGATGGAGAACACTGATGCAGAGAGTCTTTGGCGGCCCTTGTGAAAGGGTCGTTCGATCCCCAAAGGGGCCGCGACCCACAGGTTGAGAACCGCTGTTTAATCTGGACAGTCAGTTCTGGGGAGGTGGTTGATATAACTGGGACATCTTCAGAGGCTAAAACTTGGAGGGATTAGGATTGTTCTGCCTTTAGTCCCACAGGGACACACGGCTCATTGCAAAAATTGGGCGTTTTCTGGGATCCAGAGGCCAGCAAAGGTCTTGCCACAGCAACATTACCCCCATTTTTTGCTGAACAAATAGAAGATGAGTTTGGATTTGTATCCTGCTTTTTTCAACCGTAAGGCATATCAAAGAAGTTTACAATCACCTTCCCTTCCTCTCCCCATAACAGACAATGTATGTGACAGGTGGGGTTGATAGAATTATGAGGGAACTGTAACTAGCCCATGATCACCCAGCAAGCCTCATGTAGGAGTGTGACTAGCCCAAGGTAGTCACCAGGTAGAGGAGTGGGGAATCAAGCCCTACATCACACTGGCTCTCTTTGGGTAGAAAAGTTTTTCTCACCTTCTGCCAGATCTCTAGGAAGCCCTGGCAGTTCTTAGACAGCACGATGGGAACAGGGCTGGTTCCAAGTTTTGGAGGGCCCGGGCAAGGAGTGTCCATGGCCTCCACCACTAGAACCCCTGTTTGTGTGATCCTTTTCCCACTACCACCTAAGGTTTTCCTTCCCTTGCCTACTATCCTGAATGGTTTTTCCTGAATGATGCTGAGAGTGTGTGCAGATGGGCACACAGGTATTGTGCCAGCCAGAAGGCCAACCATTGTACACAACCTTCTCCTCCCTTCCTGGGCAGCATATGATTGGATCCTCTGTGGGAGTGAGCCCTGCCAGAAACTCTAGGCCCTTCCTCGGGGTAGGCTGATGCTAGCCCTGAGAAAGAAATGATGACTGTGGTGGAGAAGAGGTGGGCCAAGCCTGATTCTTGCCCTACCATTCCAGTTTTGAGGAAGGATGTCTTGCCCTTAGGAACCTGGAGCTGGCAGTGCAAATTCAAACAAGTATAGGATTGCCTCCATTCCTGCCCCATTCCCCTCCAGGCCAATCAGCTGGCCAGTAGGGGACTTAACCAACAGGCCTCAGCCTCTGTTGCTGGCAACATAGCAGTGTCACTTCCAGTGCACACCGTAAGTGACATTGTGTCACCCACACATGCAAGGAAGCTGTGGTATTTGGGCAAAAACTTTATGGTAAAAATCAGTCCTACCATAGAGTTTTTGCACAAATATGAGAGCATTGCTATGTCCCTGCTGACATCATGACGTCACATCCGCTGCATGCTAGAAGTTATGTCCCTGCCTTGCTGTCGATGCGGACCTAGACCTTGTTGATTCTTTAAAAATTACCAGATGAGGTCTGGGTATAGAGCATCAGGGGATTCTACTAGTAGGGGAAGAGCTCCATGTTACATGTTACAGGATCAGTTCAAGGAGAGTTGAAGCTGAAGAGCTGAAATTAGCCAGGCTACAGACACAGACTTTTTTTTTTAATTTTCCCTGCAAGCAACTTCCCACAGTGCCGTCACTGTGTCTCGGTTTTTGGCAAGCTGTCTCGGCACTGCAAGTGGATGGATATGTGGATGGTGGGTGGATGGTCGTGACTCTTGGACAGGGGATTGGTCTAGGTAGATTTCTGGTACATTCCAACTCTGTGATTCTATGGTATTACAAAGCCATATGCAAGCGATTCAGCTACTTCCCATCGGAGCTCAACTACAAATGCTGCTTTCTATATCTGTAGGTTTAATAGGAGCTCCTAAGAGAGAAACCTGGCTGCAGTTAAGAGCTGAACTGGAAGCGCTGACTGATCTCTGGCTAACACATGCCCTGAAAGCTCTGGATTTGATACATTCCCGGTAAGAATGGCTTAAGGAATTGTCTCCAGGCCGCAGAAGTTTTTGCTTTCTTCTACTACTGCAAACAAATCAAGTCCCATATATTCATAGCACGTGTTTGGCCCAGTTTTCAGCGAGGGCATCGAGGCATGCCTCACCCAAGGGAAGGGAAACATTGCCTGAAAATTTGGCTGCCAAAACTACCTTTTTAAGAAATCCGGAAAATAGTAAAGGGAGTTGGTAGTCCGTGGGGAGGCAGGGGGCAGAGTGAAAATGCTATTGGAGTTTTACACTATGTCCCTGGTGTGTGATTACTTACGACATACTTCATTTTCAGACTAGTTTGTACTATAACAAATTACAGAGAGGAGAAAAAGCATTTGAAAGTCTAGCCACTGCTGGCTCTGTTAATGCCTCCTTTCAGGGGACTAGCTGCTGGCAAGGAGAGCATCTCATTTCCAGTTCAACCCAATAGACCAGAAAAACAAAGACTCTGGTTTTGTATCCCTCCCTCCCACCCCCACCCCACCCCACCCACCCACGCGCACATCTTCTGACCACCATCCTGACACTGTTTTCTGTCTTGCAGGCCTAATTGTGTAAATGTTTTGGTCACGACTACCCAGCTCATACCAGCTCTTGCAAAAGTGCTCTTGTATGGACTAGGGGTGGTCTTCCCCATTGAAAATATTTATAGCGCAACAAAGACAGGTAAGAGCAATGGCTTGGATCAGGCAAAGTGTTCCCATGGGTAGAAGAATGTCTACCACACAGCAGGACTTTCTCATCTCTCCCACCACTGAAGCCCCAAATCTCCCCCCCACCCCCCAGTGTTCTTCTGGGGGATCCAGATACAATCTACAAATAAAGTAAAAATCCTAATAAAAAGCAGAATGCTGCTGAAACACTATAACAAATGTAAGACTACCCAAAAGTAATTCCCGACTGATTCCCAATTGTTTCAAGGGAGGGAATAGATAGGTGAGTATATCTCTAAAGCATCATGTAAGGAATTCGGGTAAATTCTGCACAGCATGGGTATATCGGGTTGCAGTTGTTGTATATATATCCTTTTTCCCGTTCTCATGAGTCCACTTTTACCCATTCAAGCAGCGATTGGAGCCCATGGAAACAATCTGGGTTGCTTTCCCACCTGTGCACAGAGACGTTTATCTTTTAAAAAAAAAAATATTGCAAACTGTGCGTAGAAATGAACCAATCGTACATTCCATGCCAGTCGTCCCACAATATCATCAGGTGCACTTATGTAGCTGCGCATGTGTAACACACAAAGAGAAAAAGAAGAAAAAGATAGAAAAACCCTGCAACAGTGGGGCAATAATGAACGTGTTGCTTTAGATCGGTCAGAAAATTTGTTTGGGGAACTTTGTACCCTTTAGGGCACTCAGGTCAATTCCCTTGGGGGAAATATCCCGGGATACGCACTGTAGACATCCCGGATCAAGGAGGGACTCCCCACGCTCCTGGACCAAATTCGGCTGTGTCCTGGCCCTGCACTGCAATAGCCTCCTCATCCAAGGATTTTCAAAAACCGCCAGGAAGGTAATGTTTTTTAGAATCCTAAGATGAGGCCGGTATCATGGGGAATCGTACTGTGTTATTTTTCCCTCCCAGAGTATTCGTTCAATCCATCAGCCAATCACAGCACAGTGGCCTGGGCATGCTCAGAACAGGTGACTCAGGGCAGGCAGGAACGCACCTTTTTTATATATATGTACCTCTTGGCTATGAAGCTATGATCATGCAAAGGAAAAAAATGACGTTCAATACACCTCCTGATGCTCTATGCTTTGTGACGATGTTGCTACGTAGCCGTTATGGGGGGAAAAAAGGGAACACTATTTCACGTTCCCGCCCCAAAGCAACAGCCAATCATGAATTAGCAACAAAAGAGCCGCCAAGCTGATCCCAGGCTTGTGGAAATGAGGTAGACTTCTCGTTTCTGGTTTCAACTCAAGACCTCTCCGCAGACACGGCTGCGGTGGGGACGGACAGACCGGAATCAAAAGATACTGGTATTTTATGGTCCCAGTCCAATCCCAGGATATTTCCCCCATGGGGAATCGACCTCAGAGAATCTTTCTGCAACCTGCTGAGTGACCTGCACCAAATGACGAGTGGCGGATTTTCCCCTTTCGCTACACTGAATGGCGGGTGGCGAATTCTCCCTGAGAGTGTTTTGCATGGAACTTAAAGTGAACGGGGTGGAAGGGAGGGAAATAAAAATGTCTCTTACCCGTTGTGTTCATGCGGGAGCACCTCCAACTCAGGACCGTGCAAAAGGATCGCTAGTTTAATGATCTTCAAAAATCCCTGATTGAGGGGAATAAAATGACCAAACTCGTTTTGGGAATGGGAAACTACCTGTGCAAACTACCACCCCAAAAAAACTGATTTATATAATGTCCTATATCCATTATATTTGGCCTGCGCAGTGTCCACCAAAATGAAAATGCAGGCGTACAAATTAAAATGTGAATCTCTTCTATCAGCTTCTCTGCTTATGTTGCATAGAAAATCAATGCCTCTTCTTCATTACGCAGGGAAAGAGAGCTGTTTTGAAAGAATAATGCAGAGGTTTGGACGGAAAGCTGTGTACATTGTAATAGGAGATGGCGCTGAAGAGGAGCAGGGGGCAAAAAAGGTAAAATGCCAATCGTTTTATCATCGTTGTCATCTCTCCTGACCTGCAGCACCAAACAAAAATTCCTTCCCTTCTAAGCGTTTGTACTATTAGGCCTTTTTCCTGTTTGGAAATCCATAAAGCATTGCGAGCAATTTCCTCCTGTAAATCCTCCCTCCACCCAGGCACCTTTTCCAGCAGTTTCTTGTTTGCTGCAAAAACTGTTCTTGATTAACAACCATGTTGCTAGGTACATAAATAAAGAGTGAGATTGGATCAGTGAGTGTGACGAGATCAGCCATTTCTCATTTCTACTGTGTGGTTTTGCTTTCTAAACACTAGTGGGAAAGGAGTGATTGAATGCAGTTCTGTGAGGTGGTTGCTTTGCACAGTTGGCTAGTAACAAGTGACTGCTCTTTGCTCTCTTCCTCCCCCCCACCCCCCTCTTTTTATAATGAACGATTTGTTGCAGCTGAAAGAAAGCAGGGACTTCTGGCACTTGGAACAATAAAACTGTAAAGTTCTTAAAGCACTGAGGGCCAGTTCTCACATCTGTGAATGCAAGCTAAAAGGTGCCTTGAGGGAGCCCCATTTGAGCTAGGCCAAAAGGACTGTGATCGCAGTTCTGTTTTGTTTTTTTTCTGTGTGCAGACATTTTACAATCCCGCCATGGACGTGTCTCAGCTGATCTGCACATTATGCACAAGGATGTGGTGGTGTTGGGGAGTCTCTTCAAACAGCTGCTTTCCCATGCAACAGAGGTAGCCCTTCCAGCATGGCCAAGAAGACCCATGCGAGTAGATCAGGGGTCTGCAACCTGCGGCTCTCCAGATGTTCATGGACTACAAATCTCACCGGCCCTTCCAGCATGGCCAGTTGGCCATGCTGGCAGGGGCTGATGGGAATTGTAGTGCATGAACATCTGAAGAGCTGCAGGCTGCTGACCCCTGGAGTAGATCATAAGCTGCTGCTGCTGCCTGTGCCAGCTTTGCCTTTTCTGGAAATGGCAGTGGAGGTAGCATTAGGGGGACCTGCTGCATGGGCTTATCCCACAGAGGCTATCATGTGTTACTTCTTGGATACAGCAAGGAGCTGTTGTACAGCAGCTCCTACACCATGAACAGAAAACGGGAAAGGGTAGAGTCTGAAGTAACACATCAGGGACAGGACTAAATGCGAGCTCTACAAAAACACACACAGGCACAGCGAATAGGCAGGATTTGTTCTTGTTTTGTTTTGTTTTTTTTAACAGGGGGAAACATTTAACACCAGGATACACCTCCAATCTGAAGTGGTCATGTTTAGATCTCTATAACCTTATGGTGGAATTAAATAAGAATCGGAGGAAGAAATGGGCTTCCCGGTCCTTGTTTCTTTCACAACACCAGGTAGATTCATGTGAGCTTAGCCACGTTAGTCTTCAGTAGAAGGGTTGGATTTTGGTCCAGTAGCATCTTAGAGACAAAGGAGACATCTGGGGTAGAAGCTTTCAAGAGTATGACAGGAGCTTTGGCTCTGGAAAGCTTATTCTGCAGAAATCTTGTTGGTCTTTAACTTGCTACTGGACTTGAATCTAGCTCTCATAACACTAGAATTAAGGCTAGGTACACTCTGTTCATATAGGGGAGAATCATAAGGTAGAGGCAGGTGCTTAATTTATTTATTTATTTATTTTATTAGATTTTATAGACCAGAGGCCAAAGGGCTCTGGGTCTACAATAACAGACAGTGCACAATAAAACACAAGATAAACATTGAACATTAAAATCCCTTAAAACACAATAGCAGCATTATCATAGAACCCATAAAACAATCAATGGCGTCCGATTCTAAGGCCGGGAATTTGTCTTCCTGGCTGCTCCAGCAACTGCTCTCCTGGCTGCTAATTGTAATTATTATTTTTTCCTAGTGGGAGAAGCAAGCTTAATTTATTTTGAAAATTTCTGCGCTGCCTCCCAAACGAACTTGCTTCAGGTAGCATATAAAGTAAAAATATAAAACCATATAGCAGTGATTCAGAATTAACAAACTTTTTTTTAAAGCGTTTATACCCCCACAATAAAAATAAAGGCAAAGTAGTCATTTGCAGGAATGAATCGATAGAGAAAACACCATTGTCTGGCTTTCTCCCTATTAAAGTCAGTCACTCCTACTGTCATGCACCCTCTCTGTCTCTCCCTTTCGCTATCCAATCCAATCCCATTTCTGTTCCTTCAACCATTGTCTTGAACAGGAACATAGAAGCAGGTAAAACAAGCCAGGCAGGTGGCTCTTTAAAGATGCGGTGCTATAACCACCCCCAAATATTTGGCCACCTGTACAATAACTTAGTTTCTGCATCTCTTAATAACCAAGAATTTTTCCCAACCAGGAAATCAAAGCTAGCTCTGAGTAATGCGAGAACTAAGTTCGATCTTAAATCTGAAAACACAGGACAATCTAATAAAGTGGTTCTCAACCTGGGGGTTGGGACCCCTTTGGGGGTCAAATGACCCTTTCACAGGGGTCGCCTAAGACTCTCTGCATCAGTGATCTCCATCTGTAAAATGGATAAATGTTAGGGTTGGGTGTCACCACAACATGAGGAACTGTGTTAAAGGGTCGCGGCATTAGGAAGGTTGAGAACCACTGATCTAATACTATATGGTCACTACAGTCTGTTTGATCTGAACAGCAGGTACATAATCTATCAGAAAATGGTATACCTTGGAATCTTCCCATTAAAACTGCAGATGGCAACACATTTAACTGTGCTAACATAAATGCTCTTCTATACCTTGGCATAGTAAGCAGAAGAAAATGGCTTGGCATTTTAATCAGAGGGGAAATATCAATAGTAAAAGCTGAACATACTCTTGGGGCTTTAGTAATCTCACTTCTGAAGTCTAGAATCCTTCAAAAGACATTTTATCAAATTCCTCAGTTCCTGTTTTCCCAGTGCAACGATCATTTCATTTGTTATATTTACATATCACAACTTACTCTCCACCATTCTGTCCCAATTGGATTTATAAGGATCCTTTCTAACCAGGCTCAAAAGGTCTGTTTCACTATTAGATTTTAAAATTTTGATTTTTAAATTAAGTGCTCTGTGCCATGCTTAGCCTCCAAAGACGTTTTTACCAGTTCTGCATGCAAAACTTTCCCAGCAAAGCATTTTCCAGAATGCAGTATAATAAGCTTCCAGAATGCAGTATAATAAGCTTAACAAAGAATGGTCAATATTTCCTGTTATTGCATTAATCAAAACACCTGCTGCATACAAATAAGTGTCCAGAAGCCTTAGAACTAAAGGCGTGAATTGCAGCTGGGCCATATTCTCCTCCTGCAGCATAAAAAAATCTTCTGGTGGCATTAGCTGAACTAGTGGCAGTTTTCATTGCCAAATTCAGATGGGTCTTCTAGGAAAGATTAGGTTGAAACATTACTTCCAGATTCTCTCTCTCTCTCTCTCTCTCTCTCTCTCTCTCTCTCTCTCTCTCTGCCTTACCTTGAAAAACAGATATTTACAAGTACACGTTTTCTGAGATAATACTCTTCACTTCCTACTTCATTCTGCAGAGTAGTCAGCAGTGGTTCTCAAGAGATGACAGTGGGGGTGCACCTTTGCTCAAAAAAGCCAAAACACCTGAGAGTTTAAACCAACTACCCTCCCCTTGAGCTGTTGCAGATTTCTTTCAGCTGAGCCCTTTCCTGAGCAAATTAGATGTTCTCCCTGGAGTTAGAGAGAGGAAAGAAAGAAAGAAAGAAAGAAAGAAAGAAAGAAAGAAAGAAAGAAAGAAAGAAAGAAAGAAAGAAAGGAAAGAAAGAAAGAAAGAAAGAAAGAAAGAAAGAAAGAAAGAAAGAAAGAAAGAAAGAAAGAAAGAAAGAACTAGAGTAGACCACTGTGAACTTCAAAGGTAATGAGGGTCAGTGCCTGTGAGTGCATCAAAGGCTTCCAGGCTCCCTGACGATAGGGTGAGAGCAATCCCTTTTTCAAACTGTGCCCCAAGAGGCCCCTTTGCTGGTGTCTCCTGCTTTACTCCTCTTTCCCATTAATAGGCACACATTCTTTGCCGGGGCTGTCAAGCTCTGTGATGGATGGTGATCATTAGCGCGGGTGACTACACACCTGAGCTTTATAAGCCCACGGGGAGGCCGGGGCGCCTTTCACTGCCTCGCCAGCAGCACTGATGATATCTCAGCCTGAGTGGGTCATTTCTCTTCACCTGTCGGAGGAGTGATAAATTGATGGGAGCTGAGCAGCAGACATAGCTGAGTTTCCAACATCTCCACTCTTCAGAGAAAGAAAAACAAAATCATTAGTGGAAGCAGGGCAGTGTGGGAAAAGCAGATGAGGAATGGGTGGGACAGACTTTTATTTTTGCCTGTATGAGGGAGCAGTTCATTATGGATTGTTATCAATTTATCATACATAATAATGCATCTTGCCCTTTTCCCAAGGGGTACCTGTAGGAGGTTATCAATTTTAGCCTCCCAGTGAGATAGATTAGGACAAGAGAAAGTGATTTGCCAAAAGAGCATCACATCTGAGGAAGAATTTTGGCTCATACGTCTGCAGATGAAGATCAATACTCCATCCAAAATACCACTGGTGTGTGCATTTAAAGCACAACTGAAGCCGTTCAAACCTTGCAGTGTGTGGCACGATCAGAAAGACTTGGATTCAGATCCGCTGTAACCCATTAAGATCATTGGGTAACCTTGAATCAGTCTTTTTCAGGCACATTTATCTTACAGGGTTTTTGTGGAGGGATAATATATAAAAAGTCTAAGGGAGCCAGAAAATAAGTGAAATCGTCTGTAAGGCAATCTCCCTTGACTAAAGGGAATGAAATTTAGAATGGACATTCACAGTTCCCTTGGAAGTTTAATGATCTGTGTGCATCTTCAAGGTCAGGATGGAGGGGAGGAAAGATGCAAAATAGATTGTGATACAATATCTAAATTGAGGACCCTCGTAGAAGTCCACAGTGTAAAAGAGCGTTGTTGCACCATCCACTCAGGGGCTGTAAGTTTTTATCAAATTGGGAGAATTCACATGTCACTCATAGGTGATTAATATACGCTTAGGCTGTCCATATGCCTCTTGGGCCAATGGGAAGCAGTTCTTGCTCACAATGTCAGAGTTTTATGGGCTGTTGTTGTTTTATTTGTATGGTTTGCCCCTAATTTATTTGTATTAATTGTTGTACACCGCCCGGAGCCCCTCGGGGATAGGGCGATATAAAAATCGAAATAATAAATAAATAAATAAAATAAGCATCATTTTCTCCCTTTACCCCCCCCCCCTTCCAGTGCTGCTCCAAATCCAGGCAGCCCTCCAACAGGAGAGGCCACCACTTGAAAGCCCCATTTGTATGACAAAAATACCTGCCTGCATCACTTTGAATCCTGGCTGATAGCAATGGAAAGGACCATCAAGCCACAGGGTTTTCAAGGCAAGAGATGAACAAACATGGTTTTCTATTGCCTGCCTCTGTGTAGCAACTCTGGATGGTCTCTGGTCCCAGCACTAACCAGCAGGGACGGAGCAAGGGGAAAGTGCGCCCGGTGCGCATGCATACCGCGCGTCCCTCCAAGCCACCAGAACGCACCCCCTCCCCCCGGAACACCCCCCCGGAACGCCCCCACCATACCCCCCACCACACCCCCACAGGGGCACCCGCCCAGTGCATTGCGCACTCCCCCAGCACCACCACCCCAGCACATTCTCTGCTAACCAAGACCAACAGGATCCGACAAGAGCAAGGCAGCTTGGGCCCCACAATCCTAGCCAATCATTTGCCTTTTGTTCTGTAATTGCTTTTTCATCACTGTGCATTTTCTAACTCTTTTTTCTATGTTAAGACTGCAGCTGTTTTGGAAATTGTTTAGGAAATTTCTTCTGAAAAAAAGATGTTTTTTAAATTTCAGCACAACATGCCTTTCTGGAGGATCTCCTGCCATGCTGATCTAGAGGCTCTGCGGCACGCATTGGAATTGGAATACTTGTAGCATCCAGATGCCTCGATGGTGGTCTCAGCATCTTTCTTGAAGACACAACCTATTTTATTGGCGTTTTATGCTGTCACTGAATCGGCCTGGGTTGAGGTGCAGCTCTCTTGTAGAAAAACCTTTAGAGGACTCTGCGCCAGGAGTGCAACATACCAAGTTCCTTTTTCCTTTTGATGGAAGAAAAAAAACTTGCAAGAGGCTGATAACTGGATGCTTAGAACTAAAATGGGACTTTTGCGATGTAAATTACTTCCAGGCATGCGGAAGACCAGTTCTGGCTTAATTTGTTGGGGAGGGGGTCTGTTTGTTTGTTTTTTCCTTGCTTTAATTAATGGGAATGGGGGTGGGAAGATGTGAGGTGGAATTTTTTAGGCATATTTGCTGGACTGTTTATCAATTCAGACAATTTTCTGAGGACGAGGCGGGGGAAAGATTGAAATAGATGATTTTTTTGTATTTTTTTAATTTATGAACTAATCCTATTACTCTGATATTAAGCTCAGTACCTGTGTTTGTATCTGCTGGGTAGAAGAGGCTCAGCTGTTTCTAATTTAATAGCTCTTTTCTCCATGGTAAACTCCAGGGGAATAATCATTATCATGTCCATTTGAAATGAATACAGTTGGGAACCCTTGGTGCAAGAACTATAGTTGTTGTTGTTGTTTTTTAAAAAAAACTCTGGCACATGTGATGCACACATGTCTATATGGGCTGCCATCTTGTTTTCACATGGTTGGGAAGAAAAATTACCTTGTGATGAGTGAATGGCAATAAAACTATGTTTACAATTTCAGGGGTAAAATCCTTACTTTTTGCCATGTAATAAGCTTCTCAATCTGTAAAGTTTGGCCCAGATGGCCCCAGTGAATAGCAGCAAACACAATACCTAAAGCCAGAGAACCCTTGTACCTTTGAGATTTCTGCAAATTCTGCTGAAGGAGAATTCTCTTTAACAACTTGACAACTCATCACAGTACCTTTTAAAAAGGTAAAATTCAGCATTTTTATACCTCCTGTGCAAATATCCTGTGGCGCAGGAACCAATCTTCTTAGCAAATACAGCAAACTTACATGTTATACATGAATATCAGCCTTAAATTTCAAAAACTCGTACATGTTCCTTTATTTGCTTTACTCTAGTGCTTATGCCATATGACACAAAGAATCTTGGGAAAGAAAAGCATAGTAGTACTACCATAAGTATTGAGTTTTTACTACATTCAAGATGCTACAAAGAATGTGAGGCATTTGATAGTAACATAGTTTTGCACAATTTAGCCCTACAAATTTGGGGCAGGGATTAAAAAAAAAGTGTTGATGTACTAGGAAGAAGTAAATCCCTTACACTTCTGTGGATAGGCTCATTCTCAACCTCTTTAAGACAACAATCTCTAGGCCCAAGGTTGAGCAAAGGAAGACAGATTGGATAGCACACTCTTTTGGCTTGAGATTTGGCCGCTGACTGATTGTCAGCAACGGAAATAAATTTGGCTACAAGGCCAGGACAGGAAACCAAAGGGAGAGAAAAGGAAGCAGAGGGAGGAGGGAGGCACACTGTCAGGCTTCCAGGAGATGAACAAATTGAATTAAGGGGTGGGGGGAGGAATGCTTGACTGGCTGAAAGCCAAACAGTTGACAGACAGCAAAGCGACATCTTTTAGCAGCTGCCAGTCAAGAAAGTGTTGCATTTTGCCTGGAACACTGTTGTTATAATTTACAACACTCTTTTCAGTAACATAGCCTATTGTGTAGGAATTAGACGATGTACACAAAAATCCCAAGGCATGAATTGATATAGGTTACCGGTACTTCTTTGCCTCCCCTCTGGCTAAGTTTTTAAGCAGTCTCTTGGCAGATCAATTCTCCTCGCCTCAGTCAGCATATTTAATGTTCGTTAAGCATCCATTCTTTTACTATAGGACCATAACTGGATAGCGTACTACTGTGAGGTTTCCTTTATGTGAAAGGACCAGTTCAATTATGTCAAAGGACAAGAAACAATCGGGGACAGGATGCTTTTGACACATGTGAACCACCAACCCATGGAGAATTCAAGATCTTCTGAGAGCCAAAGACAAAAAGCATAGTCAAGAGCAGCAGTGGCGTAGTGGTTAAGAACAGGTGTACTCTAATCTGGAGCGGGTTTGATTCCCCACACTGCCACCTGAGCTGCGGAGGCTTATCTTGGGAATTCAGATTAGCCTGTACACTCCCACACACGACAGCTGGGTGACCTTGGGCTAGTCACAGTTCTTCTGAGCTCTCTCAGCTCCACCTACCTCACAGGATGTTTGTTGTGAGGGGGGAAGGGAAAGGAGTTTGTAAGCCCCTTTGAGTCTCCTACAGAAGAGAAAGGGGGGATATAAATCCAACTCTTCTTAAACTGTAAACAGACATTTGAAGAGATGCTAGAAAGCTTGTGGTCAAATGCATAGGTTAGTTTAGTTGTTTAAGAGAATAAATAGGTTAACCCTACCAGGAGGTACTATTGGTTATATCAATGAACTCTGTCCTCAAAATGCCCAGGAAGTGCCGTGAAAGCTGCTGATATGTTTCCTCGTGATCATTTGATTTTTCTTTGCAAAGGAAATAGTTTATTCAGTCGAGCAGAAGGTGCTTCAAAAGAACCTAGGAGAACCTTTAAGTCTGCAGCCAGCACACACACACACACAGTCAGAAGAGTATCCTCTATCATAAGAAGATGCTTGGCTTGCAACTTCAATGTTTTGTGACTGGTGCTAGCCCTGTGGCAGTCATTTCATGTCTGGTCCTAACCCCTGTGGCAACAATTTTGTGGTGGCCCCTATTCCATTTCTTAAAATTCCAAAAGTGCCCTTAAGCTCAACAAGACTGAGTTATTGCCTCTCCTGTAGTTCAGCCATTTAATGGGCTAGCAATCACCTGAAGAGGAATATGCTGCATTCCTGTCATGTCCAACAGCCTCCTCTCAATAACCAGACGCAGGGCTGCAGAAACCAGGCTTACTGCATCAAAGTACAAACTGGTACACCCCAACAGGAGTTTTGACAACTCTTAATATTCACCTGCAAACCAACAGTCTGTATCCCCAGTTAAACACCCCCTCCTCTAACAGTCATCCCCAAAAGTGAACATGTTCTCAGACCACACAGCTCTCCCAAGGTCAGAATCCTGGTACAGAGCAGGTGTTGTCTGATTAGGGTGGGAAGAGCAGTTACTGACAGTCTCTAAACAAAGCACAAATGAGGAGCAGCAGTGGTGTAGGAGATTAAGAGCTCGTGTATCTAATCTGGAGGAACCGGGTTTGATTCCCCGCTCTGCCGCCTGAGCTGTGGAGGCTTATCTGGGGAATTCAGATTAGCCTGTGCACTCCCACACACGCCAGCTGGGTGACCTTGGGCTAGTCACAGCTTCTCAGAGCTCTCTCAGCCCCACCCACCTCACAGGGTGTTTGTTGTGAGGGGGGAAGGGCAAGGAGATTGTCAGCCCCTTTGAGTCTCCTGCAGGAGAGAAAGGGGGGATATAAATCCAAACTCTTCTTCTTCTTCTTCTTCTTTGGCGCCACCATCTCCTGGATGACTATGGCAAGACACAAGGGGGCTTGACAAGTCTACTGAATTTTTAAAAAAAGCTGAAGCAGAATAAGGAAAGCAACCTAAAACCCTTTTAGTTCTGCCACCTATACTGTAATATGCTGATTAATACACCTAAATGTATTAAATCCACAATTATGGTTGCCTTTGAAATATCCAGGCCATTCATAAATATCCAATAACCATCCCCTAGTTGCTTATTTTCAAGACACAGCTCACAGGATATTGTCACAGATGTCCAGTATTTTAAATACCACCAATTAGGCTAACTAGAAACATGGAAGGCATTTGGGCCCCCAGATCTTTAAGACCTTTTTAGATGATGCAAAATGCTCTGTAAGATGAGGAATGTTGCTCTGCTGAAATTTTCCATAATACTTCAAATTACACAAGTCCTGCCTTCCATTTCCTCTCATAAGTTTAGTTGCCCATGTCATAGTCTTTTTGAAATTCAGGTTAAACGAACAATAGCAGAAGCTGTGCAAACAAGTTCGAAAGGAATCTCTGAACGAAAGTGAACTCTATTTTAATGTGATATAAACTGTTCATTAATTATAATGAATGCATGTATGTTCTGTGTACAGTGTACACTTGATTTTTATTTATACATGTGTTGAGTAATTGGCATGTCACATTCAAAGCTTGTACGGAGGAGCATGTGATTTCAAACCAGTGTTTATCTAGGTCAGGGGTAGGGAACCTGCGGCTCTCCAGATGTTCAGGAACTACAATTCCCATCAGCCTCTGTCAGCATGGCCAATTGGCCATGCTGACAGAAAATCTGATGGGAATTTATCTGAACATCTTGATTCAGGTTCCCCTACCCCCGATAGTGGTCCCAGGTTTCATTTGTAAAGGGAATGTGCATGGACTCTTTCTTACCAACAGGGGTGCATATGTAACCTCTAACTGTGGGTTCTGTGGGGCAGAACTTGGAAGGAGTTGCAAAGAACTAAATTTTAAAACAAAATGGTTTACTTAACAAATAAAACTTTTAACATTTTCATTTAACATTAACAATTTACAGTCCTTCTAAGTTGCATTTCAAGTCCTTATCTTGACAAACTACTGATAAATGCCAAGTCCAATTCTTCCTGCTGGTGGTTGGCTTATGAAGACTTCAGAGGCTTGGTGAATGGGATCCAAGATGATGAAGGTCCCCAAACGAACTCCCAACAACTACATACATAGCAAGCCCTGAAACAATAAATTCTAACATTTACAATTATAGCAAAAATAACCAACTCCCTTCCCACTAGTTCCCAACAACTTTGCAGTTACCTTAAACAAGGTGTTAAGAGCTTATAACGGATTAAATCAAGGTCCCAGCCTGGTAGCCTTGCTTCCTCCAACTTCACCAGTTTTTGCAGCCTTCTGAGGCTTAGAGTCTCCACCCCTTTCTGGGTCAACCCATTCTGATCATAGGGGTTACACATACATACATGCTGTTTGCATAAGTGTTCACCGTAGCATGTGAACAAGACTACAGAGTACCCTTAATCAGGGTCTATTAAAAGCAAAATTTACCACAATCCCCTAATAGTAATTGTGAAAATTTATCTTTTTTTAAAAAAATGGACTTTGTCTTGTATGTAGCAAGCCTCAGTCATGTCTTATTGTTTGTGTGTAATTATTTAAAAACAGTTTTTCTTCAAATATGTGCAGCAGCAGTTTCTCACATCCCAATGCTATGTCAGAAAGCAGAGGCGTATCTAGGGAAAATGTAGCCTGGTACAAAATCTGAGTTTTCCGCCCCCACCCCCTGTATAGGTGGCCACCCTTCCCCACCACGACCAAACATTTTTTTGCACCAGGTCTTGAAGTCAGTGTATGGACCCAGGAGAAAGGAGGAGGGGTATGGGCGGCGATTCCCCCCCCCCACATGACTAAAAGCCCTGGGGACATTTGACCACATATGTCCCCCTGGGCGATACATCCCTGTCAGAAAGGCTCAGAGTAGGCCTAGAGTTGTCAATTCCGGGTTGGGAAATATGTGGAGATTTTGGTGGTGAAGCCTGAGGAGGGCAGGATTTGAAGAGGGGAGGGACTTCAAATGGGTACAAAACTATAGAGTCCATCTTCCAAAGTAGCCATTTTTTCCAGGTGAACTGGTTTCTGTCACTTGGAGATCCATTGTAAAAGTGGGAAATCTCCCACCATCACCTGGATGGCTGAGAAGCCTAACTAGGCCTCAAAATGTATTGCAAATTGTCTGCATCCAATAGCAAAACTGAGTTTTGGCTCATCCAGTAGCTAGATATTTGTACAGACGTAGCCAGCCATCCCTTTCAAATACTGGCAACACCACAGCACACCATCACTAGTTCATATTTTCTTTAACTAGATTAACAAAAATACCCCGAATTTCTTAGCACCGCCAACTATGGTTTGTAGTGAAGCTACAGGGGAACTACCAATGAATACACATTGCTGGATTCACTTATTATGTACCCCAGGCTCCTCAGAATCTTAGGCAAGGAATCCCAAGAAGACCACCGCTGCCGTTGCCAATGTGAGGTTTTTGCTAGTTCTGTTTACACAAGCTTTGTGCTCTGCGTGGACCTGGGCCAGGCCTGTCTTGGTTCCTGAAAGGAAAGTCAAAATATTATTGTGTGTGGGAGAGCAGCATTAGGCTCCCCTTGGAGATCTGAATGGAAGTTTCTCAGCTGGCAGGTGAACAGGGGTGTTCAAACAAACAACACCGTCCAAATTCAAGGCTGCAGTTCTAAGCCATTCAGGGTTTGTGGCCAACTTCTTCCATCTTACAGGGTAGAAAATGTCAACCACTGTTTACTTCAGTCAATGTTCGTTTTCTCTGCTAGTATCTGTGAATTCCAGTCACTCAAAAGAAGTTTGAAGCGGCACAGATTCACTTCTGTTTCATGATGCAGCAGTTGCCGCCTCCTGAAGTTCTGCGCCATCAAGGAGCAAATAACTTTCCCCTTTATACTCAGATCATCGTTCCAGGTTCACCACAGGATACTTCTGGGTTTTGTTTCATAGCATTTTGTTCAAGATTATTCATATTTTGCTTCTCCCATTTCCCATTCCACTAGCTCTTCTTTCCAAGAGAAACTCAAAGGGACATTGCCACAACTGGGGCCTCCAGAACATCTCTTGCCAACTATATTGCGCCTCGCTTTGAATGACAGTGTTTTGAAAGTAGTCTGAATACACTTTAAAAATATTTTTATTTACTTTGGAGTCTGTGGAAAAGTTCATTTTATTATTTTAATCAAATGAGACTGTGCCAAGAGGTACTGAGCCCCACAAACGTCCCCCCCGCCATGCTTTGCCAGGGTTCCATGGAAAGCTGCCCAGCCTCTAGTCTAGGGGGACCCCCACAGCCTTACAGCCAACAAGCAGCTGCCATAGGCAAACACTCTTTATCATATGGTTGCCAATCTCCAGGTGGTGGCTGGAGATCTGGGATTACAAGTGTTCTCCAGCTGACAGATCATTTCACCTGGAGAAAAGGGCCACTTTGGAAGGTGGATTCTATGACATTATACCTCGCTGAAGCCTTCCCAAACTCTGCCTTCCTCAGGTGTCCCAACTCTCCAGGTATTTCTCAACATACAGGTGCCTTAAGGTGCCTTAAGGTTCTTGCCTGTCACATTTTTTCAAAAATTCTATTTATTTAATTTAAACCTTTTTTATTAAAAAAAAATCAGTAAAGACACAAAACATTGCTTACTGATTTTCAAATAAAAAATCCCTAACTCTGGTGTGAACTGCCACCAGCAAGTGGTCTACCAAAACTTGGGGTGAGTCCACGCTGACTCCCAACTTGGCAATCACTACTGCTGGCTTCACACCTGCCCCTTCAGTTTATCAGTCAACATCATTTAGCTAAATTGAAGCGACCATCCAATTCCATTGTCTACATACACCTCACGACCTAAGAAGTTGCCTTTTCTATAATTACTCTGCGAAACCTGTTCAATCACAACCACTTTGTTAACTTCATATAAGCAAGCTGTGTCTATCAGCTTGGATCAAACAATGCAAAGTCATGATTTATTTTAACTACGGTACAAGTAATTTGTGAAAGCTGCCAGAAAATTGATTCCTTTGAAATGTGCTGGAAGAAAGTTTTATGGACACCACGGACTGCCATAAAGACAAACAAGTGGATTCTAGATCAAATCTCTCTTGAGCTCTTCCTAGAAGCTGAAATGACTAAACTGAGGCTACTGTGCTTTGGTCGTTTTATGAGAAGTCAGGAGTCACTGGAAAAGACAACAATGCGAGGGATAGCTGAAGGTAGCAGGAAAAGCGGAAGAACCAACATGAAATGGATTGACTTAGTTAAGGAAGCCATAGCCCTCAGGCTTTTTAACGACAGGACATTTTTGGAGGACATTAGTTCATAAAGTTGCCACAAGTCAGAAGCAACTTGGCCACAATTAACATACACACTCAATTTGTAAAACCAGGATTTGACTTTCACATTAAAATCTTGCTTGCTGGAAATCCTGGTTTACCATAACAACTGGTTTATTTCGCTTTGTCGCTTCCTTTGCTGAGGCTGAACTGGTATCCTGGCCTGCACTGGGGAGCAGGCAGGACCAGGGAAGAAGTCAAGATGTCTGTATTGTCTGTGTTGGGGTGTCTGTGTTGGGGTGTCACATGAAAGCGTACTTAAGACTAATAAACCAACACCAAACTGTACTTTCAGATAGTGACTTGGATACCATGGAGGTTTTGGCAGATGTAAGGAAATGTTCACAAAGTCCTCCCTCTCACGGCAGTCTTCCAATGCCCTCCACTCATTCCTGGAGGTCACCTTTCTCCAAGGAAGGGTATGAGGGGTATTTTTGCCTGCATGGAGAGTGTGGCAAGAAGAAAGTAGTACTCTGTGGATAGACACCTTTCCTTCCATGAAAATGTTCTGGGAAATCCAAGCTGAAGGCTATGCAGCTTACTGGAAGCCTGGGGGGGGGCGGTCACCATTTGGGCAGAGGTGTAGCTCCAAGGAGACAGGGGCCAATGCACCAGGCGCGCACCCCTGTGGGGGCGTTCTGGAGTGGGGCGGGTGCGGAGGATGCACCAGTGCACTGGGCGCTTTCCCCCCTTGCTATGCCTCTGTATTTGGGTGCTGGGTTTGCTTGAGCCCTTTGTTGGAAGCAATTGCTAAATGATTCCGACACAGTATAACATTAAGTTATTAACCTGATTGTATTTCTCAAAGCATCCTGCATAGAGAAAAATCCTATGAACATGTTCAAGCATGCATGTTTGTGCTTTTGCTCTAAGAGCTATAATTCATGTATTAGATGCACTGGGTGGTTGAGAGGGTCAGTGTTGCAGATCCAGATCTCCCATTGCTATCCAGATCCCCCATTTGCTACATCATTACAGGTGCCAAAAAGGACTGCATCAAAAACTCTGTAATTATATAGAGCAAAATTGCTTTGGACAAGACACAGCTTGTCATGCTGAGAAACAGACAGTTTCCAAGGGAAAGATCTGGCAAGCAGTGTCCTCTTTGGCTCCAGTGGAGCGTTGTGGCCTTGTGCTTTCCTGTCTTTCTGGATCAACAAAGGCTTTGTGATTCCTGTATTGCTTGTTGTCTCTGTAACTCTGCCTCAAGCAACCCCCCCCCCCCCAATGTAAACAAACACACAAGTGATACAGCAGTATCGCCAACAAAGGATATGATCCAATCACAGTTGAACACATCCCAATGGGAGAGATTTAAACTGTGCATGATATGCCTGTTAAAATCAATGGGACATGAAAATTTGAACTTTAAGCAAGAACTTTAACTCAATGCGACAGGAACTTTGCTTGGATTGTTCCCGATGTGTGTGTGTGTTTTAGAGAGTGGTGAATTTATTCAGCTGTTTCCTGCAACATTCACCATTCCTGCACACTTTAGTATGCAATTTCTTATTACCCAGTCCTGTGTGGTTCATTTGCTCTTTTCCATTGTATGATCATTCCCTTCTATCCCTTCTCTTTCCCAGTAAATATATTGGGAAGTTGAAGGTTAAGGAGGAAAATAATATAATTATTAATAAAATTAATCCAACATGCATAGTTCAAGTAATGAGCATTCTTGTTACATCTAAACCAGGGTGCCAACCTTTTGTTAAAGGACAGCTACTTTTGAATAATAAAAAATATCTTGAACAACTTCCTCATAGTAGGTTACCAAGTTTTGCTCTGGAAACCAAACAAGGACTTGGAAGCTCTCAGTTAAGCAGCACAGAGGAGAAACCCTATGATATACAAGCTTTAAATAAAACAATTTTTTAAAAATGTTTTAAAAATTGCAATCTTTTCCTGGGTCTTCTAGGGGATGGATGAGGAGCAGCCAAGTGAGCTACCTGAAAATGCCTACTTGATTCAATACAAAGGCTGATTCTGCATGAGCCAAAAACAGCAGTGTGAAAATGGTGTGAAAACAGTATAAACCCTTTTACACCGGTTTAAACCCTTTTACACCATTTTCCCACCATTTTCACACTGCTGTTTTTGGCCCATGCGGAATCAGCCAAAGCTTTTAGTCAAGCAGGAGAGAAGAAAAATCCCATGAAATAAAAGAGTTTTCTTTAAGCAGCCTAGTGCATTCCGCCTCCTCCCCCCCCTCCCCCCCCCTGCACAATATTTTCCTGGATCATCGGAGGCCACAGGCTACTTTGTGGAAATTGTCAAGCTCCTGTGAGCTCACAAGCTGCAGGTTGAAGACCGGTCATCTAACCCATGTCCAAAAGCAACAGAACAATGTCAAGTTCAGTTTATTTTAATGTATTTTAGAAACTTTTCACAATTGTTTTGTTACTCTTTCATACAACCAATATGTTGATAATATTTGCATTCTATATTTACATCTATAAAGCATCTTGCTGATGAAAGACTGAAGTATGTCCCTAGCTTTTTCCAGGATGGGTGGTGTGGATGTCCCCATAAAGACAAAACCTTTGGGTGCGTTCTAATCTAAGATGGGACAGAACTGATGAAGCTACCTTTCCGAAATTTCTTTTGACCTGGTGGTGACTCCTCATTTGCTTTTATGCGCAGTGAAAGTTTATTCAGTTGGATCCTATTTACTACTGGCATAAGATTCTATGCATTACTGTTGGCATAGGATCCTGTGCACTGCTGACATAAAAGACTGACAAAATCAGGTCATTTTCCTGCCTTCCCCTAGCAGCCTCCTGCAATTACCACAAAGTCATGTGGCACAAATAGCTGTAGAAGGAAGGAAGGAAGGAAGGAAGGAAGGAAGGAAGGAAGGAAGGAAGGAAGGAAGGAAGGAAGGAAGGAAGGAAGGAAGAAGCAGACAAATTCAGCCATCCTGCAAGGGTCTGGCTTAGCTAAAGAAGACAGTGGGGCTACATTAGTAAAAAAGTCCCCCTCCTCCCTGCATCTGTCCTGTGATTTCTAGTATGGTGTAATGGTTAGGAGTGGAGGACTTTGATCTGGAGAACCAAGTTTGATCCCTTACTCCTCCATGTGAGCATCATGCTCTAATCTGGTGAAGTGGGTATGCTTTGCCTGCAGCGGTGATGTAGTGGTTAAGAGCAGGTGAACTCTAATCTGGAGAACTGGGTTTGATTTCCTGCTCTGACACTTCAGCTGTGGAACTAGATTAGACTGTGCACTCCAACACATGCTAGCTGGGTGACCTTGGGCTAGTCACAGCTTTTTGGAGCTCTCTCAACCCCATCCACCTCACAGGGTGTTTGTTGTGGGGGCAGGGAAGGGAAAGGAGATTGTAAGCCTCTTTGAGTCTCCTTACAGGAGTGAATGAGGGGTATAAATCTAAACTCTTCTTCCTTCACAGGAAGCCTGCTGGGTGACCTTGGGCTAGTCACGGTTCTCTCAGCCCCATTCCACCTCACAAGGTGTCTGTTATTGAGAGGGAAAGGGAAGGTGATTGTAAGCTGTTTCG
Organism: Sphaerodactylus townsendi; assembly: GCF_021028975.2. Lineage (NCBI taxonomy): Eukaryota > Metazoa > Chordata > Lepidosauria > Squamata > Sphaerodactylidae > Sphaerodactylus > Sphaerodactylus townsendi. Next base: position 112,021,432 of record NC_059429.1, read on the forward strand.
AGACTCCTTAAAGGTAGAGAAAAGTCTTCTCCTCTGCTTCTTTTTGTTCACCCCATTTTCCAAATAGGGGTGTGCAGTTTTTTTCTCAGTATTTTTTGGGTTTGAGTTTTATAATCCCGTAATTTTAAAAAAACCCTGAAAAAAGCCAAATTCCCATGTCAACTTTTCAGGTCTATTAAAACCCGAACCCAAAAAAAACAGTCCACTTGAACAAAACAATCCACAAGGAACTGGGAGGCAGCAAATGCAGAGTTGTTTTCTGAGGCTGCTGATGCTCATTTTGATCAGTTCCCAAACACAGCCACATGGTGGCAGCAAACTCTCACTATCTGCTTTAACACGAGAGCCAAATTGCCAGTTTTATATAGCAGCAGCCTTAAATTGTGTTTGTATACTCTGCTAATATTACATCACCCCCAATGGGCCGACCTCTTTCCTCCACCCAAGCTTAGTTTTTCTGTCTGTCTTTCCCACATAGGCTGGGTGATGCAGCTAACAATTAAGACAATTAAAGCCAGACTTAAACTAGGAAATGGCTCTTTTTTTATAATATTTTTCATCCAGTGTGAAAAGCGCAAAGCACTGCTATGTAAACTGCTCAGTAACTGAGGCTAGTCTCAAATCCAGCAAGGTGAATGCTACATTCAATATTCCCAATATGACCAACTTATATTAGTTGGATTCCAACAGTGGAGAGGGTACGATTAAAAAAGAAATAGTTGTAGATGACTGACAGCCCCATCCCAAGTGGGGGGGGGGGGAGCAAATCCACCACTGGGAACAGTGGGGTGGCCACACTGACAGATTCACCCTCTCTCGGGTATTTACCTGGTGGAGGGGCGAAACCACTGCTGTGTGGCTGCTGCAGTCCCTGAAGCCTCATTTGTCAGCTCCCTTCCAGTCTTTGCTGGTGTTGCCAATAGCGAGATTCAGCCCACTGGGGCTTCTCAGAGGTGGAGAGACTTTTTGTCTTCCCCACACAACCGGGAATCCTTTTTGAGGGCTGGGCACCTGACACCACCAGCTGGGCACCTGACACCACCCTAGGACAGCAGGTAAAGGTGCTTTGTTAACTTGCTGGCAGATGGGTGGTGGTTCTGTGGCATTTTTGAACCACTCTTCCTGTAAAAGAACTCAACCAGTAAGATACCAAAGGAGGTTGTCAGCAGACTAGGTTAACCAAAATGGTTGATATCAAAAAGGAGCACTGTTATGCCTAGAGAGGCCAGCCTTGGTGGCAAAGGAGAAAGGGGACTTTCCACATCTCCTGTGGAAAAAAAGAGAGAAGGGCTACAGTCCAACTTGATTAAAGCCAAGGATTTTAGGCAAGGCAGAATCCCCCCTCTCTATATAATCCCCTTACACACTTAAACTTTGCATCCATGCATGCATACCAAAAATGTGTTCAAATTTCACAGCATATGCAATCTTTCCTTCCCTCTTTCTTAATCTTTCTCCATTGTTTTGTCAGCAATTTAGCGGGGGGGGGGGGGGGCAATTAAGTTGTATAAGGGGTTATATAGAGAGGGTACAAAACATTATAAAGTACAAAACATAAAAATCATAAGTTGAGAAGGTTTCTCCATGAGAACATTTATAGCATGAAAAACAAATTATAATTTAAACAAGAGAACACTGTACACATAATGGAAGGTCACTCCTTACCTTTTGGGTAGGTAGAGGTGTCCCTCCTAGAAGCCAATCTAGTTCTTGGCTGCTTGAGCTGGAGTCCAGGATGGCCCCCAATCTTGGATCACCAGGAGTTCTTTGAAACTACCCACCAGGCCCAGCTGCTGCCACCTTTGCAGTTTTGAGGGAGCTAGGCCTTGGTGCCACACCACCTCCAGTGGCAGGGAACAGGCACTGTAGGATAGAGCTGTAGATAGCTACAGCTGCTTTAGTGGTGTTGGTTACTATGGCTCACCAAAAGATAAAAAACAGTAACTTCCTTCACCATATGGCCTACGCACTAGGACCCAAGCGAAGCATTAGAAAACAAAGAGTTCGGCCTGTGGGAAATGAAGTTACAAGTTTATCTTTTGATGAGACAGAGTTTAGTAACTCCTTGGATGCTGGATCACTCAAGGCCCCGAGAAAACAGTTCCATTTTGCCTTACGGGCATATGTTGTACAAGTTGATCAGGTTCCCTGACCCACTCCAAAATTTGGGTTGGACCCTATAAACACAGAATAAGGTAAAAGCATTTTTGTCATTAGGGTTTTCCCTTTTAACGTGACCAGCTCCCCTCGTTCTTAATGAGTTCATACTTTGTGTCACTGCTGCATTATCAACATGATGGCTGGGGTTGAAGTCGTTTTACCTCACAGAGGAGGCCCAAGGAATTTATTTTTTAGCCCTAAACTTGCAGCCTAAACTGGTGAATGTATTTTAAACCCAGGCTTCTCGGTGGCTCAAAAGCAGCTTCTGTAAATGGCGCAGCTGTCTTTTGAGACTTTCTGCTTCCCTTTCCCCCCTGAGATCACCTCAGTGAGAGGAAAGAGGTATACACATGAACACAGGTAAGGATCCACAAGAAACCTCATTCTCCCCACCTCTGATTCCTCCCCTCTCCCCCTTCTTTTCTGTCTCTTGCTCTTTCTTTCCTCCTCCTGCCACTCCTTTTCTTCATCTCTCTCTCCTCCCTGCCAGTCACTTTCTCCCCTCCCCCATTCATCACTCTGTTTCTGCCTGTCACGCTCCTGGCCTTCCACCTGCTTCCTCTCCCCACTCACAAAATCAGCAGCAGCGGTACTCCCAGCCCTCCCGCCTGCTCCCCCCATAGTAGCAGTGGTGGCAGCAACTCTCCTGGATGGATCTCCCAGCTGCAGAGAGCAATCAAAGCAGCCTACATTAGTCCCCCCCCCCCCTTTTATCAGGTTAGACTGAAAGTATGTGACTGGCTCAAAATCCCCCAGTGAGCTTCAATTGAATGCTACGCAAAATGGGCTTTCCTAAGGTGACTGCCGTGGAACAACAGGTGGTATAAAGCCCATGGCCAACCTGTCAACATGTATTTCTGGCCCAGCAATTTGCCTGGATGTATTGTCAAAGGCTTTCACGGCCGGAATCACTAGGATGTTGTGGGTTTTCCGAGCTGTATGGCCGTGTTCCAGTAGTATTTTCTCCTGATGTTTCTCCTGCATCTGTGGCTTCAGAGGAATTTGAATTAACACTGGCTTTCCTCTGAAGGTGCCAGCCACAGATGCAGGTGAAGCATCTGGAGAAAATACTACTGGGTGCATCTGGGAAGAACAAAATTTCAGCAGTGAACCTGCAGTGGAAGTGCATGCAAGACCTACCAAGGTTGGGCTCAGGGATAGAGTTTGGTTGCTTTGTTGCCTTATTTTATTGTTGCTGCTTTTTAATTTTGCTAATTTGAAAAGCCATCGTTTTTACATCACACTGACTTGTGCCCAAACCAATCCCCCCTCCCCTTCTCATAGTGCCTTTAAAAACGTACTTAAAAGATGCTTTATTTTTCAAAGCACAGAACACATTTACATTTGAATTACCAGGCAGGGTGGCTCTTGTGTGTATTTGTGCATAGCCCAAAGCTAGGTGCATGGCACCATTCAAACCAAAAAGTGTTTTCTGCCCATTACTTACCCTTCATACCCATATTCTTGAGACACTTCAGCAGACGTGCCCTCCGTTTCTTACCTTAGATCAGCAGTCTAAAAGTTAAGTGAACTCAGTTTTGACACAGCTGTGGAACTTGAGAGGATCTCCTGTAGCAGTGGTTCTCAACCTTCCTAAGCCATGACCCTTTAATACAGTTCCTCGTGTTGTGGTGACCCCCAACTCTAACATTTATCCATTTTACAGATGGAGAACACTGATGCAGAGAGCCTTAGGTGACCCCTGTGAAAGGGTCATTCGACCCCCAAAGGGGTTGCAACCCACAGGTTGAGAACCGCTGTCCTATAGCCCATGTTTATCCAGTTTTAGGCCTCAAGCAGTTTTAGGTCTCAAATCTAAGAGGTACAGTTTAACATGCTATACTTTGTTTGGTCCAGGGTGGTTTTTACAGTGTATAGTTTAACATGCCGTATTTTGTTTTAAAGTTGTGGGATTGAACCAAGACACCCCCCCCCCCAATGTCTACTTCCTGCTGGTCCACCTCCACCACCACACTGGATGCCATTCTGGTGGGTCTAGCAGGTCTCAGAAATGCCTTTTCAGAAAAAGGAAGGCAATGCTGCAGAAAAGCTGCATGGGAATGGTTTATTATGCAAGCGAGTGCCACTGGTAGATCTCTGGATCCAAGCTACTATTTTGTTACTTCTTTTAATGAACCACCTTGCATCCCTAATGGGGGAGGGGAGGCGTAGTTGATAAATCTAAGAACAGAATAGCTCACATTATCCTCCCCATCCAGGATAACTACTCACTGCTCAAAGGTATATGATAGTGAATGCACTCTGTCCTACCAAAGAACAATGTTACATTATACAGTCCTACATGCGTTCTCATAGCATGGGGTGGTTGCAATTTTCCCAGGACGCAATGTGTGATGCACACATGAAGCTACCTTACACTGAGTCAGACCCTTGGCCTGTCAAGGTCAGTACTGTCTACTCAAAATGGCAGCGGCTCTTGAGAAACCCAGGTGGGCTGCGTTACAGCGGAAGAGCCTCTGCTTTGTATTCATAAAGTCCCTGAGGCTCTTCCACTGTATCACAGCCCCTGGCAATAGGAGACAGACTAGGTGAAAACATGAACAATGTCTTCTGTCCTTGTGCGTGCCAATGGATTGATCAATGGAGCTACCAACCAGCATCCAGGTCAAGCAGAATTGCGAAGTGTTGAGAACAGAATATGCAAATGTGGCTCTCTACCAGAAAAGGGAAATGCAAAACGAGCTGAGTTTTTTCCCCTCTAGAATAATTTAAATTTTAAAAAACCAAAAGGAAAGCCTTGAAAAAAGGTCAGAACTCCCAAAGCGCAGGGTGTCACCTGGTTTAGTCGCAGAGAAACACAATAATCAAAAAAGATATTTAGTTTAATACAAATTTTATACAAAGAAAATGTGAAAAAATACTTCCATATGCTAAAAGCAATTATGCTTCACAAATAAGGCCAGCTAGGCTATCTTTGACACAACCGCAATTCACAAATATTCTGCTCTTGATTTTTTTTTCCTTCTAGGTTTTTCCTTCCCTCTAATGTGTGTACTAGCTGGAGACTGTACAAACTGCATCCTTTATAAACAATGGGAGAAATCAACATGACTAAAATGTACAACAAAATGTACTGGAATGATATCATACAATTAGTTTTCTCATATACATACATCACCTTTGCTTTGTTCAATGCTTTTGTATACACAACATACAAAATGGTACTACCGTATAAGTGTAACAGACAGCGTTTTCATGGGTTAATTTCTCTCTCGTACTGTACTGTTTCATGCTTACATAAAAACAAAAATTCCATAAGACATGCTCTAGCCCAGCATCAATGTCCTTTGCCCACATTTCTTTTAGTAATGAGTCCTCTCTGTGTCTCTAGTTCTTGTTCCCTTTGAAAAGAATTTCAAAGTCCTTTGGATAGATTTTCTTAAAAGAAAAAAAACAGGGAAACATCTAAAAGGGAAACAAAAAACAAAACAAAACAACCTTTTTGTCTTCTCTGGAATTATTATTATAACACCAACAACTTTGTATCCAGCTTTCTACCTCCCTTCTCTTAGCGTTAATGACATTTAAAATCTTTTTTTTGTAAACAATCTCTCTCATTTTAAATATGCAACACAAAATATGCCCTTTTACATACTTGAGGACCGAAGACGGGAAATTCCTAATTCAACAAATTTTTAACACGGCCAGTCCTAGCATGAGTTGCACAAACAGCTGTGCAGGCATTGCTTTCATTTCCAAAGGCAAATTGAGTGGTTCACAGTCCTTCTTAGATCCTAAACAGGAAGAATGATTGATGTGCAACTGCAGTTCCCAGAAGACCATTTCTCTTGCTGGTGTTTGTGATTTAACCTTTCCATCACCAACTTCCAACACTCCTCATACACTGAAGTCAATACAAATATAAAAAGGAGATGGTACTCTTAACATCATCCACAAATTGTACATAATTTACAACAGAAGCATAGATTTACCAGGGATCTTAATCAGTCCGCAAAGCTTTTTAAAGCCAAGGCTAATGCTTTACATTAATGTAGTGTAATTAAACGCTTTGTACACACGTACAAAGCTAAAAGTCTGAACCTTTGAGGTTAATCCAAAGGACTGTAGGGATTTTTCTTTCACATTTCTATTACAAGGATTATTATTTATTCCAGCAGTCGCCGGGACTCCTTTGTTAGTTGTTAGACTCTTCGTACTTGGACAGGCATTGTTGTCTGAACATACTGGACTCCCGTTCTCATTGCCACAGTCCCAGCTGTAGGGCTGACTACCACAGGAATGGTCTGTGGGTTAAAACCAAAACAGAAATACACATTATGTCAGATATCACAAGCACATAGTCACAGAAATTTACAAGTGCTTACCAAGAGAAGTCTGAGAAATATATTAGAAGATATATACTTAGAAAATGCAACAATATAATTGTATTAACGATATGCAGAGTGCAGGAGGATATGTACTGCTATTGTAAATACAATGTTTTAAACAGCAGTGAAAGTACTACATGTAAGTATCCTTCCAATACATTTGCAAATAATCCATTAACAGCAAAGTAATCTAGTAACAGTAATATTTTTCAGCTGCCATGTTGCTCTGCTGCCACAAAATCAAATGAGAGTCTAATAGCACCTTAAAAACCAGCAGAATTTATTCCAGCATTAGCTTTTGGGAGTCATAGCTCAGCATTGTCAGTCTTTAAGGACTTATAGAATCATACAGCTGGAAGGGGCCACAGAGATCATCTAGTCCAACCCCCTACTCAATTCAGCATCAGACTAGACCAGTGGTGGCGAACCTTTGGCACTCCAGATGTTATGGACTACAATCCCCATCAGCTCCTACAATTGGCCATGCTGGCAGGGGCTGATGGGAATTGTAGTCCATAACATCTGGAGTGCCAAAGGTTCGCCACCACGGGACTAGACACTAGAGCATCCCAGACAGCAACTGCCAACGAGGCAGCTGGTTCCACTTGGCACAACTCTTACAGTAAAATTTCCCCCCTAATATTAAGTCTGAACCTTTCTCCCCATAATTTATACCCATTATTGCGAGTCCTATCCTCTGCTGCCAACATGTGGCAGCCCTTCAGATAACATGAAGAGACCAATCATGTCCACCCTCAATTTCTTCTTCTCCAGACTAAACATTCCCAGGTCCCTCAGCCTTTTCTCATAGGCCTTGGACAATATTAATAGGCTATCCTCACACCTAAAAATACAATTGTTTCATTATTTAAAGCACATATGAACCCAAATTAGCTAGAAAAGGTTATAAATTAGGGTCCTGAACTTCAAAGCCCCCCCCCCCCCCCAATTCAGCCATCAGGATAATTTCAGGAGTTTACAGAATGTTTATCAAGAGCCCTTCCAATGAATAACGTGAAGGTCAAGAATAAAACTTGAACATTGAATAATGATGTTTATACAAAATTTCCAGTTAGGCATATGCGAAGTTAAAATTCCAATTCAGAATGTTTTGAAGAGTCTCCATACCAATTAAGGGCTGCAACTTCTGCAAAGCATTACATATATTTTTAAAAAGACTAACTAGACTGCAGAATTGGTATGTGAATTATCTAAATGGATTTTTAAAAGGTTCATCTTCAACACAATAAATTCACTCAGCGTTTTGCTATATTTGGTAGTCACTGATCAAATGATCAGAGAATGATGTCATCAGGGAGTAGTTTGGTCATCGCTCTGTCTCTACGAGTGGAACTTGCTCGTGTCTCGGGGAAATCAAGCTACCATGGAAATAGCGATTTTGTATTGTCGGAGGCTTTCACGGCCAGATTCAACTGGTTGTTGTGGGTTTTCCAGGCTGTGTGGCCATGGTATGGTAGATCTTGTTCCTAACGTTTCACCTGCATCTACAGAGGTGTATCACAGAAATAAGTCTGTTACACACTGTGTCCAGTGAGAAGGGAATGTTTAGTAGGGTATATATTGTCCATGTCCCAGGGTGGGGAACTAATCAGTAAGTGTTTGGGTGAAACTTGCTATGCAAAGGTGTGGTTGACTGCATTGTATTGTGGGTGGGGGTTTTCAGTCCAGGAAGTGCTTCACATCTGCATTCCCTGCAGCAGCAACAGTCTTAGTGAATGCAAACCCTGTATCTGGGTGGACACAGACACAAAGTTTGCATTCACTGGAGTGTTGTGTGGTTTCCGGGCTGTATGGCCCGTGTTCTAGTAGCATTTTCTCCTGACGTTTCGCCTGCATCTATGTCTGGCATCTTCAGAGGATCCTCTGAAGATGCCAGTCACAGATCTTCTGAAGATGGCAGCCACAGATGCAAGTGAAACGTCAGGACAAAATGCTACTAGAATACAACCATACAACCCGGAGACCACACAACACCCCAGTGATTCTGGCCATGAAAGTCTTCAACAGTACATTCACTAAGACTGTTGTTGCTGCAGGGAATGCAAATGTGAATCACTCCTTGGACTGAAAAACCCCACCCATAATACAATGCAATCAACCACACCTTTGCATAGCAAAAACACTTACTGATTGGTTCCCCACCCAGGGATGTGGACAATATATACCCCACTAAACATTCCCTCCTCACTGGACACAGTGTGTAACAGACTTCTCTCTGTATTGTCGAAGGCCTCCACAGCCGGAATCACTAGGGTGATTCTCTCTCTGTGGTACACCTCTGAAGATGCCAGCCACAGATGCAGGCAAAACATTAGGAACATGATCTACCAGACCACTGCCACACAGCCCGGAAAACCCACAACAACCAATAGCTATTTTGTTCGCATCAATATCGGATAACCAGACATATACTGCTTCTTATCATATATAGGGCCAATTTTTGGCTATCATTGCTAAAAATCTTGGGTAGACTATTTTCCATAAATTACCCTAACTCTCTATAAAATACTGAACACTTTTTGAAAGCAAACACTACAAGTGTACCTAAAAACCTAAAACGTTATCATTCGAAAGTGCCAGTTTTTGTGTTCTAAACTTGATTCCACATCAAGTTTTATTGAATGTCCATAAATCCTAATGCTATGTATGAGAACAATTTTGCTGCTTCCTCTCCCATCATCTTATAAATGTCTCTCATGCTTGGACATTATGCCACAGAACAGTATAACACCAGTAGATCTAAAGCAATCTGATGCCAATATGAAACTCACAGCACAATCCTGAGGAGAGGCCATGAAAGCACTTAGGCAGCTAACTAGCCACTATATTGGTCCATCTCAGAGACAGGCCAGCATTGTACCCCATTGCTGTTACACAACAGCCAGTCAGCAGTACACTGACACTGCAGACCCCTGCCAGATCATCACCAGTGCAACCCTCTGAATGGGTGAAGGAAGCGTAGGCAGAATTAGGTGGGCCCTTAGGCCACCTCAACCCCTGGATACACCCCTCAGCCCAGCATAAAATCACACTATCAAAAAATACAATGTGACCCTTAGGCACCTGCACAAAGGGGGGATGCCCCCTATCCCAGAAGGCCTGATGTATGGGGGGCCACATTCAATCACCCCGCTCCTAATGGCAGTCAAAATCCCCTCCCTGCACTGTTGCAGCTCCAACACCCCAGCGCTATGTAAACCTGAGCCAGGATGCCCCATAACAGGACAGCCTGTCCAGTACTCCTGGTTCAATTAGGGTCTGAGGTAGGCAAAAGTTTTTGACCTGACCTTTTGTCCCTGCAAAAGGGGGAAGAGGCCAATCCAGTCAATGAGCTCTCCAGACAGTCATCATTTTGGCTGAGATACTCCTTCACAATCCCTTCGGGCTGCACCATTGTACCCTAGGACATCAGGGACGCAGTGGAGTACGGGGCAGCATGCCTTTTTTGCATCTAAATTATTGGCCCCATGATTAGGTTGTTGATCTTTAGTTTGGGAGATGAAGGTTTGAGTCTAGCCTCTGCCTTCCCCTCTATTTTTGGAGCAAGCATGGAGTAAGGATGGCTGCATATTGACAGCACTCCTGCTTCGAACCACACCCTTCTCAAGAGATAGGTTCTCATCTGCTATGTGGATGTTCTCCTATGGGCCATGGAAAGACACCCCAACCATGCGCTTCTGGTGGTGTAGTGCTGTCATTGAATCTTTTCTCCTTGTCCTTGGACACTCTACATGGGTGTCCCTCCATATGGTATTGAGGGGAAGTGGCTGTATCAGCAAGCCATGATTATCTTTGCAACTACATGCCACTCAGATGAATGCCTCTGGGTACTACTGCCTGCTTGGTGGGGTTGCTATGGACTCATGGGCTCAGTATGTGGTCTGCACCTTTTGGGATACGGGAATATGCAGGTTTCCTTCCCCCCTTGTGGAATGTCCATAGGGATCAGATGAGGGCAGCTGGCAGCCACCCCTGCAGTAGCCCTCAGGATTGGATTGTTAATGTACATGCTGCATTCAATATGGAAAAACAATCATAAAACAATGTGATAGGAATGGCAGAAATTCTCTCAAGGTCCTTCGTATATTTACCTTTTCAAATGAACCTGCATAAGCGAGCTAATGTCATAAACACACAGTCGGAGTGAATGTGGTTCCCTCATGTTAGAAGTTCAGTGTAGCACCAGCTTAGTAAAGCAAGCTGTGGATCAATAGTAAAAAAGCCAAAAAAGGATCTCAACCCAAACTAAGCTTTCTTTGCCACTCTGAAAAGTGATAAAGCTGTCAGATTCGGAGGTCACACATAATGAATAATGTACAATAAAAACCCACCTATTAGGTTTCCTAAAAAAATAATTCCATCTTCTATTTGCCACAAGTCCCTCAAGTGGCAAAGAAAAGTTCTCAAATGTTAGACTCCTTAAAGATTACAAAATAATAAAACTGGCTGAGGTACCAGACTAAAAATGATACAATATCCTTTATCTGTTTATTTCAACTACCTGAAGTCTAATGAAGGTTTTTTGTTCTGTTTTGCTTTGTTTACTTCCCCAAGGGTGGGGTGGGGGATTCAGAGTTCGTTCTTGGTAAGAACTCTATGCTGAGCATGAAAGCTAAGTTTTGGGGACTGATGGAAGCTGAAGAGATGGAAGCTCTGCCTAACATATGGTAATCACACAATAGACAGATGACTTAAGGGATTGTAAATGGGCACAGAATAGGATCCTAATCCTGATGCCAACATCAACATTTTTCTTCTCAGTAGTCTCACTGTCCTAAGGCATATTGGCAACTCCACAAAGCTGGAGCATACATTCACCACATAGGTTTTTTTATTCAATGTAAACTTGGACACTTACTGTCAAACAGAGATTCATTGCAAACTAGGAGGAGGGATTATATATTTGCAATGATGGATACACAGGAAGACAGCTGAAAAAGTAGCTAGCTAGATACTGTAGACTTGGGATTCTTGCCTGGCCCCATGGCAGAATGTATGGGATGAGGGAGATGGAATGTTGGGACAGCAAAATAAGGCATTTTGCAATGCAAACTTGAGATCTGAGACCAGTGAATTCATATCCTGATAATAAAAGCAGACAACCCCACCCCACCCCAAATAGTGTTTTAATGCCAAGAGCAGTACTTACAATTGTGGGTTGAGTGGTTGGAATATAGGTGGTGGTCTGCGGTACCTGGACCAGTTTTATAGGCTGGCTGCTTGTCACACCTGTTGCTATCTGCAGAGGCAGCACAGGTAACCTCAGTGAAAGGTTCAGTTTTTACATACAGGCCACCTATTTATTATTATCATCATCATCATCATCCTCATCATAGAAATTTGTCAAATGCTTGGCACGTATTTAAAATTTACATCTCAATGAATTCACAGGTTACATTTTTGTTAATAAAAACAAAATTCAAAATATGAATGTGAGCATGTACACAGATTGATGCATCAAAAAAGTATAAGTATAACAATTGTGTGAAAGCAGTCTGAGATAGCAGACGGTAGATGGCAGATAGCATGACAGTAACGCTAGATTATAGCATACAAAGAATTACTAGCAGCCACTTGGCTATGTTTCCAATTGGCCAGTGAACTCTCGTTAAAGAATACCACTGTTTCTTGAGGTTTTAAAACTGAGCAGTAAGTGGCCACTTAGGTCTTTCCACTCCCTCCAGTATACACTGTTCTTAGGATTTAATAACATATGAAGCCTAGGTGCCAACTTACATAACTTTATGTTCACAAAAAGAATGGGCGCTAAAACTGGTTGTGAATCCTGATATCAGAGAGTGGCTGGCTGAGATGCCATTTGGAAATTAACATACAGGGGAACAAAAAAAATAAATTTCTCTGACATAATGATTTGGGTTGAAGAGATTAAATATGGAGTATGCTAACTAGTTTTATTTGTCTGAATTTCAGGAATGCGATGGCCCTGAACTGGTAGAGAAGAGAGGTCTTGGGCTTGTAATACTGGATAGTTTTGACGTAAATGTTGACAGAATGTGGCAGTGATAAACAAAGCAATCAGGAGAAATACTGAAAAGAAAACAGCGAATACCCTAATGCCCTTGAATGGTGCAGTCTTTTTTGGAGTATGCTGCACAGTTCTAGTCGCTGTTTCTCAAAAAGGTATTTCAGAGTTGGAAAAAGGACAGAAGACGACAAGACCAATGATTAGATGGTGAGAGTGCCTTCCTTGTGATGAGAGGTTAAATAGCATGGGACCTCTCAGTTTACTAAAAGGATGACTAAGGGGGGACATGGTAGAGCTTTACAAAATTATGCACTGAGAGAACTTTCCCTCACTTTCCAGCAACAGTGGAATTTGGAGGCAGCCAACAAAGTTATTAGGAAATAAGATTCAAAACACTCAATGAGTAATTAAGTTGTAGAAATTGTCACTAGAAGATGTAGTGATGGTCAAGTACATATACAATTTTATGGGACTTTAACAGCACTAGGAAGATTGTGAAAGGTAGTCCATCTATGGCTACTAGCCCTGATGACTAAAAGTAGCCTCCACATCCACAAATAGTAAACTTCTGAATACTGGTGCTAGGAGTCTTGGCATAAATGGAGGCCTTGCCCACTGTGCTTTGTTTGTTGGCCCTCCAGGGCAACCCAGTGGCCAATGTGCAAAACAGGAAGATGGATTCAGCAGGTCTTTTCTTCTGTATCTGTTTGATTAACTTTTATTCTGCCCTTCCTCCAAGTAACTCCTCCATTTTATCTCCAAAACTACCCTCTGAAGCAGGTTAGGGTTAAGAAAGAGTAACTGACCCAAGGTCACCCACTCACTTTTATGGCTAGTTAGGATTTGACCCTGGATTTCCATAGGCCTAGTCCAGTGGTGGCGAACCTTTGGCACTCCAGATGTTATGGACTACAATTCCCATCAGCCCCTTCCAGCATGGCCAATTGGCCGTGCTGGCAGGGGCTGATGGGAATTGTAGTCCATAACATCTGGAGTGCCAAAGGTTCGCCACCATGGGCCTAGTCCAACACTCTAACCATTGCACCATGCAGCCTTGCAGTGGTATGAATATGTTTGGTAAAAAAAGTATAACACATTAGCTATACTCTCATTCCTACCATTGGCACAAGAGTCATAGGCTCCACTTTATATGAATTGACCACCTGGATGCAGCCCTAAGAACACTCAGCATTTATTTTAATGAAGCCGCCTTGAGTTCATGACGTGTAAAAAAAAAATGAACAAATAAAAATGTAAAACTGTACAAAGCTGGGGCAACATGAACAACCGTTTCAAAACTGGGCTTTGGACTCACAGCAGCAGAACGGGCCTATTCAGAGCCTATGCAACCTGCATTTCTAAAACCTACAGGGGAGAAATGCTAATAGGCCATGATGACGGACCAGAGCTGTCGCCAAATATGTCCTGAAACTCCATGTAACTTCTTTACAATAGGATGGAAGGAGGGAGCAGCCCCTCCCCCACAACCCACCTGGAGACTGTTTGGATCTACTCTTCCAAAAAAATGTCCCTACTCTCCTCCTGACACACTGCCAAGGTAACTGGAGGGCAATGATTTACTAATTTAACACAAAAAAGAGGTTGCAGCATGGAAAGCAATACTCACTGTAACACTCTCCTTGCTCTTTTCTACAGCGGTCTCTTTTTCTTTTGGGGTACTGGCTGTTTCCGCAGGTGCAGGCTGAGCGCTGGAAGCAGGCTGCGATGATTTATTTAATGCCTCTGTGCTAATTTCAGTATCCGTTTCTTGCTGCGTTGCAGTGGCTAAAAGAAAAGCAAATAAAATGTCAGCTAATAGTGGGCACCGGGACACGTGCACTCACAAACAGACTGAAAGATAAGCAGCTGAACTGTAATGGTGGTGGATTACCTGACTGGGTGCAGGACTTCATATGTTCTGGCCAGTGAGCTTGCTGGCAAGGATAGTCACAGTAGCTGGTGTTCCAGCAACAGTAGAAGATGGCTTCTTTCTTGCAGTTGGCACACCACTGCTTCTTCTTGGTTTCATCCACCGCTTGCTGCTTTTCCAGCTCCAGTTGCTTCTTCACTTCCGCGATCAAGCGATCTCGTTCCTGCTCTAAGCTCTGTCGCATTTCAGCCATTGTGAGTTCTAGTCAACAGATGGATATTGTGGAGTAAGCAGCAGATCCAATGGTTAAAGAAGAAACTACCTATTAGAATTCAGGTTTAACTCTAGACAGACTTGTGACTTCTGGTTGATGATCCTTTACATTCTAATCATAAATGCTGTATGCGGAGCAATCTGACTGCCTATCTAGTAATTAAAATTCTGTTAAAATAATCAAGGCCACAGTTAATTACCATCAATCAACAGTATACTGCATTATTTTTTTTAAAAAACCCCAAACTGTTTTAATTTATGTTTCAGAAATTAACTTCAGAACTGTCTCAAGACATGAGCAGGACCACAACAGATCCCATCCCGTCCCATTTTCTACTCCTTCATATAAAGGACAGTTTGCACCAACGATGAGTCACAACTGGGATACTGCCCAACCCATTACAAACCCCTCATTTATGTGGTGACAGCGCTGTTATTTGGATATGCATTTTTATACCAAGGTTGTGTTTCATTTCTGAAAGTTCCTGCTGATGTAACCATTGAAGCTTCTCTATTTCAATTCGCAAACGACGAATCTGTAAAATCAAAGAGACAATTAGGGTTGTCACTCAAAGAAAGAACGTGAGCTGATTAACACTGCAGTATTTAATAGACCACAGGTACCATCTCAGAAGAAGCACAGGCCCATTTATGAGTGAGAAGGACAAATCCCTGTCTCTTCTAAGAAGGTGATTGCCATTAATGAATTTTTAAGTTCTTACATTAAAATCTACTATATGATTAATCAGGGACGAAGTTTTAAAGTTAATTTTTTTTTAAATGATGACTAATCTATTAATTATCAGGTTCAAGGTTAAAGTACTAGCAGACAAAGCCATAATTGGCCTAGGGCCAATGCACTTATGGGATCGTCTCTTCTGTTACACCTCCCAACAAACACTTCATTCATCTGGTGAGAATTTACTTGTGGTCTCTGGCCCAAGGGAAGTCTGGCTCACCTTGACCAGGGCCAAGACCTTTTTGGTCCTGGTCCCAACCTGGTGGAAAGCTCTGTCTAGTGAGGCCAGGGCCCTGTGAGATTTAATGCAGTTCCACAGGGCCTGTAAAACAGAGTTGCTCCACCAGACATACAGTTGAGGCAGCAGCAGTATACCATCTAAGCCTGCCTTCCCTCAATTACCCAGCGGTCCTCTTCTGACCTTTCCATTACTCTGATTCCCAATTGATATTGTCTTACTGGATGTTATTTTCATTAGGTTTTTAACTGGAAATTATTGTAGTCTAAATGTTGATTTTATGATATTTATTTATTTATTTATTTATTTTATTTATTGGTTTTATTTATTTATTTATTATATTAGACTTTTATACTGCCCCATCCTCGAAGGGCTCTGGGCGGTGTACAGCATATAAAAATAACAATATAAAATAGTTAAACATTTAAAAGCAGCGATAAAACTAGAAATTTAATTTATGCAATAATCTCAGTAAATAGAGATATAATTAGAGATATATAATTGGCGTCCAGCATTCCAGATTTAAAATTCCCTCTCTCCTGAAAATATACCGCTCACTGGATTTTTTTGTACTGGATTTTTTTGTGTTAATGATCATTGTTGGAAACCACCCCGAGCTCGAAAGGGGGGTGGGGGGAGCAGTATAAAAACTTAATCAAATATTTTTTTTAAAAAAATGCAGCCCTTGAAATAATGTTTAATAAACAGATTACATAGAACTCTAAACTCTTCCAAATTAATCACTGAAAATATACAGGGCTCACAAACTATTGGATTGCTGCTTCTAACGAGTTGATTAAAGCAGTGTTTTCAGAGAAGACGGTATTTAATCATAATAAGTTTTTCCCGTCGTAGTCTGCAAATATCCTCATTAAGATAGTTTGCAGGAATCAACGTGAATGTTATGTTAAAAGTTTTTAAAATCATCTGAGACAGAGCTGAATGCAAGGCTGATATCTGCAACTGTATACAAAATGGAAACAAATGGAGAGAGAAAACACCACTAAACTCAGCCCAAATAAACCTCCCATGCTAATTTATTCTACTTGTAATGGCTAAGTGTTGGACTAGGAGCCAGGAACCCCAGTTTTGAATTTCCACCCTGTTATAGAAGCTTGCTGGGTGACCCTGGGCCAGTCACATACTTTCAGCCTAAACTATCTCACAGGGTTGTTGTGAGGCTGAAAGGGAAGAGAGAAGAACAATGTAAGGTCTGGGTCGCCACTGGGGAGAAAGTTGGGATGTAAATAAAGTAAGTAAATAAATATTAAGGGCAGCAACAAACGGACATTTTTCCTCTCTTACAGGTAATCAGTAATGCAACCCCATGAAGAGGTCAGTCTAAATTCACTGACTTCAATATGTTTAGACTGGAGAACTTCTGCATGGGACTGCCATGTAGGCTTTTAAAAAGAAAATGAAGAGCCACAAAGGAAATTATATCACAATCTTCAAAAAATGTGCCAAGCAGAAAAATAGCACCCTGCGTGAAGAAGACTTTCGGGGATGTTTTTGGCTTGATTATTCTGTGGCATAGGGACCAGGATTGCTACATCTGTTTGCATGAATTAAACACTGGATAGCTTAAGACACACAAGCCTCATTGATGCTGCAAAACTGACTTACAGAAAACAGCTCTGAGAACTCCCTTTAAAGGTCTTTTTCTATTAAAAAGACATCAGGATAAACATGTGAAGCTTTAATTAATAATGACTTGAACACAGAACTCCAGGTAACTTGTACATTCTAACATAGCATTAACACATCCCAAATCCCTTCAAGATTATAAGCAACTGTTTCCAGGATCCAATCAATAATTTTCATAGTGGTTTCATAGCGGCCTGGTGGAACGCTCTTCTTTCTGATGACATCCGGGCCCTGCGGAGTCTGCCTCAGTTCCGCAGGGCCTGTATAACACAGCTGTTCCGCCTTTTCTGCCGGGCCAGCCGGGTATCCCTTTCCTTAGTGTCATTCATGTCCCAGTCTGGTTGCAATGTGCACATCTGTTTTTATATTTGTATGTCCCCTCATAGGTTTTTTGCTATGCTATTTATTGTAACTTGTTTTTAAAGCCTTTTAATGTATATATATTTGTATTATTTATTGTACTATATTGCTTTATATGTTTTTATTGCAAGCCACTCTGAGTCCTAAGAGATTTGGTGGGGTACAAATGCAAAAAATAAATAAAATTGGGTGGCGAGGCAACTTGAAAAGACACATTTTAGATTATGATTAAGTAGCTTTATATTTCATTTTTTAAAAGCCACATGAGGCTGGTGACAACTGATACCAACCTCAGCAATTGTACTTCCGGTGGTATTTTTGGAAAGGTCATTATATATTTCAGTCATTGTTCCTTTTATGGCATCCATCATCTGTCAAAGGGAAAAGAGAAGACAAATATCTCAAAAGGCACACTTCCATCATTTAGAGAACTGCTAACTGGATGAGGAACAGGGATGTCTGATTGTTAAAAACGTAATAATTTTCAAAATTAATTACTGGAAAGCTTACTTGTATTAAAAGCAGGTCACACATAAATGTGAAATAAAAACATATACATTTTTAGTTTTCCATCACATGTTGGAGGAATTGACATCCAGCCTCTGAATACAAATGGTGTAACTTGCTTCATTCTGAGCAGAATTCCAATTGCTAACGATGACCTCTAAAGTCTTGAAAGTCAAAGTCTTGAACCAGGTTGTTAAGCAACATTTGTCCTCATTGAACCTGCTCACTGATTAAGATCTTTTCTTGATTACGTCCCCTTGCCTTCAGAACTTACAAGAGAACTTGCCCCTTAAAAGGACTTACCCAAATTCATCTAGCTACAACCCCATCATTTTATTACTGATAGCTAAAGCCCACCCTATTAACATCTATATCTGGTACAGTCCTGATATATTATTCGCTCTGTTTTATTTTGAGTACTTTAACTTGATCGCTTTTACGGATAAGGTTACCTCATAAGTCATTTCAATAGAGCGGTGGGATTAAAATTTTGATATGAACAGTAATAAATTTTATATATATAATGCTCCCCCACATAAAGAAGTTCATGCATGTAGTAAGCTCCGGAACTGTCACCCCAGGGAGATTTGTCTGTCTTTTTCTGTTACCATTTTCTATGAGTGTGTGAAAACTTTTTTGTTCCATCTGACATTTCCTCAATGATCCATCTTTCCCAACAAGGCTTTAATTGTTGTGTTTATGTTCTGTATGGATTTTAGAGAGCCAACATGATAGGGAAAACCCAGATTCAAATCCTCATTAGCACCATGAAAGCTTGCTGGGTGACTTTGGGCCAGTTATACACTCTCAGCCCTGGCCTGGCTATTATTTGGATGGGAGACCTCCAAGGAATCCTTGGGTCATGAAGTGGAAGCAGGCAATGGCAAACTACCTCCAAATGTCTTTTGCCTTTAAAAAACCTACAGGGTCGCCATAAGTCAGCTGTGACTTAATGGCCCCCAAAAATATTTTAACTTTATTTTTGAGGGTTTTAATGATGCGTGTTTTAGGAGGGTGGTCTTAAAATGGGGGTTTATCATATATATTTTAAATTGTTAGTGGCCTTGGCGATCCTTGTCAGGACAGAAAGATAGGATACAAATCTGACTGATTGATAAATAGCAGGAAAGCAAATGTTAACATATTATTCTGTCCCCAAAATGCTTGTTCATATACAGAGATGCATCAAGAACCTAAGCGTATATGCCCTAAAGTGCTATAATCTAGAATTCAGCCATCATAGAACTTGGCTACGCATTAAATTCTCCACGTGAAAAATAACCGAGTGTAGCCAAATTCTGCCTAAATCAATTCTGACAACTCTTCAAAGCTGGGCAAAGAATGTTGGAGAGGACTGTACAAGGGAGAGGATTGTCCATCAAAAAAAGGGGAAACAAGAACTCTCTCTCAAGCAGGTCTCTGAAGAGGTGAATGTACATTTTATTTATAAACTGGAACTTTTCTCTCTTAGCAGCTCCTTTCTCTGCTCATTCCTACCCAATTCCTAAAATTGTCCATATGTCTAAATTTCTTACATCATGTCATTTATCTCATCATAAATTACAGTTCTATGTTGCATTTTTTTAAAAGAAAAGAAAATGCAACACAGAAAGAGTAGAAGGTCCAAGCTGTTTACTTCACGATTAAAAATCTGAACAAAAATGGGATTACTTACTCATCATCATTGTTCTTCCTGTTGGACTGCCCTGTGTAGTCCCACTATTGGTTATCGTACGCCGGCTGTAACACATGGGGAAACTTTCACAGCAGTATTTTAAACTGGCCACCTATGCACTAAAGAATGATGTTCAGTGAAGCACTTTTTACAGTCTGGCCCATTCATTCATTCTGGAGCACCTCCCATTCATCCTCTGGAAAGCATTTTAGGGTGGACATCTGCTATCCCAATTTATCAACATAATAATGAATGTTAGACTAAAGACAAGCACTTGTCTAAGGCTAACCAGTAAACTTCGGGACCTAGAAACTGGTCCAAGGCTCCGGTTCTTTCCATGGTACCAAAGTACATCACTAAGAAATGCAACTGGCCATGGCTATGGCATCAAGTTTACTGTAGTGAAGTAGTTCCTTAGCTCTCAAACATAAGTATTGATCGGCTTGGTTTGCAGCAGCTTTTATTATCAAAACAGCACCAATTCCCAGCAAACACAGAGGAATCATACTTGAACAGGTATATGCCTGAAAAAGGGGGGAAGAATCCAACAGAAATAATTGCATACTGAATATCAACTAGTGTAATTCAGCACTCAGTAAAATATGCTGGAATCTAACTGAAATGGGCAGGTCTTTTAAGAAATAGTTTAATATGAATTTGACAGAAATAGTAAATCCATATCTTCTTGCAGGCACTCACAGGCACTGTGTAACCAGCCACAACTGTTGGTGAGAGCTTGTCACATGTGGAGCTAAGTCCTCTAGGCATGCCACAAATACTAGAGGATCTAACTCTCTGCAGACAATCCAGTACCTACTAATTCTTGGGGCTGCCTTGCCAGCCAAAGCTGATAGGAAAACCATTTCCAAGAAAGGAAAGAGGAGGCATGGTGGGACAGCGGTATGGAAGCAGAAGGCACAAGGAGAATTAGCAAACAGCGGGCAAGGTAATCGGGAAACTAATCAAGTATGTGAGGGAACCGATGGAAGTGTGGGTACAGAAGGAGTAAGGGAAGAGAAAAATAACAGCAGGAGATGCATGGCAAGGGGGTCAGGAGGGGAATGAAATTTTCCCTCCGGTGGGAGTTGTTAAGGATTCTACCATATTATTCTATAAAGCATCCAGGCATAGAACCTACAGAGGAAGATACAGCGCTATGGTTCCCTCACCAGATTTCCATTTCTCATTTCAAAAAAAAGATGCCTCTAATCCTTTTACTTTAAAAAATATATAGAAAAATGTGCAAGCAGTCTTCTACTGGATTGTCTTCCAAGGGTTAAAGGAAGCTATAGGGAGGCTGTGGAGTTGCCTCTTGTCCCAAGACAGTTAACCTCCTTTCAAATGAATTCATTCTTGTCTGTCCTGTTCTGTAACTTCTCTCCCATTCCTCCTTCCTGTTTGCTTCCTCTCCCCCTTATTGCCAACAGTAGCAACCAAGAGCAGGGGCCAGAAAATCTGAGCTAGACCTATGCTATTTTTAGATTCGCTCCTCTGCCTGAAGTACGGAATTTGTTTCAGGTCAGGGTAGAAGAGGAGAAACAGCAGCAGATAACTGGGTGCCCAGTCTCATTCAGCCTGGTCATCTTTTTAAAAAAGTTTGGTGCCATCTACCTTATTCTAAGAACCTGTGAAAAGAAATATGTACCCATCAGCATGCGAAGAATGCCTTTAATTTACCAAAGTATAACCTCTGTCTGTGGTTCAGGGCTAAGGGACTGAAAAGGATACAGCACTTAGGAAAGCTGCAATCCCAGAATCTCGCATTCATAACAAGCACAGCATTGTACAAGCCAAAGAACTGTTGCCCCGAAGTTTTGTACTACAGAAGAGGATCACATAAGTTTGGGTCAAGGAGAAACCCCTGTTCTTAGTGCCAAGACTGAAGATACCTGAAAGATACCTCTGGATGGGTACAATATATTTTCATCACTACGCTGGAAATATGCATACCTATACCAAATAATAGATCTTAAATTTCTACATTGGAGGGACTACATTGCAGTGAACTCATGTTTTCCTTTTTTAGTAATTAAGGCACTGGTTATTAGTCATCCCCACTCTCCAAAAACAATACCCTTTCTAGACTTGCTGCCAGTCAAATTAGGCAATACTGGGCTATATGATTCAATATCCTTGGTAACAAGCAATGTCAGATACGAAACTGAATTTTTAACCCATATACCAACTCACATTTATGTCTTCCAAAATCTTTTAAGAGCAGAACATAAATGCAAAGGTTAAATTTTAACACACACTCATAACATCACTCCAAATCACTTTTTTCTTGGATAACTGATGTATTACCATGTTGCAGAGTTTCACAGATCACCATGTTGCAAAAATAAAGCATTTGCGTTATTTTCAGGAGTCTTCAAAAGCATTTCTTAAATTTCATTCCTCTTTTGTGGTCTCATACCACAACACTAATTACTAGGAAAACATGAGATGAAGTTCCCAAGGAAAGCATGCAATTCTATAAATTATGTAAGATATCATCAGATGATATTCCATTCATCTCTGACTCTACCGTTCTCCCTCCTACTACAGCCATTCAGAATGCCATACTTCCATATTTACACTATTGTCATCTGTCAAACTATGATCTAGGAAAATGGTTTGAATCCCTACTATGCCATGGAATCTTGTTGGATGACTTTGGGCTAGTCATACACTCTCAGTTTAACCTACCTCACAGGGCTGTTGTAAGGATAACATGGAGAAGGGGGGCCACTTTGGGTCACCAATGAGAAGAAAAAAGAGCGGTGATAAACTAAGTGAAGAAATAAACTTGTCCAAATGCTTTAGGGGACCTCTTGGATATGTATCATGCAGCTGAGATTGGTGAAGTTGCTGTCTGTCTTAGTCAGTTTAGTCCAGGGGCCTGCAACCTACGGCTCTCCAGATGTTCATGAACTACAATTCCCATCAGTCCCTGTCAGCATGGCCAATTGGTTTAGTCAGTTAATACCGTAATGGATGGGGACAGCCTATCTGCTGGACTGTTGGTCAATGATCATGGCAGAATATAGGCCTTAGATAAGCACCTGAAACTCAAAATCTTATTCAACAAACTAATGAATTAGAACTATGTTACAGATTTGCAACCGATTTACGAGGCCCACTCCATAGTACCTCCTGGCCTCTCATGCCAAAATCTCTAGCTATGGACTTGAAAGCACAGTAGGTATATGCAGAGAGGAACCTGTCAAAGATAGTAATTGTGGGGTGCTGTGTAGTTTCTGGGCTGTATGGCCGTGTTCTAGCAGCATTCTCTCCTGACGTTTCGCCTGCATCTGCAGCATCTGTGGCATCGCCTGCATCTGCATCTGCCAGCCACAGATGCAGGCGAAACGTCAGGAGAGAATGCTGCTAGAACACGGCCATACAGCCCAGAAACCACTAGCACCCCAGTGATTCCAGCCGTGAAAGCCTTCGATGATAGTAATTGTAATTTCAATTACAAAATATCATGATGAAATGCAAACATGCATCCGTACAAGATAAGAAATACTAAACATCTGCAACACATTCACACACCTGAGGTGGCTTCTTTGCTCACATTCCTGTTCTAAATCACAAACTGAATGTTTTTTTGTGGAAAACAAGGACAAGAAAAACAGTTGTGCTTCTAGCTTCACCTTAGCAGCCAGTTTAAAATATTGCTGTAAAGGTTCTTCCATGTGATCAAAGGTTAATCCTTATCCATGTGAAAGGAAGGGAACAACTGCTCTGAACAGCAGATCACCCTCTCTGTTGTACATTGGCGAGTGCATAATCTTTTGTGATCAATTTGTTAAAAATATGGTTGTTTTTTTTAAAGAGAAGCCAACTTACTTTACTAGTATACTTAGCAATATCTGCAGCCACATCTGCTGAAGCTGTTGCTATTGGCAAGTCTGAATTAACGGAAGATGAAAGTGTACTTGCTGATCCAGAACTGGTTACTATAGAAACAGGCTGAGTGCTTGTAACCAAGGTGATCGTTGATGTTGAAGTACTTTGAGTAATTTCCTTTTGCTGCACAGCTATGGAGACAAAACAATTCTACACATGAATATTTCGGTGCACTTGAAAAATCAAAACTGATAATTTACTAAATATTACTAAACCATATTTTAACTGTATACTAAACATTTACACAGGTGTATCTATGAGTGGGACTGTGTTAACCCAGCCCACAGCAATGGTGACATATCACAATTTGTGATACTATGCTGGAAGAGCCATTTGTAGACTTTTAATGAAAAATGTGTATGCAAATGGGAGGAAAATCGGAGAACAAGGAACTGATTACATCATTTAGCCAAATAAGTGCATAGATGGCTAGGTCACACCCTGGGGCGAGTCACACTTTCAGACTAACCTACCTCACAGAGCTGTTGTGAGGATAAATGGAGAAGGGGAGTATGTAAGACACACCAGGGAGGGATTAACGAAGTAAATAAAATTTACTCTGACAACCATGGTCCACCATAAAGTTAATCATTATATTGTTCAATTGCAACTGCCATGTTTTTGCAATTACTTTGAGCACCAATCAAAGTATACTGCTCTGTTCTTTAGGGAGATAAGTTTGATATTTAAATTTGACTGTAATCAATTCACCACCAAATAGATTTATGATACTACAGATATTAACAACTAACAAGAGATTATACTGTGTATACTGCAAATCCATCCTGATACAAGTTGTGCCTTATCCCTGAAGTATGTTATTAATTCAAAGAAATAAGTATTAGTAATGATAGTTTTATCTCCCATATTACTACTATTCAATAAGAGGTTTATCTTTCGGTACAATCCATGTCCTTTATGATATTCATTAAATAATCCATCCAATTACTGGAAAACAAAATTAAATGATGGATTGCAAAAAATACCCTTGAGGACCACAGTGCAGATCATTTTTGCATCTTTAAACGTTAACAGGATCTGTATTGACGACAAACTTCTCTGTCTGATTACCCTGAGCACAAGAACTAGTGTGAAAACACAGCGAGGGGGAATACCTTTCACTGCCTGTCTTGTCTGGTATCTTGTTCCTTGGGAGGACTGGGGTTGCTGCTGCTGACTCTGCTGCTGTTGCTGCCTTTGTACTTTTTGCATATGCCATTTCTGGGAAGAAGTCTGAAATTTGTTTGAAGAATTCCACACGACCCTCTGGACAGCAGGGGCAGTTTCCTTTGGCAGAAGCAGCCGCTGCTTTTTCACTGGGCTCCCGGTGGCTGCAACTGGAGTGCTCACAGCAGAAGTTGTGCTTGTTGTAGCCGTGACACCCGCTGGAGGAGTTTGGGATGCAGATCGAGTAAGGACCTGTGTTTCCGCGGGAGGGTGATTGCCCACACTGGAGGAAGGGGGTGTCTTAGCAGCAGCTAAATGCAAAGGAAAACAATACTCATTTTAATGACAATTCTGAACTCTCACAAAGATGGAGCTACTGGGAAAGGGGGGGGAAGACAAAAGTTGCAAAACTTTTTCTTCAGGAATTAGAAAGGTATTTTACAGATGTAAGATCTATAAAAGCCATCTCTTTTCTTTATTACAGAAAAAAACCTGATATAGTAACAACAATCTCTCCCTGTAAGCTAAAATGTCTAAACAGAGGCTATTTTATTTTGGTGACATAAACTGGGAAACAAATAATGCCAGGAAAAGTTGAAAACAGTATGGAAAATAATTGTTTATGATCTTTTTAAAAAATCAAAATGAAGGAGGATTAAATGAGTACTCTCAGTGGAGTAGTTTGAATATATTTGCATAGCCTGCCCACAACCTGCTGAGCTGGAGTACACACTGGCTTTCTGGGTTGCAGAGGATGTCTCCAGTCTTCTAACAGCATACTTCTAACAGATTCTTCTAACAGCATACTTCAGCTGTGCTCATATTACAAGAGGTAAATAAATAAATAAATCTCAAATTAAAATAAAGAGGTCAGTGGGACAGGAGATTATTACAGGACTGCAACTGAAATGAAAATATCCCCAATAGCCTCTGGTCTCTGAACTTAAATTTTGAAATATGCAAAACCATCGTTAATAATGGCCATATACAACTCAAACAAGGACAGATAGATCAGAACGACACAATTTATATATAAGAGAGAACAGAAATACATGTTTCTATGGACTAGTCCCTAAATCATGGTTCTACATTACATCTACATCAAAAGTGAGTGGTCAAAAACAATCATAAAGTAGATTGTGTAAATTTAATTTATTTTAATAGTATTTACTATTACTATTTACTATTACTATTACTATTACTAATACTATGTAATAGTATTAATAGTTTTAATCGCATCTGAGATATGTCTTTTTTTTAAGTCTGCAAATTCTATGGTTCTCATATTACTGAAGTGATGCCAACTGTTTTTTAGCAGCACAGTCAGCTTCTGCAGTGACCTATGGTGGCATCAGAAATTAGCTACTATGTGGAACAGGGCCAAAGCCAGTGCTCAGTGTTGTAATTGGAAATCTACTTACATAGTTCCCTCAGGTGGGTGGTGGTGATACCTACAACTTTCCCTCTCCCCAACCTGCTCAGCTTACATGGTGGCACCTCTTCCTCTTTCCTCTTCCCCTCTCTTCCCCTCCTATCTCCCACACATATCTGCCCAGGACAGAACAGGCACAGCTCTCTACTGGTGGCCTCCACCGCAAGGAGGATGGATGAGGTGGTGTTTGACTCCTGCCACATTTGGAGGCCTGCATCCTGCACTTTAGGTTGCCCCAGGGCTGCCCAGTATGGGGATGGGCAGGGCCTCAACAGTAAGTCTGTGGTCAATGGGACAGGACTACATGTCCCCACAGGATTATTGAAATCTCTTCTGTATGCATAGCCCTAATCCTGGACTATAACACATTGCATTATTTAATGCAAGCGTGGGAGGAGGGAATAGTGTAAGCAGGCACCCACACACCACACTTGTTACTATGTAAATTACCAGAGAGCTGTATTCAAATCATAGACGAGAGGGGAGGAACAAAGTACCTTAATAAAATTCAGAATCCCCAGCTCTCCTAAATTTCATCCTCTCCTCTGAATTCTGGCCCCTCCCACTGATTTTCCAAGCCACATCCACATCCTCTCCTTACAGGGTACTGCACAAATTATTCACATAATTCTGTGGTTATTGTGAGCCAGCTCAGTCATAGGAGAACATATGCATAACTATCACAGAAGTGCTTCTGAAACCCATACAAAGAGTCTCGGGATCAACAACTTCTGAAATGCACAAAAATGTGAGAACTGATTTTATGCTGCCATTACCATTTTTCTGTTGATTCCCATTACCAAAACAAAACCAAAAACCAAAGCCACAGCATTAATCTTCTCTCTCTTCATTCTCCTTATGCTTGTGAGTGGTGCAGTCCTAAAGGAAGCAGGCTTGCAATGCTGGATTTGCCCAACACAGACTTCCTTGGAGAAAGGTATCAGTGATACACAGTGGATTATTTTCTACACCCATATGCATTTGTACTATGGAGGGGGGGGGGGGGACTCTGGGAGGCCTCATCTTCTGAGCTGGAATGTATCCCTCTTACCACTTCCTTATTCTAAAATGGAATTCTAGGGCCCCTTCCACATATGCAGAATAATGCATTTTCAACCCACTTTCACAATTGTTTGCAAGTGGATTTTGCTAAAGTGGATTGAAAGTGCGTTATTCTGCAAGTGCGGAAGGGGCCTAAGTGCATTGCTTTCCTTCTGAATCTACAATACACATAGCAAAAACATATGCTAACATACACTTTTCTAATTATTTATATGAGCAGACTTCTCTCTAAGGGAAAGAAAACATTTCCCATATTCAAGTAAAGCAGAAACCTTCATAATCTTCTAGTAAAGCAGAAACCTTCATAACCTTCTCGTAAACAGAAATAAAAATAAAGAGATTATTTCAGGAAACAGGGATGTTGCTTTAACAATTAAGAAACAGCAGTTCCATCCTTTAATCACTTTCACACACAAAATAAATTGGTCCTACCTTCCTGCTTAGGAGGGGATTCCTTCAGTTCTTTTTTGTTCTTCCGCCCCTCACGTCCACATTGGTCCTCCCCTAGGTCAATCACAAGTTCACTTTCTGAATCTGAGTCCAGACCAAGATGCACAGTAGGAGAGTCTGTCTCATCTTTGCCTTTCAGCTTCTCCTTTGTTGGATGTGACAAACTTTTCCCCTTTTCAGAAATCTCTTTATCAGAATCTACATTTGCCTTGTCTTTGATTGGCACATCTGTTTTCTCCACTTCAGAACTGGCATTTTTAGTATCCTCTTTTTCCTCAGTAGGAGTCGGGGGTTTGGGTTTTTTTTTCCCAGCCAATGACTCTTTGTCACTTCTTGCACCTTCTTTCTCCTCTTCTTCCTGGTCGTTCTTGGATTTCTGTTCATCATCACTGATATATTCACTATCACTTGAGTCTGATTTTTCAGAATCCTCCGAATCACTATGCTCTACTGCAACATCTTCAGAGATTTCATTGATCCCTTACCATAAAAAGAACAATAAAAGTTGTTCCAAACTGAACAAAGAATAGTTTCATATTTATATACAGATTAATTTTTTTCAACCCTGCTTCTTTACTGTATTTTAGGCAGCTCACAAACCTTAAAAACAGCTCTATCAATCTGACCTTCTGTCTGTGGCATGCATAACTCTATCAGAAATCAAAATTAGAAATCTCAAAACTAGCCACCAATTTCAGAACCCTAGAGATATTGGGCTGTCCTCAACCAAAGCCAGACCTTTTTTGACTCTGACCCTGGCCTGGTGGAATTCTCTGTCAAATGAGACCTGAGCTCTGGGAGACTGGGCCCAGTTCCATAGGGCCTACAAGACAGAAATGTTCCGCCAGGCGATGGTTGAAGCAGCAACAGTTCCATCTTGCTGGCGTTCTGCATACAAAGCAGATGCTCTGCCATTGAGCCATGGCCTCAACCCAATCGCAGCTTTTAGGAAAGATCTTACCATGACTCTGGGGAGTCGCGGCCAATCAGCACAGACAATACTGAGACAGATGGCCCAATGGTAAGACAATTTTAAAGATGAGGAAGGATCACAAAGCAAGCAAAAATTTGAACCCTGGTCTTCTATGGTGCAATTCCAACAACTAATCCAAAGGATCTATTTCAGATGTCTTCTTCTTCTATAAGGATGTGATAATGAAAATGAGTTTTAGCTCCAATACTAGACTGCAGATTAGGGTGTGATTATGTGCGTACCTAGTTGTGCTTTACAGCTCTCTATTGTCTTATCAAGATTAAGCTGGAATCTGCTGCGAATCTGACGTTTTGGTGAAATCAGTGGCACAGGAGTGGATTGCTGCTGGACAGATTCACTTAACTCTTTCAGATCCATCTCAGCTTTACTTCGATCTAGAATATTAAATCTTTCATTAGGAAACAGTTTATAGAAAACAGAAAAGGCAGACCATAAGAAAGAGGCATCTTTTAATTGACATACAAAAGTAACACCATTATGTGTTGGAATTATTATTATCTATTCAATTCATATCCTGACCTTTCCCAACTCTGACTCAGGGAGGCTAACAATACTAAACATCATACAATCTTTGATTGAATAAACACACACACATACACACACACACGCACATAACACCCATCCAACCCTACAAAACCTAGATTAACAAACTTATTTAAAACACATAAAAGATGGCATCTTAATAATAATTCCCTTTATCATAGGAGTGATCAAGCAGCAATCACACCAGCTGGGGACAAAGCAAAATTGTAAAGGATAAAAGTCCGGGAACAGTCCAAGTGAGGATGGTCAATTGGTATCCAACCGCTGCTGCCCTCAATCATAGGTCTGGCAAAATATCTCCATCTTATAGGCCCTGTGGAATTTAACTAAATCCCACAGGACCCAGGTTCCTCTCGACAAAGAGTTCCACCAGGCTGTGGCCAAAGCCATAAAAGTCCTGACTCTGGTCGAGGACAGCTGGAAGGTTCTTGGCCACAAATACCAGTCAGTTAATTCCAACTGCACAGTGCTGAGAAGCTGGGGGGAGGGATATTGGGAGAGGTGGTCCCACAGTCATCTGAAAGCAATTCATTCAATAACTAGGTTACTGAAATCCCTTTAAGTAGATAGGAGTTATTGAAGCAAATGAGAACAATGCATTAGGATCTACTTCCATGTGCAAGAGCCCTATTAAGCAAAAGGGCACAACTAAAATCTCTGGCCCCTTCTGCATAGGCCAATAAACTCGGGCTAACCACGGTATGCAACCCATGTGGGGGTGAGGGGAGAAGACTTCGCACAGATCCTAACACAAGTCCGCCCCAGTTTTCCCCCCAACTTGGGTTTGTCAAGAATCGCACTATCAGTGATTCTTTAGTGTTAATGTGGAATGCAGATGCTCGTGATCGCTTCCTGGTTTTTAAAGTTCCCCCTGCAGTTACACAGCATGGGAGGTGAGGGTTTTTTTTTAAAAAAAAGACGTATCTCCATGCAAAGGCGCAACAGCAGCCCACACTGATTCCACAGGCTCCATTCACTGCTGCAGAGAGGCATGCGAATGGGACACCTACAACCCGCTCTCCCAGTGCTGTGTGGAAGGGGCCTCTGATTACACCAATAGGCTTCTAATCCAACCATCATCACCTTTAGGAACACTGACAAAATTACATTAAGGAAATCTCTTCAAACTTGGCTGACAAGCAGCCCATTAAAAAGGTGAAAATGATTCCTATTCTAATACAGTCAAATAACTTGTGCTTTTAGCAATCTCAATTACAGCTAACACAAGTCTGCTCTCTCATTCTCTTCCTCATTCCAGCACAGCACAAACCATGACTGAGCTGAGGCTTTTTCTTCAATACTTTCAGTTTAATGCAAATAAAATAAAATTATAATTGCTAGCAATGAAGGAAGTAATCCAGTGTCACTTATCCTTCAGAAGTATACCTGCTTAAAAGAGCTTTCATAAGCCTATTAATTAATAGTCTTGAATGGAATATCAAATTGCTTCACTGGGACATAAAAAAGAGTGCTCTAATATATTTAAAATTCTTGCATTTGTGAAACTACCTTGAAAAACGTCTCGTGCGTAATTCTGGCAACTGATTATAAGTCCAAGTTGCTCTCAACAGTTTGAACTCACCAAGATTTAAGTTAAGAATGCTTCCTGGAGTGGATGTTCTTTCTTGCTTAGTAGCAGAAGGTGTAGAAGCTTGAGGAGAGAATGTTTTGGGGCTGCCAGATAAACTCCCTGCGTGGCCTGTCCTCGTTGGTGCTGGAGATGCTGAACAGAAAAGAAAAAGGCCTGACGAACAAGAAAAATATGGCCAAGGATACCAACAGCTACTTTAGGCATGAACAAAACCAGGGCCCATTCGCTCTCTTCTCCCTTGCTATTTCTCTCTCTCCTGCTTCTGACATATATTTAGGAATGTAATCTGAATCAGCACAAACAGTGAAAAATCTATACTAATTTTCTTGCCTTTACTTTCCATAGGGATGACTAATAGGGATTTCAGAATCAGGAGGAACCTGTTACTGTGCAAATCTAAAGATTAGCTCTTAGGCAAAATATGAATCGTTTAGATCCCACCAGGGAAATTGGCCTCTGAACTGATTCTGAAGATGCGCATCACACAATTGGCCAGGTTTTCTCTCATTCGGTTTCCTAAAACAGAATTTCGTTAAGTACAATCAAGTGAGAAGTTTCTTTAAAAGTAAAACAGCCCCTTTATAGAAATTAACAAATATGCAAAAACAACAGCACAATAATAGTTAAGGAAATGACATTAGAGTTTAATATTAAGCAAAAATGAAATACAGCCATGCCAAGAAAAGAAACATTCAAGTACAGGCAACTTCGGACAGTAGAACTAGTCTATTTACAGATTTTTGTACAAAGTTTCTGCTGAAGGCTGTAAATAAAACCGGCATAAACACTATGCAAAAATGAAAAGACCATGTGATAGACATTATTCTTATGCAATAAGTCTGAGTTCCTTATCCTGGATACGCCACACAACTATTAAATGTCAAATGTTTAAAATTTTGCAAGTGATGTCTAAAAATGAGGACAGCATGCTATACCTGTAAGGCCTTAATTTACCCAAGCTGCACTGCTTATCGATGTTAGTTGTTTTGTGACTTTAGATTTTTTCAAAAATTATCATCTTAATGTTTTAGCTTTCAAGAATGAACACACACACACACACCCCACAGTAGACTGATAAAGATGAAAGTTGGTGTGGTGTAGTGATTAGACTGAATTCCCATACTCGGCCATGAAAACTCACATGATAACCTTGGGCTAGCCTACCTCACAGGGTAGTTGCGAGGATAATGGGAAAACTATTGTAAGCTCCACTAGGAAAAAAGCAGGGGAAATCCTCTACATAAATATTTGACTCAAATTTGCTTTTTAGATAAAGTATCTATTCCACAATGACACTGTGCACCATGTGCAAACCTCTTCTGGACAAACCTCTGCCATAACTGTGGCTCCAAGGCCCCTTCCACACATGCAGAATAATGCACTTTCAATCCACTTTCAATGCACTCAGCAGCTGTGTGGCAAACTTGTGCATTATTCTGCATGTGCAGAAGGGGCCAAAAACTGTCCTGCCCTGCCTATAACACTGCTTTCAGCAACACTGGAAAACAGTTCAATAGTTTCCAGTTAAGAACCGCAAGTCCCAAGCACCTCATTTTAATTGGGGAGTTTGGCATTTGAGGAAGAACATCTGCACACCTATCACTCTAATCCACTGATCTAAACTAGGCTTCCTGCCTGTACAACCCAAGAATCAGACGGCATGGCATTTTAATGCCCTCAAGCTTTCAAATGCTCCCAATTGATGCAGATTCTCCACCTCCCTAGTTCTGTATCAGTTTGAATATGCTATCAGCAAGGCCTGACTCCTTTGCTCTGACAAATGCCCTAGAGTTTTTCCTGGATCATGCCACTGAGTCTTCTCTAGAGCCTTTGGCCCACTCCGGAGTTCAACACAAATAATTTGTCATTAGCGTGGGGCTACAATCTTCCTGGCTCTTACCCAATCTTATAATTGTTCTCAAGACAGTTATTTAGAAACTGAATGCTGCACCTGAGCCCAACAGTGCCTCAGTAACTGTCACTGAGCTCCACATACGGCTTGACTAGTACTTGATGCATCTTTACATCCATATCCCTTACCTGTGCTCTTATCAATAAAATCCATGGACTCTTCACTTGCACTAAAGTGACTGGAGGTTGCTTTTTTCTCTGCATCCTGTTCAACATCGGATCCCGTGTGAACAGATGAGTTTGTACTCATTGGGGAACGTGGCATATCTGTTAAGGAAATCCTTCGCCCAGTATTGCTACTCAGCATTGGTTTGCTCATTAAGATCTTGGGTGATGCTGTCATATCGAAGTTAAGTTTGATTTTCTCTTGTTTGTCAGTCTTAGCAGTTCCAGCACCTGGATTTGAAGGGTCTAATAACATTTGGTATTGGTTGTTGGGAGTATACGGTGTCCGGAAAGGTGCATAATTAAATACTCCAAACTTTCTGCGGATGTTCTCCACATAAACCTCCATCTCTTGCATTGCACTGTTGAATATGCTTTTAGTCTTTTTCACAGAAAAAGGAATTTCTTTAGACATGAGGTAGCAATTATTTACTGGAACCCAGGCCCTGCATACAAGACAGTAAAATAAAGAAGGAGATGGAGGGGACAGAACATTAAATTCCATGTACATGGTTACGTTAGCTTTCATTCCAGTTTTAAAATACATTTACTTAAAACTCCTATAGATTTTAATGGTACTTGCATAAAAGCAAGGGTCTTTGTTTAGTGCTAAATTACAGAACAGGATGTAGGCACATATGGCTGGCCAGAGAAACTCAATTCTACATAGAAGTTTTTCTTTCAAACTTTTCTTTCAAATGATGTATTACAAGAAAGATGACATCAAATAGCAGCTATAATCTAATAATAGCATAAAAGGTGGTGTTGGGGTCATTCAAACACCTCTTGACAATTCCCAAATTATCATACTATCAAAGAAAGAAGCATCAATGTTTAATTCATTGTCGGCATTGGTGCACACCACCTTAAGGAGCATAGAGGCTAATGGCTCATATCACTTTGTTAATGCTTCTTCAAGTACACACGATCAATAAATCATTTATTTGCCATGTTTCAAAGTTACAATGCCAGTTGTATGCCCACTGAATAATTATGAACATTAACAGAACTCAAAGATGCTAAATCCTTGAACTGAAATATTACCACAAAATTGATTTCTACATACGAACACATGGTTTTGTCAGTGGACAAAACACTAATTCTGATAAAATGTAAGAAGCCTTAATCATCAGAGAATTGCTTGAAAATAGCATGATTTCTGAACTGGTAAATTTGAACAAAAAATTAATTTAAGCTACTGGTTAACTATGAATTCAAAAAAAGTTGGGTAAGCCAATATCACCATGCTAAAAAAAAAATCCCCCAACAAATCGGAAAGCTTTTAAGTAAGTAACTAGACATGCTTCTAATGTCAAGCATCAGAAAGCAGACAAGCGTTAACAACATCACACCAACTACTAACAAAAAAAAGACACAGAATCACTAAGCCGTCTTTCAACTGAATCCCCACCTGTCATGTTGACCAAAGAAACGAGCATCAACTTGACCATCTTTATCTCTCAGTGCTTTAGCAGGCCAGAATGGAAAACCCTTCAGTTTAGCCCAGACCAACGGATGTGGATTGCTCTAGAGAAAAGTGCAGTGACCACATAATGAGAAACTATTTTAAGCCATCTATTACCATGTACTCTTAAATACAGGAAATCTACTCTGTTCAGATAACTATATGCTCACAATTTGTTATTTATTTGTTGTTTACTGAGGGAAATATTTGTCATGCCACCTAATAAATGTCATCAATCCTTTTCATGTTAATGTTCCTGGGGAAATCATCCTTTTTTGCATACATTCCACCCTTTCCTGAATGCTCAGAGTAAAAATGTGTCAAATGTGTAAAAACTAACATTAATAGCTCCCTGATTAAAAAGCAACCAAGTTATTTTTTTATAGATCATAATCAGCCCAGATAAACCTAGAAGAAAACATTTAATGATCATGGCATGCTAGACTTACTCATAATGAAACTGTTCTTAAAATCTGTCAGTGATACCTACTCCCACCATCGTAATATCCATTATACTGGTATATCAGAAAACCACAGGGTTTTTTTTTTTTTTTTGGGGGGGGGGGGGGCAGCAAGAGAGAGAACCATGAACCAAATATGACTGAAATGTAGACAACAGGTCTATTGTCAACACTTTCTCAACTTCAGAAAACCAATTTTCTAACTAGAAGGGATGACTCAGCTGGGGTTTTACTTGCATCTTCCACCTTCAGGCAGGCTTCCTGGGTGTGGCTAGGACAGCGATGGCGAACCTTTTCAAGGCCAAGTGCCCAAACTGCAACCCAGAACCCACTTATTTATTGCAAAGTGCTAACACGACAATTTAACCTGAATACTGAGGTTTTAATCTAAAAAAAAGGTTGGCTCAAGAGGTGTGCATTACTCTGGAGTAAGCTTGGTGGTAGTCGATGGCTTTGCTTTGAAGCAACCGTGCAACTCTTCCAAAGGGTGAATCACGACCCTAGGAGGGTTTACTCAGAAGCAAGCCCCATTGCCAGCAACCGAGCTTACTCCCAGGTAAAGGATTGTGCTTTAGTTCTTTGCATGAAAATCAGTGGGGTTTAACAGCGCTTAACAGGGTTACCTACACTGCTTCCCCAAAACTAGGTCTTAGGTTTAATGCTAATAATCGAGCCCAGCGGCCCAGGCCAGCCTAGATGTGTGTGTGTGTGGGGGGGCAAACTCTGTTTGTGCGTGCCCACAGAGAGGGCTCTCAGTGCCACCTCTGGCACCCGTGCCATATGTTCGCCATCACTGGGCTAGGACATGGGTCTGCAACCTGCGGCTCTCCAGATGTTCAAGGGCTACAAATCCCATCAGCCCCTGCCAAATGACTCTTGGTCTATGGCCAGAACAACTGGCCTGCTGAATTCCAGACTGTCCCCAGCATATAGTTTGTTGTTATTGTCGATCTATGTATTTACATTGTATATTTGTTTTACATTATATTGTATACATTACATTGTATATTTGTTTTTTGCTTTGGGTCTTATTAGGAAGAAAAGTGGCTAATTAACATGCTAATTAACCTGAAGTTATAGACTACATTTCAAATCTTAAAATCTATCTACTTCCTTATTGGAAATGGGCTGAGGATAAAATTATTATTATGCCAAAGCCCCTAGTGAGTTAGTGAACTGAGTCATACTGCTAAACACTCTCTACTGAGGGTTGTGTTATCAAACGTCTGCTAAAATTTATGCTTGCTATAAAATTTACCATCTTTTTTATCATATGCACATAAATTATAACCAAACAAATTCAGTGGATACTAGCGTCAACTGTTTTTAAGGTGATAGTATCTTAACAAAATCCATAATGTCCAATTTTTATCAAGGCTCCACTATGAAATGAAAAATTCAAGTTCAGATGAACAGGCAAAACAATTCAACTTTAGAATCTCTACAACAGACAGGCAACATTTATGAACAGAAGCACACTGCTCTAGGTCCAAATGTAAACTCAACAAGAATTTAAAGCACTTGTCATATGAAAAAGTCAATGGTACGAATCTGGATATATACTTACACAAGGCTCACAAAACCAATTTTCTCGTTTTTGGCAAGCAGCTAAATAACATTCTGGACATACTTCTATTTCATTCATCTGTAAAGAGAAAGATCAGTTACTATAGACGTTGGGAATGTGATTTTAGAAAATGGCGATATCCTATTTTTTCTATAATCTAGAACAACATGTGCAGTCATTTAGACTTTACTATAGTAGAAAACTATATATTTTCATAGAATATGCATTTTAGTATTCAATTAGACTAATTCTTGTTGCTTCCACAGAGGATATGCTGTTCAATGTAGATGATATTTTGAACAT
Source organism: Sphaerodactylus townsendi (assembly GCF_021028975.2). NCBI lineage: Eukaryota > Metazoa > Chordata > Lepidosauria > Squamata > Sphaerodactylidae > Sphaerodactylus > Sphaerodactylus townsendi. The sequence continues at coordinate 112,058,262 of NC_059429.1, forward strand.
TAATAAAATACTTCTATAATTTCATATTACATATGTGTAGAATTTAAAGAAGTTGGGCTTAAAGGAATAGCAACAGTATGTGTCAACTTGCAAGTTGCATCAAATTTTCCAAAAATAAACTTGCAGCAATTATTTATACGATATCAGTATGCTAACAGTTGGTTAAATCTTTACATTGTGCAGCTGAAGATATTATCTTAGATTAATTTACAAAGTTTCCTTTAACTTTGCAATACTAAATCCCTTGACACAGATTTTCAAAAATGAATCTCTGAGTGAGTTCAAGAGAAAGTCAGAGTATTAATGAAGTAAGTGAATAAATCTTTCATAAAGTCTCCTCAGAAAATTAAAATAGTTATTTGAGCAATAAATTTGCATACAAGTAATGGTAACTGGTATGTAAATGAGCACACTATTAATGAAATAAATGTTTTAAATGCCAAAAAAGACATCCTGACACTTCCTATTTTTATGTTTTCCATTTCCCCTAGACGTACACACATCCCTTGTAAGAATTTGATCTATGTAGGCAAACCTCTTAATTAAAACAATCCGGCCAACATGTTTTAGTAAATCTCTGTATTGTAGATAGACCAGGAAACAATGAAGTTCAAGGCAAACTCCTTTTCAAGATTGACCACAGAAATATGTAATACTGGGCCTTTAAAAAGTTTTCAAACCTATTTTATTACTAGTGACCTCATTTATAGCCTACCTTTCGCAATGAGACTCAAGGTAGATTGCAAAATATGAAAACAATTCAGTCAAATAGCAAAGACCTCCAGTATACAGAAAGAAGACTAAGTGAAGAATACATACCTCATGCTCACAGATTTTTATTATTACTTTTGCAGTTTGCGTCAATTTATGATTTCCTAAGGAAATAAAGGGTAATGTCTAATTAAATCTTTGTTAAATCTAATTAAATCTCAATTAATATTTGTGTTTTAATATAATTTTCTTTTTAGTATAAATAGTGTGATTAAAAGGGGTCTAATTGAATAGATATTTTTAAAGTTGCTGGTTCAATACATGACCCAAAAGGAAAACATTATCTATTTCTAAATAACACTTTGATACCAATATCTGTTGTATCTCAGATCCCATATGCCACTTATGGATTTACAAGACCCCAAAACAACCTGAAAGTCTGTGAAGCTGATATAAAATTGGAATAAAGTTCTTCATGCTGCAAGGCCCAGTCTACTCCCTTGCTGCCAAATAAGTTGCAGTTTCCAAACAAAACCATCTTCACCACTTGGATAAAATTACAATCGCTTAGGGCGGATGTAAGCAGCATAACCAGATCTTTCTTGCTCAGAGGATGGTGCAGCTGGCACACCCATCACTGCCAGGGGTCCACAATGTGGTGCCTGTGGGCACCATAGTACCCACTGACACCTTTTCTGGCACCCACCGAGTTGTTTTAGGAAGTGGGCAGGGCCAAATGGGACTTTTGCCCAGCAAGGCTACTGATTTGGTTGGCTGGGCAGATTTTTAAAAATGTTGCTTCGGCAGCAAGTGTCTTATTTTATTTATTTATTTATTCTCGCATTTCTGTCTCACCTATTCCCCAGAGGGCTCAGGGCGGCAAGTATCTTCACAACAGAGGGATCTTTTTCATTATGTGACTGAAGTTAAGCTGTAGCAATCACTTTGTGACTGGCTGTTTTTCTGCAGCAGCCATTTTGTGGCTGTGTCCACCACACTGTGTCAGAATTTCAAGGGTGCTCGCAGGCTTTAAAAGGTTGGAGATCCCTGATCTAAGCTGCAGGCCGTGAGCATGAAATATAGTCCTATTCAGAATGAGCCAGAAAACTAGTCCAAAATGCACATCAGCATCTTCATCTTGTCCTGAGTAAGTTTCAGTTCATTTGTCCTTAACCAGTCAATCATTGAGCCCAGGACTCCAATAGACATTCAAGTAAAAGGAGAAATACAACATGGTGGTGGCACTGTACCCCAGATCTCTAAATGACCTCACTAAGTAATTTCAGATAGTTTCAGGCAAATGAGAACTTTGCAGTACTCCATATATCAAAGTTAATGGAGAAAAAATAACAGATTCTCAACATCAGTTTCTGAGATCTATTGCTTAAATTCCCATGAGCCTACCTTCTCAAATTCTCCTTGATGACAGAATTTAAAATAGTCCTGTTATATTCAGAACTGCTAGCAGATACTAAAGGAATGTAATAATGGTGAACAGTAAGTATCTTTACTTCCATCACTATCACAGAACAGGCTCTGAAGCGAGTCCTTGTCCATGTTCAAAGTATTTTTCCACAAACACTCTAGCTACTATCCTTGTTATTTCATTATCCCATATTCCCCATAAAACAAGGGACCAATGATATTACTACAAACAGAAGAGAATGCCTAAAAGTGATTGAGGCAACCATCAAGACCATCATTTTCCCTTTCCAAATACTGTAAACCTCTCACAGAACTGTGAGCCATATCAATAGGAAGTCTTCCCAAGAGTAATAACCTCAGATACTTTGGGGTAAGTCTCAAGGGTGTCGCTGTCCAATAGGATGCCCTTCATTAGAACATAAGAAAAGCCTTGGTGTATCAGACCAGTGGTCCATGTAGTCCAGAATCCCTTCTTCACACAGTGCCCAACCAGTTACTGTGGAGGGCCAACAACCGGACATAAAGGCAAGGCATTGCCCTGATATTGCCTCCTGGCACTGATATTCAAAGTATTACTGCTCATTCTTTCAAGAGGTCAGTATGTCCTGTAAACCAAAAGCCACCAGGAACTGATTTGGCCTTTATAAATGAAATGTATAAACTGTACAAATGTATCCTACTTCCAGATCATTCTATTCTTGGCCAGAATAGAACAAGAGCAGCAGCAGCAACAGCAACAACAAACACTAAATCAAGGACATTAATGACCACATATGTAGGGCCTGACGTAATTTGAAAAAGACCTACATTACTACAGAGGCCATGGAAATCCTGAATCATACCACCAAATTGTATTTCACAGAGAAATCTTCTGAGAGAGTTTATATTTTCTAACACCTTATGAAAAGTCAACGTGAAGATCATGAAGCGTAATGTAGCTGTCAGATCTGGTTTCAGAGATAAAAGGAATTAATCATAATATATATATCCTGCCTGAGCAGGATAGCCATTCATCAGATCTCAGAAGCTAAGCAGGGTTCACCCTGGCAACTATTTGGAAAGGAGACCTCCAAGGGTCATGATACAGAGGCAAGCAATGGTAAACCATCTCTTGCTTTAAAAACTCTACCAGGGTTCACTATATATTAACTTTAAATGATTTAATTTCAGAAAGCACTATAAAGAGAAGCCCAACCTAGAGCCTCCAGCAGGAGGTCGCAGCGCCAGTTCAGTGCCACCCCACTGCTTCCAAGAGAACTTCTCAGCAGCACGGGGAGGCAAAAAAATAAAAAACCTCCCGCCAACAAAAAGTCCTCCACTGGACTCCATGAGTCTGCACCACCTGAAAGGATGGCACAAGGTCAACCCCCAGTGTCAATGTTATGGGAGGCAAAGGCCAGGGGGAAGTTGATTAATGTTGGTTCCACCCCCAGCAATTGGGTAAGGGCCCTGGGGAGGGCAAATCCACTGGCACAGCCCCGCACCGCCGCCACAAGTGGATCCCCCCCCCCCCAAAAAAAATTGGGCTGTTAAGCTAGAAAATGTATAACAAATTTATATTATTTTCTCTTGGTTTTTCTTTCAGGTCTCAAGTATTCAAATGTTAAGCCTTTCTTCAGGTTTGTTATCTTTGGTGAAATTATCATGACTTTCTTTTTTGTATATGAACAATACATTTATTTTCAAGAGAACATACGTACCCCCATTGTAAATAATGCAATTGTGCAAAATCCATTTGGCATCAGCCAAAAAAGCTTCAGTGCAACCATACATCTTCTTTTTAACATTCTGCAGAACAAATATGCAAAGAGTATTTGAAAATCGAAAAATATTTTTTAAATCTGTCATTTGGAATTTTTATGAAGTTTATCTTAACAGTGAGACAGCAATTTATTTTTTATAAATAAGGATACATGTACTAAATGTGGCAAATTATTGAATTGCATTAGACAGTATCATACAGAGCTTTCAAATACAAGAGCCTATTAGATCTGTAATGAGTGTATATTATTTTGTACACCAGTAGCATCTGTTTAAATATCATGGGAACATATTAAGTATAATTTAAAGAACTTTAGCAACATTACATGATTGTTAAACGCAAGTACTGCAATCTGCCATATTTTAAATTTCATCAAATACTGCCTAAAGTCTGCCAAGGAAGTCACAAATAGGCAGTAGGGGGAAAGGGAGGGAGACAGAAGCAATCCCATTTCAGACATCATCGGCCCAGTCTTGAAATCATGGTTTAGAGGTTCACAATGTGTTGCAAGGTCATGTACTACCCATCTCTTACACATTCCTGTTTTTGTTTTGTTTATTTGCATAGAGCAAAACTGGCCTCCAATCTAAAGACCAAACCCAAGCCAAACCATGATTTCAGCTCCTGGTTTGGAGAACATAATTTGCCCAGGTGGAAAGGTATGTTAAAGTATGGCTTGATTGAAAAGGGAAAGAGAAGGAGTCAAGAGCACACAACAAGAGAAATGAACGATCCCAGGAAAAAGCACAATAGCATTAGAATCAGACTAAAACTTCCATCATTTATACTATAAAAAACAATTACATTTGGCTAAAAATGCTACCAGAGTCATTCTTAGAAGAAAAAGAAAACAGCTTTTCTACTTATGGAGAGTGATCTCTCATCCCGCATTTGCAAAGGTTAATATGCAGGGGGGAAAAAATACCATACCAAAGATTCTTTGGACGTTAGTAAGTTTCCAAACAAATTTGTAAATTCCAGTGTGGATATCTCACACAAAAAAATATTAAGCCCACTGTTCCCAACACAGGGGATTGATTCCACGATGTGGAAAGGACAAGCTTATTTATCCTATATCTCAAGGACCAGGCTGATTTCAGAAATAAGCAATTACAAGCACAGTAATAACTATCCAACATAGCGAAATAAGATTTTCCTCCTTGCTTTCAACTAACCTTTTCTAATGTACAAAGGTCCATTGGATGAAAGATGTATTCTGCATAATCTGGATGCTGATCCAGTGAAACTGGCTTTTGAAATGGCTCTGTCTGTTGCAAGAGGGAAAACAGATTCCATGTTCAATGAACACTGAGTAGCTTCAAAATTCATAGTACGCTATTTGAATAAGAATCCCAAGTCCAGCTAGGAGGTCACAACAAAGATACTTGAGGGACATAAATTGTTTCCATTACTATTTACTAAAAGCCTGTAATAATGGAACTATAACATATTTACATTTAGTATCAAGGGGTAGCCATGCTGGTTTAAAGTAGAACCGCTAGATTTGTATCCAGTAGTCCCTTAGAGGCCAAGAAGGTTTTCTGGGTACAAACACTCAAAGCTCTGAAGGCTTTCACGGCCGGATTCAACTGGTTGTTATGGGTTTTCCGGGCTGTGTGGCTGTGCTCTGGTAGATCTTGTTCCTAACGTTTTGCCTGCATCTGTGGCTAGCATCTTCAGAGGTGTATCACAGAGGGAAGTCTGTTACACGCTGTGCCCAGTGAGAAGTGAATGTTTTAGTGGGGTGTATATATTCCATGTCCCAGGGTGGGGAACCAATCAGTAAGTGTTTGGGTGGAACTTGCTATGCAAAGGTGCAGTTGATAGTATTGTATTGCAGGTGGGGTTTTTCAGTCCAGGGAGTGATTCATATTTGCATTGCCAGCGGCAGCAACAGTTTTAGTGAATGCCAACCCTGTGTCTGGGTGGAGTCCATTGTCCATAAACATAGCATGCCCTTGGCCTTTGATTCTGGTGTTTTTATTTACTGGTAGCCAAGTTTTGTTAATTCTCAATCTCTTTCTGTTTGTTGAAATTTTCTTGGTGTTTATGGATTTCAATGGCCTCCCTATGTAGTCTAACATAGTAACCTTCCAAGTTGTCCAGAATTTCAGTGTTTTCAAATACTGCGAAACGTTAGGAACAAGATCTACCAGACCAGGGCCACACAGCCCGGAAAACCCACAACAACCACTCAAAGCTCCCTTTATCAGATACCAATATTTCCATTTAATCATTCATATGTATCCAGTGTGGGTTAGTGGTAGAGTGTCGGATTAGGCCCAGAGAAACCCATCTATTCTTTCTGTGAAACTCATTGGGTAACCTTGTTCCAGTCATTCTTTTTTTTTTTTGTCTAAGCCAGGGGTAGGGAACCTGCGGCTCTCCAGATGTTCAGGAACTACAATTCCCATCAGCCCCTACCAGCATGGCCAATTGGCCATGCTGACAGAGGCTGATGGGAACTGTAGTTCCTGAACATCTGGAGAGCCACAGGTTCCCTACCCCTGGTCTAAGCTGAGGGAGGAACCACATACCCTTCCATGAACTCCATAGAGAAAGGACAGGATTAAAATGTACTAAATAAATAATGATAAATAAATAACAGCATAAACCTTACTGCTTCACTCAGCAACGTATAATGCTTCCCCATGCCTAAAGCTCCAGAGAGCCTTCCTCCAACATAAATTACTCTTGTCCAGGAGGAAAAGCCCCTGTTTCTCCGAAAATAAGACATCTCCTGAGAATAAGATGTAGTAGAGGTTTTGCTGAAGTGCTAAATATAAAACATCCCCCGAAAGTAAGACATAGCAAAGTTTTTGTTTGGAAGCATGCCCGTCAAACAGAACACCAGAGCATGCAGCTGTGGAGCGGAAAAATAAGACATCCCCTGAAAATAAGACATAGTGCATCTTTGGGAGCAAAAATTAATATAAGACACTGTCTTATTTTTGGAGAAATATGGTAAATTAGAGGAAGGATCCTTACAGACCAATCATCAAGGGGGGTGGGGGTGGCACTGCCTCTGCAAAGGTTTGTGGCGATGCACTCAGCAAGAACAGAGACAACCTCTCCCAATGGCCATGAGAAGTCCCTATGCGGTTCAGTTGGCGGCAACACCCTTTTTGCTGGTGTACCTGTAAGTGCACACCAGCAAAAGAGGGTGTTCCTGGACTGAAAAGGTGCAGGTAGCTGACTAAAGTTGACTCTGCCCCTGGGGTATGCCCACTGGTGGGATTCAAATAATTTAACAACCGGTTCCGGTGGTGTGATTCAAATAATTTAACAACTGTTTGTTTACTAGCACCATTTCAACAACCAGTTCTGCCGAAGTGGTGAGAACCTGCTGAATCCCACCACTGGGTATGCCCCCAATGGTGTCGGCACGGGTTCTTGAACTGGAGCAGTACTGGCACTTGGCTGCCTCAGCGCTCAGGCATCACGTAGCTGTGCGGCAACCCAGCATCAACAAACGTGCAATGGAGTAAAATATTAACACATTGTCCTTACCCCTGGCTGTTTCATTTTCTGTAGTGCAAACTTGAGCAAGTAGGATAATTGTTCTATTGTGAGCATTGTCATAGCTTTACTCTGTGTTTCTATGCATTCTGCTACAGTAATTTTCTAAAGACAAACAAAAATTGCTCCGATCAGCAAAACATCAATATATCCTTTCATTAGCATGGAACACAATACTGAAATCTCTTTTTTCCACCAAGTGGTATATTTTATGTTGTAAAAATCACAAACATAAACAATCTAAAAATGGAGGGTGGGGATGCTATTCTTCCAATTTAACTGGGAAAATCAAGAAGGCAATGCTTCTCAAGTCCACAAGTGTCCGTAACTGAAGAAACTGTGTAGATAACTGTGCCTGTATTGTTAGCAAAATTCTCACTCCCTTTTCCCAATATGTCTAAGGAATGACATGTATTGTGTTATCTTGGTGATGGACTTATGTCATGGACTCAGGAAGAAAGACTGTGAACAAGAAGATTACAGGAAGGAAGGTGGTCCAAGGCCAGAACTGCTGCTAAATCCACTGCTTCCATCTGTTCTCTTCAACATGTTCTCCAAGATTTGCTTTCCACACTGCTCTAGTGAGCATTTAAATACACAAACCACGTGGCCAGGGTAAATAATTCCTAGCTGGATATCTAGCAGGCAAGTTGGAACTACTCAATTGGTCCTGCTCGTTGTTATGTAAATAGTTCCTGAGGTGACATGGGAAGAGTTCCTAGTGAGCTTGTTTCTATCATATGGTGGGTCAATGTGAATGAAGGCTGAGAGAAACATTTTCATACTATTTCCCCCACCCCCCACAGTACCTTACCAAGTTAACACAGAAGATGTAGATGATCAAGAGTGGGGCGGGTGGGGGGGAGAGAATATGTAAGACTGGCAAATTCTAGCAAATTGCTTAGTTTGGAAGCTTCTTCACATGACTCCATCTCATCTTTGCAAGATATATGAATGAGACAAACAGACAGCTCACAGTAAACTAACCTCACATTCTGGGCAAAACCAATCCCCCTCTGGCTCCGCTGTCAGTTTCAGACACTTAGCATGATAAACCCGAGGGCAGAGTTCGCAGCAGAGGACTTGGCCTTCCCGATGACAAACCCAGCAATAGAAATCATTCCGTCCATCCTGCGGTACAACATCAACAGGGTCTGTGGTGAGTGGCTGCTTCATATAGTAAAACGGACCATGTCTTAGTTCTGACTGAAATGTAGGCAAGAAAGACAGGTTTGGTTTCAAAACAAATTTGCATTTTCAAATAAAATAAAAATCAAACATGACCAACCCACCCGCAACAGCATTAGAGTCCATGTGTGCAACTGAATTTTTTTATTCAGCGCACAATGAACCTTTCAAACTACTTGTTGTCATTGATCCCTCAGATTTCTCTTTTGTGTTTTGAAGCGTGTTGTGTTTGTGTGTCTAAATGAGGAAGAAAGTGCATACATGCTATGAATATCTCTGACTAGTGAGAGACACTGGACAGATGCCACAGCTTCTCTTGAACACATTGGTTTATTCCAGTGTTTTCCGCCATGCAAGGCTACATGAGAAATTACTGTGAGGCTTTAAGACTGTTAGACAAACAGCTGAAGCTCTCATTTATCCTGGCATATGTTGTTAGCAACTTCTTGCACTTTAATTTATTTTCATATGAGACAGCCCATCAAGTGGGTATATGCTGAACAGTAACTACAGATATCACTTCATACATGTGAGGATGACACAGAGTCTAGACAAGAAACACTTATGCTTCAGTAAATTGCACAAGACTCCTTTTTGTTTCAACACAAGCATTAGGTGCTATAAAACAGAAGTCAGTACAAAATGTGTTTCAGTCAAGATCATTTTTTAAATGATGCTAATAGTTAATAAAGAAACATCCGTGGTTATTAAGGAACAAGCATGAGGTAGCGTGCTTCTTGCTGCACCTTTGTTAGCTTACTGCCAGGTGAGAGGCCTGAAATAATAAGCAAGAAAACACTTATTTGAGAGATAACAAGAAGCTGCTTAACCAAATCTCATCTCAACGTTATGCCAGGATTATAAATCAATGAAAGATTCAGCACTTTTTCTCTCATTTTCCTTCAGTTCTTGAAACATATGGGATTCAACTGCACTATCTATTCAACTACACTACTGAGTTTTGGTTTGCCCGTCTTGTGCTCTAAATACAGAGCTTGCTGTCTGAACATGAACACCTCAGGAATCAACAGAAAAACAACCAACCACTGACAATTAAAATGCGTGGACTTTTTGTAGATAAAGTTGGGAGGGGGACTGAAGGAGATATTGTCTCTGTTATAGCGGCCAAGGCCTGTAGAGCACGGACTAACCAAGGAGTTGCTATATCTCTTTAAGTGTCAGCCTGTTCAATAGGATTGGGGCGGGGGGAGGGAAACCACATCTAACATGTGAAACTGCTTACTCAAAAATATAAACTAGGTATAATTATGGAAGCTATGAAACAGATGACTCCACCGACTGGCTAACCTCCACTAGAATAAATCCAAACTTAACACGTTTACTCTTGTACTATTAGTAGACAGGTATACATGAACGCGTGCTTGAAATGTGTGCACATTTAAACGGGAGCAAGCAGAAGAACAGTGAACTCTGTTCACATTTGTACAAACAATGAGAAAGTACAAGTAGACCCTACAAAGAAAAATATTCTATGGAAACAATGTAATTGTACATCACAAATTTTTAGGTTTGGTCTTTTTCTTTAAATTCTAGTCCTTGTTAAAAAGTAGCAGCATTTTGAAAAGGCAACTATTAGAGCAACTCAATATCCTCTTCAATTACCACCTCAGACAGTGGACATCATACATTAATTGTAAGTCAAAGGAGGAAAACATCACTGTATAATTGATACTGTCAATACTTTGTGTATTAGAATGTACAGGAGAAGTTCAAAAGAAACTGCTTGTTTATTCATAATATAAACTGCGTTATTTTGAGCTCTCTCTTCCTTGGATATTGTTATGGTTGCCAAAGAAAATAACTATGCAAATTGAAGGCAGCAGCAAGGAAAAATGAATGAACAATTTACTGCCCTGTCTGCAAGACCCCTGTGGACACCTAAGAAATAACTCAGCTTTAATACCTGTGTAATCCTACCAGTACTTTTAAAATTCTTTTTACCAGTACACACAACTGCAGGCTGGATAAGATCTATTTCATGAAAATAAAGATTAAACAAGAACTTTTTCAGAATGACCAGATAATATGAATGAAGTCCGTTTCTTTAATAAGAACCATCTTGTGTCTGGTAGTACAGTTATCATTTGGTAGTGCAGTTATCATCTGGTAGTGCAGTTATCATTTCCCACAATGTATGATATGCTTCCTATTGCAGTATGGCAGGTAGAAGACAGGGCACTGCAGCACAGATAACACTAGTGCAGCCAAAGAGTAATGCATACTGCACAGATTGACAAAATAAGCAAAGCACATGCTACACTGTTAGTACTTAAGCTAAAGTGGTCCCACTGCTCCAAATTAGGAACAATTCTCTAGGGCACACATGGCTTGAGACTGCTCCTCATCCACATCTCTTGGGCCTCCAAGAAACACCTTCAGCAAAACAGAAAGACCACACTTGAGACTTTACATTCCCAATATCTCCAAAGTTAGAAAACCAAAACAAAAGATACAGGAGCTTAAAAATGTCTTATACACCCTTAGCCTTCTTTTTGTGTAGTTTAGACCAGTGATGGCGAACCTTTTCAAGACTGAGTGCCCAAATTGCAACCCAAAACCCACTTATTTATCGCCAAATGCCAACACGGCCATTTAAGCTGAATACTGAGGTTTTAGTTTAGAAAAAACAGTTGGCTCTGAGGCGTGCGTTACTCAGGAGTAAGCTTGGTGGTAGTCAGTGGCTTTGCTTTGAAGCAACTGTGCAACTCTTCCAACAGGTGCAACACGACCCTAGGAGGGTTTACTCAGAAGCAAGCCCCATTGCCAGCAACCGAGCTTACTCCCAGGTAAAGGATCGAGCTTTAGTACTTTACATGAAAATCAGTGGGGTTTAACAGCACTTAACAGGGTTACCTACACTGCTTCCCCAAAACTAGGTCTTAGGTTTAATACTAATAATCGAGCCCAGTGGCCCAGGCCAGGGGTGGGGGGGGGGGGATTGTTTTTGCGTGCCCACAGATAGGGCTCTGAGTGCCACCTCTGGCACCCGTGCCATAGGTTTGCCACCACTGGTTTAGACTTTGTTAACCAATTCATTGACATCATTTCACACTCAGATTACAGTTGAGGGAACCACTGGATAACAGGGAATTCTCAACTTTCACTACGGCTTCATCTCAAAACAAGTGACTATATAAACAGTTACACTAGTTGTTATTGTAAGCATGCAGAAGGAGGTGGAGTTTTGAGCTCTTTCACTATCATAAGATAATATGATACCAATCCAAAATAGTGATCGCCCTGGGATTTTACCACCACATAAAGTTAGCATTGTTCCAGATGTAAACAAGTCCTAGCTAAAACACAAAAGCCTACTTCATTCTCCAGGGCCATTTGTGTATTGCAGACTGGGGACTTGGCAGATCAAGTAACACTCCAGTTGCAACAGACTTCAACTAAATGTTCACAGCAATTACACTGTAGCAGTAGTACTACAGGCATACTACCAGAGTTAACTAAGTTCAGAAGCATGTACATAGACAAAGACAACAACAGTTGTAACCTCCTTCATAGAAAGACAATTTCTATCTGTATAGTACAGGCAACAAGACCACCACATGATCATTAGTACTGTAGTTGTTCCACGGGAAGTATTAATTTCTATAAGGAAGTTCACCAACAAGCAGTGTGCCTGATTACCAACAGCGGCAAAACAGTGATAAATGTAATACTGAGGTAATACCTCAATTCCTGGAAGCATAGAGAGAACGTACAGATTTTAAAAACCACTAACTTGTATTTGGTTATATAGGCAGCCTCATCATACAGAAACAACCACACATTTCAGTTGTATCATATCGAAACGTACAATATTAAAAGTGATACAACTGGTCCTGATAGTTTTAGAATGACCTTACTACTGCTCCAGAAAAAGGGCCCTCCTTAGTTGACGGCAAAAGCAATTAGTGTATTGTTGAATGAAAACACAAACATGTCAAGGTGTTACGATACCTTATAGTGAACACCTGATTTTCTGCAAAGAAGCGGAGATTTTCCAAGCATTCATTTCTAATAAATCGTTTATTTATATCAGCAATTAGATTGAACAATAACCAGAATCAAGCAGCACTCATGTTATTTACCATTAATCTTAGCCAGGGCACTTCCACTGATCACAGGTTTAGCTGCATGTTAATTATGAAAAGTCGAATGAAGCATGTGAAATGTCTACCTTTAAACAGTTGGGCAGTGTTGCATGATGCCCCAATTAATTTCAACGGGTATCAATGAACATGGGAGCATTGCCTAATATCCCATAGATACTGCTGAAGCATAGAGAGAAAACAGGCAGAAATAAGGACACAGGAAATCCCTATCAGGAGACAGATCTTTTTGAAAAACATCACAGCAACGGACAAATCAACTGTCACAGATTACTATCTTGCTGCTCAGGGGAAGCAGTGATTGAAATGCTGATGCACAAAATGTTCATCAAATAGCCAGGGAATGAAGCAACAGTATATATTTTATATATATCAACAAATCAGAAGAACGAAAACTAGCACTCATTAAAATCCTCCTACTAATATTTCATATAGTAGTGGACCCCAGAACGGTGCCCATGACCACTATAGTGCCCACCAACGCCTTTCCTGATGCCCACAAAGTCTTTTTAGAAAGTGGGCAGGCCCAACAAAGATTCTGATTGGTTGAGCAAGATTTTTTAAAAACACAGCTATGGCAGCAGCAGCTGTTATAACACAAGGCTCTTCACTGTGTGACTGAAGGAAAGCTGCAGCAGTCGTTTTGTGGCAGCCATTTTGTGGCTGCAACCACTCTCTGTCAGAATTCACAAGCTCAAAAAGTTGAGGAATCCTGGTATACAGCATTCCTGCAGCTGGCATTAGATGCATGAGACAGCAGTTATGGCAGTAGGTGATGTGTGTAGAAGGGCTGATGCAACCGCCTACATTCCAAGACGCTAGCTCTTTACAAGCAAAGATCTCTCAGAAAGTAAACGCTCATACTGCTTTAACATTTCATTTCTTTCATAATATATTTAGAGGGTGCAACACCTCCAGCCCAGTTCTACTCAATAAGATTATAAATGAATAAATCGATCTCATGTGGTACTCGAGTGAAGATAGGCTGAAAACCACTGGTTTAAACTATGCATGAAGAGTCAGCAAAAAGCTGCCAAAAGGCTCCACTGTACAAATATGCTACGGCATGAGGGGCATTTCAGCCCTACCATCAACTAGACATGTCTACAGTCAGTTTTCTTGTGCTTCACACCTAATGGTAACAGAGGAACACCTGAAGCTGCTTTCGCTCACCTGGGATCTCTAAAATGATGACTTCCAGCCATGCCAGTTTTTTCTGATGCACTGATTTAGTGCAGTGCCCAAGTACTATGAGATGTGTGTATACATGCACTCATGCACACAAATTTATCCTCCTTTCTTTTTGAATGTCTCTGATTATTCCAAGTTTGTTACTGCCTGGAAGTACTGCTTGCTGGAAAGGAATGTGTTCATTAAGGATATGAGGTTTGGTTAAGGTTATAGAGCCTGTTATATTCAATTCTGACTTATACTACTCAACAAAGATCTTGACTGCTCTGGAAACTAGAAAAACATAGTTACCTCCATATTTGATGTTCCCTACAGTCAATGTAGAACCATTACCACAAACAGGGATACTGAACCAAGGAACAACCACAGCACTTTAATCATAACCATGTGAATACAAGCATCATATCCACAACTTCTATTACCTGCTCCTTATTATTACTGTTCAATAAGCCAGGTTTCTTTTTCTTTTTAATAGGGCTTGTTGAGGAGTCTTCTGGGGAGTGACCATTGGAAGAGTGTGGTGGGCTTGGAAATTTTCTTTTTTGGGCTGTTCGTTCAGCAGAGCCAGGATCTATAAACAAAAATTATAGCAATATTAAGAGTCTTTAATTACATCTGTATTGTATGCTGCAAAAGCAAACAGTGATGGGGCAGAAATTCTGACTTCTTTTTGTATTTTACTGAACTTAAAGCATAATACGTTTTTTTAAATTAAACAAACAAAATAATGTTATGAAGATTATTTTTTGCCCATTTAGGAGTACTTTACCTGTATTGTTTAATTTAATTTATTGCTTAAACTTATAACCTTCTCTCCCTCAATGAGTAGGACTCAGAACAATGTAAAGCAATATATACTATTAAAAATGCAGTTAAATATAAAAAAGTAAAATTACAATTGGAACAGAAGGATGCACTTCACCTGTGGGTAGGGTTAATAACAAATATCAAAAATAACACAAAACATAAACAAACCTCAAAAAAAACAGAAAAACGTAGAGCTGATAGTCAAAATATGCTCGGCAAGTTTCAAACATATTCAAACAAGATTCAAAGTTCAGCAACTTGCTCCCTGTTTTACAAACTATGTCACTGACACCAGGTGCCTTTCATCAAACCATCAGATAGCAGCCCAGAGAGAAGAACATGGAACTGAGGCCACACAGATAAATAATACACAAAACATGGGGAGTTCTTACATGTTGCTCAAGCAACAGCACACTTGGGAAATAGATGAATGTAATCCAGGCACCATTGCTGGTCACCACTGCTGTGGTGCTGTGAGGATCAAGAAACTTGATTCCACTGATTATGCATGATCAATAAGTGGATCAGCAATGCTAATTCTGACAGAGAAAAACAGAGAAACCTGGTTTTGGAATTTACAACACGCAGCGAAGTACAATTTTCTTACATTAATATTACTTGTGATTAGGAAAAAATTATACACTGCATGCACACTGCCAAATGTAACAGATGCATGTGTCTAATTTTACAGTGTGTACAGAATCAATACTGAGTTGTACACCAACAGTAATCTTTTTGGAGCAATATGCACAGGCACTGCATACCTGCCAGCATCCTGTGCTTATAGTGAATGGCTCAGGCTAAAACCTCTAGGCAAATTTGCTACATACATTCAGACCATGGAGAGAAAAATACTGGTGACTAACCCTAAACATTACATGGGCTTTCTTAAGATAACACAGACTGCTTTTAGGGAGTGGTGAAGAAAACATTTTACCAGAAGTCCTGATTTAACAGTTGTGTGGAATGGCTGCTACAAGAGGATCTCACTCCCTCTCCTGAATGGTCCTCCAAAGCAGGACAAATGAAGGACAAAAGAGTCAGGCAAACTAGTGAGGACACTAACATATAGGTATGAGATCAAGTAATTGTTCTTGTGGGGCAGAAAAAAATCACTGAGGTCCAGGCTAATCTTCTTTTGCCTTATGAATTATTCGGTGCCAATTATTATAAAAGACTGATGTTGTTGAATTACATAAGTCAGATGAACGCGTCATAGCCAATGAAGGCAAGCTCAGTTTTTACCCAGCAGCTATTCTGATTGTCCATCAGCAACATTCTACTGATCTAAGTATTGCTAAGGACCTCACAGTATAATGCCTTCTGAAACAAAGCCAAGTTGCTTGGGCCATGTTCATATGTTCGTGTGAATCGTAAAATTATCCTATCCTATTTTACACTTTGAAAATGCGAAAACAAGCACATGACTCCAAGCAGACTTCTAACTATGTTCCCACTGAATCCCTTCTGCTGTATCTAACATAACAGATGCCCTTTTGTACTGTAAAAAGTCTGTGCATGTTCTGATCTAAAGTGCTGATTGCACACCTACTGGGCTGATTCCAAATTAAAAGGCAAGTACAGATTAAATGAAACTGTTAATCAGTTCCAGTTCCCCAGATTTATAACCAGGGTCCCTTTTGTCCACTAGAGGGCATGGGATTGGTTCCCATCATTCTGTGCAATCACAGAACATCTCTCTCTTACGGATTGGTATGTAAAATTATGGACCTATAAGGACTTAGACATACTAACTGGACAACTGCAACACAAAGACACTCAAAATTGTTGGAAACCAGTAAAGGACTTTTTCAAGACAATCTTCCAAGGAAACTAGAAGATTAGTGTTAAATGGATTTGCTGTGTGTATATACGTTTATTCCTTTCCTGTATTAATAACTTGGTATAAGAAATGTAAATAAAGGGAAAACTAAATTAGTTACAAGATTTAACAAACTATGATAAGATAGGCTAGTACTGAGCATATGATTTAATTTAGAGAAGTACATCAACGATCGGACGAAGTTCAAGTCCAAAGGTTGTAAGTTAGGATTACAGACTGAGACAATTCCCAAGTAGGGGAACATATTACAATAAATTTTCTTAACTGTTTATTTTAAACAATTTTGTAACTGCTAATGCTGATGTATAAATGTGTAAAACCAATAAATATTATATATTTTAAAAAAAGAACATGCATAGTGCAGCAGAGGCGCAGCTAGGGAAAATGGAGCCGAGGGCAACATCTGAGTGTTGCGCCCCTCCCCCCCATGGCCGGCGCCCCTCCCTTACCCTGACCAAACAATATTTTTTGCACCAGGTCATCTCAAAGTCACCATCACATTATAGAACATGCCCCAACACACAGATCTGAACACATCCAGGGCTCCCTAGTTTAAATTGAAAGTGATGCTATTTTTTTAAAGGGGGTGGGATCCATCCTGAAATAGCATCACTTTTAATGTTGTTTAGATCAGAGAGCCTAGATTCTCCTTTTAAATCCACCTTAAAGGGAGAATCCACCCCAAAACAGTATCACTTTCAATGTTGTTTAGACTAGAGAGCTCGGATTCTCCTACAGAGCCCAGATTCTCCTTTTAAATCCATCTTAAATGGAGAATATGGGCTCCCTAGTTTAAACAACATTGAAAGTGATGTTGTTTCAGGGTAGATTCCCCACCTACCCCCCAAACAGCATCACTTTCAATGTTGGTTGCTGTTGGTTTTCCAGGCTGCATGGCCCTGCTCTGGTAGATCTTGTTCCTAATGTTTTGCTTGCATTTGTGGATGGCATTTTCACAGGTATATCACAGAGAGAAGTCTGTTATACACTGTGTCCAGACTTCTCTTGCTGAATTCAGCCCAAAATGATCTATACATTCTATTCCCAACTTGTTGTATTATACACCAAAACTGTGTAGAAATTATATACAACCAATTTTAATATAATGCAGTACAATTTGTTGTATCTGCTAGACTAAGACTGTATAAATAAGTTGAATTTAATATAATGAATGACTGGAAACCTTGAGTATTAAACCCATTTTTTGTGAGCCAGAGCACACTGGAAAGATTTTTCATTAAAAAGGAGACTAGAAATGGCATTAATTTTCAATCTGCCCAACAATTTTCAGAGTGAAAGTCCAACTGTAATGGGCTTAAGAGATCTCTACACTATGTCCAAAGGCTCCTAGACAGTGCAACCATATTTCATGTTACCAATATAAAAATCTTGTGAAGCAGCCGTGTGGCCAGATAAAAAATGGAGATTGTGTAAACAGTGGTAGCTGCTCTGCATGACGAGCAGAGTATGTAGAGGAGCTTGCCAAAGATGTTATGGAATTTCCCAGACAGTTTTGCAGTTGTGATGGTTATGAGAACATAGAGAACCTTCACAAAATTGGGATGTGTGGACAATCTCTGTGGCAGACTGTTTAAAGAGGCTGCTTCCTGAATTAAGCTGAACTGACAGTGACTAAGGCTAACCAGATAACTCTATGAGTAAGGAAGATTATCTCCTCTCCCACAGGCTCTTCCATGAATGGCAATTTGTTCTGAAACACTGGCAAGCAATGCATTATACATACATTAATGTCTGTAATGTTGAAATAATTGGTACATGCAACCCTAATTCTTTTTGAAACCAGCATAGCAAGTCTTTAGCTAAAGACATACATTTTCTTGTAACTAAATGTAAAATATCAATGGCACCTCTGACAAGCTTTTTTCCCTAGGGGACGCACACAGCCTCCTAAGGTTTTTGGGATATAGGTTCATTTTCAACCATAAACTTTCCCTTCAGTTTCTGGATGCTCTACAAGTAGTGAGTATATAGGCTTTGGGTTTGCTGCTGTGAGGTAAATTCTGTGGTATACAAGAAGGTTACTGAAATCACTGAGGCTGGATTAATATATAAACAACTAAGAAAAATTATTTATTTACAGGTTGGCTTTAAAAGAACAAACCAGCAGCCCAGGTCTCTAGGTAGACAAAGCAGAAACCCGGCTGAGGCAGAAAATTTAAACTGGTTATAACTTCAGAGAGTAGTTAGACTTTAGTACAATGCTTTCAGGAACAAACAAATTGTTATTGACTAGCCACTAGGATATTCATCATACTCAATGATGAATGAGATTTTACAAAAAGGGAAACTGCTAGACACATGGAGAGAAGCCAATATAACCTTGATTCCAAAAGAAGGACAAAATATCAATAAAGTCAAGAATGACAGACCCATCTCTCTTTTGAATAATGATTATATGTGGTTCGCAGCGATTCTGGTGAGAAGGTTAAAAAGTGTGTTAAGATCTTTTATGAAGACCAAAGTGACTTTTTGCCCTAAAGACAACTGAGAGATAATATTAGATCAGTTTTGGGTGTGTTGGAGTACTATGAAAAGAATAATGATAAACAATTAGCCTTGATCGTTTTAGAATGCTGAAAAAGAATTTGATAACATTTCTAGGCTGCTTATGTTAGGACCATTAGAAAAAATGGGGTTTGGAAACAACTTTATGAAAGGTGTACAGACGATTTTTACTAAACAGTATGCTAAAATAATTGTGAATGGGGAAATCTCTGAAAAATGTGAGGTACAATAGGAACAGGGATATCCTTGTTCACCGTTATTCTTAGAGATTGGTGGGGGGGGGGGGGAGAGCATTAAGTAAGAAAAGCCAGATGGAGTCCATCTACATAGATGCTAAATTTACAAATGATAATCTTTGTGCTGGAAAGACAGGAATCTATTTTTATCAGGTTCTTCCAGTGTCAGCAGTGCCTGAGGGGAGGAAAAGGAGACTCCTTTTGGAGCACTTTACATTGTGCCCTTTTTCTTTCTGCAGTGATGTTAAAGACTGTCAATAAGCTACAGGAAAATCACCAATTTCCCCTTAATTCTATTTGGCTCTCACCTACCATAAGAACTGTTGGCCTAGTCAGAATGAAAGGCATGTGGCTCTGAAAAAGATACAGATTTCATTGCACTGTCTAATCCAAACACACACACACACACTTAATTCTACATTTTCTACAGAGATAATTATAAAAAACAACTGAATGGTAATCTAGCAGACAATTAAGAATTATTTTTATATAGGCCAATACAGAAAAATGTTATAAAGAGTTATGCTATCAATCTTCTCTGAATCAAAAATAGCAGTTGTTTTCCTTTAAAGTAATATATCTCAACTTGCTTCATGAAAACCCTATTCAACTGCAAAATTAGCCAGAACCAGTGGGCAGGAAGAATTGTATCCCTCACTCCCACCCCCACCTCAGTCGTGTCTGTTTAAACAAGACATGCATTCCATCTGGTTTAAAACAGGAGGGGGAGAAAGCACACTGCATGCCATCTATAAAACTGACTGATATCATACCTTGTGAAAGCATCAAAAATATATGGAAATCATCAGCTTGGTTGAATTTGCCTGACTTAGAGGGAACAAAGGTGGGAGAAATTTCCAGAAGGCCTCGCTCAGCCTTGCTACAGTGTTTGTCAATCTTTAACCCATCCTCTGTTTCTATTGGCTCAGGCTCTCGACCGAGCAGCATGATTGGACTGATCTGGGAAAAACTGCTGTCTCTCCTTGCCTCAGACATCTTACTGCAATGCAGACATTTATATTTTGTGAACTATGAAAAAATTAGCATTTGAGCAATTTTTAAAGGGTGAACTTTAGGGAACTTATGATGCTGTGTTTCATTATGTGCCCAAGGGTAGCCTGTGCACATATGTGTCCCCTTGTCAGCAGTACTTTTGGAGGTGCAAATCTGAGACACATCTTTCTTCTTCAAAATCCAGGGGAGCCATTTTAACTCAAGCATTCAGGGTACAGATCATTTTCTCCTGTTTCTTCATAAGATAATATTGTGAACTGTTAAGATTCCACACACCTCAGCTAATTAACAATAAACTGCTGCAAGAAAAAAGATATCCAAGTCCAATTTTGACAACTTAATAACTAAAACTTATTATTCAGCTTAGAGTTACTTGCATATGCTACAACGTCCTCAAATAGCATAAAAACCTGTTAGTGAACTTCAGCTGCTTTAGAAACGGGGGGGGGGGGGGGGGATCTGAAATAGGGATTGAAATGGTATATACTCTGGGGTTTCTTAAGTAAAATCAGCAACAAAATGTGCTAAGGTTGAAACCAAAGTAAAAAGGATATTACAATAGTGTATCATGTCTGTCTAGTGGTGACTGAATGTTATCTCTCAGAAAACATTTGCACTGCAGTTTAAAATGGAATGCTACAAAGCTGTACATACATTGAATGTACAGCAGAGTAGCTGTTATACTGTGAGAAAGTGTCCTCTGAAAAGCTGCTTATTGAGACATGCATACAAATGTCTCATTTCTAGTTGATTTTTAAAGCACATAATAGCCTAAAGTAGTTCTTACCCAAATTTCATGCTGGATGATACATCATACGATAACAAAAGGATAGGGTTACTGAGGGATAACCTTGTTACCATGTAGCAAGATTACATTGCTGAGAACTAGCACATTCATCACACTTCAAAAGCCTGAGGAAAGTCTGAATTGAGCTTTAACCTGCAAATGCATTAATTAAGGGGTCTAGAAACAAAGAATGAGTAGAATTATATTTTCAGAGGAAAACAGGAAGTATACATTTCAAGTATGGTAGAAGATTGTCTGGGAAAAAATACAAGCTCAGACTGGCACTGTTTATATGCACTGGATTTTGAACAGACAATTAAAAGAAATCATTTTCACTGAGCTAGCCACTCACAGATATTCCCTTGCTGGATTAACACTGCCCTGTTAAAAGCAAAAAATTGAGAACTATGTAAAATGATCAGAGAATAGCAGACAAGTTTACTTACCAAGTGTTCAAGCAACCTCATTTTCCCCAGTAAATATGATACAACAAGCTGGCAGATTTGACCAAAAGGAAATTTTTGAAATAATTACGTAGTATCATGCCGAAAACCAGAAAAGCCCAAAAAGGAAAAAAAATTGAACATGTAATACTCTCATGAACCACACATGGTTTTTTTTTATCAGTCCACCTCAGAGAAATGAGCCTGCTACATTGCGGGGGGGGGGGGGGGAGCACAGGATAAAAAAGTCCATTACTTTTATTTGTAGTACAGAAGAGAAGGAAGGAAACAGTTCAAAACCACGTTGTCTTTAAGTAGGGAAGGCACTGAAACAGACGCATAGCTACACCTTATGGTTTCAGACCTAAAACTGTTCTAAAACCTACAATTAAAAAGTCCTTTTAAAGGAGACAGACAGTTGGCTATACACTGCCCTCCAGAAAAAGACACACTTTGTCTAATCATCCTGTAAGAAAAAAAGTTAAACATCCATTTTTAATCAATGTAAAACTGTACAAAAAAACATGATGCAATAGCACTCCACCACTTAGGCCCAGTATCTGCAATTTGCCCTTGGCACTATCTACTGAGGTCTAGTTAGCTAAAAATCCCATATTCTATCAGGGACAACTTAGCTTAGCTCTTCTTTTCACGGTTTGAAAAGGTAAACTTGCCTGTTCTGCTGTCTGCCATTATCCCTGCTTGTCTCCCTGTAGGGCAGTTAAATGCATCTGCTCCCTAGCTTCCATTTTCTCTTCAGCAGGCATGTGACACAACAGACAATAGTGCAGGCAAACTGCTCAGACAGAGAAAGCTGCTTTGGAATAACAGTATCTTGACAAACTCTAAAATCCAGCAGCCTCTAGTGAAGTATGTATGCAAAGGCTTTGCAGACTGTAAAATAAAGCTATGGCAAATGGCTACTAAACCATGTGACCCAAGAAAGCAAATTTAAACATCTTCAACTTAATAAAGTGCTGTGGGGTGAGTTTTGCTCGACAGATCACAGAGAATCACACTGTTAAACCACAACTCATAGGTTTTAGAGGATAAAAATGTAAAAAAGTAAAGCTTACCTCTGTGGATGCATTGTTAACACAGTGTTATGTCAATACTTATAAAACATGGAGGACAGGCTCTCAGTACTCAGACAGAAAGGGCTTGGCACTTCAGCTTGATGATCTGTCTTCCTAATAAAAGCTAATCCTGGATTGGCTAGTTTGGAAAATCTGAATGTAAAGCTTCAGGGGATTGGCTGAAACACTTCCTGAGCGATTATCTTTGTGCAGCTCTGGCAAGCAGGAGCCATCCTGTGCACAGAGAAGACAGGCTAAACTAGGCCTGTTTCAGCAAAAGAAACTTAAAAAGAGAACCACACACATAGAAATTCCTTGTAGAAATCAGATTTCTACAGAGTACAAAGTGATCGCTAAATGCCAGGGTAAATAAAGCATTTCTCCAGCCACATTTTCTGCCTCTGCTTGAGGTTTGTTAAACCTGCAGATTTCCCCAGGCCACAGAAGCTGTTTTTTCGACAGAGAAGGCAAGCATTCTGCAATACACAGCGAAAACCACCCTTGGTAAAGACAGAAAAGGCATTTTGAAACGAAAACAAACACAAGGTACACGATTAAAGGCATGCAACAAAGATCAAAGATAACTTCAGCAGTTCATCTGTTATACAACATACACACAGCTCCAAAAAATGATTCTTCCATGCACATTAAAAGGATTGTTGTGAACAGCACAAACCCACAGTTTGGAACGTCACCAGAATTGTTACTGTACATGATGTATGTTGGATAAAAAGGCAGAAGGCTGATTTCCTAACCATTACCTATGCCCCTTACCTAATTAAATATGGAGAATACAGAAAAGAGCTAAATTTTTTCAGTACCATGCTAGATGCCACTTTTACAAATTGCCCTTCCTTCATCCCTGAGGCCTTCTAAAGCTGCCAGTTAAACAAAAATCTGACTTGCCTATTAGTCTGCTGCAGCTGCAGCTTCCTGTCCATTAACCCTCTCATATACAGGCCTTTTTAAGATACAGGCCTCATGAAGAGTTGAATTTCAGTGTGTGGAAAAATACCAGAGCTGCTATCAGATCAGGGAGGAACAATGGAACTGCAGCCTGAACTTAGCAACATTTCATATACCATTCTTATCGAAACCAGGTTGCTTATGAAAAAAAAATAGTAATTTTTAAATAATGAAGAGTCACTTTTAGAGTTTGAGTGCAACTGGTCAAATATGAGACCAGTTCTTACCCACTCTAGGAAAGGAAATTAATATTTGTTCTTATCTAAAAGGTAATACGTTTCAGAATGTTACCGCAGACTGAGCTGTAAGAAATGTTGCTATGGTCTCAGTGGGAAGAAAAGGTTCTAGGTGACAAATTTCAAACACCACAGACCTTCCTTAATTCATTGTTAACATCTGCACACCTTTTGTACTCACAAATAACGCTGTTCAGACCAAATACAAAACACAGGCTTTAGTTACGCATGCAAATTACTATGTAACATTATACATGAAGGAAGAACGACATATTAACAGAGCATGATCAGTCTTCTATGTGAAGAAGCGAAGTAAAGGGGGGAAAGTGGGTGTTATCTGAAGGCAGACAGTTAAAACAAATCAAGATCGAAATGCAAACTTCAGTTAATGCTGGAACAACCAATTACCTTTTGCAAAGCTAATTTTGGGGTTCACAATAAATAAAGAGAATATACAAACAGGAAACAGCCTTCAGATCAGGACAGCTTGCAGCCAAATTAATCATAACCAGCCTTCTAACCAGCACTATTTCTTTAATAAGACAGTAA
Source organism: Sphaerodactylus townsendi (assembly GCF_021028975.2). NCBI lineage: Eukaryota > Metazoa > Chordata > Lepidosauria > Squamata > Sphaerodactylidae > Sphaerodactylus > Sphaerodactylus townsendi. The sequence continues at coordinate 112,082,665 of NC_059429.1, forward strand.
AATCATCAAGCTCGACAGTAAGTGAAATAAGGCAACAAACCTTTCAATTTTGGAATTCATTTGAATCACACGTGCATAATCCAATGCAAAGAAATAATCCCCAGACTGCTGTGTCTCATGCTGTGGTCATGTCTTCCTGAGATAACAATCATCTTCACAGGAAAACTCCCATGCTTCTGAAAAGTTGTACTTTGTATGGCAAAGCTGTTTTTCAGGCTGAACCAGTGGATTAAGTGCAATGCTCATATTATAATACAGTTTCTGCTAGTTCTAGCTACATTTTTCAAGTCACACAGTAGTCAGAGATTACCTTCTTTGTTCCACTTTAGAAATTTAATATGGACCACACACTTTAATAAAGGGGAACTACTAAGAGCAATGAGAGAAACCTGGAAATGGAAGGCAAATGAAAACTCTTTGGTACAGGTTTCTCTCCTTCTCAAAGGAAGCATTTATCTCACCATGCAAAAATCTACGGTGCAATTGTACATAAAAAGAGGAATATCCAAGTGTTATTTACCATTGACATTATCCAGCAGCAGAAACCACTGAATAGTTAAAACTAGATCTAGCATTTGAGATGAATTCTGATCATTCTTGGTTTCAAAAGCTTTTTTGGAGCAGTCTGTTAAGGTCTGAGCTTGGCGATCAGAAGCGATCTATTCTGTACAAAATATTTAGCAAAAACACATTTGACATTTTTTTTCAATATACGAATTTCTTTAAAAGTCAGTATTTCCTTTGCACCCTCTCCATACAATGGCACACTTAAACTTCATTAATTAATTTTTAGCAAACAAGGAAAATCACCCCGTCAGATCAACAGTTTGCAATGTACACAAATATTTTGCTAGCAGATTACCTGTCACTAACAGAAATACTAATTAAAATTGCTACTTCTACAAAACTCACAGAATGAGGAAACTGTGTTTTTCCACCTCTTTGAAATCTTGATTTTCAATATGTTGGTATTAAATGAGAAGCCATGACAGCTTTTTTTCTAGACACTAAAGGCCCTGACCTGGATAGCCCGGGCTCATAAGATCTCAGATGTTAAGCAGGGTCGACTGTGGCAAGTATTTGGAAGAGAGACTTCTAAGGAATATCAGGGTTGTGACATGGAGGCAGGAAATGCCAAACCACCTCTGAACTCAGGGATCACCATAAATCAGATGTAGATTGACGGTTAAAAAAACGCATCTTAATTGAGTATATCATTTTTTTTTTTACTCCTAAAAATCCTGTTGGGTTGGTTGGACTTCAAGATGGTGGCTTGCCCAAGAACTCTGTGAACCTGTTGACAAGGCACATTTGAACTCAGGTCTGGCAGTTAACTGCATCTTACTACTTCACATGGCAGACCCCAGACTTGCCACTGCCCAAGCCCTGTCTCTTCACTCTTCCCTTCTCCCTCATCAATGAAATGGAAAGATGGGACTGCACTGCAGTCCCTTGCATGAAGCAGCAAGCCATGTTCTCCCAAAAATCAGGTCCTTTCGTATGAAAGAAGGTCATGGGATGGTGAAAAATCATGAGAAAAAACCTGTCAGCAGCCCTTTCACACCAGTAGTTTACTAGGCAGAGCTGTTGCCTTTTCAAGTGGCTACTACACTGCAGAGTACATGTGTAAACTGGTCCTTAGGTAGGGAGTGGTTGTGAGTATAGCAATAGCAACATTCCAATCATGTAGAGGAGGGGCTGTGAACACAAATCTGGGGCAACTTTCCTAAAACAGGAAATCGTTAGGTCACTGATAGGATTAGGAATGAGTAGGCTGGGGGATTGCATCATGGAAGAAGTAGCAGACTAAAGGGAAAGGAGTTACAAAAAGTGTTTATCTCACAACCTGTGCTGGAGCAGGATATTTCCACATGTTTTTTTTTTCATGGGAAGACTTAAATGTGGAGCGTTCTTGTACATGATATTTCAAGGTGAAAGTTCTCTGAAGTATGATGTTTTTCTTTCTTACAGTCCTAGGCAGAAGCAGATGTTACAAGAGGAACAGAGCTAAAGTTGTTCCAAATATCCCATATTTATGTAACTTATTGAAATATTTATACCCCTCCTTTCCTCTTGGCTTTGGAAGCTTCCTCCCCTTTTCTTAGTAAACATCAACATCTTGGTGAGTTCAACACATGGAATGATGACATTTGGTTGGTCACATCAGCTTTTCCAGTGATAAATGAGGAAAAACAGACCCCTTCTGACCACCAAAATGGCAATGCCAGGGCTTGCAGACTACAGCTACGCAGAACACGGTCTGCAATAGAAAAATGGGAGCAGAAACATTGGCAGGACTCAACTCACTAGGTTGTGTGTTTCTCTTTCCTACTGATGCATGATATGAGGTGGAGCAGGGAAATATAGAGATAGCATAAAAATGTTCTAAGAGATAAGTAACAAGTGCTTAATGATGGGCAAAGCCATTTCTCCATCACCTGCCCTTCTTGATTTAGAATTGGCCAAGCCTTTCTAAGTCTTTTTGGACTGTTTTGACAAATGTGAAATATGATAACAAGAATATGAAATATGATAAAGCAATATGCAAAGAAATGCAAGCCACATGCAACTCTCCCTCAAATGCCATTTCCACAGAGGTTATCTGCCCCAATGTGATACTTCCCTACAGTATTGTGATGAATTTGTACACCTATTCTCTAATCTTTCTCAAACCTGCACTGCTGTTAAATTTTGGGAACTACAGTACACCCTAGATGGCTACTGTATGGGTAAGTAAGTTTGGATTTTCCAGCCCAGTGGGGCAGCCATTTTCCCTAACACAGTTCTCCTGGTAGCCAGTTCCTCACTTTGCCATCAGGGGGCTTTTTTAAAAAAATCAGCAATTGAATATTGTTATGTTGATATAATATTGTACACAAATACATATAACCGGTTCTCTAAATTCTTAGCTTTCATTTTTCAAAAAGTTTGCAGCCCCTTTTGTTGCCGAGATACCATTTTAAAAAAAGAAACTGAAAAAACCAAGTGGCCTGGAGGGCGAGGGGCCTGGCCATTGCTGGTGGACTTGGGGAAGGAAACTATGGAGAAACCTACCATGGGTAAGCCCCACTGTCACTGAGCCACATTTGTAGCTACAGCTGACAATGTGGAAACCGCTCAAACCAATTCCTGCATGGAAACCACCGCAGCAACAGATATACAGTATAAAACACGATGCTGTTGTAGAAAGGGCGCTTTTCTAAAAACTGTTGAATGTGGAACTGTGGAACCATATTTAATTTTTAAGTAAAGTTAATTCAACATTTTGAGAGGCAAATATATTGATGTTCACCATTCTCATTAAAATGCATATTCATTTATTCATCTGTAAACCTTAAAGCAGGATTTTAATTTGCCTCATCACAGACGACAAGCAGTAATTACCCAAAGGAGATGGAGCGACCATATTACAACTAAAATGGCTGCCAGCAGCTGGGACTGACTTGCGTACAAAGCTTCCTTACAGAGGAGCACTATTAAAATGGCACATGCAGCTCTTATTCTCCTTTCCAGTTTGAAAGAGCTAAAGCCAAAAGAGGAACAGGGTCCACCATGGAGGCTAACCGTGTAGTTTTCTCTCTTCTGGCAGCTGTACTTCAGCACCATTCATATTAAGAGCCACATTCCCAAACAAATAAAACTGCAATACAGTTAATTCTTTGTGAGAAAGAAGACCTGGCTCTGGGACTGCAATGGCGCTGACGACGGCTGGGCAAGTAGCCAACATGACACGCACAGTCCCCAGAGAGAGGATTTGGTTGTGTATCAGATAGTAATTCAATAGCAGCAATAGCTATATGAGGCCTCACGTTCTGCTTTTATAAATCAAAGAAAAGGTTGGGCATGAGAGAGAGAGAGAGAGAGAGAGAGAGAGAGAGAGAGAGAGAAAGAGAAAGAGAGAGAGAGAAGAAATGCCAGTAAAAACTGGGATAAAGAGGGAACTTCCCTCAGGTAGTATATTGTTTTTTGAACTCAAACATTAAAGCTGCAGATCTCTAAACACTGTGGTAAACATGTGCTTTCAACTACATTATGTTTGGAATGCTCTTCCATATTAAGTCCCAAAAGGGCGAGAGGCAAAAATACTGTTTTATTGGAACAATTTGCGTTGCTGAAAGCAAGCAACTTTTCAAGCTAAAAGAGCTGAAAGAACCCCCTGCTGCAATATGTGAATGAAGCCTCTTATCCTGTAATAAAAGGCAATTAAAATGCATGGCCTACTGCAGCTTAGCCAATTGCTTTTCCTCCGGGTGTGGCTATTTAGGTGGGGATCTGGGGGGAAGGGATGTGTGGGAAACAATGAAGAGGGGAGAAAAATGGTCAGGAAGGAAGGCATAAAGAGAGGGCTAAGAGGGAGGCATTGATCATCAGTGTACTTCGAAAAAGCAAAGTGCTGAAAGGCAAGGAGACTGGGGGAGGGGACTCCTCAGGGGAGTCATGGAAACAAAAAGACGAGGAGGAAATAGGGATGTGGGAAAACAGAACAGTTCAACCCCAACTGCATGCAAGCTGGCAGCTACAGAAGCATTTTCACTTATAAACATCACCACTCCTCTGAAACTTATATCTCATTCCTTCCTTCATAGAGGATGCCAGACACAGTGCCCACAGCTACAATGGTAGAAATATATTCTCTTCCAGAAAATGACAGTTGTGACCTATAGTGCTGCTAATATTGTATATTTGCTGCTAATGTATAATGCTGCTATTGTATATAATATTGAATAGTGCTGCTAATGTTGTATATTTATGTTGTTCGCCCCACAGAGCCCTTTAGGGGTAGGGCGGTATATAAAACTCAATAATAAATAAAATAAATAAATAAAATAATCAAACAGGTCTCTCAAAATCACCTACTGCCCACTACAGACAAAAGAATCTGCCTTTCTGAAAATTCCTGAAATGGTGTTTTCTGTTCACAATAAAACAGGAGTGCAGGAATCGCTGAGCCAGGTTCAGACAGCAAAGAAACAATTGAGAAGTTTAAAAGACAAACAGGCAAAATCAGCCATGAGAAGGTGAAAAGAGAAGCATGCAGAGGCTGAATTCAAATACACATTCTACAGAGGAGCCAAATAACTGCAGATGGTTTGTAATACCAGATGGGAGCTTGGTGGGCTATGTTTCTGGAAGGAGGGCGGGGGGGGGGGGATCTGCATAAAATGCTGACAGACAGAAGGCAGTATTTCAAACCTAACTGGAGTGAGAATTCCAGGTTCAAACCTCTTCTTTACTGCGGAAGCTCACTGTGTGACCATGAGCCAGTCATTCACTCTCTGCCTATTTTACCTCACAGGGATGTGTGGAGGACAAAATGAAGAAGAGAAAAATGTAGGTTGCTTTGAGAAAGGTGAGTTATATAGATATAGCAAATAATATAACATTTTAGATATTTCTCACTATAGTATGTGAATGCCTTCTTTCAGGAACAGTTATTTTTCTCTCGTATCATGATGCTAGAAATTGTTCTGGGTCACTTTACTGCGAGAGTCAAACCTCTTTAATGCAGGCATTGTCCAGAGACTGTTCTTTTTACCTCTTTTAGTACTATCAGTGAGGAAATACATTTTCTCAGATCCTACTCCTACACTTTAACTGCTACACCATCCTGGCTCTAGGACAGTAATGGCAAACCTTTTAGAGTGCCCAAACTGCGACCCAAAACCCACTTATTTATTACAAAGTGCCAACACTTGGCCAGGGGGGCAGGGTGAGTACAACAAGGGAATTTAAGCCCAAACTTTGCTTGTGATCTTCAGAATCCTCAATTACTGTTCCTGGTCTTTAGTATTCCCAATAAAGGCTAGTATAGTTAATATCTACAGGTTCTTTATTTTGGACTAAATTTTGACAGCCTCATACAAATTCAGGTGCAAAAGGAGAGTTTTCAGACATTACTGATTGCAAGGGAGAGAAAACAACACAGACACACACACATAACTCGTTGCAGTCACCGATAACATGAACTCAAACATCAGCCTCTTTAAAACAACTCCCTCCTTCCCGATCTCTGAAAGAGTTTTCCATTTCCTAACATCACCTCAGCCCACAGAGGTGGTTGAGGGTGGAGGAAGAAGGGAAGACTTCCCCCACCACCCACAGATTCTTTCTTCCACTTTCCCCAGAAATCTGCGAAACTGAATCCTTTTCAAACTTCCAGGCAAGACTGCAAACTGGCAGGGAGGAAGAGCACACTGCAAAATTGATACCAAAACCTGAATCTCAAGCAGATTGCAGAGTAGTTAGCAGCATAAGCCATTGACATAGACCCACCACCACCAGCAGCAGCAGCAGCAGCAGCAGCAGCAAGCTGCTAACCTGCTGCAATCTGGGTGTTGAAAGTTGCAGAAGAGTGAGGGATCCAGGGATGCTTTTTTATGTGCAGGGAGGATGCACTTTTCCCAGGCAGCGCATCGAGGGCGAAGGCATGGCTCCACTTGCTAGGCAGCCTTGCCCTCTGCTCACTTGGCTGGCTGCCCCCTCACCTGTCCACTGGCACGGATCAGAGGAAGCCACTGGAGTGAACCCAGCAGATGACTTGCTTTTGCAGAAGGGCTCCTCCGGGCAAGATCCGGACTTTTTCGCAGGGCAGGAGGTCTCCCTGCAAAACTGAGTTCGTGGATCTTGCTGAGCGCCAGGAGCCTAGGACCTTGCAAGATCTCTCCTTCCCACCCTGGGCTCCCAGGCACTAAAAGCCCCATTGCTCTCTCTCCCAGGGGAGGGGGGCCTTAACAAATGGTTCACACCAATAGGTGCGAACCGTCTGCATCCCACCACTGTGCCCGGGCTGCCACTTCTTAACCCTACCCCCAGCCTGTGCAGCGTGACTCCCAATGCGTCTGCCGGCAGCAGCTCTGGTGGGGCGAGGGGGGAAGGGGGAGATGACAGTGCGCATGCCCACAGATAGGTTCGCCACCACGGCTCTAGGAAAATCAGAAACTGGGAAGGGGGTATAGAAAACTAGTCTATTGTGGCGACAGGACTTCATGATCAAGGTGTGTGTGTGTTGTCTTTCACTTGGGTGCAAATGGAGGTGTGTTCAAACATACGTTTTAACTGTACTTGATTAAGCTTCGATTTAGAGATATGCAAGTGCTAGAGATTCAGCAGTGAAAGATGTCCTTCATACCCACTAGACAAGATTTCAGTCAAGAGTGCATGATAGAGGACAAACATGGAAGAAAGTGTACGATCCCAGCAAACAATTTGTAACTATGCATACTGCAGACAATCCTGTTTAATAAGAGGCTGTCCAAGTGTTGTCTTACAATGCTTTCTAGGCCCCAATCCAAACACCAATAATCTGTTCCACAGGTGAATGTGCAGAGATCATTGAACAACCCACAGACAGTGTGCCAATCTGTAGACTGTAATATTACTCCCACACTGGCATTACAAGAAAAATAGAGCACCTCTTACATCCTCCTGAAGCCCCATGGTTTTGGGGTTTTTTTAAAGAAAAAGAGCAACTTTCCTGTATCCCTGTCTTCCAAAATGGTACTGAGATGTTGGCTACAGGGAAAGAAGGCAACACCTATCTCAGGATTCTACCTCTGTGATGTAGTATTTGGGAGATCCAGGTTGAACCCACTCTCTGCCATGAAAGCTGGCTAAGGAACCTTAGGCTGATAATGTGCCTTTAGCCTAGCCTAGGGTTTTTAATATAAAATGGAGAAGAGACATTGTAAGCTATTTTGGGTCCACATTGGGCAGAAAGGCAGGACACCAATTAAGTAAACAAGTTAATCTGGAGGAACAGGTTGTTGACTACTTGTCCCAATTAATCCCATAATCTATAGAGCCCCTCAGAAATCTGCCCTTTTTTTCTTGAGAGTATGTAAAAAATCAAGCAAATGCCATTTGCTATCTCTGGTAAACAGATCCATTAGTACAGGCCTCTTGAAACATGACACATACAAGAGAAGAAGCTGGCAACATATGACAAAGCCAGAAGGATGTGGATCACTACCTTCTCCCTTTTGCTAAATGTCATTTCCTTGTTTGTCCCCAGAATGCAATGTTTAGGTTTCCTTATTGCTTTATTTCAATTCTTATTCCTATCAGCCATGTACTTAAGTTGCTCAGCTGACTTTCTTTCTAGCCAACAGTGTTAGCTCTTAAATACATTACTGTATTTTCTTCCATTGGCTTGGCTTCTTTGCACACAAAATAGCCACCCTGCCTAACAAATCTCACCTTGAAACAAGAACCATTTGGGATTCTGAGCATGTACTGCGTTTCACTGATAGTTTACAACTTCTTCCCTCCCTCTTAATTTTAATTGTTCTGTTGTACTGCTTGACGCAATTGCCTACAGACAGAATTATGAATGTCTGTTGAAGAATATCTGGTGTCCAACTGGACTCTGCCCACTAGTTCTCATGTTTCAAACAGATCAATAGCTGGGTTACAATTTTTTGCATTTCTGGTATTGCTCCCAGACAGTCAAACTGTACTTGCAGAGCTCAGTCTGCCTGAATCACATAACTGAGGTGAACCAGTTTCCTAGTAAAGAGAGCTATGGATCAGATGGATCAGCATTGGGTTTTTCCCTCCATCTGAACAACACTTTTGTTATTCTTCTGGTTTGGATTATTTGTTCTAGCAAATACAGCACATTCCTCATCTTGCAATGGCACCACGCTGCTTGAAAGGAGAATGTGAAATCCTTTCAGCTGAGTCATTAACTCTCAAGCTGGCACTGTCCTAAAAGAGCACTCTCCTCCCTTTTCTCCTGTTACAAGCATATTTAATGGCCAGCTGTACCATGCTAGAGGAGCTGATGAGATATAATTTCTCATGGGACTGTACCATTTCCATTTTTTGAGGTGGTGTATTGTATGTGGAGTTGAGTTAGAAAGACACTCAACTCCACATAAAATGCACCACCTAAAAAAGAAGGTATTCAAGCTAACTTTTCAATATCAGTTTCAATTAACTACATTGATTTGGAGAGGGACAAACATTTTCAAGTGAATTAAGCCTGTATTCATCAAAATTAACTCCAAGAACCAACAGTACCAAGAACCAAGCTTCTTTTGCATGGGCCAACAGTGCATCAGCATTCTCCAGAAATTCTGTGGAATGCTGAATCTCTGAAGACCACAGAGGAAGAAACTGCTCACAAAAAATATTTAAGCAGACTGCTAATACCCAGGGGTGGAGTTTTACCACAAGGGCTCGTTTTTATATGTAAGCAATGTGCTGGAATGCACTTCTTTAAGCATTCTGCATGTGGCCAGCACAGGCTAAATTCCATTGGGGAAGATTTTCAGAATCAATCATACTCTGGGTTGCTTGAGTTTAAGTGCTAGGATGTGGCAATCTCTTAGTTGCAGTGAAAGACGATCATTTTATGGGCCAAATAGTGGATGTAATTTAGCTATCATGAAACCTTTCAGATGCTCCCAAGGTCAGCAGAAATGCTGGCTCCTATTCATGAACAAATCCTTTTTGTGACTTACTGGGGCTGGAAGGGCTTCAGGCATGATCTATTTTCCTAGGTTCCTGATAAACCAAAACTGGAAGATGAAGTCAACCCAGTGTATGGATCACTGTAATAATATTAGTTTCAGTGAGGCTTTAATTTTTGTTTCTTTTTGAAAGCTCGTGAGTCTTTATTTAAACTGTAGCTGATGCTGAGCAGAACAACGGCTGTGTCATTGGTTATTCACAGTATTTGGACCAGACTACATAGCATGGTGATGACCGACGGAGCAGAATTCAGATCATGTCAAACAGCTGCAAAACAGAAAAATGAAGGGCAATTGCAAATACAAAACAAGGGTAGAGCTCTTGGAGCACCTTCCCTATGATGAAAAGGCTCTGGGACTTCTCATTTTAGAAAAGAAATTACTAAGGCGGATTCCGCATGGGCCAAAAACAGTGGTGTGAAAACGGTGCAAAATGGTTTAAAACGGTGTAAAAGGATTTATACCATTTTCACACTGCTGTTTTTGACCCATGCGGAATCCACCTAAGATGAGAAGTGGTAGAATTTTATAAAATTATGCTCGGGATGGAGAGAGTTGAGGAGAACTTTTTCTCCCTCTCCCAAAATACTGGAACTAGATGGCATCCAATGAAGCGGATGGGCATCTGTTGCCTTGAAAACTCCATGAGATCAGTTGTGACTTGACAGTACACAATTATTATTAACATAATCAGCCTATGATTATAACATAGCATGGCCATGACCAAGAGAAGTAAAAAGGGTTCATTTTAATACTGGCAAGAGCATTTTCTAAGTGTTTATGCCACAGGCAAGGGCCACCTGCCATGTATAATTCCCACTGCAGCCTGAGAGCAACTACATGACACAGTTGCTCTCATAGCAGGAAGACCCTGCTGCAACTATCAGAACAAAAAATTCCAGCCAATTGTACTGCCAGGAAGAAACGGAGTATCATCTGTCCCACATATCATAATGCTTGTTAGACTTGTTGTTTGCCAGCTGGCTTAATCAATTTCTGTTTGATTCATGTTCTAGCTTTATCCCTTGTGAACACATGTACTTCTTGTGGCTATAGAATGCCCTCAAGTACCTTATATGTAAATTGCTATTAGATGTCCTCACCTGAAAAAGGTAACAGCTTGTTCAAGAGATTGGTTCTCTTCAAATAGCTAAATAGAGAGAGAAATGGATTGCAGGAAAACATTATCTGAATTTAATTACTGCCAAGGCATGGAAATGTACACTATTATAGCTCAACTACGAAAAGGCAAGAAAAGCAGCAATAAAACTAAAACTATCTGGGAAAAATGGTTATCTGCTTTGTTCTCAGCATTCATCAGCCTAAACATCAAATATTTTGGATCAACTAAATCAGCCTGGCAGTTGCCCAATAACAGAGCAAGTTATTATTTCCAAGTAAAAAGCTTGCCAGACCAACTGCTCAAGCCGTGCCGTGACACATGGGTATGTATAGGCTGGATGGCCAACAAGAACATCTTGGGCTGCTGAACAGTTTGCACTTCTCTGCAATGTAGACAGACCTGTTTTATCTTCTAACAAAATGCTGGGAATATTGCAGCCCATTTCATCAATAAAGTGAGATGTTACCCATTTAACTTCAACTTTCCTCTTTTTCCTACCCAAAAAACAAAGTTGGCCAAGGTGACAAGTAGCTAATATGTAGAACAGGGGAGTCTAACTCTGGCGCCCCAGATGTTCATGGACTATGATTCCCATCAGCCCTGGAATCATAGTCCATGAGCATCTGGGGTGCCGGAATTGGACATCCCTGATGTAGAATATTGAGACTCTTGTCTGCTCTGAAATGTCTATCGAATAAATCAGTCTTGAAAACATTTACTTGGAAGTAAATTTAGCAGAGCTTACTTCCAATCAAGTATACAGAGGACAGCTGTTCAAGTTGTTGCTCATCTAAGTCAGAAATGAAATCTCATCTGTAACAATGCTTGCGTATAACAAATTTAGCCTGATAAAGCAACTAAGATTTACTGTAAGTAGTGATTACATTTCAATCAAATCCCAGCTGTGTTTTACAGTGTATTCAAGTATATATTTGTGCTACAAACAGTCATTGGATGGAAGCTGGAATATAAAGAGCAATCATCTTCATGGTTTACCCTAAATAGCATATCATATGCTGAACTATGACAAGGGGATAGGGAGATTGGTTCCACTGGAAGAGAGTGAAGGGTGTTAATAGTTCCTTCTCCTTTACGCCCTTAATGTTAATAGAAATGTAGCACCCCCTAGCGTTTTTTGTTCAAATGAAAAAAAAAATCATTGAGGAACAGGGAATGCACTGTTTACAAGTTCCTGAATTATTAGTTCAAAGGAGAATTGTCCTGCCACATATACTTAAGGAACCAGTTCATATGTTTTCTGTGTAATAACACATTACTGACGCCATGAGTTATATTTGTAAAACAGGGCAATGTGAGATAACTTTCCATAAAACCTAGGAGAGATCCCATCAGAAACTGTTTAAGCCAGGGGTATCCAACTCTGGCGCTTCAGATGTTCATGGACGACAATTCCCATCAGCCCCTGTTGATGGGAATTGTAGTCCATGAACATCTGAAGCGCCAGAGTTGGACACCCCTGGTTTAAGCAGTGTCTCTGGGCAAACCTCCATAACTTGTGGCCTACAAATTTTGTCTAGGATTTGGCTAAATCTATAGGAAAAGAGTCGCAAAACATGTCTTTTTTGTACCAGCAGACACATAGGGAAAAACTGATTTGTCAGACTGAATTATAGTAGATGAAACATATTAATGACCATTGCTATTTGACGTTTCTTTTGTTTCAAGAGGCTCTAGTTGTTTTTCAAAGCATAAAAAATTATATTCATGCCCCTATTCAGAGGGCTTATAGTCGGAGTGGGAGGGATTAAACAGGGAACAAAAGGGTGTTTAAAGTCTGGCCAACAATTAAGCCAGGGTCAGGAAAGGGGCAACATGCGATGATGTAAAAGAGGTTGTAATATAGTCCAGAAAAAAGTGGTGAAGTTTGAGGAGGTGGAGAAGACATAAAGAACATATAGTAGGGGTAAAGACTTCTAAAAAAGAAACTTATGGCGAAGCAAGAGATGTTACATGCAAATTCTAGGCAGAAATGTTTATGCCTGTTCCATACTATGCATTACACTTCATTAAATTCCTGCATATTAGAATCTGGTAACTAGTCCTTTATCCCAAGACAAGGAAATATCATGATTCAAGGTGCAAGGAAATTTTTACATTTTGACCATAGTTTATTCAAGCAAGCAATTCAAAACATGCCCATGTTGCTCCTTTGGCTTAGTGTGATAGCCCTACAAGTCCAAATTGATGGAGTCCTATGGATGGAGAGCTACCTATTTTGTCAGAACAGGGATAGCCACACTCTGGGCAGGTTACTAGCTAACCAGTCTGAAGTAAAGTTTGGAGAGCAGAGAGTACACCTCAAAGTACAACAGGTGAAGGAGCTGGATTACACTCAGCCTTTGCAGACTCCTATGCAAATTCCGTCTTTATATGCTGGACTTGGATGATTCAGTCACAACATGGAGAAGGCAATTGTGTCAGTGATTCCTATAAAACCAACTTTCAAACTGCAGTGTCCCAGAATCTGAAGAGCTGCATGTTAGCAATAACAGTATACTAGAGTGGGAGTAATTAGAAGACATGGTAATTTCAAAACAAGAATGTTTTCTTGAGTAAATATATCTGGATATTTACAAGAAACAAAAAGCCGCTCATCAAAAAAGTAATCAGGAAAGTGTTTTAGCTTGACTCACAGAAGCAAAATATTATCTGTAATATATATATATATACTTCAAAAGGAAATACAGGATTGAATAAATGAATCTGCCTCTACATACTGGAGGCAACAAACTGCATTTACAAACTATTTGGAAATTAGACACATTAAATTTAGCAGAACTTACTTCTGAGAAGCCATGTTTAGCAACCAGATAAGTGAACAACACAATTAATTTGTCAAGTAGGCCCCAGAACACAGTTCACCTCTCACTATTTAATCGAGACATGCAATTTTTTACACAATGAAAATGGAGTTAGTTAGTTAATAAATATGTCTTCTATTTAGTTAAAATATTTGTAACCAACATTCTTTGTTTAAAGACACCCAGGGGTTATTATTGAACCATTAAGATGAACATGCAAATGTTGGTCTTATAATTTTAAGACTTCTTTGATGATTTTTTAAAAATAGTCCAGGTTTTAAAAGAAATTTAATAAAACAGATGCAGGCTATTTTGAAAAAGAAACTAAGGCAATTTCTCCAGCAACAAAAGCCAGGCAGACGCCTATATCTGTTCTCACTGCCTGTACTGAATTATCAGTAAGAAACCCTTAATTTCAAACTTCCTTATTAGGCAATGTATCTCATAAATCATATTTCCATGTCATTCTGCAATCACACAATATGGGCAAATTCAGGATTTGCATTTAGAGTGAATTTGCAGATATAGCCAGTATATATATGTTTACATTTTTATATTGTACATGATCTTTTCCCTTTGCTTCCTTCATCAGCTAATCTCTGTGCTGAGTAAAGGAGCTATGATTATCTAATCTAGAAAGAGTACAGAATAGAGTGGCTAAAAAGTTACATCCAACCACAATCCTGTTGCAAAGATCAGGAGGACCTCACAGTATCAGTACTGAGCAGGAAGATGAAAAAAGAATTCTATCCATTTTAATTCCCCTACTCCCTCACCTATTAGTTTTGAAGTTTGGGCTTATTTCAGTTTTTCTGAGTAAATTTCGGTGTATATATTCTTTCCACTCAGATTACCACAATGAAAATACATGGCCTGTTCAGTACAATGCTTTATAGTCTCCTAATAATGGCTAGGAGAATACGTTGTATGTTGGAAGCTTCCACTTCTCCTTAATCTTTCTTCTTATGCAATTTTGTATACTCCTCCTTTAACACAATGGAAAATCCCCATGTTTTTGCATTTTCAAATTACCAGTAACTTTAGTCAGAGATCAATGGCCACATCAGAAGAGAACAGACAGTTCCAATGATGATGGAGACGGAAGACTCCTTGAAGGGTAGCTACTGCTAGTAGCAGTATTGGAAGGTGACACTGAAGGAGGAGCTTTCACAGACAATGTCAGTGCCATTTCAGCTAACTGTGATTAGTGTAGCAAACCCGTCCTCGGTATGCCTGCATGCAAAAGCATGTTCCTCTTCAGTGTCAGCAGCCCATATATACACCCCAGCCTATCACACAACCAGTGCCTTGTTAAGGCTGCCACTGAGCAAGTACAAAGAGCAAAGCATCCAGTTACTTTAACTGCCCCCAAGTACTTTAACTGCCTTCTTAGAGTGTAAGAGTGGTCTTCAGCATGCGAGTGAGGTTGAAGTCAGTCTGCTTTCTTAAACACAGAGGAAGCTTTATTACTACAGATTAAACTAGAGCAGATACATGGAAAATAGAAGTCTGGCATAGCAGACACAGATCCAAGGAAAGAAAAATGAAATATATGTCAAGGTAAGTTACTTAGATCGAGCAAACACATTCCCCAAACTGCCCCATTGCAGAGGAGTCTGAGACCCCTTCCGCACATGCAGAATAATGCACTTTCAATCCACTTTCAATCCACTTTGTAGCTGGATTTTACTGAGCGAAACAGCAAAATCCACTTGTAAACAATTGTGAAAGTGGATTGAAAGTGCATTATTTTGCATGTGCGGAAGAGGCCTGAGTTCTAGCTTAGGTCACAACATTCAGGCAAGGTATTTGAACCAAGAACAAAGGAAGATTCATTATGGCTGCTTAGGTAAAAGCCCCCGCCCCACCCCCCCCTACACAGTAAAGAATCCTGCCCCTCAGTGGAGCTCTCCCTGTCAGGTAATTTGGCACATATCAGTGGTTTTATGAGTGGCATTCATCTCCTCTGTTTGGCATTTCCAGCAGAACTCAGTCACTGCCACATCACTCTTTCTTGAACAATTACACCTCCTCATTTGAAAAAAAAAATTGCAATGGTTTTGGGGTCCCTAGTTACAGCAGATAGTGTTGTGCAGAAGAAAGCAATGGTAAACAGATTATGATAATTTCCTTTCACAAAAATGCCTTCCAAGTTTGTGTCCCAGCTACAGATGCTTATGAGGAAGAAATTGAAAGCTTTTATGAAAGTGTCCAGGAAGAAATCGATCACACATCTAAACAAGATGTACTGATAATCATATGTGACTGGAACACATAAGAAGGAAACAAAGAAGAATCAAATATTGTTGGAAGATCACAACTCTAAACGCTGTGTTCGAGCAACTTGTTGTGAGTGGCAAAGTGAACTATTATAACAATCAGTGTAAAGAAATAGAAGAGAACAACAACAACCACAAAAGAACAAGAGGTCTGTTCCACAAGATCTGAGAAATCAAAAGGAAATTTAAAGCACAGTTAGGCATGCTGAAAGATCAACATGGAAATACATAAATTGAACAGGACAAAATAAAGATGGAAACAATGAACTGAAGAACTATACAGGAGAGATTAAAGGATGACAGATTCCTTCAAAGAAGTAGTTTTCGAAGAAGCGGCAGTTTAGCAAGTGAAATAGCTGCACTGACAGCAACTGGGAGAAACAAACCACCAGGAATAGATGAGATATCAATAGAGCCATTCCAAGCCACAGAAATTGAGTCCAGCAAATTCCTAACAAGAATATGCCAACAAATATGGAAAACAAAACAATGGCCCACAGACTGGAAACACTCAATTTACCTTATTTTGAAAAAGAAGACATCAAAGACTGAAACAACTATCGGACCATCGCACTAATTTCTCATGCAAGTAAAGTGATATTCAAAATCTATGGCAAAAACCAAAAAAAACTAAGAATTGGGTTTAGATCAGATCAAGCTTGAATTCTCCCTAAAACCTAAAATGACCAAACTGAGGCTATTATAGTTTGGTTCCATTATAAGAAGGCAATAATCACTAAAAAAGACAATCATGCAAGGAAAAGAGGAAGACCCAACATAATATGAATTGATTCCATTAAGGATACCATGGCCATCATTTTGAAAGACCTCAGCAAGACTGTCCATGATAGGATATTTCAGAGGTCATTAATTCATGTAGTTGCCACAAGCCAGAAACAACCTGATGACACTTAACACGCTTGCGCGCGCGCACACACGCACACACACACGCGCACACACACACACACACACAGTTAACAAAATACCACTGCAATGAAAGAGGTGGGGTAACTTCTGTGTGAGAGAAGAAGACGCATGCAATCTTATGGGCCGATCCTTATTTCCTAGCCACACAATGACGTATACACTGACCTTATCAATTAGGATGTGTGTTATGTTCACATACATGAAAACCATTACTTTTATTTTTTTTAATGGCTTGGACCAGGAGTTAATGTTGTAAATCTCTTAACGACGGTTTAAAAATTGCAGATTTATTTATTTATTTATTTATTTAGGCAGACAGTGCAGTCCCTTGCTGTCTCCTCCCTTTCCATCTCTGTCGTCTTTAACCATGATGTAGGATTATGTCTGTACTGAAGCTAATCATCGCTAAGATCAACTGGGTTCTTCTCATCTTAACAGCTTCCTCTAGTGTTCCCCACGGGTGATTAGGTATTATACTCCAAGGTTACAACCTGAATATGCCATTTGTTTCCTTACACAGGGCATCTACTCATCCCAGAAAAAAGGGATTAAATGTATGAGAAAGTACAAATGCAGTAAAATGTTATGATTAGGTTAAAAGGAAGATCACCACTTTCATGTCACCACCACCTCTAGAAGTATATTTTTGAAGAATTGTTTTACACATATTTTATAAATCTCCAAGCAAAACCACAGCTAGAATAATTATATTACAACGCAATGGCCACAATTCAACATTATAACGAACTGACATTTACATTAGACTGCACCCAATCTATTAATCTATTTAAACACATTGTCCCCAATAAGTAGGTTTACCAAGATTTTTTTTAATGTCAGAAACAGTATCTTTCATAGAAAATCAACATCATATATTAATTATGCAGCCATTCAAACAAAATAATCCTGGCCAACACTTCTCACAGTCTGAACAAAAACATTTTGGCAGAGCAAATGCATAGTCAAGTCAGGCATTTCCATTTTAAAAATCTCAAGTAGCAGGGAAAGTCCTTACAGTGCCTGAGACCCTTAAGTCCCACTGCCCATCAGAACATAAAATACCGGGCTAGATGAATCAATGGTGTGCTTCTTAAAGCGGCATCATAATGCCAGCCAAAAGGTAATGGCTTACCATCCAGACGATCAACAAGTATGCAAATTCTCTTGTGAGCAGCCCCAGTGATCATAGTAGATTATCATCATGCAGTATACATCTGTTCCAGTTCCTTTTTCAGAGACTGTTGGGAAGTGGGTTTTTATCTCCTTTTCCACAACACTATAGGGCATTCACTATAGGGCATCTTCCCCAAACTGGCTTTGCTACAAAGTTTTGGGAAAGACTGCAACAAAACGTGGATGGCTACCATAAAGGTGAATCTGCCTAGTCCTGCCAGTGTAGTTGCCATTTTCCCTGCCCAACTCCTCACAGAATCCATTTCACCCAAGCCACTAGGGGTCTCTTTTTCATCAGCAACTGAATGTTTATTATCACGATGAGTCTCTCAGGTTCTCTGAATTCCCATTTTTTGTTTTGTTTTATAGGTAGGTCTCCAGGCTCTTTTGTTGTGGAGATATGTCCAATCCAACCCAATCCCAAACCTTTATTAGGCATAAAACTGGTGTGTGTTGAGAGTGGAGATATGTCTAGGGGCTAGATTTTTCAAATGAAAGCAGAAAATTTGGAACACCTGATTCATGTATTGGTACATTATAATTATATAGTTTTTTAAAAACCCTGAAAAAACCTGATGGACACTGAGGCCACTACCAAGAGGCTAAGTGCAGGGAAAATGTAAGGAAACATGCCACATGGAAGCCCTGTTGCTGCTTTGATGTATCAGCAATACACAGCAGCAGCAGGGAACCAAACAAACCTGTCTGCATGTGGAAAACATCTATAGTTGATATAAAGTTCGTGCATCTGAGGAAGAGAGTTGTGACTCTCAAAAGCTTATGCTGGAATAAATGCTGTTAATCTTTACAGTGCCACTACAGTTCTGTTTTATTTGGGGCCTGACTAAGAAAGTGATCTACTGGGTTATTTGCAACCATTACACCATGCTGGTTTTGAGCAGAGCTTTGATTTGCATTGATTTGCATATAAATTCAGTACTCTGCTCAAAACCAGCATGGTGTAATGGTTAAGAGCAGAGGACTCTAATCTGGAGAACCAGGTTTGATTCCCCACTCATCCAATGGAAGGCAGATTTATCTGATGAACTCGGTTTATTTCTCCTCTCTTAGACATAGCCTGCTGAGTAACGTTGGGCTAGCTGCAGTTCTACCAGAACTCTCTCAGCCCCACCAGGTGTTTGTTGTCAGGAAAGGAAGGGAAGGAGTCTGGAAGCCGCTTTGAGGTTCCTTACAGGAGAGAAATGTGGGGTATAAATCCAAACTCTTCTTCTTCACAAACTGGGTTCAATCCCAATGGAAGTCAGTTTCAAGCCGTCAGCTCAAGGTTGACTTAATCTTTCATCCTTCCTAGATCAGTAAAACCGCAAAAAGTTAACCCCAACTGGGTAAGGCAATGGCCAACTACCACCATAAAACATAGAGGTGCCTAGTAAATGTCATAATGTGACATCACCCCATGGGTCAGTAATAAACTGGTGTTCATACCTTTACATTTTATCTCTACCTACAATGTGCAACTAGCAGCTAGAAGTAAAATATTTTGATGCACAACACACACACACACACCCAACTGCTTCTGCATTGCTGGAGCAAGTTATTGTTCTTCTGGTCAGCAGAAAGTCTTACAGGGTTCTTCCCCTACTAAATATTTCAAATTGATCTACAAACCATTAATCCAATGTTAACGTATCTGAACAAAACATTTTAAGTTGATTGTACTTACCCCATCATGACAACCAAATTCTTGTGAGACTTTCTTTTACAGTTCTAGAAGAAAAACTGTATTTTAGAATCCAGATTCAAGAAAATAAAGTCAACACCGCTTTGCAAAAGGTTAATTAATTGTACAAATTACATTGACACTAATTACCAGTGTGGTTTAGCTATTAATATTTTATTTTGCTTCTGTACCATCACTCTCAAAACAGAATACAATCACAGCCCTGGTCCTATATAATAAAATAATATATAAACTAAATGCCTGGGTGAAGAGAAAGGTCTTCACCATGCATCTAAACCCATAAAGGTTAGGTGCATGGAGAAACAAGGGGGAAAGCCTATTCGGGGAAAATCTGGATAAGATCCTGGTTGAGACTAAAAATAAAATAAAGTCCATGCCAAAGAGTCTTAAAGGAGAGGAAAAAATATATACTTTTATCAACCTTCTTTTCAATCCTTTCACACACTCCCTGGGAACAGAAGTTGAGCATCAACATCCTGGAGAAGCGGGAAGTCTGACATGCCATACAACAATATTTCTGCCAAAACACATGTAAACAAACTGGGTGGGTTCAGATCTTCACAGCTGCACTGCAAAGCTCATTGGATCCTGGCATGCATGAAGTCCACCTTCTGTCTGCATTGCCAAAATACATTTAGGGGATCCACAACATCTTGGGAGATTGTTGAGCAGAGACTCGAGTCTAGACAAAAACAAATGGTCTCTGAACCCCAGGGTATTCAGGCAGATCTTGGAGAAGTTCAGCTCACCCACAGTGGATCTTTGTGCATCAAACCTGAATCAACAACTACTTCTTAACTTGGTACCACCATCTGGATCTGGAGCAAATGGTCACACCGACCTCATTATGGCCTCAACAACAACTTCTATATGCCTTCCCGCCATTACCCATTATCCCCAGAAAAATAAGGAAAGAAAGGGCATTTATTCGAATAGCTCCAAAGTGGCCACCCAGACCAAGGTTTGCAGCTTTGGTGGAGTTCTCAGTTCAGGAACCATGGAGGCTTCTACCAGCCTGGAGCCTCTTTTGCCAAGGACCAGTGTGGCATTCAGACCCAGAATGGTTTTGGCTGACCACATGGTTATTGAAAGAAACAAGCTAAATGACTGTGGATAAGAACTGAAGGGCAAAGAGACCATGATCATCTACAGAGAACCACCTACTCAAAGAGTTTACAATGTCCCTTGGAAAGCTTTCCATAGATGATGTTGCCATAAGAAGCCCCCTAAAACCATGTTTTGGACAGCTCCTTTTGGACCCCCTAAACCCATGTTTTGGGCAGCTCCTTGGGTTCCTACAGGAAGGAGTGAAGCAACAGCTTAAGGCCTCCATGCTAAGATGGCAAGTAGCAGCCATCTCTACAGTCATCCCTCTCACAGCTGGGGTTCCCACTTTCACACACCTGCACATCCTCACCTTCCTCAAAAGAGTCACAATCTAATCCACCAGGATTCCACCGGTTCCCCTTGAGGCGGCTGCATGTGGTATTAACAGCTTTCACTAAGCCACCATTGAAACCACTGAGAGAGGTGTTCCTCTTGGCAATTACATCAGCCTGGAGAATTTCACAACTAAGAGTGCTTTCAGAATGAAAGGAGTTTCTAATTTTCCACAAGGACAAAGTGGTTCTGAGATCAGACCCAATGTTCATCCTGAAAGTAAATTCTTCTTTCCACGGGGCACACGACATTCATCTTCCCATGTTCTGCCTCAACCTAAAACATCAGAAGGAATAATCCTGGCATACCGTCGACCTACAGAAAGCCCTCAGAATATACCTGAGGCATATGTCTTCTATCAGACTAATGCATTTTCTCTTCATTTCATCTTCAGTAAGCATTACAAGTTAAATACCTGGGGACCTGTGGATGCAGCCATCAGACGCAGAGTGTTACAATTGGTGGGTGAAGAAACATCCCTCCCGAAGTCCTACTGATAAGCCACTTTTGGATGTCCCATACTCTAAAGATGCCCTGCCCCTCAGAATGAGAACGGGCCTTTGGATTATTCACTGTAAAGGTTCCTTCTACTCTAAATTAAGGAGGGCATCTTGCCCATTTAAAGTCTGGATTTTTTCACTGGACTGTAGCAAAGAAGTTCAAGTATGAAGAAATACAGGACATTCCTAATACACAGTTCCATCAAGGAAGGTCAAGGTGAAGGTCAAGGTGCTCACTAAGTTTTCCTCTTCTCCCATCCTATGTCACAATGCTTATTTGTCTTCCTCCTTTCTGAATAACCTTTTTTCTTAATGTTCAACTGTTTCCTGTTGATATCTTATATGTCATTATTTTGTTCTAGTTCTATTACCTTAAGGTTCTTTGGCTCAGAAAGTCTTTAAACTGAGCTCCAGGACCAACAGGATGCCAGCAAGCAAAAGTTTAGTCTTGCCTCCCAAAGGAATGGGCAGGAATAACCCATGCTCAGAAGATGTCCTCCTGCTCAGAGTGAGAATGTCTTTCCCAGCAGATTCTCTCAGGGGGATGGTACGTATATGCATACACCAACACCTCCCTCTGCTGAGGAAATCAGATAAAGCAAGCTCTGGTTTGGAAAAACTTGTCCAGAATGATATTTTTTTAGTCTTTAACGTGCCAAAAACTTTTGGTGAATTACATTTTCCTTTTATTAAAAACACGGGTAGGCAAAAAATTCTGATTGCTCAGTAGCTAGATAGAATGTTCACTGCCCATTGCTCTTTGGCTTCAATTGGTCTCTACTCCTCCATTTGATCCTCACAACAACCCTGTGAGGTAAATCAAGTGAAAGTGTGTGACTGACCCAAGGTCACCCAGAAAGTTTCCATGGCAAAGTGGAATTTTGAACGTGGGTCTCTCAGATGCTAGTTCAATATGCTAACCACTACACCACACTGGCTTTCCATACCAAAGGGTTCTGTGCTAACTAATCATTTCTACTTTGTGTAATATAAAAAATGTAGTCACACGTGAAGAACAAGTAAGTGGTGATAATATATTGCTTGAATCCCACAAAGGATTTCCACTGGGGGGCAGAAGAGGGAGATTTTCTCCAGTTCTCTCCTCTTGTAGTAGACCTCCCACCCCTCACCTCCCCAGAACTATTCCAGGGAGTCCTGTGCTGTCCCTCAGGATCAGCATTTTAGAGGGATATTTTTGGGCTGCAGCAGGAAGATGAGAAACTTCTGTAGACAGAAATTCCTTCTGTCCCTTTAATACAGGCTGAATGTGTGAAAATGGGCAGCTGAAGCTTTCCATGGCATAGAATAAAGAGCATAATCTGATAAATAATAGCTCCTTATGCCTCTTTCAAAGGTACAGATTTTTTTCCTTACTGCTGGCAACCCTACTTGTTGAATTGACACTACAAATATTTAATATTTATTGCCCATCTTCAATAGTTTTAGGTCTGTGAGCAACCTGGAAGACTGTGTGAGGTCTTAAAAACCTATACCGTATATACTCATGTATAAGTCGAATTTTTCAGCACATTTTTAATGCTGAAAAAGCTCCCCTCGACTTATATGCGGGTTATTAATTTTTTTGTGTGTTTTTACTTTGCCGGCCAGCAGGGGGCGCAGTTTTTATGCTAGCGGCACCAAAATATCAGGGTACCCTCAGAAGACACTCCTGATGATACCAGCCAAGTTTGGTAAAGTTTGGTTCAGGGGGTCCAAAGTTATGGACCCCCGAAGGAGGTGCCCCCATTCCCCATTGTTTTCAATGGGAGCTATTAGTAGATGGGGCTACCCTTTTGAGGGTCCATAACTTTGGACCCTCTGAACCAAACTGCACCAAACCTGGCTGGTCTCATCAGGAGAGTCTCTTTATGATACCAGCCAGGTTTGGTGAAGTTTGGGTCAGGGGATCCAAAGTTATTGACTTCCCAAAAAGGATGCCCCTATCCCCCCATTAAGTTTACGATGGAAGCTAATAGTAGATTTTCCATTTCTGATAACATCCCTCTTAAAAATCTAAAGTTGGGTTAAGCATTTGGACATACAGATGATGATGAGGAATCCAGTTTTGGAGGATTCTTTTAACTCTTGTGTTTTAGCTTGGCTAAGCTGGTTGAGCTTCTTCAAGGTTTTTGCACTTTTAAAGTTAGCTGCTGATACTCATATTGTTCTCTTGTCAATCTCTTTCCACTTACAGAGCCAGTTTACTGTTTTTTTCTTGAAATAAATATTCAAAAACATTTAACCTACTGATGCCTCAATTGATGTAATTTTATTGGCATCTATTTTTATTTTTGAAATTTACCAGCAGCTGCTGCATTTCCCACCCTCGACTTATACACGAGTCAATAAGTTTTCCCAGTTTTTTGTCGTAAAATTAGGTGCCTCGACTTATATGCGGGTCGACTTATACGCGAGTATATACGGTATGCCCTGAGGGGAGAGCAGGAACAATTCTGAATACAACCTTGAGACTGATACAATTAGTAGGAGGGAGGCTCTCCTCCAGATATGGGTTCCTTGAGAGGAATTCAATTTACACCAACAAGTCTGGCCTTCTTGCGCCTTTAAAACAGCTGACTGGTAAACAGGCATGAGTAAGTAAAGTTCTTCATGGCAGGGTAATTAACATTATTTGGCTGTTAATTGGCACAACTAAAAAGTTAGTTTAAAAGTTGGTAACACTAGTTTATTGGGGGGTACTGGGGCACAAACTCTTGTGAGCTGGTGTTGGCTTTGTCAGAGGTTGTTTTGTTTCACTTTTCAAAGGAAAGATCCTGGTGTTTACATATCTCTGCACTGTGGCAAAGTAGAATTACTTCTGCAACAAGGTGTCAGTGCAAACTGTTGGCTTTAAGCTTAGGTTCAAAAGACCACAATGCCCTAATGCAGTGGTTCTCAACCTGGGGGTCAGGGCCCCTTTGGGGGTCGAACGACCCCTTCATAGGGGTCGCCTAAGACTCTCTGCATCAGTGTTCACCATCTGTAAAATAGATACATATTAGGGTTAGGGGTCACCACAACATGAGGAACTGTATTAAAGGGTCGTGGCATTAGGAAGGTTGAGAACTACTGCCCTAATGGACACTGGCCCATAAAGCCCAGTGCTGTGTAGCAATCAGAGTTTCATGAATCTTGGAGATTTTGGTTCAAATCTCCACTCTCTCGTGTAGCTCACTGGGTCAACCACAAGTCTAGTACATTTTTATCCCATCCTTTTACTACAACTTAGTTCTCTTTTTCCTCAAAACCACTCTGAGATAGACAACAATGAGAATGTCCAACATAGCCACAGGCACCTAGCAAGTTTCATGGCATATTGGGGAATTTCAGTCAGGCCTTCTCAAGCCTGTTTTCTCAGTTTGATCTGCCTTTCAGGGGTATTGTGAGTATGTGGGAACCACCACCCTGCTTGTAGAGACATAGATTCAACATTCCAGGAGGTCTTTCCAGATGTCTTAATAGTAACTGATATTCATACAGCATTTTTCCCACAGTATTTTCATAATCCTAACAGCAATCTTGTGAGTATCAGAGGCTAAGCTAATTAGAGCTGACCAGCATTTAAACCAAAGGAGAGTTCTGATCTTCACACCTTATATATACTTTTTTGTGTGTAAAAAAATGTCATGGGAAAGAATCCCCACATAGTATTAGGAACGAAAAACTTTTATTCCCGCCTCTCCAGCATGGGTACTCAGAAATAAATTCTACAAATGGTGCTTCAGAGGTTTCAACGTTGGCGATCATTCCATATTTTACAGCTGTTCGGTTGTATGCCAATTTAAATAATTTATGTTGAGTCATAAATTTACACCGCAGTTGGAGCACCTGGGCGACTATCCTTGGGGAACAAACAGGAGGGATACGAACTGTTCTATCCTCATGGGACCCGGGCTCAGCGCAAACGTGCACAAGGGGCACTTCCGCACATGCAGAATAACGTACTTGCAATGCACTTTACCAATTGTTTGCAAGTGGGTTTTGCTATTTCACACAGTAAAATCCAGCTGCAAAGTGCATTGAAAGTGCATTTTTTTCTGCACGTGCCAAAGTGTCCAAAGACTGCAAGCAGAAGCTCTGGCGCACCTACTCGGAAGTAAAACCCGCCCAAATCAGTAAAGCTCACTTTTGAGTAAAACACGTTCTCACCATTCGGCTGCACGTCAGAGAAAGGGCAGATTATTTTTTTATTTATTGCAAATAAAGTACACGGAGCGCTATTCTAGAAGCCACCCTTCCCCTCCATACCTGCTGCTCGCTCTTCCCAGTAAAAATCCTCCGAAGCGGCTATGCGGTTTGTCTCTACCACAGGCACAAAAGACTCCGAGTGGACAGGCTCTCGAAGCCCCGCCTCAGGGCTCCCCTGACTGGTCGGATGCCCTTGCCACTCACACAGCTCCCAAACAGCCGTTGCGAACGTTGACTACCTCTCCCCCGCCCCGCGAAAAACCTCGCCTCCCACCGAGCGCAGTGATTAGCCGCGGCAGCCGTCCGTCACACCTCCCTGCACGACGATTGGCCCAGCTTTGCGAAAGAAGGCGTTGCTGGGAAGGAGGAGGGAAGTCGGCCGTGTTTACTGGGCGTGAGGGAAAGGCGACGGTTGGGGAAGAAGTAACGAGAACTGCGCTTGGTCCTTCCACACCCACCCTTCAACTTTGGCCCTTCCTCAGAAGCCTCTGCCGGCACCGACATGGGGCTCCGGAAGAAGAATAAGAGCCCCCCAGTACTGAGCCACGAGTTCGTCATCCAGAACCACGCGGACGCCGTGTCTTGCCTCGCCCTCTGCCTCCTCCTGGGGCTCATGTTCGAGGTACCTCGCGGGGGAGGGGAAGTAAAGAGAGGGTGTGGGCGGAGCCAGCAGCAGCGCGCGCTCCTTGGTTGGGCCACGCCCCTTTCTCGCACTCTTGCCCTTTTCTCCCACGCGCCTCTGCATCCCTTCCTGGGAGCTCGGGCTCTTCCTGTAGCGAGCTCTTTTGCTGTAATTCTCAATGTGCCGTTTCCGCCCTTCTTATTCTGTGCTGGGAAGACAACTTATGCTCAGCGAGGCCTACTTTTGCACGTCCTACACCTTTTCTATCCCCAAATTCCTGCAGCACTCTTCTGATTGCATAGGTGATGGAGCAAGCAAGGTAAAAGAGCATCCTACAGCCATCTGACGGTACTATTATGAGACCAAGTGTTAGACGTCGATAGTCTGCCATTGCCATCCTAGAGCTGAGAGGAAATTGAAAACCAGGTGAAAAGTTTTTTCACAGATTCTCTGGCACCCCTACCTGGTTCAGTGTAGGTTCACCTTGTGTAGGTTCACCTTCAGCCCTCTGGAACTGGCCACAAGATTGGCATGTCATTATTGCACTGGCTTTCAGCTAGGTACTATACAAAGTGATCCCGATGAAAATTCCCTTCACTTCTGAATAATTGTAGGTATTATAAGGTAATGACTGTAAGCAGATTTGAATCCCAGGTCACTTTTTTCCCTGTAAACTGATTGGTGCTCAAATACGTGGGATTTTAAAAGGTTTTTTCCCCCTAAAATGATCAAACAGTGGTAGTATGAAGAGGGAGGAGTTTGAATTTATACCCCACCTTTCTCTCGTTTTGTAAGGAGACTCAAGGCAGCTTTCAAACTCCTTCTCTTCCTCTCCCCTCAGTGTACACCTTGGGAGGTAGATGGGACTGAGAGTTTTGAGAGAACTGTGACTAGCTCAGGGTCACCCATTAGGCTTCATGTGTAGGAGCAGGAAGCAAATCCAGTTCACCAGATATGCCTCTGCCACTCATGTGAAGAAGTGGGGAAACAGACCTGGTTCTCCAGATTGGAGTCCACTGCTCTTAACCGCTACACCACACTTAGCATATTCAGATAATTGTAGCGCCGATAAGGTAGGTAATTAGGCTTCTGTAATGTTGGTAAACTGTTGTAACTTACAATTTCAGGTATTTTTGCTGCTGTTCTGTAAAGTTATATTTTACTGTTGCCCAATTTTGAGTACATTTGATCAGAAAGGAGGTATACCGTAGAGTTTCTGTGTTTAGTCATCTGTCCTGGGCCTAAGGAATTGGTTTTAAAACTTCTGTCTTCCCCTACTTGCTTTAGCAGCGGGCATTTGATACTGATGTCATATATACTTATTCAAAGATAATTGCTGGCAGGGCACAGAGTCTCAGGTGCAATTTTGCATGTCTCATAAAACAATACAAACAGTCAGTTCTCAGGGGTGTTCAGATTAACATGCCCTTATCCACATGACTCAGCAGCCCTTAAACAGAACTCTGAAGCCGCGCTTGTCTGCTGTGGGATATTTTTGTAATCTTTCATGTGCTGCTCTTCTGGCAAATTATAATGCAACCCTAACCAGAATTATACTTTTTTTTAGCTCAATGGACTTAGAGTGCAACACTAACTAGAATTACATTATCAGTTCCTCTATCCTACAATGTGCAATCTTACAAGGTTTATTAATTAGAATAATTAAAATAAACTTTAAATCCAAGTCTTCTGAAAGCAACTGCACCATTGGTGGCAGGAGCAGTAGGCAAGATCCAAAGAGTTTGGTGCAATGCTAGGCAAGAGTCCATGGACAAATAAACGGTCTTGCTATGTGTGGCTGAAGGCTGTGCTTTGTTTTAAGTTCATTATTGCCACTCAGGCACTACTTAAGGATGGATCAAGTGGCCCCAACCTTTTTGAGTCTGAGGGCATATCTGGAAGTCTGACATGGCACGGTGGGTATAGCCAAAAAATGGCTGCTGAAGGAGGTGGAGCCAGCCACAAACTGATAGCCACAGCTTAACTTTAGGAGCACACTGCAGATCCTTATGCTGAGATGGTAGCTGCTGCTAAAGCAACATTTAAAAATCTGCACAGACAGTGGAATCCCTAGTAGTCAGTCAGAAGCCTTACTGGGCAAAAATCCTACCTGGCCCTGCCCACTTTCTAAAAATACTTGGTGGGCACAAAAAAAAAGTATCAGTGGGTACCATGGCACTCATGGGCACCAGATTGGGAATCCTCAGTTTAAATTTTCCGAGTAGATGAGCTAAAGACAAATTCAAAATCTGTTGTTAGAACCAGGAAATAGTGTTTTAATTGGTTTTTTATTTAGATATTTGTACTGATAGAGATCCAAAGTGACTTAGAACATAATTCTCCTATCCTCTGTTTTTGTTGTTGCAGTGGTCCTGTGAAATAGGTTAGGCTGAGAGAGTGAGGGCATCTGATCCAAGATCAACCAGTGAAGTTTAATGTAAACAATAAATAAATAATGGGAGAACAGGGTTTCCAAGCATGGGACAGCCAGATACTAGTACAGCGCACTAACTGCTATGCTATGAAGAAGAAGAGTTTGGATTTATATCTTTCTCTCCTGCAGGAGACTCAAAGGGGCCTACAATCTCCTTGCCCTTCCCCCCTCACAACAAACACCCTGTGAGGTAGGTGGGGCTGAGAGAGCGCCGAAAAGCTGTGACTAGCCCAAGGTCACCCAGCTGGTGTGGAGGGGAGTGCACAGGCTAATCTGAATTCCCCAGATCAGCCTCCACTCAGGTGGCAGAGCGGGGAATCAAACCCAGTTCCTCCAGATTAGAATGCACCTGCGCTTAACCACTACACCACTGCTGATGTGGCTTACCAAATTGGTCAGTTACTTTCAAGAAGCCTAAATCTAAAATTGTTAAGAAGCAAAAACACAGTTCAAAGACAGATATATGAATGGCACAGGTAGGAAAGCTTAGAGATCTAGGGTAGGATTAGCATTCAAATATAGTTGCAGGAACAGATTTGAGGGGGGGAAAAGCGTGATGTTGAAAGTCAGTCAGCTGGGATTTGCAGTGGAGGCACAGAATGGTGGTGTTCCTTAGGTCCAAGAATCTTCCAGCTTTGTATATATCAGGTAATATGAAGAAGCCTACACTTACAGCAGTGGAGGGCCTGGGTGCCCCATCTATATTTATAGGTTCAATTTATACCCCAGTCTTCCTGGTGAGTTGGGCTGAGGGCAGCTTACAACAATGTAAAATTACCGATATAAACCATTTAAAATTGAACATATAAGCAATTAAAACATGAACATAAATATAATGGTGCCCTAAAGAATGGGGAAGCCAGTCAGAGAAGAAAAGGAACATACAGATAAGCAGGATAAAATAATAAGCAATCAAGAAGAAAAATAAAGGGACCAGTAAAAAAAAAAACAAAGGAAGGAAAGGGAGGTCAGCTATCAGAAAACCATCACTATCTTCAACCATAGGCCTGGTGGAACATCTCTGTGGAATTACGACAGGCCCAGGGTCTAACTCAGGGGTAGGGAACCTGCGGCTCTCCAGATGTTCAGGAACTACAATTCCCATCAGCCTCTTTCAGCATGGCCAATTGGCCATGCTGGTAGGGGCTGATGGGAATTGTAGTTCCTGAACATCTGGAGAGCCGCAGGTTCCCTACCCCTGGTCTAACTTGATAGGGACTGCCAGTAAGTTCTCTTCAGCTGAGCAAAGCCCTCTTTGGGGTGTATATTGAGAGAAGTTCTCCGCCTGGCCCCACACACACTGCCAGCCAGCTGATCAGCGGGGATGCCTGGCCTCATCACCAACAAGACCATGTCTTTGGGGAACTGCCTTGCCATTGCAACAGGAACTAGCAGCAAAGGATGAGGCAGAGAGGCAGTTCGGGGGGGGGGGGGGCATTGCTTGCCTGGAGGAGGATTCCGGCATCTGCTGCAGCAGCAACATGCAGATCTGCAAGATGGGGTTCAGCAGAAAAAAACCCAGGGTGAAACCAGCCAAGCCTGCACCAATGCCCTGGCTGGCAGGAGTCCTGATGCTGCCATGGGGCCAGGAAATCCCCCCATTGCCATCCCTTAAAGGGACAGGCAGGCTCCTGGGCCAGGTGGCCAATCTGTGAGTCAGCAGGGCCCGACAGATAGCCTAGAGCCAATGGGACGTAGTGACAGGCTTGAATCAGGTGGAGGGAGGCAAAGAGGGAGATAAAAGCAGGGAGAAAGGAGAGTTGGGGGGAAGTAGAGGAAGGAGGAGAGAGCAGGAGAAAAACAGATTGAGAGACGAGAAAGGATTCGGTACTTCATCTGGAGCCAGTTCAGTTGGCAAAGCCCTGTATAATCCCCTCAAAATAGTTAAGATGGGGCTAGGCTGAAGTGGCACTGAGCTGAGATCTCCAGTTACTACTTTATTTGTTTGAGTCCATCCTGAATGGCTGGTGGGGAGGTAAGCCTTTAATTACAGCAGTGGTCTCTAGTTGTTTCCTTCCTTCACTGTGCAAGCTACTTGCATTCATCTAAATATAAAATAAGGCCAGAGGATTTGTCTTTGTTCTTCTGGCCAGTTCTGTGTACTATTGGCACAGAGAAACATGCATGAGGCTGTTCACATAAACACATTGTTTTTGTTTGTTGGTTGGTTTTTCAGGATGTCAGATGTGCTATGTGGTAGTAGGTGTGGGTTAAAATAGGTAATAAAAGTTTGTTTTGAATGCAGATAGGTTGCAGTAGGCAACAGGATTCCCCTTTAAAAATCCAGGATTATCTAAAGGCAAGAGTTTTCTCTTGAGTTTCCAGTAGCAACATAATTATTTCAGTTCAATTTAGACTTTTCTTTATTACTGTTGGAAGCAGTGGCAATGGAAGTCATAAGTAGTATGCTGCTAGCAGACTTCATAACCTAATGTTTTTATGGTGTTTAAAATATGGAGTAGTAGGAGTTTGGATTTATACCCCCTCCCTTTCTCTCCTGTGAGGAGACTTAAAGGGGCTTACAATCTCCTTTCCCTTCCCCTCCCACAGCAAACATCCTGTGAGGTGGTTGGGGCTGAGATAACGCTGAAGAACTGTGACTAGCCCAAGGTCACCCAGATGTCATGTGTTGGAGTGCACAAGCTAATCTAGTTCTCCAGATAAGTGTCCACAGCTCAAGTGGCAGAGCGGGGAATCAAACCTGGTTGTCCAGATTAGAGTGCACCTGCTCTTAACCACTACACCACACTGGCTCTAGTATGTACACACGCTGGGTCTAGTACAGGGGTAGGGAACCTTTAACACTCATTAACAACAACATAAGAACAAGAGCCATTTGGACCCGTTTTCCATGGGAAAATAAAACACTTGGAGCCACAAATAATTTTTGACATTTAAAATAAAGATAACACTGTATATATTGGGGTTTTTTACCTTTTACTCCGCTCATGGATGCATCCGCCCTGCTGCCTGCAGGGCGGGCAAGAATGGGGCCAGCGGCTCAGCCTCGCCGGCCACCGGGAAAGCGCCCGCCCTGCTCCAATGGGGCAGGCGAGAGGGGAAGTCCGCAGCACGGCCCAGCCAGCTGCGGGCAGTTGGTGCCCGCCCTGCTGCCTGCAGGGCGGGCAAGGATGGGGCCAGTGGCTTGGCTCATGGAGCCGCAGTGCAAGGGCAGAAGAGCCGCATGCGGCTCTCGAGCCGCAGGTTCCCTACCCCTGCTCTAGTACACATACTTGTTCTTTTTCTTTTTCATTGTGAAAACAGTATTGTAAAGATTCCTTTGTTTAACACATCTAAAGCCTGTAGATTTGAAGTAGAAAAAGTCTGACAAAGACATTTCTTATGGAAGACGTGGTTGCCTCAGACTTGCATCTGAAATGTAATGGTAGATTTATTCGTTTAAATAAGAACATAAGAACAAGCCAGCTGGATTAGACCAGAGTCCATCTAGTCCAGCTCTCTGCTACTCACAGTGCCTTTGGGAGCTCACATGCAGGATGTGCCTGTGAACCAGCACAGGGTTATGCTCTTCATTTTAGTGTGCTTAAACACCTGTGATAGATTGTGTGTGTTGTTGATTCTTTTGCCTGTTATCCAAAATGAGCCCCTCGGGGGAGGGCGGTATATAAGTGGAATAAATAAATAAATAAATAAAATGTATAATTCAGATTCCATTTTTCAAAATATTTTAAAGATTATATTTTGGTTTGCTGTTTTTTCATGCTGTGTCTACTTATTGGGTCTGAATGAAATTAGTTTTTTAAATAACTGCTATGATCATTCACTGTAAACCGTTGCATATGTGTAAGATTATATCTACTCTGTTTCCCCAAATATAAGACATCCCTTGAGAATAAGACGTAGTAGAGGTTTTGCTGAAGTGCTAAATATAAGGAATCTCCCAAAAGTAAGACATAGCAGAGTTTTTGTTTGGAAGCATGTCCGACGAACAGAACACAGAAAAATAAGACATCCCCTGAAAATAAGACATAGTGCATCTTTGGGAGCAAAAATTAATAAAAGACACTGTCTTATTTTTGGGGAAACACGATATGCATGGAAATGTCCTTGTAAGTATTCTGCATAGAAACAGTACAGATAGATGTCTAAATCACGTTACTGACTTCGGGTATGTTCCTCAACGCGCCCATCTCTCCTGCTGTGTCCCTTGATGGACCCTTTCAGCATCCAGTGAAAATCTGCTTGTAGTCCATGACCTGAAGGAAGTCCGGGTGGCATCAGCCAGGGTCTTTTCAGCCCTAGCCCCAGCCTGGTGGAATGCTCTGTCCAATGAAATCAGGGCCTTGTGGGATTTATTGCAGTTCTGCAGGGTCAGTAAGACAGAGTTGATTCACCAGGCATATGGTTGAGGCAGCAACAGTTACCATCTTGGCCTCCTCACTCCAGCCCTCTCTTCTCCCCCTGTCATCTATCCCTAACTATCCACCCATTAAGATAATCTGGGTGGTTTTTTTAAATCTCCCCCTTTTAAGACTTAATGGGGCTCAGTGATGGGGATATTTTGCCATCTTGTTTTAGTCGACAGATGTATAGTTTTAGAAGTTTTTAACTGACAATAGATAGTATAGTTACTGTATTTTGGATATATGATGTTGGAAACCGTTCTGAGAGGGGGGGCGGCCTTGAAATTGAATAAAATTGTTTCCTCATGCAGAGCAGAAGATACATGGGCAGGGGGGCTTTCAGGAATAGTGTTGTCTTGCAGTGCAATCCTTTGCAGAATTACTCAAAACTCATTGAAATCAGTGATCTTAGGCTGGAGTAACTCTACATAAGATTTCATGGCTGGAGAAGGAACTAATCTTTGAGATTTCATCTGAAAAGGAGCTGCG
Source organism: Sphaerodactylus townsendi (assembly GCF_021028975.2). Classification (NCBI taxonomy): domain Eukaryota; kingdom Metazoa; phylum Chordata; class Lepidosauria; order Squamata; family Sphaerodactylidae; genus Sphaerodactylus; species Sphaerodactylus townsendi. Next base: position 112,116,201 of record NC_059429.1, read on the forward strand.
TCTATTTAGTTGAGGATCTGCAGGACCAAATGTAATTCAACTCTTTCTTTACGGTATACAGAAATGTTCCAGTCAGCATGAATTTGTGACATACATATGTGTGTTTTAGGTTTTTGGCTTGGCTCAGATTAACTCTGCCATCACTTACAGTCATGCGATTGGGAGGAGGTTGCAGGATTAGCATTCTGTCCTCTTCAAAGTACTGGGCTGTCCAGAGATTCAGCTATTGTTGATGTGAAAGTGGGTTTGCTCTTAACCCAGGTATGAACCTAGTCTCTAATATGTCAAGGAATCAATTCTGTTTAGCTTTAATTGTGGTGAACATTCATGTGAATGTCATGACTAATTGTAACCAAAGGGCTTTTTATGAGAAAGGGAAGGGAGCTCAGAGTCTCTTGATTGTCTTCTCTTACCCATAGTTAAAGGACAATCAACATTGTGTTGCCCCTTGGTGTGGTCTGCTGATGTTTTTATAATTTGGTCATGCAATGCTTTGTGCACATGAATTCAGCAAGATTTGCAGTCCTGTTCCTACCAAAGGCATGTCTTTCTATGCCCATCAACTTCGGCAAAGGATCAACTGGCCGTTTAACTTACAGTGCACATTTTTGATGGACTAGCAGTCTGCCAACCTTTAGAAGCCAGAAGCACTTAAGCATCAATAGTTCCGGTGGTACGCAAGAGCCACCTATCTCAGACCTGGCCAGTGATGGGTATCTGCTCAATTGGTGGTGATGCAAGAGGAGATAACAGGTGAACATATAACCATTATTGTCATTGCTGGTCAGCTCTGTAAGGTTAGCTAGCTGCAAGGGCCGCTTAGCCTGGCTTGCTCCTTGGCATATTAACTTCCGAAACTGCCCATGATGAAACTCTCCTTAGGATGGCACTGTTAATAGTAGACGACGACTGTGGATTTATATCCTGCCTTTCTCTCCTGTAAGGAGACTCAAGGTGGCTTACAAACTCCTTTCCCTTCCTCTCCCCACAGCAAACACCTTGTGAGGTAGGTGGGTCTGAGAGAGTTCAGAGAGAACTGTGACTTGCCCAAGATCACCCAGCAGGCTTCTTAAACAAATCCAGTTCACCAGTTAAAAGTCCCCCACTCTTAACCACTGCACCATGCTGGCTCTACTTTAACACATGTTATAGACCAGGATTACTGGGATGTATGTTCAAAATGCCTCAATTTGAATATTTGTATTTTTATGTTCTCAAATTTTAGGTTACAGCCAGATATGCCATCATGTTTGTTACAGTTCAATACAATGTTACATATGCTGCAGGTAAGATTACACCTTTAATTTTATTCCTGCTTATATCATGCTATATCTTTTAAAATTAATAAAATACCGGTGTTTCTCACAATGGTAATTTAGTTAATGGGTTGAATCCAGCAGAGCCGTCCGCAGAAGGAGTGCTGCTCTGCAGACTGAAAAGGTAGATGGGGTGATTTCACTCCTTCCTACCCCCCCCCCCCCTCATATTTTCAGCCCTGCAACCTGCAGACCTCCATTTAGGTCCTGGTATCATCATTCCTGGGTTTGGAAGGGACAACTGGTGAGAGGAGAATGCAGCAAAAATCAGTTTCCACCAAAACCGTCCTTCTACCGGGGGATTGTTGGCTCCAGTCCATTATTGAACTATATCTTCCTGCCCTGCTTCATTCAAAGGAAGATTTCCTGGGACAGAGGAAGAATCCATACTTAGCTAAGTGGAGTGATAGACACAGCTCAGTCTATTGTTTTGTGGCATGTCAATAAATGGGGGATATTACAAAGTAATCTAAGCAAAAGATGGGGGACAAGGGGGAAAGAGATCCCTGTCTACAAAATGCTTACCTAAAGACCCAGAGTGCTTGAGGATGTAGCGAGAGGATGGGAAGAGGACATGGAAACAGCAAGAGCAACCATATTGGCTCATATCTGTCATCTGTTGGACATACTTAAGCTTTGTTCAAGTTGCAGGTGAAGTGCAGGGGATTAAGCCAGAGGCTTTCCATTGAACATGTGGATTTTGAGAAAGGATTAGAAATCAGGGAAGTGCTAGGAATGCTGGAAGAGTTCCAAGCATGTGGGACACTGAGGGAGCGCAAGTGGAGTATTTTCCAAGTAATTTTAGGCTAAAAGGCTTAGGTTTCTGATGAAAGCTTACAAAATCAGAGAAGCTGTAGCATCCTATCTTAACATTAACTTCAGTTTTTAAAGCAAGTCAAATCCCTTCCAGCCTAGCGGTTCTGTGAACGTGCAGATTTACATGAAAGTTGTCAGTATCTTAAGATCAGTCACTGAGCAGACATCAAAACCTTTACATTGGAATTATATTTAGCGCTGATGTACAGCAAGCAGCTTTCATTCTATTTAAAGAACATCAAGAAAAGAGATTCTGTGGTTTAAAATATAGTGAATCTTAGATGACAAATGCAGTATGTTGAGTGCTTCTAGGCATTAAGTCTAAATTCAAGGTTTGCTGTATGTTTGCATAAATTCTTATGACAAAATGATGCTGACCTCTCCATAAGTTATGATATTATGTAGGTTCAAATGTTCAGTACAGTTTTTCACCCTAGAGAACAAGACTTTATTGTAGCAGTTTATTTAGGATATGTGATAGTGCTGAACAGTTACTTTTGTTTATGTGTGTGTGTTGGTGGGAGTTTTTTGTGCTTCTGTATTCTCAAGTACGGCTGGATACCATTGTAACAGTAATATTGTACGTTTTCAGATGACAGGCCTGAGCCAGTTCATTTCTATGAGTATGGTCTGAAAGACCTGGCCACCATCTTTTTCTACATGCTTATAGCTATTATTCTGCATGCAGTGATTCAAGAGTACATACTAGATGTAAGTTCACAATTATTGCATGAATGTGAATATGCTGTATGTTATATTGTATCTACTTTTATATTGTTTCTAAAAGTTTAATTAACAGAAAGTCTTATGTTACCAGCAAATGATTTTTGTATAAAACATCAGCTTACTCAGATTTTGTTCAATTATATATTGGGTCTCTTTGCAAGGATGAATAGACATTTTGGCATGGGAGTTGGGGAGGGGCTTGCATAAGTTCTGTAGCTGGCAGTTCACTTCAATGGACCCTCCAGAATTGGACTGTAATCCTTTTTTTTTCATCCTGGTTTCTCCAGCTAATTGCAGGACCTGAGCTTCTTTATAAAGTGTTCCAGTCCCACAATTAAGATGTTTGTTATGCCTTGAAGATCCATACATTTGTTACAACCCCTGTCGTTAAGCAGACAGGTGAATATAGGCTAGACATCAGTGTTACAGGGACTGTTCAAGATGAGAGATTCCCAGCCCAAACTGGATTAGGTGACTGTGAGGCACAGAGTTTTGTGTCACAGAATTTTGGCTCTTAGTCAAAATAATATTGGATATATGAGATGATTTTATGGAATGGCTGTGATAGCCTTTTTGATATACTACAAATTATACCAATTACAGGGTTCCTGTAAAGCTCTCTTGACATGAATAGCCAGCAGTTCAGTAGGTTGTACCATGTTTCATGTCAGTTTCTAAATTTGACCTGGCAACCTGTTGATTTAAGGTACATGTTAAATCAAGAATTTTATAAATAAAACAATGGTTGTTATAATTGGCCCTGTGTCCAGATGTGGCCCTGTGTCCAGACTCAACCTCCCTTCCCCACACACTGAGGCCCTGGAGCCAGAATTCCTAACTGATCTGCAGCCATTGGAGGGAAGGAATGGTACCAGGAAACAGGCTGCCTATATAATGCAGGCAACAAGATCTTCAGGAACCAGCCAGCAAATGATTAAAGAGGGACACCTGGACCAGGAAGATGGAAAGGCTGGGCTGGACACAGATTTGGGGGCTGTTGGGTGAATGGGGTGGGGTGGATGACTGGCTCCTCAAAGACAGAGGAGGTGGAAGTAAGATCAGGGTGGGGAATAAAAGTTGGCCTTCACAGACAGGCCGGGAAGGAAGGGAGCATTACAACACAGGAGAGGGAAGCAGAGGGCTGTTCCTCGGGAGGAAAGGAAGGACCTGCAGTCCTCAACCAATGTCTTGTGTTTCCCAATTCTGAGGCTTAAGGAGCCTCAACAAGGAAGGAAGGCACAATGGCAGGGGCAGGGCGGGGAGAATGTCTCACACAATGTTAGGTGTTCACATTTATAGATAGGGGTTAAATATGTATTTTCATCTGTTAAATAATAGCTAGCTCAAAAATTGCACACATTCTCAAATAGTCTAAAAAAGTTTAACAAATGGAAAACTGGGGAGTTATCTGGGGATTCCACAGTGAGCAAACAGCAGTAGTATTTATTTTATTTATATATTAGATTTTAAACCGCCCACCCCCGAAGGGCTCTGGGCGGTGTATAACAGGCTAAAAACAACATTACACACAACAGGTCAGGAACAACATTACACACAATAAATAAATTAAATTAAGTTAAAAACAATTTACAGATTCTATAAAAACATAGCAACATTAATATAGTACAATAAAGTACTATAGTACAATAAAGTATAGAGTCTAATAACTTCCCTGTGCAGTTGATATCAGGTGCTGAAATCTATAATGATCTAATGCAAAACTCAAATTGCGAAAACCAGTTGAGTCATAATTTCCTCACCTTCCCTGGCTAGTGTAGAGTGTAGTGTAGAGTAGAGTGTAAAGTGTAGCAATCACATATATAATGTAGTGTAGTGTAGAGTGTAGCAATCACATATATAGAACCAGAATCCACTGAAGAAATGTCTCTGAACCAGTGTCAGAAACTCTAGGGCATGGAAGATTGAATAGTCATTACCAGTAGCAGTACAGGGACATGGTGTACAACTCACCACTGCCAGTGTGGGCATAACTTGTGATGTTTCTCGAACAGAGGGAGAATGAAGGGGGCTAGATGCAACTATATGCTACCACTGGCATCCCATCTAGTGCCCACATTTGGTTTAGTGGGGTTTTTTAGATCTTCATTGGGAAGAACCGCTGGATACAAATAAACAATTCTTTGCGCTCCTATGCCAATATTGGGGATGGATGGGAAAACATTGGTTTGGATGTTGGAAAAGCATTGTTTATTCTGCCACCGTTCCATAATTCCTGTGGAACTTATGCACCTATGTGGCTACTTAGGAGACCACCAGGTCTCCCGACTGAGTAGCCTTTACCTCTACTGCATGTGAGAAGCAGTAACTGGCTTGAGTTATGGTGAGTTTGCTGGGCATGTTACCCTCCCATGCGAACGAAAATGCTTAATATATTCTGAGGGCTGCTGTGGCAACTAATGTGAAAGGATAGATCTGTTGTGGCTCTCATTCACAGACTTGACTAATAGTGGCAAGTAAAAGACGAAGAACTTTTTTGGAATTTAAATCCTGACAGTTAGAGATATTGGTATGGTGGAAATTTTAGGCTGCTTTCTAAGATCAATGCACAACAGTAAACGAAGAATATCACACATTTCCTAACTTATTGTGTTGTTTTAATTTCTAGAAAATTAATAGACGTCTCCACTTGTCAAAAACAAAGCATAGCAAATTCAACGAATCAGGGCAACTAGCATTTTTCTACTTGTTTTCATTTGTCTGGGGATCAAGCATTTTGTCTGCAGTAAGTAAGTCAAGTTATTTCTCTGATATTTATTATAATTGTTCACACTTCCGTAATATTTATTTTTTTAAAACTTTATATTTTTTCCCCATCTAGGAAGAATTCACAACAAACCCAACTCTGTTGTGGAAAGATTACCCTCATTCTCGAATGTTGTGAGTCTGTTGCTGCTTTGTCTGATTTGATGTCTTTGGGGGGGCAGGGGGAGGAGATGTTTGCTAGCTAAATCATCTTTCTGATATATTTAATTTTCTCCTTAAAAATGGACTTGAAGGACTAGAGCAGCGGTTCTCAACCTGTGGGTTGGGACCCCTTTAGGGTCGAATGACCCTTTCACAGGGGTTGCCTAAGACTCTCTGCATCAACGTTCTCCATCTGTAAAATGGATAAATGTTAGGATTGGGGGTCACCACAACATGAGGAACTGTATTAAAGGGTTGCAGCATTAGGAAGGTTGAGAACCACTGGACTAGAGCTTAGATAATCTTTGCCTAATTCTACCTTTCACTGACAGAAGTCCTGAATTGTTCGTGGCAAGAGTTGCCTTGCTTGTTCTGATCAATGATCCCTCTTTCCTACAGATAATGGCTAGGCAGATACTTCATATTGGGCATGCAGGATATGGTGGAAATATGCATGGTCTGTTGTTCATCTCCAAGTCTCTGGCTGTCAGAGCTATCTGACCATTAAATTTCTAATGTTATTCTTCAAATGTTGGTGAATTGTTTAAAGCTATACTGGTTTCTACCAGAATGTCTGTGGCAGTGATTATTATAGGCTGATACTGTGTTTGGTGTAAAAAAAATGTTTTTGTGTTCTAGTAGCATTTTTTCCTGATGTTTTGCCTGCATCTGTGGCTGGCAAGTTCAGGGGATCAGCCACAGATGCAGGCGAAACGTCAGGAGAAAATGCTACTAGAACATGGCCATACTGCCCAGAAACCACACAGCACCCCAGTGATTTCAGCCATGAAAGCCTTCGACAATACAGTGTTTTTGTTGCTTTTTTGGCCTGCTGCCCACCATTGTAGCATATATATGTATTTTCAGAGTGAATGATCCTTCTCTAGTCAGTCTCCCCAAATCTGCAGAGATCGAAAAAGCTGGAATAACACATCTCTCCCCCCCCATCCCATAGTTTCTGATTTTACATGATATCTCACGTTTCCCACTGTTATAGAGTTAAGGGATGAATGGAGCACAATATCACAACATAGAGTTGAATACTGCCTTTTGGATTTGGAGGATGGGGGATGAGATTTAGTTATATTTACCTTCACTGCAACTTGATATATGTAACTTGTGAGCAGTGGTATATAGTCTTTGTTAGATGATTGATTTCAACCAGGGGTCTGCAACCTGCGGCTCTCCAGATGTTCATGGACTACAATTCCCATCAGCCCCTGCCACCATGGCCAATTGGTGGCAGGGGCTGATGGGAATTGTAGTCCATGAACATCTGGAGAGCCGCAGGTTGCAGACCCCTGCAACAGACCTATGCTGTGATTTTGAAGTCTAAGAGAGAGTTTGAGATCTGTTATAAACCAATGTCTATCAACTTCAGTCCTCATCCACAATAAAGGGTATAGCTGTAATGGCACAGTGTAACTGTAATGACTGACTTTTTGGGGATAATCACTGGATTACATTGAGTTGTTAATCTCTCTGCTCCCGTTTCCTCCCTGGTCAGCAATATGGAGATAACTTTCCAGTTGGTCTTCATATTAAAGTAATTGTTAGCGTAGTATTTTCATGTCAATATCCACATCACATAGTTCTGTGTACTTCTATAATGTATCCTTCAGTATCTTCTTAGTTTTAGTGATTTAACTGTTCTCCCCTGAGCTGCTTGTTCATAAGAAAGATATTCCAAACAGTGGTTTGTTTAACAGTAGCGTGATGCAGTAGTCCCTTACCATTTATAAATCACAGTTCCTCTTGTTTACAGTCCGACCACATGATGTGACTAATCCTGAGCACGTGACTCCACTGCATGTTGGGGCAGGAGAGTCAGCATGATGGCATGCCTTCATATCGTTACTGCTTATTAGCACTGTGCCTACACAGAGAATGTGTGCATGCTGGATGAGTTATACAGTGCTCACTTTGTTGGCCAGGCAGTTCACAGTATGGTGGCCACCATTTCTGCCTGGCTATGTGACTTTTAGAGCAGCACCTGGCTGCAGCAGTAGCAAGTATGCTGGTCACTATTTCTTAACTCCAACAGTGCTACAGCCAAACTTGGCACTGGATGTGACTTGCATGGGCCTTTATTTGTGAATTGGGGGGGGGGGGAGGGTATGGATGGATGTCATTTTGGCCTCCTAGTCTTTTTGCAAATGTCTCAATTCATGGTGATCCCAGGAGTAGAAACCCTGCAAATGGAGAAGGCCTGTTAGGACCAACTAAAACATCTCATCCTATGACCAATTTAGTTGCACTTTTTCTGTTTTAATCTTGAGGTGGCAGTATAAAGATTTTGATATGGTAGTCAAATTACAACGTTAACCTAGATTTAGTTAGCTACGCTTTTATTTATGCTGATACATGTTCAGTTAGTCCTTTTCTACGAACTCAAGATATTTCCTGATTATTACCAATATAAATTCTTTCAGAGGGTATTAACAGCAGAATTTTTGTCCTACTTTACATGAACTTTCACTTATTTAAGCTGATTTTCATCTACCATTCTCTTGGTAAATAGCCTAGTTTTCAGAGAACTAGCTGGTGTTTTTCACAGTAACATGGGATTTTCCTGTCCTGTTTATATTGGAATCTATTTATACCTATTATATCTCCAGCATATAATTTCTTCCCCATTTGTCTCCCCCTACGTCTTTAACTAGTTTGTTGTCTACCATAGGATCTTATCCTGTGTTTTTTTAATTCTTAGAATCTGTTGGTGAAGGACTTAGCCCTGTATAAACTCTCTTAAAACAGTGTTTAAAACTATAATATGTGGTAGAGTGTATCTATGATACCTTGCTTTCATTCATGAATATTAAATTTTATTAAAAATTAAGTATATGAGTGGGGGATAGGAGTACGTTTTGTTTTTAAAAGATAGATGCTAGACAATGAGTATTGCATTTGTAACATATTTCCTTTGTAGCATAATGCTGTGCTGCAGGGTAACTGGCAAAATATTTTGAGCTAAATTCCTACTTTTTATGACTAGCAATCTTTCTCTCTCTTTAGCTTTCAGGTAAAATTCTTCTATATCTGCCAGATTGCCTATTGGCTTCATGCACTGCCAGAACTCTACTTCCAAAAAATTAGAAAGGTATAAATTGCATCTGGAGTATTTTTGTTTTGTTTTGCTATCCTTTTATATCTAGTATTAAGATTCCACAGTGTAAAACATAAAATTGTAAAAATAAAACTTTACTAAACTAGATAGTGGGCAGAGCTGATGAATAGTTGAGATGATTTGGGAAGAGGACAAAATCCAGCCCCCAACATCCTTAACAATGAAGGAATTAAATGGTTGTGAGGCAGGAAATATCTAATGCACTGAATTGTCCTTTCCTACCAGAAATGTTGTATCTGCTAAAGTTTAATATTCAGTGATTTTGAGAAAGAACTTGTATAGAGAAGCGTACTTTATGTAGGCACCTAGGGAATACTTAACAGACCAAGTGTCGGGAAAGCACCAGTTTGATAAAACTACATCTGTTTTAACATGGACAGCACTTTGGATTCAGTGAAGTCACAATATATTTTAAGATAGAATCAACTGGTTTCATTTGCTTTTATTAATTCTATTTAATTCTGGATCAGAATGTGTGAACCAGTTTGTGGAGAAGTCCAGCATTTTGCCTCTTGTGATTCTTGCCCTTGTTGGTTGATAACTGATTAGGGTGGGGTAGGAGGGGAGGGCGGTCATTAGGCCACAGTTCAAGAAATCTTTGGACATAAATGATTGCTCCAACAACTGATTGGTCACTAGTCTCTCCTTAGCTGAACTCCATGCACAAGGAATATTAGGGTAATGATACAGAGACCGGCATTGGCAAACCACCTCTGAACATCTCTTGCCTTGTAAACCCTGCAGGGTGGCCGTAAGTCAGCTCATGCTAAACTAGCCAGCTCTAACTGTCAAGACAGGTTCCAGCAAGTGATACCAGGAGATTACGTTCCTGTGACGTGCTGCCTTATTCAGAGTTTTATCTTCTTCGCTATGCTTTTTAGCATATAAATGAAACAGATGAAGTAATCTGGAGTGAGATGTCATTTACATGCTGAAGACATCCAGCTCAACTTTTAAATAAATTACATCTGGTGATAAGTGGGTTCTCTGAATTGGGAACTATTAGATCAGTGGTTCTCAACCTGGGGGTCGGGACCCCTTTGGGGGGGTCGAACGACCCTTTCACAGGGATCGCCTAAGACTCTCTGCATCAGTGTTCTCCATCTGTAAAATGGATAAATGTTAGGGTTGGGGGTCAGCACAACATGAGGAACTGTATTGAAGGGTTGTGGCATTAGGAATGTTGAGAACCACTGTATTAGATTGTGCTAACAAACCAGTTCTCAATCCAAACAAAATGGAGTTTCTTTAGCTCAGAGGTTCGATAATACAAGGAAGTGGTGAGCATTTATCCTAGGAAGGAGCAGTGTGGGTGAGACCATATTTTAAAGAGCAGGGTCAACCATGTGAACCATTCAGCTGTTCAAAAAGTATCTGTGGTGCAAGAGTTCCTTTCACCAGGTTATGCTGGTATGCTTCTGCAGTGCTTGCCAAATATATTGTCCCCACATTTAACATGCTCTGGTAATGTTAGACTAGATTTGTGTAGTCTGTGATGTGACTCTGCTTTGGAAGACTATGTAACAGCTTCATCTAGTTCAGAATGAGGTTGTAAGGTTGTTAAATAGAACACACCACATCCATACCAAATGCTTTATCTGTTTCTGTGCCATTGCTTTTGTTTTATTTGTGAAACTCCGGGAAATTGGCATACGTTTATATTTACGGAGTTGTGCAGAAGAGCTGAGAATAAGGAAAGCTGGCATATGTTGTGCTAGGATGCTGCTTTTTAAAGGTCTCTTTTTTCCTCCCTTTATGTAATCCTAGGAAGATATTCCCAGACAGTTGCACTATGTCTGCCTTTATATTGTCCATATATCTGGTGCCTATATATTGAAGTAAGTATTTATAATGTATTTTTATGTCTATAATATAGGATGGGAATGGCATAGCATTAATGTGTCATTCAGACTGTTTACTACCTTAGGGTAATATTTCTATGTTATATTTTGGGAATTATTCTGCTATCTGTGCTTGTGAATGAGAAGAAATTCAAACACAGAACCTCCTACTGCTCAGCTAACTCTTTGTCTTTTTCTGATTAATGCACAGGACTTAACTGTTACTAATGGCAGCTCAGAATAAAATTTTGAAAGAAATGTTTCTTTTTAATATTCCAGCCTTCAGCGTTTGGGGCTAATTTTGCTGGTGCCTCATTACCTTGTGGAACTGATTTTTCATGCCTCGCGTCTTTTCTACTTCAGTGATGAGAATAAACAAAAAGGGTAATTTGCTTTTATTACTAGTATTATCGTCTCCAAAGTTAACAGCTTCCTTTGAGCACTGTAGGCATATAAAGGTAAAGGTCCTCTATGCATTTACAAGGCAGACTATGTTTACAGCATATATATCTTGTTAAAAGCACACTATATTACTACAGAAAATTAAGGAGGCTGACTCTCCCTTCAACATTCCTCTTCTCACCTGAAACGATCTCAGCTGTAAATGGCCCTCTTACACTGTGTGGTCATCCTTCACTTAAAGTAGCACAGATTAATTTGGGAAAATGAAAGACTGTTTTGTTTGCACTAAATGAAGGTCTTGAAAGCTGAGTAAGAAAGTCAGGGAAACAATGTCTCTTTCCATTTTGATTTTCAACATTTAAGGAAGTCTCTTTACTTCCAAATGCTACTGGAAAACAATGAGTATACATTTCCTGACATTTTCACTCATGTGCGGGATTAGGTTTTGTCCATAGTTTGTAGTTTTCTCCAGCTTAACAAACTATGCTTTTCAGTTCAAGGGTAGAAATCATGTACCTAATTTGCATATCCAGATCAAAAGGATTTTTTCAGAGGGTACTCATATAGTCTGCAGTAGAACAGTTAGATTCGAGTCCTGTAACCCCCTAGAGACCAACAAGATTTGGGGGGCATCAGTTTTCAAGAGTCAAATCTCCCTTCACCATGTACAAGTATGAATGGAGACTGATAACAATATGCATTGTACCTTTGCATCCTCAGTCCCTTATTTACAACACCCTCCCACCTTCTGACAGGGATATAAAGACTCAGATCTCCATTCCTGCTTGTATCTGACAAAGAGAGCTTTGACTCTCAAAAGCTTCAACTCTTACAGCTGAATCCAGAGCTGAGGTGGACGGGGACGGCACCGCTCCAACTGCTCTGGTTTTCCTGCGGTTTGGGAAGCCTGTAAAAAAAATTTTTTTTAACCTTCCAAGTTCTCCATAGGGGAGAATAGAGATATGCTATAAAAATCACAGCCTATTTCCACCGGCAGCTCTGCCAGTGTATGGGGGCCAAAAGGGGTCTGAAGGCTGACTAAGGTCAGCTACACCCCCCAGAACAGCAGTGTAACGGAGTACAATGTTAAGGCACAAGGCCAGGCATTAAGGCCAGGTGTCACAGGGTGTTGCAGTAGCCAGTGCCAGCATAAGTGCCCTGGAGCGGGTATTTACACCTGCAGAAGTCCAAGCCACATCCGGGGATGGGGGATTCAACCCTTATATCGCTGCCGCCCCCCCCCCCGCCCCCCCGATTGGGCTGCTCAAATCTTGTTGGTCTCTAAGGTGTTACTGGTCTCAAATCCAGCAGGTCAAAGAGAATGCATAGGACATCAGGAGGCAGAGGATGGAGCATGCATGAATTCAGGGATCATGAATGAATTCAGGGCTCACCAGATTTTAGACACAATAAAGGTTTGATGCAGGGATCATCATCAACTGACCTCTTAACCTGATTAGGAAACTGGGTGTGCCCCATTGATTTGCATTGTCTTAAATGAACATTCCTCCCTCCCTATCTTTCCCCACTGAAACTGTATATATTTTAGCTGTAGAACGATTGTGAAAAATATCCGAGAGTAATTATGGTTTTCCTTGCAGATTTACTCTTTGGGCTCTACTGTTCGTAATGGCTCGTCTCCTGACCTTAACTTTGTCAGTTCTCACATTTGGATTTGGTCTGGCAAGAGCAGAAAATCCTGGCTTTTCTATAGCGGAAGGAAACTACAACATACTTACCATTAGGTATAATGCTTAGCAGAAATCTGAGCTGGGGTTTGTTGACTCTTTTAGAATATTATTTAAAATTCTCTGCTCTTGTTAGTGTTTTAAATATGACGTGTATTCATATGTCAGAAGGAACTGGCTCAATAAACTTTCCTTGAAGGCTTCTTTGCAACTTACCCTGTAGATATTGAGTTGTCTCAGTGGCTCTTTTTGGCCTAGTCAAAGGTCCAGTGCTGTTTCCAGCACTGGGCCAGCTAGGTCATCCTGAGAAGTTCTTAGCCATTGTCTGTTTTTGTCATGTGTTTAGAAATCAGAGAAATATGGCTTCTGAACATTAGTGATTCATTTCTTGTTATGTTCAACAGGACTAGGAATATAAAAGACTGCTGTTAAAAGTGCAGGAACAAAGTCAGCAAAAAGCTCTTCACTAGTGTAACTTGTTGCAATTTGATGCATTATTTCTAATAGTTCAAAATTTCGATCTAGCTCTGTGTGTGCAGTTGTAACAATGCATAATTTATATGTGCATTTGTATATTTTTAAAAAAACATTTCTTAGAATTGGCTGTCTGGCGGCAATATGTTTGACACAAGCTTGGATGATGTGGAAATTCATTAACTTCCAATTAAAGAAATGGAGGGAACATGTGCAGAATCAAATTCCTAAGAAGAAGGCACCCAATACAAAGAGTAAACCAGCAAAAAAGGAACTAAGTAGAGGTAAGTGTAGTCTTTTGGGTGTGCGGTTCCACTACTGGAGTAAGGGAAAAATGTATTTTCATTTCTAATCCATATATAGTCTGACTTATTGGGGCTTAGGGTGGATTCAGGCAATAAATAAAATATAGTACTTGAATGATAACATTAGAGTAACAGCCAAGTAAAATATCACAATGCGGTTGGGCTGGGATTGAAGAACTCGGGGGGGGGGGGGGGGGGGGAGCGCAGTATCCCTAGTATCTGTCATATCATACCAGTATTTGTTACAGAGGCTTACTGGAGTGACCTTGAGCCAGTGTCACACTCTTAACCTGAACTGCCTCATGAGATTGTTCTCTCTCTCCATTTTATCCTCAGTCTTCCATTTTATCCTCACAACAATCAGAGCTGAATTGGGTCCCATTGGAGAGGGAGGTGGGATGTAAATGAAGCAAATGAAATAAATAATGGAGGTCACCTCCTAAGCTGATCCACTGCATCACAGCTATACTGCTGTACAAAAATGTTTTCCTTAGTGATGTACTGAACATAGTATGTTGTAGTGGTGGTTAAGAGTGGTAGACTGTGATCTGGAGAACCAGGTTAGATGCCCCATTCTTCCACATGAACAGTGGACTCTTATCTGGTGAACTACCTCACCTACCTCACAAGGTGTCTGTTGTGGGAAGAGGAAGAGAAAGGAGCTTGAAAGCCAATTTGAGATTCCTTACAGGAGAGATAGGCAGGATATAAATCAAAACTCTTCTTCTGTGGGGAGGCAGACTAATTCTTAAGGGAGAAAAGGCAGACATTACCCCCTCCCCCAGTTGTATGAGCTGTTTTATAACCAAAGCAATAGTGTACATGCAAGTTTAAGTGTGGAATACTTCTACTGTTGCCCCATGTTTCCACCTGGGATTTATGTGCTTTACCCTCAAGTCTTTTGTAGACACTATCCCTTGTCACATGCACATTTCTATGTTCCTCGCTTGTATGTGGAGTGGAGCGTGTATCTAAATGAGCGGAGCGTGTGTCTAAACTTCAAATAGGATTTTGAAAGTACAGTTGTTCACTAACTCCAGGAAGATCTCTTCAAATTGTGTGAGTGGGCAGCAGTGTGGCAGATGAAGTGCAAAATAAGTACATACCAGTGTACACTTTAGAAATAATCCTGACTTTAAATACCGTATAAACTCGTGTATAAGCCGACTCCTGTATAAGCCGAGGCACCTAATTTTGCTACCAAAACCTGGGAAAACCTATTGACTTGTGTATAAACCGAAGCCAGGAGGCAGAGGGAGCTCCTTATTTGGGCAGTGACTCCCCCTGATGTCATTGCCCAAATAAGGAGCTCCCTCCACCTCCCAGCTGCCTGGGCTTCCCCAAACCCAACCAGGAGGTGGAGGGAGCTCCTTATTTGGGCAGTGACATCAGGGGGAGTCACTGCCCAAATAAGGAGCTCCCTCTGCCTCCCGGGGTTTGAGGAAGCCCAGCCAGCCAGGGTTCCCCTTCACCCTCGGAGGAGGGCAGAAACAAGCGGCTTGTGCAACGCAGGGAGGTCTTCCCGGCCACGCCCCCAGCCTCGGCAGAGGCCTGAAGAGCCGGCTGGTAAGCAGTGACTCGTGTATAAGCCGAGGGGGCATTTTTCACCCTTAAAACGGGGCTGAAAAACTCGGCTTATACATGAGTATATACGGTATATGCTGATGGGGTCTGAACTGGTAGAGTTAGAGAGTGAAAGATCTTGGGGTTATAGTGTATAACTTGATGAAAATATACTTTGGCAGCTGTGAAAAGGCTGGGTTGTACTAACTAAAGCTTTATTAGGGAAATGATTTTAAATAACCAATATTGTCATGCCCTGGTATATATAAAATTTGGTGTGGCCATACTTGGAATACAGCATACTTTTGTAATCACTGAACCTCAAACAAGTATTGGAAAGCTGGAAGAAGTGCCAAAGAAGAGCAGTCAAGGTGATTAAGCCCTTGGACCACCTTTTCTAGCGGGAAAGGCTAAAGAATCAGGGAGCTTTTGAGTTTAGAGGAAAAATACCAAATACCAAACATGATAGATATGTTTAAAATTATGCGTGGATTAGAAAAAGTAGATAAAAAGAACTTTCCCTCTTCCATTATGTTAGTACTTGGATATCCATTGAAGTTAATGAGCAAGGCAGACAAAAATAAGTATTTCTTCAGCCAGTGTTTATTAAAATTGCAGAATGCTCTGGCAGCACATGTAGTGATGGCAGCTAACAATAGCTGCTTGAAAAAGGAATAGACAGATTTCTGGATGATCGGTCCATCAATAGCTACTAGCCAAACGGCTAACCCAGGGTAACATTTTTGCACACATTAGAACTCTTGTGCAAGCAGAAGTGCGAGAAAAAGACTATGGTAGCAATTTGTGGTAAATCAGATTTCCTGTATCCTCACTTGTGTTTCCAGTATCACAAGATCTTTTACAACCAATTTAAGGTACTATAATATATAGGTCAGAGAGTGCTTGGTGCTGCACAAGATCTTGCACAAGCAGAATGGCACTAAAACTGTCTGTTTCCACTTCTGTATCACTGAATCCAACCCATGGTGTCTGAAGGGAACCTTCACACCCAGAAACTGTAAGCCACTGAATAATCAGTACTAGAAGGCAACATCAATGGAAGGCCTAGTCTCTGAATTCTGTTAATTGGCCCTTCAGGCAGCTGGTTGACCAGTCGTTAAACTGAATGGACCATTTATGTTCTTTTCACTCTGGGATGGTTGTCTTCTTCCACTGAATACACAGCTTCAAGAGGGATGCAGGCAGTGGCGTAGCTAGGGAAAATGGAGCCCGGGACAAAATCTGAGTTTTTTTTGGGGGGGTGCGCATATGGGCAGCATCCCTCCCCCACCACGACCAAACCACATGTTTTTGCACCAGGTCATCTCAAAGTCACCATCACATTATAGAACATGCCCCAACACACAAATCTGAACACACCCAGGGCTCCCTAGTTTAAACAACATTGAAAGTGATGCTATTTTTTGAAGGGGGGGAATCCACCCTGAAACAGCATCACTTTTAACGTTGTTTAAACTAGAGAGCCCAGATTCTTCTTTTAAATCCACCTTAAAGAAAGACTCTGGACTCTCTAGTTTAAACAACATTGAAAGTGATGCTGTTTCAAGGTAGATTTCCCACCCATCCACCCCAACAGCATCATTGTCAATGTTGGTTGTTGTGGGTTTTCTGGACTGCGTGGCTGTGGTCTGGTAGATATTGTTCCTAATGTTTCACCTGCATCTGTGGCTGGTATCTTCAGGGGTGTATCACAGAGAGAAGTCTGTTATACACTGTGTCCAGACTTCTCTTATAACAGACTTCTCTCTGTGATACACCTCTGAAGATGCCAGCCACAGATGCAGGTGAAACGTTAGGAACAAGATCTACCAGACCACGGCCATACAGCCTGTAAAACCCACAACAACCAGTTGAATCTGGTTGTGAAAGCCTTCCTTCAACAATACTTTCAATGTTTATTTTTAATCTAGGGAGCCCAGATTCTCCCTTTAAATCCACTCCAAAGGGGGTGGATTTAAAGAGAGAACCTGGGGAAAATTTGAGGGTGCCTGTCAGGAGAGCAATGTTTAAGCTAACGTTACCAAAATTTTAGGCTATCTTTAGGAGACTATCCTGATTATACCACCCAGGTTTAGTGAAGTTTGGTTCAGGGGGTCCAAAGTTATGGACCTTCAAAAGGGTAGCCCCATTTACCATTAGCTCCCATTGGAAACAATGGGGGATGGAGCACCCCTTTTGGGGGTCCATAACTTTGGACCCCCTGACCAACCTTCACCAAACCTGGGTGGTATCAGCAGGAGACTATCCTTATGATACCACCAAGGTTTAGTGAAGTTTGATTCAGAGGGTCCAAAGTTATGGACCCTCAAAAATGATAGCCCCATCTACTATTAGCTCCTATTGGAAATAATGGAGGATGGGGTCACCCCCTTTGGGGGTCCAAAACTTTGGACCCCCTGAACCAAACTTCACCAAACTTGGCTGGTATCATCAGGAGAGTCACCCGACGATAGCCTGAAATTTTGGTGCCACTAGCCTAGAAACTGCGCCCCCTGCAGGCCAACATTGAAAAAACAGTAAAAAATACAGAAAGCCACAAACGAACCTGCAATATTTGCGCCCACCACAAGGTGGCGCCCGGGGCACTTGTCCCCGGATGTCCCCATGGTAGCTACGTCTGTGGATGCAGGTGGGGGTGGGGGAGGTTGGCTAATCAACCAGGGTCCTCTTCAACTGAGTACACAGCTTCAAGAGGGATGCACATTGGGGGGGAGGTGAGGGAGGTTGGCTGATCAACCAGGGTTGGTTAGCCCAGCTGACCAATCAACCCTGGCGATCAGTGGGGTGACAAATGTCACAGCCAGATCACCCTCACATTTTCTCTCAGGGAAGCTCAACAAGTTTTCTCTCTTGTTCAATCTCTGTAATACCATGTTATGTCACCACTAAGAATGATATTGCCGTAATTGTTTGCATACTTCTGTAGTGTTCTTTGTTGTAACTTTTCTGTTCTCGTATTACAGCTAACTTTGCCAATGGAGCAGTGAAATTTGAAGAGGGCATGTCACCCAGAAAGAGGAAATCAAAAGTTTTGTGAGAACCATAGATCCAGAGGACACTGTTTTAACATAAGACTTCAATTATTTAAAAAAATATAACATTCTGTTACTGCAGAGAGAGACTATTTAGCTGCGTTGCCTGAAAGACACTTGTCGAAATAATATATTTTTAACGTATCAATACAAAACTTATTGTGAGAATAGTTCATCATGAGTTTATTTAACATTATACTGTTCACAGTTTTGAAATATAATTTCTCTTTTGTTTCAATCTCACATGTAAGTACAGTACTGCAACAATATGGATACAGGCACAGAGTGGTTATTGTTCGGGCACGTTTTTATTTGGAGGTTAAAAATATAAATAACAAGTCCATTCAATTAGTAAAAAGTAGTTTTTAGAAACTTTAATTTCTGGACTTAATTAGAATTAAAGGTATGTGTTAGCATTTTTAGGAGAGGTTTGCACAGTTTTCTGTTTTTGTTACACTGTCTGAAATATCTCTGTTATTCAGAAGCAATTTAAACGTTTTTAAAAGTTTCTGATGCATTTTCTCTGGTTAAAGGTATTGTTGAGGGGAAAAAAGGATGAAATCAGTTTATCTCTTCTCCATGGAAAACTGCCACTTCAGCAGTTCAGTTCAATTGTGGTTTTGAGAATGATTACTAAGTAATTGTTTAAGGCTTAATTTAGCAGAAATGGTATCCTCATCTGAGACTCAAATGTGTTCGTTGTATACAAAATAGCTTCTAATGCCTTTTCATAGACGTTTAAAAGGTAGATGCTTTTAAAAAAGGTGCTAAAAAGTTTAATTTTACTTTGGAGATCCATGAAACCATTACGGTAACTATTCTTCAAAATGAATGTTTCTGATCCAGAGCTGTAGATCACTTCAGAATGACTTTCATCTATTAGAAGGTCAAGTTCTGTGATTGCATAGTGTAAGAAGCCATGAATTCTCTGTTGAATGTTACTAAAAAAAACCCCAAAGTTGTACCTAGTTTTTGATCCGTCATAAATGCAGCCAATGAGACCCTGTTTCTGCCACATACTTTAAGCTTTTAATTCCAAAACAGAACTTACAATTAAAGCCTGTTATAATTTATAGTTAGACATGGGCAATGATTATTTATCCATCATGTGCTAAAATATGTGGGTACGATTAAGGGTCAGAACAATAATTGACAGTTTAAGACTGGGATTCAGAGAGTTTCCTATAAGGGGCTTGCACTACTAGCTCAGCTAAGTCTCTTTCCATACCACAGGCCATTTTTTAACCCCCTCCACTTCATTTTCCACAGCAGTTTGCTGCTTGGTATGGGAGAGTTGGGAGGTGTCTAAAACTCCCCCCACCCTTCACTCATGGAACTAATTTGATCATTCATTGTACTCTGGCCATTGGCCTTTGAATCCTAGAATATTATACCTTGATCAAGCTTTCATTTAAAGTTTTTTTTTCCCTTGTACCTTTTAACCCTTCCTGCTGTTAGCTCCTGGATATATTGGAGGGGGGAGGCATATTGCTTTAGCTGGGACTATTGGATGTTTAAACTGCAATCCTGAAATATTTTTGTAACACATATGTGGCTGATCTCCAATAAGCAACAAGATGTGCCACTACTATTAAATAAAATCCCTAGATCAGTAGCAACGGAGAGAAGGGAAAATAAGTTATTGTTCAATGATCTTTTATTTTTCAGGCTGTTGGATGATCCCAAAAAGTTAATGAGGGTCTTTTACATACTGTGGGTACAATCTGTATTTTATTGAAAGTCACACAGTTTATTGCAATTTTGTATCCTCACAGCCACATGGCAGTGCTCCAGGGGCACTACAACATAATTGTGAACTCATGTGCACTTAAGGGTTTACCTATATAGTTCAATTAACCCATGGACGCCCAAGGACGGAACATTCCCTGACATTGCACCCACTGGGGAAGCTCTTGTGTGCATTGAAACGCTGTATAATTTCAAATCCAGTGTGGTAGCCATGTCATTCTTCTTCTGTAACAGCAGAGACACTACTCTTCTATTACACACTCCTCCATACCCATAGGAACTGCCTATATGACTGCTTATCATTCTGATAGAACATCCATCTTCTACAACAAATGACACCTTAGAAAATCTTGTTATGGCTTTTTACTATTTACATGCTAAACATCCAGAATGGGGTGCAAGCATGAACAAGCTGTGGGCTTAAAGATACTTTGTGTTGAACCAGTCAGTCTTGGGATGAAATTACACCTCAGTCCTGACCATACTCCTGTGAGGAACAAGTGACTTAAATCATTCTCTCACTAGCACTCAGCAAACCACTCACTCACCTATATTTAGATGTTGCACACATGGGTAAAATAACTCTTTTATAAAAGTAAGGAGCCTTTTTGTATGTTACCATAGTTGCATCCATTGTATACAAACACCATTCAGGATTTGAGCCCATTTTTCTCATTTGCCAACCTGGTCCTGTGTGCAAACTCACTGTAGGATTTGTCTGTAATTTCTCATAATCCTGTATTTCTACTGAAAATGTTCAACCTTGAAATTAGAATATATTTTTTATGCTTTTCAATAAAACTTATTTGTATGTTGATGAATGCCTCGTTTGATAAAAGTATCATCTTCTGAGCAGTTTTGATGAAAGCTTAGTTTTGTTACAAGGTTCAGCTATGCTGCTCACAAGACAATGCTTTCTCTGATCAGCATGATTGTGACCCTGGACTAACAGAGGAAGCTGAAGGCCAGTTATAGCTGCTGCATCCTCAGGTTGGTAAATATGGATGTTGTAGAGTTACAGGCTGAAATCTGTATTGTCTAAGATACTGTACATTGCTAACATAAAGCAGTTTTCTGTAGCAGAAGCGGCCAACAGATTTTAAAAAAATATATAACTGTAACATAATCTATATTGGTATCACAAAATAATTGATCTCTGCCAAAGGAAGTCGTCAAGTACTTCACATTTCTGGAAAGTATGTCTATGGGTTGAGAATTACATTTCACACTTGTAGAAGATAATGGTACAGTTACTGAATTATCAGAATTAAATTCCTTGGATAATAATTCTCCTAAGCTTTTACAGTTGAAGTTAAAATTGACACTTTTCTCCCTATGAAATCAGACCCTTTAGTTGAATATTCTAAATGTATGTTCTCTAAACTGTCCTTGAAATGCAGGTATTTTGTGTTTGGGTGTTTGCGTATGTGTATCTGTAAACTGGAAAGAAAACTCTTTCCTACTGCAGCATGAGAGGAATGTAACAGTGGATTACCATAATGTCCTGTGTCATTGCACTGCACTGATGAATATTTTATGTACTATCAAATGCATTAAATAAAAGGTGGGCCTGTGCCTTAAGATATTTTGGTGAGCCTTTAAACAGTTTTTGGCAAATACATTAATTTTAAGGCATTGCCCCAAGAAAACTTGGTGAATGGAAACTTGTAATTTAAGCTGATGGGGAAAGTAGTAATAGACTGGTATTTTCATGAAAAACTGTTGCTCTGCCTGTGTGGATTTCCCATTCCTTTTAAGTAGATTGCAGGAACAGAATAGGTGCAGGTTTATAAGCAATCCTAAAAACATTATAGAAATATTAATTGCCCATGTGTTGCATGGGCATATGTTCCACCAGTTGGTTATTGCCCAGCCAGCTGTTGGGAATCTTTGGTTGTAAACAGGCGTCATGCCACTTGCGTGTCAGGTATACATTTGTATGCTTGTATCGGAGCCAATATTGTGGCAGCTAAATTTGAGTTCGAGTAGCACCTTAGAGACGAACAAGATTTTCAGGGTATACAATGTCATCAGACACGAGAAGGAATTGAAGGGAGCTGCGGCTCTCAGAAACACTTGGTGAAAATCTTGCTGATAGGTAAGGTGCTACTGGACTCAAAATTGTTCTATTACAGACTCATACAGCTACTATACCAGATGATCCAGTTAAAGGATGAGTGCAGAAATTCTGGGGTCGGCAAGGACTTATTACAGCTGTAGTTTCAACATGGGGTAGTGGTTAAGAGTGGCAGATTGTAATCTGAAGAACTGAGTTTGCTTACCCACTTCTCCACATGAAACCTGCTGGGTGACCTTGGGCCCATCACAGTTCTCTCGGCCCGACCTACTTCACAAGGTGCCTGTTGTGGGGAGAGGAAGGGAGTGTGATTGTAAGCGGCTTTGAGATTTTTTTTCAGGTACAGAAAAGGAGGCTTAAAAAAACCCCACTCTTATTTCTTCTAGCACCCATTCCTACACCAGTATGTGCCATTGGTGCCAGAGTTTACATTAGAGAGAAAAGGCACTTAGAAAATATGTGCTGTGCAATTCTGTTTTCCCAGATGTAAATTCCCAGAGTTTACTGGGCTTACTCATGCTAATTGTATATATACGAAGGCAATCCTAGAGATGAGCAAAAAGCTAAATAATGTCCCTTGTGAGTCAAATACCTCCAAGTACCCTCCCCAAATTTGCCAGAGCAAATATTTACATACACTCGTTAGGAGTAAAATAAAAGACAAAAAATGGTGGACATCATCATGCTCAAGATCTGCAAGAAACAGCTACACTTTTTAGTTTTCCCAGAATGCCATGCTGTAGATAGTGGGTGTGTAAGTGGAAAATATAGCGAAGCTGATACATCTACATTTGCCTTTATATTTGAAATACTAAATTTTCAACTAACATATCTAAAAAGAGATCTTATACATTGTAAAGTGTACCCTTTTCTTACCTTAAGTATAATCTATTGGTTTTTGTTCTGCTATCAAGATAACATTTCACAAGATCCTCCTGTAATCTCAAGTTAGTTGCATGGAATTCAGTTACATTTATTCCTGTGTTTAGAGTTGCAGATCAACAAGGCTTGTGGACATATCTTAAAAATAGTGTGAAAGGAAAAGTTTATATTCCCCCCCCCCAACAGCATCACAGGGCCTCCACTGCCCCCCCCCCCCACACACACACACCCATGGCTGCTTTTAAAGAAAACTAAAGAATAAATCTGGAAAACCAGGCTGCCTCTCATCTGTGCCTGCCTTTAAGTCTCTCTTTAATTCGCCCAAAGCTTTTGGAAATGTTAATAAAGCTTAAACACATAATGGTCAAAGGAAATTTTTCTCAGTGTCCCATTGGGCATATCTTTATGACAATATAGGAATTTGAAGGGGGCGGGAATTTTGGTTGTGGTTAGTAATTATCAGCCCAATTTTTTTTTGGGGGGGGGGTGTTGTTGTTGTGGAATTGGTGCAAGGTTGTGCAGATGTGAGTACCCACCTTGCCAGCAGAAGGGGCAAATACGCTGGCAAGGTGAGCGAATGCGTGGGTGGCGGGGCACTGTGCTGCACCTGGGCCCAGAAGTATGGGCTGTGACGGTGTCCATCAAGCATAAGATCTTATGCCAGTAGAGGCATTTCTGGAGGCAGAACCAAATGTACTTGGCATCCAAAAGGCTTTCAGCCCAGAAACGCTCCCCAAGCCACATAGCACAGTTACACAAAAAAGACATAATGGCCATAGGTAATACTGATATGCTTCAATAGAATTTCCAGATGGCAAGACTTTTCCTCTGTTTTTACCCTTCTTGTGCTGGCCAGAATCCCTTTGTAGGTGGAGGGGCTGCACCACTGTGGTGCCATCCTCAGCTGCTGGACACCCCTCCCCCTAAAAAATGGACTGTCTCTATCTTAAAATATTATGATCAAGGTGACCAACAGGCCTGGTAAAAATGCCCTTTCCCTTTTATAGAGATTTGTGGTGTTGAAATGGCAAGTTGAAAGTTTTCATGGCCTGGAAGAAAATAACAGTCCAATGAGCCTCTTCTTAATGGGTCAGGATGCTTTTTCTCCAAACCTTTTGTAGTGGCCTACTAAAACTGCAATTTACTTGTGTTTAAATAAGTAGGGTGGAGGATTAAAGGGCACACTGTTTCAAATGCTACAATGTTTACTGACAAGTCACATTTTGTTAAATCTATCCTGCTGTTAGCATTGTGCTACTTTGTTAATGAGAATTTTCACACAAGTATCAAAACACTTTATTTTGAAAAAGGTAAGTATTTGGAAAATAAAGGCCCAAGCTGTTACTTTGGGAATAATTATTTTAAGCACTATAAATGTACAAGAGTGATGTTTACAAATTGTAATAATATCTTAAAAACACCTCTGTTATAATGCATGAGTAGAGCAAGCTGTATTTAAACCAGTAATAAAACCCATATTATACTGTTTACATATTATGACAGATGTGGAACATTGAGCTTTCTACTCTAGTACTTTTCTGCATTTCATTTGCTTGTACCTTGTCCAAAAATAACAACACTCCAGCACATTGTTTTTTTCTAATGTGTTGAAAAATTGGTTGTCACTTCATAGATTTTTTTTGCTGCGTGATCAGCTTCAGGTCACTGTAAAGTTTTGATTCTTTATTTTTAAAAAAGGTTATACATCACCTCATATGTTTTGATACATTTTTAAAAGTTGTATCATTTACTGGATAGGAAACAAAGTGTTGATGTTCTTTAGCTGATTTGAAGAATTTCTTGGGCCATTTTTGGTTTCACGTTAAATCATGTATTCCTAATCCCTGAAGCCGTAGAACAAGTGGTTGAATTTGGATGAAGATAAATATCCTTTTGATTAAAAACACCATCAGTAGTTGGGGTTGTATGTAGGGTTGGGCTTGACATGGTACCCTCCCTGTACAATGCCAGTTGCTCCAACAGACGAACGTGGTTTGCTGGAGTACTTACGAGAAATCAGTGGTTTTCATGTGGAACCAGAAATTCCTGGGAATCAAATTTAGGATCTTACATTAAAAATTGAAGTCCAGTGCCTCTCATGTACGAGCTTTGGAAATGGCCAAAGATCCTCCAATATGACATTTGCCAGTGGGTTTCCTTTTTCCTGACACTTCTAATGTGGTCCCTTCTTTTTGTCCCATTCACACCCTCTTCTTCCCCACGGTTCCCCCGACAGTTTTTCCCTTTGCCTTTCTTTACTCCACATTCTCTTTTAAATATTCCCGTCTTCCACATGCCAGTTCTCCAGCTGGCTTCTAGCTATTTCAAAGGCAGCAGTAAAAAGGCAGAGAGGTGGTGGTGATTGGATTTTCAGGGTGGTGGTAGTTTCCAGCATCACCACCTGCAAAACCGGCCTCAGCAAAAAGGTTCGCTTGAGTTCACAGTTTGGTTCTGTTTCTTTTCATTAAAGGCATGTACTTGAGTGAATCGGCTTCTGCTTGTAGTGCCTCTGTTTGACAGAAAGGAAGAAATGAGTAAATACTGGAAGGGAGAAGGATTTAGTGAGTCCCTCCTCTCACTGCTTCAGCAGGAAACTTGTCCCGTCCAGAATTTAGGGGTTGTCAACAGGCTGAAGAAAAGTGTCCTTTGCCTTTAATAGGGTTTAAGATGTGTAGTGGGCAGCTGAAGCTTTTTCATGTCACCTGAAAAGTAATTGCCCGTTAATCCTCTGTTAATGGGCCAGGATGTTTTGCTCTAGGCTGTAGGCAAACCTACCAAGATTCAATGTATTGTGGAAGGCTTTCACAGCCGGATTCAACTGGTTGTTGTGGGTTTTCTCGGTTGTATGGCCATGGTCTGGTAGATCTTGTTCCTAATGTTTCGCCTGCATCCGTGGCTGGCATCTTCAGAGGTGTATCACAGAGGGAAGTCTGTTACACAACTACCAAGATTCCTTCAGTGAGCAAATAGCCCCAATGGTTCATGGATGCCTCCATTATTTTATTCAGCTGCTTTGCTCTTGAGCCCACAGTCCCACAGAGACTGATAGATATTAACAAACTGTATAACTATTAATAAGGGCACTCAGTTTCACTATTACCTACAAGTATTATTCTCTTCCCCTCCCCCAGTCACCTTCCCAACAGTTCATTTAAATTTTATTTTTTAAAAATGCATACGGAGAAAAGATTAACCCCCCAAACTAGGTTGTCAACAGCCTTGTAGAAAAAGTGTCCCTTTTTAAGAGGCTTATTAGACTGTTTACTAGACTGGTTCTATTTTTCTCCATGCCATTAAAGCATTCATCTGCCCACATCTCCATGCATTAAGTCTGAATTAAAGGTAATTCCCCTGGCCTGTTGACAATCATACACACAGCTTGAAACATAGGAAAGGGGTTGTCTTGGTCAGACAGGACCTGAAGCAGATTCTTTTGGATCACAGGGAGCCTCTTGGGCAAGACCTAGAGTATGAATGGAATTTAAAATCATAAGGATTCTCCAAGAGCACTGAAGATTTCTGAGGAAGCATAATACTATGAGAAACTAACCTGCACCAGATAGCTGCTGTTCTCTAACATTGAGCTTCTGCCAAAACCTGAATTGTTATCTGACATTGAGTTTCTGTTGATAACAAGTTTCAATTGGTTTTATGAACTACAAACTTTGAGGTGCATGACTTTTTACAAGCTCGCTTTGTAAATAATACTAGTTTTGTGACTTTATTCTGGTTGGGTTGTCTTTAATTGCAGTTATCTTGATAAATGTTGCAAATATAAAGACACTATATTATCACTGTTACAGTTGTTTGTTTGGATTTACATTGGGGGGGGGTGACTATTCTCCCAAAATTTTGAAATGCCCAAGGCTTGGCATGATTGGAGACATCTTGCTATTATATTTCAAGAGTCAGCTACATCATGCAATGCCTCACACATATGGACATGGATGGTTTTGGAAGAGTGGTTTTAGTAGGTATTGGAAAACATTTTGGAGCAAGTGGATTCATATATATTGGCTGAAAGTTTATGTTTTAACTATAGTGCTTATGCTCAAAAGTTTAAAAGTATTGCATCATTCAGACAAATTGCTGGAGGAAGAAGGTAAAATAGCCGACAGGTGCCAAGAAATATCTAGGTTGAGAAGATGGTCTAAATGTTCAACTTAAAATCTGTGCATTCAGAGGAAGGCCAACTATAAAGGTTGTCTTCTGTAAGTACTACAAACTTCAAAGTAAGATGAGTACATAAAGTATAAGCAAGGATGAGTGGAAGCTGACATCAGCTATTTGCAGTGAATTCCCACTCTCACATTTACCATTAGGACTTTCTTGTCCCAGCAAGTCAGACAGGTAGCGGCAGAGATCTGTCCTTCTGCTCCTCTGTGTAGGAGGACCATAGGTTGATCCCTGTCATGTGATTTGGCTAATTTGAGTACAGCTCATTGGTTTCTCACTGCAGCACTAGCAACAGTCACATTCCAGATTATTAAATACTTAAAGAAACGGCGCTAGAACTGGTGGTTAATTACTTGTGTTTACAGTAAATTCATTTTTAAAAGGTTCCACACCCAACAAACATCTCCTGAAGGTGTTGCCAGGAGTTACCTAGTCATCAAGGCTATGGATTTGGTAAATTATATGCTTTGCGTGCAGAACATTTAATGCTCAAATCTCCACCATTGAGGGCTCAAATCTCCAGTTAGAGTAGACAATACGGAGCTAAGTGGACTGATGATAATAAGGATAAGACAGTTTTATATGTTTATTTATGCAACACTGGTAGAGCCAGTCGTTTTACATCCTTGTTCAATGTTTTGACATATTTTAACCCTAAACTAATATTTCTTAGGGATAAGGACAAATCTCTGCCTTTTTAGCTCGGTAAAGGACGTTGCAGTTCATCAAGTATTCCCCCCCCCCCCCCATTTATAGCTGCTGAAACTACTTTGGCTTTAAAAAGTTTTGGTAACCTAATTACAGTATAGGTCGTAAGCAGATCTTTGACTGCAATATTGCAGTTTACCGGTCTTTGCCACGGAGCTCCTTAGTCAAACCGTTAATAGAATTATATTGACCCTTGAGACCCAATGCAGTCTGTCATAATCTTCTCCTTGACTTAGATTTCAGATATATTCTTTAGTGGACAAGACCTGAAGGTTACGCAGATATAAAAGCCATGGTGAAATATCTAGCCTGATCAATTCACCAGCAGGGGGAGCAAAGAATCTGTCTGTCTGTCTAGGTTGTTTTTCCCAACAAGCAGTTACTGAAGCAAAGGAGATTCTTTTACAGTCTCTCTCTCCCTCCCTGCACCCTTTTCTGGTTAAGGGTTTTGAAGCAAGCTAGATCTCAAATCAGTACAGAGGATGCAGTTCTTGCCTTGAATATGAAAGGCAGAGTTCAGCTTCCAAGTCAACAGTGAAGCTTGGGCGTGGTTTGCTTTGGACCCCAGCCTCCCCCATAGAATTGCTTGTGTGTTTAAAATGCTGTTTTGACTCCTTGAACAGAGTGGGATATGCGTGTAATTAACACTGTCGTTAATGCTGTTAATAAGAGCCCATCAGTGTAACAAACCGGGAGTCCCATATAGGGCTGAATATTTTTTCTAAACAAACAAACTACTATTTTTCTTCTAAAATAAAATTGGAGGCATAGTTAATTCTTACAATATATTCCCACAGTAGTGATTAACACGGACTCAGGGTTGACCTTCTCTGAAGGCAGGTAATTCTGGTGAAGATCTGCACGGGGTGTAATTTAATAATTCAGTCATTCCTGATGCAGAGACACAGCTGAATTATTTCCTTCTACTTGAGCCAACTCACAGGCAAAACCTCGCTGCTCTGCACTTTCTGGAAACACACGGTTCATATTTTCTGGCATCATTTGCTAACTTCAGGGCTGAATAGGGGAGGGAGATTCCCATGAATAGATGGGCTAAGATGTGAACTGAGCTTGGGGTTTGCCCCTTTATCTTCTCTCATTTTTACCACACCCTTCTGAGGAACTTGAGCCATAAAACCCCTATGTGGGAGTATAGGCGGAGAGAGGAGGACGACAAGGTCGCTCAGTCAGCTTCATGGCTGAGTGTGAAATTGAACTTCGACTGAAAACTTAGTAACCACACAGTGTTTGTATAGTGCAGGGGTAGGGAACCTGCAGCTCTCCAGATGTTCAGGAACTACAATTCCCATCAGCCTCTGTCAGCATGGCCAATTGGCCATGCTGGTAGGGGCTGATGGAAATTGTAGTTCCTGAACATCTGGAGAGCCGCAGGTTCCCTACCCCTGGATAGTGGCACTATTTATTTGGAGTAGTTGCCAGGTATAAGGGCAGTTACAGAAAATGATCCAGGCTATGTTGAGTGAAGGTAGGAAAAAGAGCAAAGAAGTCAATTCCTGTTGAGCAGACCAAACTGGGTGTTTTCCCCCTCAACTGGAGATGCCAGGAGATTGAGCCTGGGATTTTCTGCATGAAAAGTGGATGATCTGTCACTAAACCACAGCCTCTTCCAAACCCACAGCTGCAATTAATTCAGCAGAAGTCCAGATTCAATTAACTCTTGATTTGCAAGGGTGCAACATGCACACTGCTACTCAGCCCCTGCAAAGTCCCTTTGTGAAAGAAAAGCTTTGATAAGAATCTAGGATAAAGTTTCCCTGTGCATATGCAAGTTGCTCAGAGAATTATCCTGTCACAAAAGGGCTCGCCCATGTAAAAGAAGAACACATTGTCATGTTTGTTTTGGGTCTCCCTCTCCAAATGTTTTATCTCCTAGCCTGGTTCCATCCTAAAGGGATTATAGCCATTATAATAATGTATTTTTCAAGGTTGGATGAGGGCATGGTAGATCAGAGACTCACAAAACCTACTCATTGTCCTTTTCATTTTTAATACAGAAGTAATGTTCCACTGAAGTCAGTGTGGTTCACTATTTCATAACTCTGCATAGAATTAATCCTCAGGGGTGACACTTTATCTAACATTACTGAAATTGAGAAAACTCTTAATCTTTCAGCAAAGGGCTTCCAAATTTATTCAGGGGGCTGTGTTTCTGGGTGTGGTACACTCTCCCTCCCCATTACAACCCACCTCAGGTCCATGGGCTTACATGTAAATTGATCTTCAAAGACCATATAGTTAAAGTAACTTCACTCCCAAGTGCCACCATGAGGTAATTAAATCTCTCTTGAGGATACAGTATCTGATTGCCTGGGGCCTTCTCTATAACCGCCATTCTCTATAGGAGTGAGATAGGAAACTTCCTTAGTGGTCTTTGATGATTCTACAAAATGGTTTATGGGGTGATGTGAATGAGCTCTTCCTTCACTGTTTGAATTAGTTGTTTTAATAGTCTGTTGTAGTTATGCTTTTAATTACTTATTTTAATCCTGTTTTTAATTAATTTAACATTGCATTTTTTCCCAGTTTTTAGTTATCGTTACCCATTTTGGGTCCTGTGTTGGGAAAAAGACAGCATACAAATAACTAACTAGTCTTCTGTAAGACCAATAGTGTTATAGAGAAGGCCCCAGGCATTCAGATACTGTATCCTCAAGAGAGATTACGCTCATAGGCAGTGGTCCTGATTTCTTTCTACTTGGTCAATAAGTTGTGGCCTTCTTCCCTGAGAATTTGTTCAAAACCAGTCTTTGAAACTCTGGCCCACTCTGCACACTACAATTGGCTGCAATTCTCATATTGAGTCTTTGTAGCTTCAAATACACTTCACTGAAGGGGGGGGGGGTGATTGAAAAACAACACATGCGCAGAATTGCGAGGCAAAACTATTTTTATTAATGTACTGTAAACACTGAAATAGCAGCTGACTACAATGCCAGCGGAGGAAATATCCGTGGGAATCACTCAGCGGCACACAGGATCCTTGCAGCGGCACAAAATGGTAGGTAAAAGAACCGTTTTCGAGTGAAGGACTTAATTTTTCTGTGCTATGCAGGCAAAAAGAGTGAAAACGATGCTGTGCAGAAGAAGCTTCTCACTTGTAGGAAATAAAAAAACCATAATTTTGTGATTCAGCTGTAAGTATGTTTTACAGTTTTTCATTTCATATTGGTATGTACATAGCATGAAGCAAACAAAACAAAAATCCATGAATACTCTCTGCCTGATAAAACCTCACAAAGTGATTACAGTTGCCAGTATTTGAAACCACTGAAATGCACTGGCAAAACTATACAGTCAATGGGATACATGTAACACTGAGTAAGCCATGGCTATGTCATTAAGAACATAAGTCAAAACTTAATGGGTCAGATAAGTAGCCTTGGTATGTCCCTTCTCTGTTAACAGTGATGGATTTTTAGGTAAACAGGACCCCGAAGTACAAGATTTATTGATGTAGCTTGCAATCCTAATTGTTTACATTAAAGTTCCAGCTCCGTGTTGTCCCATTGTAAAGTGAACCATAACCCTTGCTATAAATTAGTACAAGTGAGCATATAGTTCTTCTTTCATTGTGGGCTTAGTCTTTGACCTGTTATCTCAGGAGCAATGAATAGCTCCAATTATCTTTCTCAACCCCTGAACTCTAATATGTGAGACAATTACTCTCAAAATGAAGAACTATCCCACGAGATCTACCCCAATAGACTTGGAGCAGTTATTCAGCAGGATTACATATCAAAGCCAATGCAAATTTAAACCTAGTAATTTTTAGGATTTTGGTTATCTTGCTCAACAAAAATAATTATTCCATCCAATTAGTTTCTGGGATTTATTACTCCTCCCCTAAGTGTCTAAATGCAACATGTCCATCAAATGCCTTCATGTTCTCTTTTGTATAAGTCTCTGTTCTAAAGGGAGCTCATACTGCATTGTGGCACTCCTGGAGTGAGTGGCTCAGCCTCAGTACTTAACATAATCTTTGCTATAGTTTGGGTTGTGAGCCTGGAGGAGTGGGAAAAAGCTTTGTGGGAATTCATAGTTTTGATGGAGTTGACTGGCATACAGGGAATCCTATTCAGATCTTGGTGGGGGATAGCACAGAAGTGTCATTTTCTGAGCATTTGAGAACAGAAGCAACTGGGACTAGTTCATGCAAATTGTATATGAAAAGAAGAGGAGGAGGAAGAGTTTGGATTTATATCCCCCTTTCTCTCCAGTAAGGAGACTCAAAGAGGCTTACAATCTCCTTTCTCTCCCCCCCTCAACAAACACCCTATGAGAGTGGGTGGGGCTGAGAGAGCTCCGAAGAACTGTGACTAACGCAAGGTCACCCAGCTGGCATGTGTTGGAGTGCACAAGCTAATCTGGTTCACCGGATAAGCGTCCACAGCTCAAGGATATATTTGTTATCCTTTTAGGGAGGAGTCCGGCCGTTTCCTCCTTCTGGGGAGGTTTTAATGAATTGGGTTATGGGACGCCGTTATTATTGTTTTGACCGCTGTTTTAAATGGTTTTTAATGGTTTTTAATGGATTTTAGTAAATATGGTCACTGTTGTGACCCTTGTTATACATTGTATACACACTGATATTGTTGTGCACCGCCCAGAGCCCCAGGGGGATGGTGCGATCTATAGATTAAAAAAAAAGTGGCAGAGTGGGGAATCAAACTTGGTTCTCCAGATTAGAGCGCACCTGCTGGTTCTCACACCATGCTGAATTCTCTAACAAGAACATTCCAAAATGAATGTGCAGGACATTGCAGTCTAAAGTGATCTATGGGTAGCAGTCAAAAAGACAATCAATCTATGCAAAAGTCTGATATACACGGCCTTCAGCATAGCTAAAAGGTCAAAAATTAGGAGCAACAGCATAGGAAGCTCTGGAGCAACAGGCATGCCTAGATAATATCATATTAAGAAAAATATAGAGCTACCACACTAGATCAAAATACTAATTTTCAAGCAGATTATCTGATAGCTATGAAGAATCCTAGATGAATGAATTTTTAAAACTTATTGATGAAAGAACCAAGAAAGGGCTAATAAAATAGATATCTGTTTATTTCTCCCATATCTTGGAAGTGAAAGATCTACAGGTTAGTAGAGCCCTAAAGTATAGGGCATTCATGTCAAATGTAACTTTTGACGTTTCTGTATTGAGTTTGTTTCAAATACCTCACCCAATGATAACAACATGATAAAATCTCTATATGAACTTTCCAAAGAATAATATTATTATCTACAGGAAGCTCTGTTATTGCCTAAAAGTCAGTATTCATAAACAAAATAACATTTAAAGAAGATTCCAACAACTGATGTTGTTAATGAGATTGAATTATCCAACCTATTAACAATAATTACAAGGAATTTTCCAGCCATTACAGATGCTGTCATTTCTTTACCAGAACAAAGGAAACTACATTATCCACAAGGTGTAGTGGTTAGGAGCAGAGACTCTGATTTGGAGAACCTGGCTTGATTCCCTGCTCCTCCACATGAATGGTAGACTCTTCTCTGGTGAACTGGATTTGTTTTGTCACTCCTACGCATGAAGCCTGCTATGTGATCTTGGGCTTGTCACAGTTCTCTCCGAACTCTCTCAGCCTCATCTACCTGTTGTGGGGAGAGGAAGAAAAGGAATTTAAAAGCTGCTGAGAGATTCCATGTAGGAGAGAAGGGTAGGATAAGTGGAAGGATGTGTCAGTATCAAGATAATTCATGCCACAGTATTCCGTGGATTTGATACTGATATCGGAGTGACCCATGAATATCTGTGCTTTGGAACCATGTCTTTGTTCTGCGGGAGCTCCATTAATCTGTGGATCCATAACTTTTGGGGTGCCCATGAACATATGTGATTTAATGGTGACATTGGGGTGACCTGATTTAAAAAAAAAACTGAGGATCTCTGTGGCTCCATCATGTGGGAACCATGTTTCTTGCACCATGGTGCCACTACCAAGCTGTGGATGGGTGATATTTGTGATGCAAGTTTGTGGCCATGGACATGAAATGTGATTTGATGGTGACAATGGGATGACCCAATGCAAGGACCATGGGGATCCATGGGGATCTGCACTATAGAACCATGTTTGTGCAGCATGGTGTTGCCACAAAGCCATGGATGCATGATTATGGTAGTAGAAGCTGTGAACATGGCCATATGTGATTTGATGGTTATTTGGGGGTGACACAACACCAGTCTTGAGGATCCATGAAGAGTCATGCTTTGGAACCATGTTCTCCTGTAGGAGACTCAAAGGGGCTTACAATCTCCGTGCCCTTCCCCCCTCACAAGAAACACCCTGTGAGGTAGGTGGGGCTGAGAGAGCTCTGAGAAGCTGTGACTAGCCCAAGGTCACCCAGCTGGCGTGTGTGGGAGTGTACAGGCTAATCTGAATCCCGCAGATAAATCTCCACAGCGGCAGAGCTGGGACTCAAACCCGGATCCTCCAGATTAGATACACGAGCTCTTAACCTCCTACGCCACTGCTGCTTTGCCACAATGTTTTTGTGACACTGTGGCGCCACATCAGATCCATGATTGTTGTGTTCAGACCTATATCTAGGGACATGTCACATGACTTATGATCTGATGGAGATTTTGGGGTGACCCAGTGCAAAAAACATGAGGATCCATGAAGGATCTGTGCTTTGCAGACACGTTTTTGCAGGACTGAGATGCCGTGAAGCCTTGTATGCCTGACTTTTGTGGTTCGGTCTATAGACTAAGACATTCTTTACATTATCGCGGTGATTTCATTCCACTCCCATGTAAAAATCACATGAATCCATGAGGATCCGTTTAAAATCATCTGCATCTGGCTTTTATCCAGTCTAAGATCACTTTTCTGAAAACTTTCATTTTCTCCTTCAGTTTTTATCCAGCGTCATGGTGGGGCCAGTCTGTTTGCCACCCAAGTAGTAAAAAACAAAATTGACAGCAGCAACAAGTTAAAATGCTGAGCGAGTATCACACTTTAGCAGAACCATTCCTGTTTGGACAGGAGACAAGCGTTTGCGGGGAAAAACACGAGGGCTGCAATGGAGCAATGCAGCTGCCACGAGACTACAATCCCCAAAGGACCCTGCGGCCTGCCGGGTTCCCCCTTTTTTGTCTGGAGGGGGAAAAAAAAGGCGCTGTGTGGCCACGTAAAGCCTCCCCCTGATATCCTGCGAACTACAAATCCCAGCTGCCCTAGCGCTTGCCGGGCTGGCTCCGGCTCTGGCTTTTGAGGAGGCTGGTTCCTATTTTAAATCTAGGCAGCGAGCAAAATGGCGGCCAGGGGCTGAGCGGGAGCGGAGAGGCGTCGCGGAGGAGGCAACCCCCCTGGGCTTTTTCCCCCGGTGAGCGCGTTCACACGGGCGCGGGGAAGGACGAGGAGCAAGGGCTGCAAGTGCGGGGCCGGGGGGGGGGGGGGGGGAGTCGGAACTGTTGCTTGGTTGGTGGGAGAAGACTGAGGAAGGGAACTTGCGGGGGAGACCGTCGGTGCAGAAGTGCCGCCTCTTCCACAGGGGGGCGACGCTGGGCTGGGGGAGTAGTGAAGAGGGAAGGGCTGTGCCCTGGCCAAGAGAAGCAAGAGGGTCCCCCCTGCCCTTTGTGATAAGGCTGAGTCTGCCTCTCCTATTCCCTTGTGTTAGATGCAAGACCGAGGGTGCCTCTCGTATCTTAGTTGCAAGACTGAGTCTTCCTCCCATATCCCCTTGTGTTAGTTGCAAGACTGAGGCTGCTTCTCGTATCTTATATGCAAGACCGAGTCTGCCTCTGGTATCCCCTTGCTTTAGTAGTTCGTTGCAAGACCGAGGGTGCCTCTCGTATCTTAGTTGCAAGACTGAGTCTTCCTCCCATATCCCCTTGTCTTGTTTGCAAGACTGAGTCTGCCCCTCCTGTCCTCTTGTCTCATTTGTGTGGAGTTTGAGGTGGCCAAGGTTCCCGAGCAGAGCAGTTCCTGAGGTATGAGTAACTGCAGGTAGGATCATTTGGGGGGGCTCGCTTTGGAGAGGGGGCATGAAGATGCAGATTTCTTAGCCCCTGTCGGGTGGGTGTTTGAGGAAAGGATGGGCAGGACAGACATGGGGGGGGGGGAGGGCAAGGTCTCTCTTCAGCCTCCCCATCCACCTCCTTATCTGTTCCTGTTGAGCGTGGCTGAAAATGGAGATCGGGGGTGGGGAGAGTTGAGCGTGGGTGGTGTTAACTTGGAAGCCAATTTGGGAGAAAAGAGGGGCAGCCCGAAGGTCCTCCTCTCAGTTTTTGAGCATCACACCCCCTCTTTATGGCTTGCTTGCCTGGGGATGCCTTTCGTTTTTCTCTGCAGAATGGGTGGGCGATGCTCAATTGGGACTTGAGGGGACCCCTTGGTGCGTTTGTTGCCCGCTTGTTCCCTGTAGCCATGGCCAGCTTTCGCGGATGTTAGCTGGAAAGGAGAAGCCTGAGCAGCTTCTGGTTGTGAACGGGTGTGTGTTTGTGTGTGTGTATAGAGGGGTGACTGTAAAGCCAAAGCGGATGATGGGTGGCAGGGCAGAGCCTCGGTGCTGTGGAAACTGTAACTGAAACAATCCAGCGATTAATTTTTTTTTTCCGAACAAGCATTTGCCTGTTTTAAAGTTTTGCTCTGCAAGGTGCTGGCTGCTTTTCAAGCCTGTGTCTTTGCTTTGCCAAGTTTGGCGTGGATTCCCCCCCCCCCCCCGTTTCTAAGACTATTTTTGCATTGAAGCTAACCACGGTATCTTTTAAAACAATGCTCTTGTGTTTGAAGGTATCTTAAATAATAAGTCTCTGTAACTCTAACAGATATTATGATTTTGTCCTCATGGTTGTTCAGCGGGCTTAAATCAATATTGGCTCTCTTCACACGAATTATTAGATGCGTCTGGTTCCTGACACATGAAGGGAGTGTATTGTGTATACTCTGACACAGATATACTGTGGCTTACTGGAACCATTTAAACTGCAAAATCCCACATTGTAAGGGTTGTTGGATATATTTTTTTCTTGATAAAAGAACCTGAGGTGCTGAATAAAAATAGCTCGTGTGGTTTGTCCTCATTGGTTTCCCCCTGTAATTTTACTTTTCTTTTGACACATTATTGCTTTAAATCACTTTATTTGTTCAATAAACCATGCATGAAAATATAGGCAGTCTATAGTGAAACTATATCATTCCTGCTGAAGAGGTAGTATATTTTTTCTTGACTATGCTGTACGTAGTGTTTAGTATCCAACGTAAGACCAAACAGCTAAATTGATCTGTAAGTTTTTAATGTTTAATTTGTGTAAGTTTTATAGATGGAATAAACCTTCATTGTATACCTTTTGACTTGAAAGTTTATATTGCATGTTTGTGTATTGTATACAGTAGCTTATCAGATAACTGTGCCAAATTACAGAGTAGAATTATAAAGTCACAATAGAATAATAAAAAAAATCCCAGACCAGTATTTTTACATTGTGCTGAACTTAACAATACAACTCACGTATAATA
Organism: Sphaerodactylus townsendi; assembly: GCF_021028975.2. NCBI lineage: Eukaryota > Metazoa > Chordata > Lepidosauria > Squamata > Sphaerodactylidae > Sphaerodactylus > Sphaerodactylus townsendi. The sequence goes on from NC_059429.1 coordinate 112,153,532, forward strand.
ATGGAAACAAAAAACACTGTATCAATATTGGAGGAAGCAAAAATGCAGTGGAGCAAGGGAAGACAATTGTGTGTAAGATGAACATTGGCATGAATGCCTAAAATGATATTGGACATTGGAGGTTGCTTCAGGTCTTGCATGTAAATGAGCAATATGAGCAGTAATCGAAAATCGTATTTTTTGCATTGTGTTCACAAAGCAGCCTGAGATAAGCTGTTACACTCCTCCTTGGCGCAAATAGAAAAGACTCTTGTCTGTCATGTAAAATATTCCACTAAAAATATTAGGGCAAATATAATTTTGTGATCATATTTTCCCCTCCCATATTTGTAAAAATTGAGAACGATTGTCATATTGTCTGATGGAATTACATATTAGGAGAGGCTCAGAATTTAACTGGACTGAAATGGGCATGTGCACTAAATGGCTTTTTAGATATTGCTGGAGGTAGTGGTGTTAACAAAGAACTGTGCATTATTAGTTTGACATGTAATTGCTTACTTGAAATAAAATAGGAGCATTCTGATGAACAAGTAAGCTTGGATGTATGACTCTTAAGTCTAATAATACAGACTGAAAGGATTTGCTTTGGAATAAACTTTAAAAAAACAAATGTCTAATAACATATCACAGATATTTCTTAACTTGGATCTCTTTAGAGCATATTCAGATCATACATGTATGCAATCAAGGGTGTGTTTTCATGGACACTTGCTTGTAACATTTAACTCATTGTGGCTTGTTTCTCACTAAATATGTATACGTTGGGTTTATAGCTACAGTTGCCAGCACCAGAGGGATGGATGGCAGGGGGCACCTCCTGCCAAATTTAAGTACTTCTGGTATGATAATAATCTTGTCTGTTAAAAAACTTTCTGTACACTAATCCAGTTTCCACTTTCCGTCTGAGATTCAGATGTGCAGCCTGGTTTTGTGTGGTTGACTTCCCTTCCCAGCTCAGCCCCTGGCACTAGGTGCTATGGGTAACTGGACCCTTTCTGGTCACAGAGCCTGATAAATTAAAACATTGATATAGTAATTAATGCATTAAAAATAATTTCTCAAAAATTGGGACAAGCATTGATCCATTTCATAGGGGCCAATCACTGTTTTGGTTCTGGTTGCTGTTTAAATGTGGAGTTGTTGTGATCTTCCAATTTAATCAGAGAAATGAATAATTAATTGGTTTCAGTTGTAGAAACAATGCTATCCAAAACCGGGTATCACTTTATACATAACTAAGGCTGCAATCGTATTACAGAAAGCCCCACCGAACACATCGAAATTTACTTTTGAGTAAACATTTATTTCTTTATTGAAATAGTTATATTCCACCTTTCCTCATGGCCCAGGGTAGCTAACAAATCATCATTCAAACATCACAGTTTAAAACCAGCAAAATGAAGTCGCAAATGACCCTGCTCCAAATTATATTTACAGTTTATAATCCATTAAAAGACCTAGTAAATGAAATGACCAGGTAGTACTCCTAAAAGTGGGAGATGTAATGAAGAAGGCATGGGCTCTGGTTGATGACAGTTGGACTACCTTAAGTGAGGAGAAAGCCTGTGTGTGGCAGCCCAAGGGCCTTAGATGGGAATTTATGGTTTCCTAACCAGAAGAGACTACCTGCCCCAGAGCTGCGCCGGCATAACTGAGAACACTGGCATGGTTGAGGGTTACCTAGAGACATTCCTGGGGGTGGAGCTTGCCTTAGTCAACTTCCAGCAGGAAGGCTTACTCCACCGGAAAGGCTGGTGTAACTCCATTTTTGTCAATGGGGGCTTTCAAGTGGTTGGGGATCCTGCAGTTTTTGCTGCCTTCCTGGAAGCCCTGTGACGACCTCTGGACTGAGCTGTCAGGGGCTTCACCAGTACCTTGAATTGGACTAAGAAAAAAACTGGCAGCCAGTGTATTCTTGTGGACTCGAAGGGTCCCCAGTTCTCTTGGAGGAATAATGTTGTAAAGTTTAACTCCGTATCCAGATATGCCTCTGATGACTATATGAGACTGTTATATCCAAATCATACACTTTATTTTGTTTGTTACAAAATTTGTGCTCTGTATTTTCATCTTTCCCCCTGTCACTTAACATCAGATGTATGTGCTAAGGTAGCATAAGGTACAGCAGTTTACAGGTTTCTGTCTCTTCTTTAGAAAACCAGGGCATTTATATAGTACTTTTAAATTTCATAAGCCTACTGAATGGTACATTTTAATTCACCCACTAAGTTGTGATGTATTTTATATTGTTAAAGCAATTGTATAAGTTCAGGTGTGATAACAAAGAAAATATTTCAGAAGTCACCAACTTGTCAATTGTGTGCTGTCTGAAGCTTGATGACTCCCTAACAGCAGACCTGTTCAGTACTGGTAGAGAGGGAGATATGGCTAGCTACATCCTGGCCACATCAGCTGTGCAGTGCTGGGTCAGTACTGAACAGCTGATGGGACCAGGTGCCTGGCCTGTCTCCGATTTTGTTTCATTGCCAAGATGGGACCTGAGGAAACAAAGATGGAGGAACATGCATGGCTTGCTTTCCACACTTGGTTGAAACTTGCTGCAACAGTGGCAAGGATGAAGGAGAACAGAAAAACATGGAGGGACAACGAGGTTAGGTAATCTTAGATCATTATTCTTTATTAATTAATCTGCTGCAGAGCTCTTACTGACTTTTTAAAAACTAGAATGCTTTTCCAAATCAGGGGGACAGAGAATTTCAGTGATGTGTGGTCTGATCCTACACACATTTACTCAGAAGATGGGTTTAATGATCTTACTCCCGTGTAGCTGTGCATACGATAGCATCCTTGAACATGTGAAGTTAAAGCGGGAGAATGGGGAGGGAGTACCCCCCATTTCCTTTGGGAAGTGATCCTGGGTCTGAATTCCCACCTTCGGAAATAACCGTTGTGTGCCCCTGAAATATTGTATGTTTCAAATTCTTTTCCCCAACACTTCTTTGCCTTTCTGGGGAAAAAAAGATTTCCGGGGTGTTGAAGTTGTGTATCCTTGTTTAACTTTTAGGCAGAATTGTAATCTCATCTTCTAAAATGGGAAAAGATAGGGTGGAGGATCTGCCCACAAACTCACCAGGGAGAGACTGTAAGACTCTCTCCAGTTCATTATATTGGGGAGCATATGCAGGAAAGAGAAAACATTAACTGGTAGGATTTTCCTGTGTTTAAGACCGTCTTTTGAACTTCCTTAAGCTTTCAGGTTTCAGCATTAACTCATCAGGTGAATGTGGGAAATACTGAAATGGGTATGCTGGCAGATATTCAGTGACAAAGTCCACCAATTTCCTTATAAATTTACTTTTCTGGGGTGCACCTGCTCACAACATTAAGGTGCCCACTGGGCAGTGGGGCTTGTTGAGTGATGAGCTAGTCGAGAGCTATCCTCTTGCAGTCATCAAGCTGCCTGTCATTCTGTATCTTGTTCCAAGTGTTCGAGGTGGCACATAGAGGCATCCCCCATCCTTTGTACATTTCATCTATCATGTTCTTCTTGTACCGTAGTCTGTTCTCCTGCTTCCAAATTCTCATAATGCTGCTTGCTGGACATTGATGTGGCAATGATGGGAAGTGTTGGCATTAAAACCAGCCTGAGCTGCAGGTAACCCTCATCTGAATATACTTTTCTTTGATACTGTGGCACCAGCTTATCCTTCGGCAAGCTTTCCCCATTTGTCTCCTTTTAGCTTCTTGCAATCAAGCAACCTACCTTAACAATCTGTATAGAAGAGAGGAGTACATCTGATCATTATTTAAATGCGTATTCAAAATTGATGTTAGAATTCAACATGCTATTCAGATCTGGATTATTTCTAAATAGTTAGCAGGGATGTTTGACTGCTGTGGAAATGACTATAAATGGTTTGTTAGTAGTGATGGGTTTGTAAAATGGTTCAGAGAAGAGACAGGGAGTGGGTGATATTAGGGGGCATCTAAACATTCAGTTCCAAATAATTAATATTTATTTTTATCTTATGTATTTTCATTAATATTTAGTCCATTTGTAGGCCACCTTTCTTATTGAGATGCAAGGCAGGTGGCATTTTAAGTATTCAGAAGATGATGCAGTGGTTTCTGCTGATTTCCCCCCTCTGACTACAAACTTCTACTCACCCCTAAGGGTCTTCTCACCCCCAGCAACATTTTAGGATGCAGAGTGGATTGCGATTGGACAGAGAAATATAAAAGTCTTATTCATGAAGTCCAGGGATGGTTATATAAGAAGAAGAAGAGTTTGGCTTTATACCCTACCTTTCTCTCCTGTAAGGAGACTCAAGGTGGCCTACAAGCACCTTTTCCTTCCTCTCCCCACAACAGACACCTTGTGAGGTAGGAGGGGCTGAGAGAGTTCCGAAGAACTGTGACTAGTCAAAGGTCATCCAGCAGGAATGTAGGAGTGCAGAAACACATCTGGTTCACCAGATAAGCCTCTGCCACTCAGGTGGAGGAGTGGGGAATCAAACCCAGTTCTCCAGATTAGAACCCACCTGTTCTTAACCACTACACCATGCTGGCTCTCCAGCATTGTTAAGTAGCTGGCGGGTGGCCCATGCACAGTACAAAGTAGGAGGTGTGTGTGAGAAGAAGCATGGAAAATAGCAGATATTGTTGGTACAGAGTTAGGCTTGCCTTTACTTGAGTAACCATACAGCATCCATCCTAATAGGTGATTGCAGGGGGTTGCTGCCAATTGTGTCTCTGCTCTCCTTGAATCATGACCATATTGGAAACCAAATTACCCACAAACCTCTATTGACAGCTCAAAGTCGAACATGCAAGATCTGAGGCAAGAGGAATGTTGATGGAGTTGGTTGCTGGTGAAAGGATAGAGAACTGCTTTGTTAAAAGGTTGGAGTTGATGTTGAGAGGGGTATAATTGCACCACCTTCTCAATCTGCTCAGCCGTAGCTTGCTCAGCAGCAAGCTGGGTGGCCACATAAATGTTCTGATTGAACTGGGTTTCCTCATTATCCTGGATACTGTAGCATGCTGTTTGTGGGATCTTCTTCATGCAGCAAAACCAGGTAATATCTATTGAGAGATGCTGGTGTATTCACTAAACAGTGTGCTTATCAAGCTAGTGATTCTTGGAAAGTATGTCCAAGTCTATTGTCGAAGGCTTTCACAGCCGGAATCACTGGGGTGCTGTGTAGTTTCCGGGCTGTATGGCCATGTTCTAGCAGCATTCTCCTGATGTTTCGCCTGCATCTGTGGCTGGCATCTTCAGAGGATCTGAAGATGCCAGCCACAGATGCAGTCGAAACGTTAGGAGAGAATGCTGCTAGAACATGGACATACAGCCCAGAAACCACACAGCACCCCTATGTCCAAGTGGCTCCGGTTGTAGTGAATCAGGATAGTTTCTTATCTCATTGATGTGCTTGTAATGGAGGTGGATGGTGAAGCCATCTTGCTGGAACCCAGGGTATCTTTCAAAACTGGCATAGCAGCAGCAGCAGAAGAGTTGGTTTCTATACCCTGCTTGTCTCTACCTTAAAGGAATCTCAAAGCAGCTTACAGTCACCTTCGCCTCCCCACGAGAGACACCTTGTGAGGTAGGTGGTGGCTAAGAGAGTTCTGAGAACACAAGGTCACTCAGCAGATTTCATCTGTAGGAGCAGGGAAACAAATTCACTCACCAGATAAGAGTCTACCACTCATGTGGAGAAGTTGGGAATCGAACCCGTTCTCCAGATTAGAGTTCACCTCTCTTAACCACCTTATCATACAGGAGCTATGACTGGAAAAGTCAACTGTTACCTGGGACTTGGAGTTTATTCATGCAGGCATTCATTCGTGTCCACTTCCCCAGCTCTTGTTTAGGGATCCAAAATCTTTGTATATACGAGGTTGTGGTTGGAGCAATGTTTTAAGAAATAAAACAGTTAAATGGTCAGTTATTTTTGGCTACCAAAGAGGTCAGGAAAAGCGAGAGGGGAAAGAATTCCAGGCAGGTGTACAAAATGTTAAAACACAACAGCTTAAAACAATCAGTGGCAGTAATTATGTTGGCTGAATGTTTCTCACCCACAGGTAGTCCAAATAGTTCACAGAAGGGAAAAGAGGAAGGGAGGCAGAGTGGAGAAAAGGAGAGAGGCGGGCTGGATGGGACCAAGGGGAAGGGGAGACATGAGGAGAGGAAAGTAGTCTGTTGACTTGGGGAGAGGTTTGATGTGAGGCAGTTGGGTAAGGTTGGATGGGCACAGTGATGAAGAGGAAGACCTTTTGATTTGTACCTCGCTTGTCTCAACCGTAAAGAGCCTCCAAGTGGCTTACAAACCTCCTTCCCTTCCTCTTCCCACAACAGAAACCTTGTGAGGTAGGTGGAACTGAGAGAGTTCTGAGAGAACTGTGACTAGCTCAAGTTCACCCAGCAGGCTTCATGTGTGGGAGCAGGGAAACAAATCTAGTTCACCAGATAAGAGTCAGCCACTCATGTAGAGGAGTGTGGAATCGAAACCAGTTCTCCAGATTTAGAGTCCACTGCTCTTAGCCATTAAACCACGCTGAGCAAGGATCAGGTAATTTGAATTGGACCACCAGTGGGAGGCTGAGGAAAGGAGATCGCAGAGCGATGGGAAGGGAGAGAGGTGGCTTTTGAGAAAGATGGAGTCTTGGGTCATACATTACCTGTGCCTGGTATGAGTCAGTATGCAGAGATGTGCGAGTTAAGCTTGGGAATGATATTGTGTTAAAAGTTTGGGGGCGGGACAAGGTTCAGGTTCCTTCTGGACATAAGATGCTTTGAAAAGGAAAAAGATCATACTCTAGGAGGTGTTAGCTAATCGTTACCAAATTGCTATGTCCATAGTTCAGTTTTATGCATGTTTGTGTGGAAAATAGCTTGAGGTTTTTTTTCTGGATTAAAAAAATGTTTGGATATACCTTTTTTTTTTTTTGGATAACTTGTCCAACCTTTTTTTAAGAAGAAAAAAATCCTGCTTAAACTACAATAAAACTTTAAGGAGTGATTTTAATTTAGTTCTCAGCTATTCCATCTTTCCCTGTAGTAGTCTTTAAAAGGTTATGATTAGCAGCTTAAAATAGGTTTACTATATTAGGTAATGTCGTGACTGTGTAGAAAAACATGCGCCTACTATGTTGGTTGTGCATCAGTTGAATACAGTATTATGTGGAGTTAATACATAACTGATTCAACATTTTCTGGGAAAGACTTGGTTTCTGAAACATCCTGAAATGCTTGCTTTTATCAGATTCTCAGACTGCAAATACACAAAGCATTGTTATGGCTGCAGATAGACAAGTACATGATTGATGTGCGCACTCTGTGCTTCTGAAATTTACTTACTGTAGCTTTCGGAGATCACCAAGGCCATCTGCCAAAAGAACATTACGGAACTTTTGTGCCTCTCTATCCTATGAGGCTCTAGAAGACTAGGGTTACCCAAATTCATAGGAAAATGGAATTGTTGGTGTTAAATTAGTATTAGTAAATTAGTAATCTCTTCATGCTGCCCCCCCCCCCCCCCCCGATTATTGGTGCTGGGTTATCGGAACACAAAGCAACCTAAGTGTGGAGAGAAGGGTTTTTTGGGGGGCGGGGGAGGAAATTAGACTAAGAGGTTTGGGTTTATACCAAAAGAACAGTATGACTAATCTTGGATTCTAGATCAGGATTCTGAAACCTGTGGCTCTCCAGATGTTCATGGACTACAATTCCCATCAGCTCAGAACAATTGGCCATGCTGGCAGGGAGATGGGAATTGTAGTCCATGAACATCTGGAGAGCCAATCAAGCCTGAGCTCTCACTGAGACTGTTGTATTCTGTCACATTAGGAGTCACTAGAAAAGGCAACTAATGCTACAATAAATTGAAGGCAGCAAGAAAAGACGAAGACCCAACAAGTGACTCGACAACTCTCTCACAGCTTGGCAGTTAATCCCCGATGGACTAATTTCAGAGTGGACTAAAGTACACTTGTTTTGAAGCACCATGGAAATTAAGGAACTTTCAACAAAATAAATTTACAACATCAGGTATTAGGTGAGCCAATAATTAAAAAAAATGTAAGTAATGGTATGTGGGGGGGGGGGGGGATAGGAACAGTAGCTTGAAAGCACCATTTTCATGATGCACTAATTTCCCCCTGAGTTGGAGGACATCTTGTGATGATTCCCACCATCCAATCAAAAAGACAGGAAATGATTCTTTTTTCCTCTTCTTGTTTGGAGTGGATTTCTCCCGCTCTTTAGTTTGGTTGCTCTGAATACCAGTGAAGGCTAGTGTAAACTCCGTAATAACTTTGGTAAGTTCAATAACTTCAATAGTGTCATGCAAATCATAGCTAGCAGTACATATGTAGTATGCCTAACTAGGTGAACAAACAGCAAAAGGTAAGTTATACACAGAAACAAATATAAAAACAGTCAGGTTACCTGATAGAGAAGTGTTTAAGGTCTTAGATTTAAAATGAAAGTAAAGTGAAAAGATGATGATGACTCTTATGGAGGGCAAGATGTCCTTCTGCTCAGAGGAGAAGGATCCTTCACGGGTAAGTGCCAATGGTCGTTTTCCCTGAACTGGAGGACACCTTGTGGTACCTCCCAGAGCAGTGTCCCTTAAGAGAGTGGGTCGTCATCAGGAATGCAGAGAACATGTTGGAGAACCTTGTGTCCAAAGGCTGCATCAGCAGAACTATAAGAGTTAATTTTATTGTGCGTGTTGAAAGTTGAGATAATTAACCATGTGGCAGCTTTGCATACCTCTTTAATGGAAGCAGTCCTGCAGGAACCTTAAAATGGTTGAGACATCAGACCCAGCTGGGTCAAACTTTTTCCTCTTTGCCTAACATATGAAGGCCTTTCATGAGACATCGTAAATTCAGTTAGTTTGTGAACTCTTAGAGGCTAGGATGGTCTGGGCAACCTGTTCTGTAAGACCAGCCTTCAGTAATGCTTCCCGTTGAATCGCCAGGTGGCTAGCCTCCACTTTTCTTGATCTAGGTGGAAAATCAATCCCTGCTGCATCATGTCCCATTGAATAGACCAGGGGTCTGCAACCTGTGGTTCTCCAGATGTTCATGGACTACAATTCCCATTAGCCCCTGCCAGCATGGCCAATTGGCAATTTGAGAGGCTATTGCAGGGGTCTGCAACCCGCGGCTCCGGAGCCGCATGTGGTTCTCTCAGCCTTATACTGTGGCTCCATGTGGCCTGGAGGTCGGAGGGTAGTGTGGGTGTGTCCCTCCAGCCATCCAGAGCAGCCCTGGAAGGAAATGTTGAGTGGAGGGTTCGAACTGGAAGCGGCTCCGTCCCCTCCACTCATCTCTCCTTCCAACGCTGCCCTCTGACCCCTGGAGGTTGGAGGGTGGCATGGGCGTGTTCCTCCAGAGTAACCACCATCCCCCCTCTGCCATCCCCACAGCTGCCACCCGTAGGGCAGAGGGGGGTTTCCCTGCCTGGCGCCGCTGCCTCCCGCAGTGTGAGAGGCGGCGGCACCGGGCGGGCTGCAGCTACCATCCCCCCTCTGCCCCATGGAGCAGGCAGCCCCACTCTGCCCCATGGAGCAGGGTTTCCCACTGCTGCCTCCCACAGCGCAAGAGGCAGCGGTACCGGGCAGGCCCTACAGAGCAGCGCTGGAAGGAAAGGTGAGTGGAAGGGCCGAACCGGAGGCGGCTCCATGCAGACCTTCCTTTCCGGCTCGGTAGATCTTCGGGGCCGTGGAAAACGGGTCCAAATAAAGGTTGCTGACCCCTGGGCTGTTGGATGGACAGCTGTTGTAGCGTTGAGTACCAGGGCCTTCTGAGGCGTCTATTGTGGGGAGAGGAAGGGAAAAGAGTTTGTAGATCGCTTTGAGATACCTTACAGGAGAGAAAGGCAGGATATAAAAAACAACTCTTTTTCTGTTGCTTCTATGCGAGTTTTGAAAGATACCCAGGGTTCCAGCAAGATGGCTTCACCATCCACCTCCATTACAAGTCCATCAATAAATTACGAAACTATCCTGATTCACTACAATCGGAGCCACTTGGACATACTTCTTCTCTTCTAACTGCTGTACCAACAGATTTTGATAAATCTTGGTTAGAACCCCAGAACGTTCTGCCTGCAGGGGTAGTGGTGGCAGTCAGTTCTCCTTCCCTTTGGCGCTCCAGAGGGTGAGGAGGGCTTCTGGAGCTATGGGGGAGAGAACAGTAGATAATCTTGTGCTTAGTCAGTTGATCCTGGTGGCAAAGCAGACTATACAATCCAGCACTGAAACAAATAGACATGCTCGAATTTAGAATTATTTTTAAAAACTAACACATTTCCCCAAAATATGTACTATTATAGTAAATCTGGAGGGGGCACCTAACACTAAACGCTGTATTGTAAAAAAATTCTCTGGATGGATACTGAAAGAGCCAAGAAGGTTACAAGCTGATAATGATGAAAACTCAAACGCCGATTTGGGCATGGAAACCTTGGTTACACAGTGGTTTGAGAGCTAATGTGTTTAAAATGTGCATCTTGCTGCGGAGCAATTGTACTCTGGCAGGAGTGCAAAATTTTGTTTTCCTTTCAGACAAATTTGGGTCTGTTAATGAGTCTGTCCCCCCTTCCTCAAGACTCGCGTTTGCAGTGAAGTAATTTACAATGACGTGGAATTCTACGGAATATGGAAGTGGTCACATGTAATAATGACTGCATTTTTTGACCATTCCTTTTAACCACATGCTGCTGAAGTTCTCTGTGGTAAAAACTAGGCAAAAGTAAACTATGGACAAGATTGATCAGTGCTGGCTACAAAATAAGAACAAGTACTATTGAAATTAGTGGATATTAACCAGTTGTTTTGTAACTGAGGTCTTGCATATCACTAGGAAAAATGAGGCTAAAAAAACAAACTTTCTAATAATTTAGCAAAAGACTGAAGTATGACATATTCAGACAGTGAATTGGTATAATTCATTTAACCTTGTAGATGACAAAAGAAGCATTTGTTGTAATAGGGTGCTGTTTGGTTTCCGGGCTGTATGGCCGTGTTCTAGCAGCATTCTCCCCTGACGTTTTTTGCATCTGTGGCTGGCACTCTGAAGATGCCAGCCACAGATGTAGGCAAAACGTCAGGAGAGAATGCTGCTAGAACACAGCCATACAGCCCGGAATCCACACAGCACCCCATTGATTCCAGCCATGAAAGACTTTGATAATACATTTGTTGTAATGTCTGTAATTCAGAGATGTGAATCCACATTAGAAGTTTTCCTGAATGCAGTTTAAGCCCTGTCCCCACCGAGCTGCAAAAAGCATTTATCTCAAGGAAGACTAATTCTGGTGCACAAGCCACCAGATTTGCATTACTCTGTCCCTGAGTTTTGTTTGATGATTAGTAGTATACTTGATTTATTTGTAGTTGACTCTGTGAATTTGCCATCCTTTGAACCCCAAAATGTATTACCATTCTGTGTACAATATAGTGATGAGGATTGCCAGTTAGAGCATCTGGCTGGAAGCTTAAATTTGAATGTTCGTTGTTCCAATCAAGTAGGTGCTTTCTGCCCAGTGATCCCTGAGATTTACTTAATTGTTTATTTTTGATGTATGAACCAGAATATTCTGGAGCAGCAAATGGAAAAGAAAATCTTAATATGAATGACTAAATCCAATATATACAATTCCTCTAACAGGATAATCTCCACTGAGTTAGTTAAGTGGAAGAGTACCTATCTGGCTTCTTTTTGCTTTCTCTCTGGCCTTGTTGGTAAAATGTTAATGTACTCATATGGAGGAGGACATCCTCATTGATGCTCTTTGGTACCATAAGCCATACTATCCTTCTGGAAAGGCTGGTTGAATTGGGTGTGTGGAGAGTACCTTGCTTCAGTGGTTTTGCTGATCAACTCCATGGCACTTATATGATGGGGTCCTCAGGTATTCCCTCTTCACCCCCCTTGTTATGTAACATTTACAAAAAACATTTACAAAGTCACCAGAACTTTGGAACTCCCCTTCTGCCTAGGTAGATCTGTCTGTCTCCCTCTTTTGGCCTTTTCTGCCAGTGGGTGAAAACTTTTTTTTTTAGTCCTTCCTTTCTTGGCTCTCCTCTTGCATTGTTTGTTGTGTGGCTTTATTAAATTATTTTATAATTTTAAATGTTTTAAATTGTTCAAATTGTTCAAATTGTATGTACGCTGCCTTGGTGGTCATGATTGGGTGGAAAGGTTGTATAAAAATGTTTGAAATGAACACCAATAGAGGGAGACAGGTGACTCTCCCTGGAGTCATAAATAAATGTTTAAAATAAATAATTACTGTGTTTTTTTTTAATTATAAGCAGCCTCAAGCAGGACTCTGAAGAGGCAGTATAGAACTATTCTAAAAAAACATGAGTACAGGAGCCTCAAATGACCTTTAGATTTGGTTAGTTCAGGGGTAGGGAACCTGCGGCTCTCCAGATGTTCAGGAACTACAATTCCCATCAGCCTCTGTCAGCATGGCCAATTGGCCATGCTGGTAGGGGCTGATGGGAATTGTAGTTCCTGAACATCTGGAGAGCCGCAGGTTCCCTACCCCTGGGTTAGTTGAATCCCTCACAATTTTGGTTACAGGTACTACTAATCTGTAGTATGCGCATTATGAACATTTCCTTTTAGAAAGTTTTATCAGTGGGAGAACAACTTTGTTAGGAAGACAGCATTGAAGTGGCTACCTTGTTTTAAATATTATTTAGCTTGTTTGTTAAAGTAATACTTTACATAGGCATATGAATGCTGTGCATCTGATTATTTCAGTGATACACATTGTATATCTTAAAACTCTGAGGATCAGATATAGACATACTTTGTATTACTGTGTGCAAGGGCAAGAATGTTTCTGCGTAGTGTTCAGCCAAATGTTCTCCAGAAAACATTTTTTTTGGCTGGAAAAGGGTTTTTGATGGCCTGAAATCTTTTCAGAAAGACTCCTAAGCTTACTTTTTTTCAGAGCAATTGTGATGTAGTGGTTGAAGTTTTGGATTAGGATCTGGGAAATCCAGGTCGCTGTGGAAGCTTGCTGGCTGACCTTAGGGCAGCCACACACATTCAACTTGCCCTACCTTACAGGGCTGTTGATAAAATGGAAAAGAAGAGAATGATGTAATTTGCTCTGGGTTCCTACTAGGGAGAAAAGCTGTAAGTAAAGCAACCAAAACAACCTGTTGTTCCTAGTCCTAATTGGCTGCAACTCTGGTGTCATTTTTTTGGTTTGAAACATTACCCATAGTCTCTAAGACAGTTCTCTTTGACTACATGCTGGCATCCCCTTTTCATCTTGCTGCTGCTCTCCCCCCCCCCCCCAACATCCTTACCTTGCCTTGGGGGGTGTTTAAAGAGGGAGTTTGGGGTGGGGAAAGTATCTGCTGCTTCTCCACTGCTAATTGTAGCTTTCTGCTGTTTTGCAGCAGTTTTGCAAACTGAGATCTTATACCTGTATACCACTAAATACGGAGTTCAGTCCTAAGCTTCTGTCCGCTTACTGTAAAGCTGTCCTTATGGGATGTGTTTATTTAGCTATTTTCTTGGCTGATGTGAACGGATATAGAAGACCATTCTTATGGGACGTAGTTCCTCAGTGGGGAAAATATCCTGGCAGGAATACAAAAAAGTCACATTGCAATTCAAAATAATTGTTGATATTGTATATCCATGGGTGTAGCGGTTTGAATGTCAGATACAAATACCCACTCTGCTGTGGAAATTCGCAGAGTGAACATGAACCAATCACACATTCTCAGCCTCACCTACAATGAATTTGAGAAATACTCTCATAGTACATTTGACCTGTCATTTAGTTGAAGTAGACATGTCTAATATAATGACCATATGCAGACCCTTCAGTGATGCTTCTGTTTCATAGAAAAACATTTATCGTTCTTCATCAGCTTGAGTGTCCAATATTTGTCTGTTTTTATGATTATCAATATAAATACTGTGCTCACACAGTGGATATCTCGCAGTTCTTGAAGCCATAATTGTACGATCACTTTTTAAAAAGCAAACTTTACATTGGAGCTTAGATTTCAGCTTCCCACTTCCTAGCTAGACCATAGCTTTTCATCCTGCACTACATTGGTTCTTCTTTACCTCTCTGGCCCTCTTCTGGATGGCCCCCAGCACAGTCTCAGAAGGCAAGGGTGCCCAAAGCAGGACCTCAGAAGATGATTAATGGTTGGGTAGGCTATTAAGGGAGTAGGCAGTCCTTTAGATGTTTTGGTCCTAAACCATATAGATCTTTGGAGGCCAACACCAGCACCTTGAGATGTGCCCTGAAACAAATTGGGAGCCAGTGTGGATGGGCCAAGACTGAGGAAATCTGGTCTGTATGATGCACGCCAGTCAGCATCCCAGTTGCAACATGCTATACCAACTGAAGTTTCTGAACATTTTTCTCAGTGAGATTGGCATAGAGCAAATTGCTGTATGTGGGCCCTCAGTTACGGGGACCTTAAAACAGGCCTTGAAAATTTTTATTTCACACTATGAGCCAGACTTTCAGATAATAACTATGGCAGCTCCCCCACATTTACTTATATTGGATAAATATTACTAAGTTCAGACAGTTACACTATCATCTTAAACTCTCTTGGCACTCTGCAGAAACTGAAATCTGTCACTCCCCCCCCCCCCGGACTTTCCTCTTTAATTGAAAGTTTATATAAAAATATGTACCGAGTTAGATTGCACCATGGCAGTCCTTTTCTGACAATGTCCTCCACCCTTTCTCAAAATTCCCAAAGTGTCTACAAGCTTAATCTCTCCCTGGTCTGTGGAAACAAGGACCAGTGCAGAAAGATACCTGGAATTAATCTTTTATGACTTGGTTGGGACATAGATTTGGTTAAAACACCAGAAATGGATCCAGGTTCAGTCAATTATTGATTAATTGTATCTCTATGTGCATGAAACAGCAGTTCTGAAGACATTCCTTTGCTCTTGGTATGAGTCACTACAGATATATTTTATAATACATTTCTTCAGTTTGAGAAGGAGGAATGCTTCTTCTAAGATGGCTTCTGCTTGCTGTGGTTTTTGTGTTTAACATTTTTTTTAAAATCTGCTTGATTAATTCTCTACATATTGTAGTTTTACTTCTAACAGCTGGAAAGTCCACAAAATACTTAACCACTCTTCCTAGGAAACATAATTGGCTTATCAATTGCATGGAAAAAAATAATTTTAGTGACAATGGACTTCTATAAAAATCTGCTACCTGTAATGTTTGCAATGTATATTAGCTTCAGCAGAGCTACAGAATAGCAGTGGGTATTATATCTAGCAACATGATGTACCAGGTTGATGTGTGTTGCAAAGGGATGAGCCACTTTTGTGATAGTGTTGCTATAGCAACTACCTTCTGAGAGCTGCCTCAAGGTCACTCATCAGCCATAGCCCAGAGAGCTTAGATTTTAAGCAAAATATCAGTGCCTAAAAACACAATAACAGTTATTTGCTGTATTCAGTGTTACCTTGTGCTACGTTTCCTGCACACTATTTACATAGTGCTTAATTTAAAACGATTCTGAGGGTAAAATTGGTAATTCATGTGCGATTTTACTCTATCCATGTTAGAGGCAATCAGTTTTTACAAAGAACAAAAGTGAAGCCTTGTAGACATCAGTAGAAAGGATATGTAGTTGATCTTGTAATTCTTTAATTGTCTCTCTAACGGAATGTGAGAGAATTCTTGGATGTTTTTGTCAAGCTGAAAGTGTAATCAACAGCGCAAATGGGGTTAGCGCTAAGTATTCTTGTAAATAATCAGTATGGAACAAAGCTATGCGAGTTTAAATACAATGTAGTATTTTGAGAAGTAGAAATAGAAAAGCAGGCAACCATCATTGTGTTCATAGCTTTACCCATCTGAAGTCTGAATTGGGTAGGTGATGAGATGCACATACTTCATCTCCTCACTATCACTTTATCCTCACAGCCGACTTGGTGAGGGTAGTGAAGGCTGAGTGACAGGCAGAGTGATAAGGCAATCTTAGGAACATTGATTGCCAATCTGGACCCATTGGGTATACCTGAGTAGGATTCTGAGTAGACCTGTTTAGGATGGCGATGACAAATTCATGGTTGAGTGGAGATCTGAATTCCAGATTCTCCTATCCTAGTCTAACAGCGTTCTTTAGTGGTGGCGTAAAGTGCCGGCAAATCACAGCTGACTTTTGGTGATAGTGTAGAGTTTTCAAAACAAGAGACATTCAGAGCTGGTTGGCCATTGCCTCCTTCCACATCATGATCTTGGTAATCCTTGGTGGTCTCCCTTCCAGACACTAGTCATGACTGACCCTGCTGAGCTTCTAAGATCTGACAAGATTAGGCTAGTTTGGGTTATTGAGGTCAGGAACTTAGGGATTCTGTATTTATGGAACTTATAAATCTGTTCACTTCATTTCCTCCAGTCCTTTGAAGATACATTGGGTCTGCTCCAGGGCTTTAGAAATTATCTACCTGCGTTTCCTAAAGGCTGATTTTAAAAAATCTTTTTACAGTTATGTGTCATTGTATGATCATAAGAACAAAACTATATATGATACACAGAGCTAAATATAAACATCCTGATAGCTGCAGGTGAGAGTCCGCTTGGTCCTTCCCCTTTGACAGCTTGTCTTCAGTTCCCTGTGTCCTTCATGACCCCCCCCCCCTTGCCGAATTCCAAGCATGCTTATTGAAACATGTCTCCCAAGTGCATGATGGCATACCTTTCATACATAGTGTTTTTTTACCCCTCTGATGACTGAAAGTTAAGAGATGCTTGTCTAAACAGGCAGTGTGTGTTTAACAAATAGCCTCTTTGGCTGCTGCTGAAGTAAAATATTACAAATAATATGTTGAAATTCCTAAATGATGACATGGTGAAACATTCTCCTTTAAGAATGTACTTGAAGAATGGAAGAACAGTTAAGACTGTACTAGTTGATTTTCGTTGGTCTAGGATTTTGGATCTAAACATCTGTGAAAAATAGTATGGAAAATGCTCCGCCTGAAAAGAGGATGAGCTTTGTCTGTTGCCCCTTTCTCAGTGACACCTGGCTACTAGTTCCCCAGCTGGACTTCATCACTAGTATCTATCTTATAAGGTCAGCACAACAATCTAGTATTATTCTTGCATGTTGGTTTTGCTAAGAAAAAGTCTTGTGTCTTGTGTCAACAACATATGCTAGAAGTGGTTCCCAGAAGGTTGAATGTGTTCTTCACAATCACTGTCTCAAACATTTTGTTCCAGTTCTAAAACTGCTGTGCTCTTTGGGATCCATTTGTAGATTAAATCCATGCAGCTTTCTCCCTTTGCCAGTGGAAAATGCAGGAAGCTCACCTCAGTTAACATGGAACAAGTCTTAGCTTTTGCACAAGCGAAAGACTGTTTACATTATGTGGGGGCAAATTTGTCATCAGTGTCCCTCCCAGCTCACCCCTTCCAAGTCTTACGGTCCACCTTTAAGAGAAGAGCAACCATCTTTGGGTCTTGACCTACAGTTTAAGAACCTGTAATAGACCTACTACAGCCTTGGATACTGATTCCCCCCCCCCCCCCCAATAGTCAAGCTACTGAAGATGGGGGTAAAAACATTGTTTGGAAATGTTTGCCCAAGTAGCTTTAAGTGGGAACATTTCAATCTCCTCCCTATTTTTCAAAATTAATTTTTTCATATATTCACAAATACATGGTGCAGCTTCCTACACAACCATTTTCACAAATGTGCACAGCTGTAGCTTGCAAACTGTTTGGTTTATTGGACAAGGAAACTATTCTCTATCCAGCTTTCTTAATCTAGAAAGTTGGGAGGTAGTTAAAAGAAAGCTGCCTGAAAGACAGACTACTTTAATGTAGCTGTTTACAGAGCAAAATTAACACAAATTTCAACTGTTTACAATAAGCTAACATTTGCTTGACCTGATTCAGTCATAGGTTCTAGGAGAATTTATATGAGCACTTGGAAATCTCTTGCCTGGATTGGCTTTCTCATTTATTTCGTTTGTTGGGTGAATTAGTTTCTTCATTTAAAATAAATGCAATATCCAGATATACCCTGATTCATGCAGTTATCTGAATTAGAATGTATGATTTCCATTTTGTGTTTAGTGCATTGCTAAGCAGAATTTCATATGTGGGATGGTGACAGTGGAGAGGTAGTCTCCTCAGCTGTAACGTTAAGCAGAGACGAGACCGTGGTATAGGAGGGTAGGTTTGGGAGTGAGCTAAAGAAGAGAACATGGGCACTAGTGAGGAAGAATGGTAACAGTTGCAAGTCTGGGTTTAAGAGGAGCATTTTGAATTGCTGTGGTATGGTGTGGTGTAGTGGTTAATTAGCTGGTTTAACTAATTAGCTTGTTTAGAGCCAGTGTGGTGTAGTGGTTAAGAGCAGGTGAATTCTAATCTGGAGAACTGGGTTTCCTCCACCTGAGTGGCAGAGGCTTATCTGGTGAACCAGATGTGTTTCTGTACTCCTACGTTCCTGCTGGGTGACCTTGGGTTGGTCACAGTTCTTTGGAACTCTTTCAGCCCCACCTACCTCACAAGGGTCTGTTGTAGGGAGATGAAGGGAAAGGAGCTTGTAAGCCACCTTGAGTCTCCTTACAGGAGAGAAAAGTGGTGTATAAATCCAAACTACTCCTCCTCCGCTGCTGCTGCTGCTGGTGGTGGTGGTGGTGGGCAATCCTCATTTCAAATGTCCATCTTGGCTCCAGCTCGGTTTTAATGCTTCAAACCAGAACGTATGAATTGGCACAGTGCTACTATTTGTGTCTGTCCATGTACATTTTTAACATTGCATCTCTGGGCTAATTCAGCTGTTCAGGTGGTGCAGTTTTTCCACTTCATATACCTTTTCTTTCCATATGGAAGAAATTTAAGTCTAACGATGTGAAAAATGACTGACAAAATCCTTTCTCCTGATCCGGAAGCCTTCTGAACTACTCACCAATCTCTTCTTTGTGGCTTCTGTGCATCACAAATCTAAAAACTCATGCTTACCGAGAGTATCACTCAAACCCATCCGGCTAAACTAAAGAGTTATTTCTGGTGCTGGCTACACTCATCTTGAGGACAAGGGCGTATTTACATCTCCCAAGTGGGTGGGGCTGCATCTTCCTGCTCAGTTCTTCCTAGCTATCACAGCAGCCGCCTTGTGAACTGTTTTTGCCTTGAACTGGACTGCTCTGTGGATTCCTCACTTTTCTGACCTCTGAGCTTGTATTTGGCTTTGCCTTATTTTGATTACAGTTTACCTCGATTTAGCAGGAAAAGCAAGTCTTCGAGCTTGCTGTGGCTTTTCTCTTTGTCTATGGTCCTTTGGACTACTATTAAACATTGTCAAAATTGTGTCAGTGAACTTCCCGCTCTGCTTTTTATTATTATTATTATTTGTTTAATTTAATATAATTTAATTTTACTTCTGAGTGAGGGGCACAAAGTTTACATCGCCAAAGGTTCACATAACAGCTGTTTCTCTCTACTTCCTGAAACAACCCTTCAGCCTTCTGGCACTTGTGATGTCAGGTTACTATCTTTAAACTTCACATTCCTTCTCGCCATAACCTGTCTGTGCAGAGCTTCAGACTTAACGTGCTCTCCTTACTCCATCTTTCAAAGATACAAGGAAGTATTTCGTCCTCAGTTGTGTTGTTGATCAAATTATGTTAGGAATTATGGCATGTTCCCTTGCCGTCTACGATTAGAACACAATCTACAAAGGGCAATCAATGGAGTCACTGCAGAATGAGTGTAATGTACGTATTCCATCTAGCTCCTACCAACTGTGGCATTTGGAGTACCATTCTGTTTCTGGATTTCTTTAATTACAGATTGGGTGTAATGATTCTTTCTCCATAAATTTGGTGAATGTGGAAGCTTGTGCTGAAATTCGCAAGTATTGTGAAATCTAGGCAATGCAAGATGGTCTAAAATTAAAATCTTTGGCATTTTGGTTTGTAATCACTAAACCCCAGTTTGTTAGGAGTAGAGCAATTGTTCCTTCCAGGCTACAGGTCATGGGAAAAGTGAAGGGGAGTTGAAACTTATTCTTGTTACAGCAAACCATGGTTTATGTTTATACTGCACAGCTAGTAGTATATCTATTATATAGTTTGTCATATAGTAAAATGAAAGAAACATTAAGAAGTAAATGTTTTTAATTTCATTAGTGGGATCAGTCATTGTTCTTTGACTGTTTATTGGCAGGTGGTTAACACTTGTAGAATCTGAAGATTCAGTTTCATGGAGTTAGAAAAGTAAAATATTAACTCCCCCCTCCTCCCCACTGGTTTGTAAAAATGGACAGAATTGCCTCTTAATAGTGTGAAAGGACCTAGTTACCTACTTAAGATCAAACAAGGAAACAACTTGATCTGAAACAAAATATTGCAGACACATCTGGCGTTTAATAAGGGGAGGATGGTTTATAAGACCTGTTTCTGCATTCAGCAATTACGAGCCCTTTGTGCTCAAAATAAGGTAAGTCTGTGCTGCGAAGGATGCTGCATTATTATTCTGCGCTATCCGAGATGATTCTCAAGACATTTGTAAAAGAAGCTCTGCTCAAGCTTGCTGTCTGTTTTTCTTTATGCCTCTTGTTTTATTGACTCTTAAAAGTATGTGGTTGGTCCTATAGGATTTTGGATGGTTTTTGTTTAAAAGTTTATCCCACCTCCTCAAATATACAAAATATTTAATTGTTTTTTAAACAGCTGCCATAAAACAGTAACAGAATGCAATGCAACACACTCATGAAGTGTTAGTTTTTCTTTTTTATTCGTTTTATCCCCATTCCATATATGCCTAAAATTTGCTTATGTGTTGTGATATGTAAGCACAGAACTCTATACCGGTCCTTTGTGGACACAGTACATCTTAGGAAACTAATGTTAGTTGTCCATGTCCTTGCCTGTAGCTTGGACTAGTAATTTCTTTTCTTTTTTGGGGAATGTGTGTGTGTGTGTGTGTGTGTGTGTGTGAAAGGTCTAACCAGTTCAGCTAAAGATTTAACCAACTAAATATTTAACCAGTTCAGTGATGCTCCATGTTCTTGGAGATGCCACAAATTCATAATTCAGTTGTTAGAGATATATAACTTATCTCTCTCTTTTGGGAGGGGCGGACCTCATTTAAATGTGGAATGTGGCTAAACAAAATCATCTTCAGTATTGTGCTGGCTTCTGAAAAGGTTATGTATACTGTGTAATTTTGTGATCAGCTGTAGCCTAGTTTGAGTAATTCTGCTAGAATCAAATTTTGTCTGTTGTTCCTTTTGAATGGCTTATGTTATCGATCATGTTTTGACATTCATAAACAACCATTAATCTGCAATAACACACATGATTGCAAAACCTCATAAATATAGTTGAATCAAAAATCCTACCGCTTACATGAAATAGTTGAGGTAAATAGGATGTTTATATAGTTTGCTTTTTGATCTGTAAGCAGTGCTTGCGAATTATTTGCTATATTTTTTTTTGCTGCTAATGTCAGCAATTGCATATAAGCATTACTCTACATAGTTGGGTATAACATGAGTATGTCAGCAGTCTTTGAAGGGTTAAAGTTGCCCAGACATGTTTGAGCCTCTTCATGGATTTTTTAAAAAAAAGGTTTTGAAGTATTATTAAGATTAGACTTGACTATGTTTTGAAGCATTAGTTTTAATGTGAAGTGCAGCCTATTATTTTTATACGTGTTGCGTGATAAAATCTTCGTGCAGTTTGAATAGCATTGCAGGTGGCTGGAATTTATGAAGGTAAAATTATGCATTGTTCATATCATTGATAACGTAATGGCTGTGTCTTAAAAATTCTGTGCCATTGTTTCGATGTGCAGGAAAATGTTTAACATGGTCTTCTGGTTTCTTTTGTTTGGAAAGTAGCATTGTGTAACGTGTAAGATTTCCCCCCCTTCTGCCTCCCCAGATATCAGAAAGGGTTTATACTTGGCACTGCTGAACTTATCTTTGTATTTGCAATTGCCAACACCCATCCCCATCCCCCACAGTCTGTTGCACAGAGGAGCCTGGTTTGCTTGCAGCTGCAGCACTAGACATCTTTCAGGAAGTGACCTTGGCTTGTATTAATCAAATTCAGAACACACAGAAAAGCTGCTTGGTAACATGCTGACTTGATATAAAATGTTTTAACATCCATTTTCTTTCAAAACGAGGCCATGAGGGAAAAAGAGGGTTTCTTAACTAACGTCTCCACTTAAAGGACTTTCTATAAACCTGTAGAAGCGGTTAACTACGGTGAGGATGATTTTAAAATGCCAAGCTGGAATGAAAATTTATTCACAAGTCCCATGTTTAAAAAAAGTAAGAATGTAAGAATCTGAGGTCCCAGTTTCTACTGCATTTACCATTAGCCGATATATTATGGAAATTTCAAGGAGCCAGTTCAGTCTGCTCTGCTGTGTTTATTGTGTTGGAACCAAAGTGGAAGTCTTTGAGTGGAATGCATCTTTCTTATCTTTCCATGACATTTGCAGCCTCTTGTACAGTCTGAAAACTTGCTCCTATGGGTCAGGAATCCTCATGAACAGCACAACATACAGTGCAACGTAGCTGAGAAAACCATGGTGTTCTGCTTATGGATCAAACTAATTTCATACGCGTAGCTTTAGGCCAGTGAAGAAAGATTTTTCTTCTGCCACCACTGTGTCGGCTGAATCTTACCCGACTCTATTTAAGATGGTTCATGACCTCTTAACACCTGATCCTTTCCTGTTTGTAACTGATCCATTAGCCGTGTTTGCTGACTGAATCTCTTAATTTGAGTGCCAACTGGAATACCTGAGGTATAGGTAGCCTCATCCAGTTGTTGATTTTAGTGGATAGTTTCAGATGGGTTTCAGTGAGGGATGCTGACAGGATCTTTAGAGTTGTACCCTACTGTTTGGACCCAAGAAGAGTTTCTTGGTTAATCAAACTTGTTCTAAGAAAGTGGTGTTTTCCCTCACTAAAACTAGTAACACATTGTTAATGGAAAGAGTCTAGTTCTTTTAAGGAGGCCATATTTAGATCTTCATCCCTCCCCCCCTCCCCACCCCGCCGCCACCATCTTTTGCAAGGGAAGAGATGATTCACCATGGACCTGTGCCCAAGCTATCTTTTTGAGTCAGGAGGATGAGCCAGAGGTGAGTTATTTCGGTTTTTAGCTAGGCAGTTCTTCCTTGTTGGTCATATGTGATCAGTCCACGACACAGCATATTGTATAGAAAATGTGTACTGGATTACAGGAAAGGATCCTCACTGGTTTCAATCCTTTGCCCAGGTGGACTCAGGGTTTCTGCTGGACGTGTAGAATCATCAGTTTGGCATTTGACCAGAAGGGTCTCGCAAGGTTCCCTGTTACCACAAATGCTTCTTAATATTTGCCAAGCAGATTATTGAGATCGTCCAGATTTTTGGGTGAGATGTTTGGAATGCCTGATTTAACATGAGATGTTTACAGAATTGGTTCCTTAGAAGGTGTAGGACCAATAAAGATTCCCTTGGGTGTAGCTTTTAATACCTCAACAAGTTCTAAGATCTCTTAAGTGATAGAATCCTTAAAACAACTTACTTAAAAGTATCACTCTGGGTACTTCTCTTGACGATTGTACTGTTACAGATGTGAAAGCAGGTTGTTGCTGAAAGTACTATCTGCTTTCCTCTCCTGTTGGATTCAGCTGGCCTGGCCATACTGATCCATACCTCTGTAACCTTGTGATTGAATTGCTATAATATGCCCTGCATAGGGCAGCCCTTAAAGCCAACCTGGAAACTTACAGCTTTTGAAAAATGTGCCTACCAGATTGCTGTTGTATAAGCTGATGAGGTCAGTAACACTTGCATTTCAGTAACTTAGGTGCCCATTTTTTCTTTGCTCAGTTTAAGGGGCTGGTTCTCACCTTCTAAGACCTTTCACAGCTTGGAGCCAACGGTTTTCTTGAAGGACTGCCTCTCTTTATATGAGCCCGTGTGCCACAAAGTTTCTGATCTGGCTATTGCTTGCTGCTACCCACCCCAGGGGGATATTGTTTCTCTTCTGCCTGAGCCCATGTCCTCTTGGTTGCAGCACCAGTGTTGTGGGATGGGCTGTCAGGGTAATTGGCACGACACTTCGGAATGCCGGAAGTGGACCTCTTCACAACAGAGGAAAACCACCAGCTGCCAGCCTTCATGACCAGGTTCCACCAGCCTCAGGCGATAGCTACAGATGCTCTGACTTTGCCCTGGCCTAAAATTTTAAGCATATTCCACAAAATTGCTGAAAAACACTTGTTTTCAGTCTGTGGTACTACAATAGTATAATACAGTGATGGCGAACCTATGGCACGGGTGCCAGAGGTGGCACTCGGAGGCCTCTCTGTGGGCACGCACACATAGAGTTCGTCTTGTGGGGGGTGGTGGAAAATCACACACACACACACCCCCACACACATCTAGGCTAGCCTGGGCCACTGAGCACGACGGTGAGCAGGGAGGACTTGGCTGGCGGGCCTGGTGCCTGTGCTCTGGGTGGCTGCTGCCCGGGGGGGGGGGGGCAGAGGAGGCAATGATGCCAGAGAGGCACAGAGCAGTGCGCGCAGGACTTGCTGGAGGCTAGAGCAGGCTGGCCCCTGCTCGAGCGGGTGGGGCAGAGGAAGAGGGAGTCAACTGTTTTTTTCTAAACTAAAACCTCAGCATTCAGGTTAAATTGCCGGGTTGGCACTTTGCAATAAATAAGTGGGGTTTGGGTTGCAATTTGGGCACTCGGTCTCAAAAAGGTTCGCCATCACTGGTATAATATGTATTACAGTTAAAGAAAATGTTACTAGTGAAGAACTTGAACATCAAAAATTATTTTGTTGCTTTTTAAAATGCCTTGTTAAAAATAAGTTCTAGTATCCTCTCTCTTGGCTTGCTACAAATTTGATCTAATGTTGACTTTAGTGTACTGTTTCAGGGGGTGTTCTCATTTTACCATTCTTGGTCTTGACCCATCAGAGTTCTTTCTGATTCTGTCTTAGGATTTCATTCTCTTCATGTTGTTGTGGAAATGGGGATCTGTTGCTGAATTTTGTATTTTCTTCAGGTTTTGCTGTTTATTAATACAGTATTTGGCTTGGGTGCCCCAGTTAGTTCAGTTATTTATTGCAAAATCTTAAAAAGTGTCACTTTCCCTCTGTACTTGTGATTGGTAGACTTCTTTCCTTTTCTAAGGGTTTTTAAATTTCCTATCAACCTTTCCAGGCTTTCATGATATATTTCCATTTTCTTAACCCCATGCCAGCTTTTGGTGAATAATCAAAAACAGTCAGTGATAGCTGGGGCCTATTTGGAACATTTTGGCCACATCTAATAGAATCTGTCCCTTCCATGGCTGGGAATATTGTTATTCTAGCAATTAGTTTGTGGTTCTGGCAGACAAATGAACAGATTTAACAGGGAAAATCTTGGAGACATTCACATGGCCTTCAATACTGTGGAAAGACCTGGGCAAGCAACTTCTAGTTTTCTGGAGCTTTTTGTTTTGGCTAGGTTTTCCTTGGTATTTCCTGCGCTGAAGAAAGAGGCAGTAAAACAGGTCCTACAATCAGATGTCATTAAAAATAAACTCCAGTTTGCTTGCACACTTGGTTTATCTTGGGGGGCTTGGGTTTCCTATCCTTTCCCTTCTCCCTCATCTGCCTAGTGAAGATTTTGTAGTTTGAATGAAACTGCCGCCAGGCGATTTGAACCCCATAATTGCCTTTATCAAACTAGAGTTTGTCACTGTGTAGAACTGTTGTCTTCAATTGGATATAAGCATAGAAGGCTCTCATGTTTACCATGGTGGCCAAATATAGTTATCCCTAGTCCTAATGGTTCGGAAAGATGCTTTAAAGAAAGGAAAGAGAGTGTGGACTGTCACAATGTGTACAGTGCGTAGAATCTGTTGCTGTATGCATTATCCTTCTATATAATGTCTGCATCATTTAACATGTCAGGTAATACTTTTAGTGCATTTCAGCTTTGCGTTAAATTTCTGCTTGGTTCCAGAATCCTATGTTTTTAATCCTATTACATTTCTTATTGGATGTCCCATCCTGTTGATTGTATTGACTTATGTAATGTAATTCACCTTGAATCTCAGTGAGAAAAGTGAACAGTGAGGTTGGATGGAGAAATCTGTCAGAGGTAAAAACTCCTGCAGTTCAGTGGATTGATAATGTCGATTGTATATAGGGGAATGAGGTCCTGATCCCCTTAATTTAGAAAGTAGACTAATCCCTACCTCAAATGGCTAAGATCATTGAAACGTGGAAGTCGTTCTATGAGCACAAGGAAAATTTTGACTTGATCAGTGTTAGGTCTTGTACCTTGAATCAATAAACAGACTCTGAATTGTTGATCAACAGGGTTTATTGTCAGGCAACAAAGCACTGCAACTTGTTAAAACCAGTTCTGGCGAACCTGGCTTTTGCTATCCCCTTTATTCAGATTTAATTCCCCCCTTCCATTTTCCCAAAGAATGTAAGAAAGAGTTATTTTGGAGTTGAGGCGCCCCAAGGTTGGCGACAGATAGAGATAAAACCACCTAGCCTCCTGCCCCACAGAACAATGGAAACATCCCATTTCCCATGAGACCAGAAGTATAAGGGGTAAGCCTAGTTATCTACTACTCGTGTGAAGCCGTAAAGTGAAGATCAATGAAAGAATGTCCCATTACAGCAGTGGTAAGGTATTGGCAGGCTGGATACATATATCTTGTAGCGATTACATTGAGGTAGGAATGTATCTCAATCAACTAGATACAATTACTGGCAATATATTTTGTAGCAACTACACTGAATTAGGAATGCATCTCAGTCAACCTGGTGCAATCCCTGACAGTCAGCAACCTCTCTTGCTGCATAGAAAATACCTTTGAAACTTCTATAAACTCCCAGGTTTTCAGAAAAAAATACCAAAACTTTAAAAGACTCCAGAAAACCTTAACATCTTTGAAAATGCCAATCAGGATCTTGTGAGATTAGTTTGACATTTTGTGATTGCCTAGCAAACCCCAAAAAACAGACATTAAAAAAAAAGAGCAGGAGAAAGGAGCAGTAAAAAAGTTGTGGACATGGAGTGAGAAGGCAACAATGGAGTGAGAAGGCAACAATAATATGGGAGGCTGTGGGGGTGGGGGGGAAGGTAGTGGCAGTGATGACTGAAGCTGGACAAGGAGAAGGCAATGGATGTTGAGAAAAGGGGGCAGTGGTGATAGGAGCGTAAAGCAAGAGAAGAAGTAAGTGCCAGTGATGGGGAG
This sequence comes from Sphaerodactylus townsendi, assembly GCF_021028975.2. Classification (NCBI taxonomy): domain Eukaryota; kingdom Metazoa; phylum Chordata; class Lepidosauria; order Squamata; family Sphaerodactylidae; genus Sphaerodactylus; species Sphaerodactylus townsendi. Next base: position 112,180,775 of record NC_059429.1, read on the forward strand.
GGGATCTCAATTTTCATTTGACTCAATTTTCATTTGAGTCTGCTGATACACAAAGTGGTTTGTGATAGAGTAGAGTAACAGGTTTCTGTAGAGTAACAGGAAATGATAATATTGAGACTTAGCAGTCATAGGGGAGGTTGTTAGCTGGTTAGTAGGTATATATGTTGGAAAATTCCTACAGTCTCCCAGTTACACAGAGACACATAGATTGGTTCAAAGAAGCAGATAAGCTTTTGTTGCAATAATAGTGGAACAACAACATATCAATAAGTGAAAGCTCTCAAGTATTACTTGTGTTTATTCCCTCTGTACACTGACACTTAGACCCTTGCCTTACAATCTAATATTTCCTACATCTACAATTGACAAAATTACCGGTAAATTTAGAATATAGCTGACCAAAAACAGTGGCTTTATTGTAGTGAAGAGTTCAGGGTCAGGAGATTGCTGTTCCCCTTCCAATTTTTTTGTTCTGCACTTTGTGTGTGTTAAAACGGAGCAACAACACTGGTGTTGTTTTCTTATACCAAACCTTTCTCCACAAAGTGGTTGACTTTGTTACCCTGTCCTCCATTTTGTCCTCAAAACAACCCTATGAGGTAGGTTAGACTGACAGTATTTGACTGGGCCAAGGTCAGTTATCAAGCTTCTCTGAGAGTGAGGATCTGAACCCAGGTCTCCCCTCATCTGACTCTATAACCACAGACCAGGGCTCTCAGCAAGGTGCCCATGGGACGTACTGCTTCTGCGGATACCTTCCCTGTCATCTTTCAAGTATTCTTAGAAAGTGGGACTTTTGGGCCAGGTGGGACTTTTGCCTAGCAAGACTTCTGATTGGTCAGTGGAAATCTATTTTAACTGTTACTTTTATTAGAGTTGTTCATAATCTCACACCTTGACACTGTGTGGTTAGCTCCTCTTCCTGTGATAGCTATTTTGAACTTGGCTTGTATCTCCTGGGAGCCATTTTGTGGTTGCATCTCCCTCCCTGTGGCAGAATTCCAGAGCTGCCTGCAGGGTCAGAAAGGTTGGGGGACTCCTGCCCTAGAGTGCTAGGATATCAAAGAGTACTTTGGCAGTACCGATCCAAACCAGTTGTACCATCTTTACCTTTTGCAAGTTTTCCCACTGTGCTCTTTTGTTCCCTCTCTCCTAGGACACATTTTTTAAAAAACAAAAGGGCATCTCATATCCTGCTTGCAAACAGTTTACAGTTCGATTTCAAACGGAAGCCCTGTCATGGTTAAGTATAGACGTGGTAAAGAATTCAGAGAGTTTTGTTTCTTTTTAACGGGCAGGAATGTATGTATTGAAAGGGCATGCTATATAGTCAGGGACAGGGAATGCCTCCACTGATGGCTGCAGAGATTATAAAACTGTAGCTATTTCCTGTGTCTGTGCTTCCAAGTTGGGTTGGAGCAGGCGCAGCAATTACGACAAAAGCAAGTCTCCGGAGTAGCCGGGTGCAGTTTTGAAAGCGATCTTGCTTTTTTGTGGCAACTTTTAGAAAACCATTGTTACGCAAAACAGGGTGCCTACAGCAGTGTGTGGGATACTAGGATGGTGGAGGGTTTTAATTATTTTGCATCTTAATGATAACGGAGTACAAATGGCCAAGGCTAAAAATTTTCTCGTTGACAGTGCACCGAAGAAATCTTCTACTTCCAGTAAAAGCTGGCAAATCTTTATGCCTTTCCTAACAAAGACTGTCAAATACCAAACTTGTGTTCGAGGCAGTAAGAAAACAGCAACTGCGCTTAAAAACCAAAAAGTTCGCTTGGCTGTAAAATCCGGGACTCAGCGAGTTAACTGTCCTTTCGCCGCTGGAAGGTCCTCTGCAGACCCTGCATTTTGATTGGCTGCTGAAAGGTGAAATTGGAACGACGGTGAACTTTTGACCCCATAGCAGTGCATGTGGAACGCCCACCACTAGAAGGGAAAGAGGGTGGGGTTTTCCCCCTCCCTTCCTGTATTTACTCTGTGTTATCGTGCAGCTCGGCATGCGATGTTTCCAGAAGGGGTGGGAGGCGGAGGAAAAACAAGCGCGAGCAAGTCGGTAGCATGTTCCAATAACAGCAAAGTTGGCATTTCCCTCTCCACCACTTAGCAACTCTGGCAATTAAAAAATAAAAAAGCAAATTCTATCCCGTGAATAAATAAAACTCTCCTATGTTCATTTGCTGGCTGCTGTTTATATGCAAAAATTATAGATGCCTTCTGACAGCAGTAGTTAGAAACCAGGCAAGTGGGGATGACTCATTGGCAGGACTGTGAATCCCAGAATATGAGGTTTCTTCATGCAGGACATAACTGAGGGGGAACTTTTTTTTTGAAGTTCTTTTCATGTCTGCCCTAAAAGCCAGCTGGATATGAAACTGATAAACACATTTCTTGATCCTTATAAAAATCTGTCTGCATGTCATTTAGTCAGAGTCCCCCAACAGTTAGCCTCTTTGTGGCTCCTCTGCATTTTACTCCATAGGCGAAGGTTATGTTAGGATGAATCAGAGCAGAGTTCAGATTGCCTTGGAGTCCTGTTCATGCATAGGTTTGTAATGAGTTTGAAATAAGTGAGAATCAAATGTTAAGTTAAATATCAGAATAAAGATTTTTTTTCCTTGGAAATTGTCTTGTACACTGACCGTAGATGCCTTCATTAGGTATTCCTCTGCATCGGCTAACAGCCTCTGATCTGTGAGAGGCGGTGCTTAGTTTTGTATTCTAATGATGTAATTGGCATGCCGAACATCTAGGCGCTTCCAGTCACATCAGTGACACATTTTAAAGATTACTTTCATTTGTGTGTGTGTGTGTGGAGGGGAGGGGAGGCTTCCTTCCTTAAAAGCGGGGCAAAACCAGCCCCTGGAAACAATTAGGGATTTAGCGTATTCAGAGATGCCATCTACAGATAGGTTATATTAAATAATTTCTTGCTCGGTATTAGTGCGTTGAATGATAATTTTTTTGTTTAACATTGGTTTAATCTCCTAATGGATCCCTAATGCATTTGAGATGTATACCGTACGAAAGGTTTGTGGTTGAAAACTGCCCATTGTTCTTTCTCTACAGTTCATTCTGGGAATCCAGGAGAGAGCCTATAGCCTTGCCAGCCACATCAAAGGAACAATGAATTTAATATGATTAATAGCAGATTCCTTTCCCCCCTCCCTTTGCTTTTTGCTTTCTCTGCTGCATTCTTAATTATAGCCAGTGGCCTCTGTTTGTCTAATCAGTATTCCCAAGTAACAGCTATTATAGACGTAAATTTCCCACTCCCCAGACTTACATCTAGTATCATTTTGTCATATGCATATTGGCTATTTTTGTTTTATAACGGGATTTGTCTTGGGCTTTACTATGTACATATCTTGGTATTACAACTCATATCGCTCATAGTAGTATTTTATGGAGGTATAAGATGGTCATTTATTATAATCTTGTTGAAATATTTAATTGGGAGAAATAGATTGCATTTACGCATGCGTCGGTTAGCTCATAAGTTACTATTCAATGTCACTGTGAAGCAGCGGTATCTTAACATAATTCAAATTTTTTTTGCAATACGTTAAAATGTGTTTTTATTCCATAAATCTTGTTAGTCTCTAAGCAAACCGGGATGGTTTTCAAAATCCTTAAGGACTTCTTCTGGAAATTCTAAGTGTGGATGCTTGTATTTACATTGGCGATGTACCAATGCAGACAGTATTTCCTTTACCTTTGTTTTCCTTCTAACCAGTTGGATTGTCAGCACAAGCAGTGTTGGGCCCTTGATTTGTTAGAGCCTCTTAACTCTAGCTCAGTCAAGAAATGACTGTAACTATGGCCCACTGATAACTCCTCCTCAAACATCCCCTCCGGGGATGGGGCGGTATAGAAGTCCAATAAATAAATAAATAAATAAATAAATAAATAAATAAATAAATAAATAAATAAATAAATTCCATTTGTGCAAGTGAGGCAGAAGGAAATGAGAAACAGATAAGCCTCCATGTCATAAAAATATACCATTTGTGTTACCATTTGATTGGCGATATTTTGTCTTGGCAAATGTTGGGCCCCTTCTGCACACTCAAAACAATGCGTTTTCAAACCATTTTCACAATTGTTTGCAAGTGGATTTTGCTATTCCGCACAGCTTCAAAGCAGTTTGAAAGTGCATTATTCTGCATGTGCGGAATGAGCCTTTGAGTCTTGCAAATTTATCTTGTAACTCATTTCTGAGCCATGTTTACCAAAGTTGTGGTTGTTTATGGAGCAACTATGTTTTGGGTAACTATGAAAAATAATTCTGCACTTAAAGTTGGATAAACTGTAATGTACCAGTTATGGATAACTATGAAAAATAATCCTGCATTTACAGTTGATACTTAGTACTAACAAGATTCAGCGTGGTGCAGTGTTTAAGAGCAGCAGATTGTAATCTGGAGAACCAGGTTAGATTCCCCACTCTTCCACATGAAGCCTGTTGGATGACCTTGGATCAGTCACAGTTCTCTCAGAACTCTCTCAGCCCATGCAGAGGCAGGCAACGGCAAACTATTTTCAAACATCTCTTGCCTAGAAACCCTCTGCAATTGCCATAAGTCACATTGTTGTTGGAGCGGCGTCCAATTCCTGTTTTCATGTCTTTCCTCGTTGCTTTTCATTTATTGGGCTTTATCAGTGAGTAGCCTGACTCCAATTTTTGGTCATTTATGCTTAGCAATCTCACAACTGACAAATTATGATAGCAGTCTTTCTGACATTAAATACTAGACCAGGGGTAGGGAACCTGAGGCTCTCCAGATGTTCAGGAACTACAGTTCCCATCAGCCTCTGTCAGCATGGCCAATTGGCCATGCTGGTAGGAGCTTCGATAGAATAAGATCCTGGTGATCTGGTGATCCGTCAGGATCATTCCCCTACCCTAGATTATGTATTCTGACCTTATGATTAAAATGGTATCTTAGTTGTAGCCCGCAGTTGTAGTTCTGTCTTTTAAGAGGAGAACAAGCTGCATATCTTTATTTTAATCGACTAATGGCTTGTTCATCAGTGCAGACTTGAAGGAGCTTTAGTTCCAGATTGTTACCACTAACTGGGGCTTGCTTATACATGTGGCAAATTTTAGGATGTTACCTTGTATGAATAGCTATGCAGCAAACAGCACTTCCTCAGGTTGTAAAACAGCCAAATATTGTAAAGCAGAAAGAAAAGCCAAAGTGCCTTATTATACTATCTATTTACCATTAATCTATTTTACATTGCCTTTTGGTTTTGAGTATACAAATAAATGTAAGGTATGTGTGTGAGAAGTGTTTAGATATTATAATAAAATTCTTTGCACAGCCCATTCCGTGTCCCCCCCCCATCAGGATTCAGCTGTTAAACATCTCTTTATCTCCCCAAAACTATAAAATGAGGAATAGAAGAACTTCAGGAATGCCTGAACTGAAGGATCTCTTATCTATTTAAATGCAGGATCTACTCAAAGCAAACGAGCTGAAATTGTTTGCTCTGATAGATAGTTTTCAGTGGATAGACCAGCCTACATACTTTGAAAAGACTGCCATGGGTTGAAAAGTCCCCAGCATCTAATTCTTGATGCAATTAATGCACGCCACTAATGTCATTTTATTTTGATTGTGTTGTAAACTTGCAGCTGACTCATGGCAAACGGGGGATAATGTCTTTTTCAAGGCAACAGATAAGTAGTTGCCTTCCTCTGCATAGCAACCACAGTCTTCTTCTGTGGTCTCCCATCCAAGAACTATCCATGGTGATTCTGCGTTGCTTTCCATCTCTGAGATTGGGCTAATCAAGACTATTCTGTTTAGGGGAAGGCACAGGAGTTTAAGAAGAGTTCCCCTTTGAGAACTGTGTGTGTGTATGTTTGTCCATACATCAAAAGGTGCAGTATCTTCTGCATCCATATTTGTTTGGTTAATGCAGGGGTAGGCATCCTTTAACACCCAAAGAGCCATTTGGACCTGTTTTCCACAGAAAAGAAAACACTTGGAGCCACATACACTTTTTGACATTTAAAATGAAGATAACACTGTATATATTGTTTTTTTTACCTTTATGCTTTGAATAAACAATTATAGTGTGTTGCTTATGAAATCCATGAAGTGCTACAGAGAAAATTATAGTTTATTTATGTAAAGAGCACATTTTGAACATTTTGAACTCTTAAAAAATAACAGACCTCCATGTCTTCCATGGAGGGTGGACTCGACAGCCATATTCCTCACTGAGCATGACCCCCATCCTTGTCCCAAAAGCCACAGCTTCTGAGAATCTACCCCCAAATGTCCTGGAATTTGCCTGCCAGGAGTTGGCAACCCATGACAACCATGGCTGAGAATGATCTCAGCCTTCCTCCCTTCCATGATCTACACGCTTACCCTCCACTGGCTTGGAAGTAAACCTTCCAAGATCCACGTGCAAGGCTTTCCCATGCACTCCTGCCCTCCTTGGCAATGCAGAAGCAAACAATTCCCACCCACCCTTGCCTCCCCATCAAGAAACCCAGCCCCAATGAGTGCAGCCAACCTTGCAGGGCTGCAGGAAAGTAATTCGCTTTACAAAAACCTGGCATCGTCTTTTCTCGCACCTGGACTCAGCTGAGGCTGCCATCCGCTTCAGGAGAAGCCCCTGGAGCTCCATGCCCGAGAGGGGCTGCTGGGAGTCTGCCAAACCCCAGGAGTAGTAGCACTGCTGGGGTCCCCCATGTGGTCCTGCTCCCCAAGAAGGACCCAGGGGGGGAATGAGGCCACCCAAAGCAGGGTTGACCCCTGACCCCCAATTCAAGGGGGTGGACTGAGGTTAAAATTGTGCTGAAAATCTGCGCTCCTGCAACTCCTTCCCATTTCCTGCCCTTCGCCGCTCACCTGTTCAAGAGGATCCACCAGCAGTGCTCTGCCCCCACCCTACGCCGGCATCAGGCAACCAGGCAGCTGGGACAGGGAAGCCAGAAGTGGCTTGGGATAGCCGTCTCGGGCTGTGCCTCTTTAGGAATGGGAACTCTTTCCCATTAACCCTTAGGGCGACTCCGAAGGAGACTGAGAGGACCCAAGCCATGCGGAGCCACAGTACAAGGACGAAAGAGCTGCATGTGGCTCCAGAGCCACAGGTTGCAGACCCCTGGGTTAATGAGTTCAGGGCAGTTACATTCAGAGATTGGAGAGAAAGACCAATTAGAAGTATACTTGCAGTATACTTGTATAGCTGCTTGGGATCCTAAGTGTTCAGTGGTGGTCAGTAAGATCTTTCCTTGGGCTTTTCAAGATAATTTTTTTCTTGTTAGTGTTACAGCGGAGACAGGCAATTTTTGAACTGCATGGGTGGAATCAATGAGCATATTCATAGCATTAAGTAAGCATGCCAATGAAGGAGCTTCGATCCGATCCAGCAACCACAGCAGTAACCTAACAAGTAAAGTCTTGAAAAATCCACCCATGCCATTTAATTTCAAAACACAAAGTTTGGATTTTACTTGTACTTCTTTTGAAAGAGCAAGTTCACAGTCTGAAGGTGGTCTTAGAATGCTTGCCAAAATGAACATGTTAAAGCAAATTTCGTCTCAGCTACATTGGTTTTCGGTATTTTTTCTGGGCTTCATTCAAAGCATAGGTTTTGACTTTTGAAGTACCTGAAGGACAGCCTCCCTCCACCTGAATATGGTCCAGTGAGACTGACTTCTGCAGGAGGTATGTTTGAACATCACGGAAAGTCCCCAGGAGGATTTGGAAAAGTCTTTTGGTAGAAATGTATTTATTTATTCTTTATACCACCCCTCCCGGGCTCAGGACGATTTCCAACAGATAAATATAAAACCAATTCAGTTCAATAAATATGATAAAATAGAATACAAAGCTAAAAACCATGTATTTCCATTCTTATACATATTTATTTATTTATTTAAATTTATTTATTTATTTTATTGGGCTTATAGGCCATCCTCCCCCGATTCCCCCGAATCCAATTCCCATTGAGATTAACCAAATTAAAAAATGAAAGAGAAAAGAAAGAGTGTGGGAGGCCAAGATGGTAACTGTTATTTATTTATTTATTTATTTATTTTAGATTTTAGGCTTTTATACCGCCCCATCCCCGAAGGACTCCGGGCGGTGTACAGCATACAATAAAATACAACCATAAAAACATAATAAATCAATTAAGATCTATAAAAGCAGCGAAGAACTAACTACAACCCTGATTATTATAGCTATAAGTGGCGCCCAGCTACCCGTTATTAAATCCCACCCCAAAGAGAGGATCGGTGGGCCCCCTCCGATGATATCAGGCCCAGATGTAAAAACCCAGAGGGCCGAAAAGGGAGGGGGCCAAAGAAGGGGGGCCTAAACCATGTTATTGCATCAACCCTATGGACCTGTGGAACAGCTCCATCTTACAGGCCCTGTGGAACTGCACCACATTCTGCAGGGCCCTGGTCTCACTTAACAGAGCATTCCACAAGGTGGGGGCCAGGGCTGAGAAAACCCTGACCCCAGTCGAGTCTAGCTGGACTTCCTTTGGGCCAGGGAACACAAGTAAATGCTTGCTTTATGAGTGGAACATTCTTTGGGGGATGTAACAGAAGAGATGGTCTGAAGATATGTTGGCCTCAGACGATTTAGGGCTTTGTATGTCAGTACTAAAGCCTTGAACATGATGTGGTACTCCCCCTGGAGCCAGTGGAGCTGATGGAGCACCGGTCAAATGTGTGTCCACCACGAGGTTCCAGTGAGGACCCTCGCTGGCACATTCTGAACTAACTGGAGTTTCCAGATCAGGCCACAGGTAAACCAAGTTGCAGTAATCCACTCTAGAGATGACTGTTACAGGGATCACTGTGGCTCAGTCAGTTTGGGACAGATAGGGTGCCAGCTGTTTTGCCTGGCAAAGATGGTAAAATGCCATGCGAGTGGCGTGATTCACTTGTACCTACATAGTCAAGGAAGTATCAAGGAATACACCTGTCAAGAGTCGACAATCTACCATCTGCCCCTTTTCGGCTCAACCACACTCTTAGCTGAATTTAGTTTCAGCCAGCTCTCTTTCATCCATTCCTGCACCGCCTCCAGGCAAGTGGTCAAAACAGTTGGGACAGCATCCGGATGACCACACAGCAACAAAAACAACTGGATGTCATCCACATACTGATGGCAATCCCATCTGAACCTTTAGATCAACCCGGCAAGAGAATGCATATAGAAGTTAAACAGTAGTAGTGAGAGCATTGCTCCTTGTGGGATGCCACATACCAGCCCATTTCAGGCAAGAGGTTTACTCACCAATTGCAACCCTCTGTCCTTAATCTTAAAGGAATGAGTTCAGCCATGTAAGGCTGCCCCAGTTATGCCTCAATCAACAAGGCAACTCGCCAGAATGTCAAAATTGACCAAGTTGAACGCTGCTGAAAGATCTAATAACTACAGCAGTGCTGATCTGCTCCGGTCCAGATGTCTGTGGAGGTCGTCTATGAGGGCAGTCAGAGCTGTTTCCACCCTATGGCCAAGCTGGAATCCAGACTGGAATGGGTCCAGAATCAGTGATTCCACTAGATAGGTTTGGAGCTGTTCCGTGATCGCTCTTCAGTTAACCTTATCCATGAAAGGTAGATTCAACTCTAGGTGGTAATTGTTTAGATCAGAAGGATGTAGTGATGGTTTCTTTAAGAGCAGTCTCACTACGGCCTCCTTCAAGCACCTTTTCTGGTGGTGAGGGAAAGATTGATGATTTTCCTCAAAGAGGCCTGCATCTTGTCCAAGCTGGCTTTTACCAGCCAGGATGGGCATGGGTCCTAGAGCAGTGGTTCTCAATCTGGGGGTCGGGACACTCTTGGGAGTCAAACGACCCTTTCACAGGGGTTGCCTAAGACTCTCTGCATCAGTGTTCTCCATCTGTAAACTGGATAAATGTTAGGGTTGGGAGTCACCACAACATGAGGAACTGTATTAAAGGGTCGCAGCATTAGGAAGGTTGAGAACCACTGTCCTAGAGGCACGTAGTAGACCTTGCAACTCTCAGAACTCTTTCCACATCATCCTGGGAAAGTAAGCTGAATTGGTTCAATAAAGGACCAGGAGAAGGGCCAAAAGTTTGGAAAACTCCAAGACCAAAAGTTCGGAGAACTCCAAGGCCCAGTCAGCCACAACCTGCAATAGCCTTAACAGGCTATCTGTTTGTTCATTAGGTAGCCAGAATCTCCTCAGAATTCCACACCAGGCCAGTTCACTGAATAGCCAGAAATCTTAGCATAAATGTGGATGTGATATGTACAATGAATATGCAACCTACAGGTAGTCTGAAAAAAAGTCAATGACAGGATTGAAACTACCCAATTTGATTGGTGCTGTGCTCATTCAGTCAAAACAATGCATGTTGAGATATAGAAGATTATTTATCCTTCATCTCTACCTGAAGTTATGTAGGCAGAGTCTTTTCCAGGGAAGTATCAAGTATTCTTTTATGCTATCACATGCATCAGTTAAGCCCGACACCAATATGACTCATCTAACTTTCCCTAGAATTGAAACAGCTAAATGGGAATGGGGAGGTGACCCTCCTTTTCTTAGCTGGAACACACTTACCTTAAACACCTGGTCCAGCGTAAGATGGTGGTTTGTTTCAGGACAAATCGTCCAGAAGGAGAGTTTGCTGTTGACAGATGTTTTCTGAATAAACATGTCATGAAGAGAAAGATTGTGCTGTATGGAGTTCTTCCAGTCTGGTTTTGGCAAACGTTATTTCAGTGGGAAAAAGCCAAACATGGAGCTGCCTGGCTACTGACCATGCGGAGACCATTTCTCCTTATAGGCCAAGGTGTTCAAAATGGCAGTCAGGAGCGGAAGAGTATTGTCCCATGAAAGTAATTCTTGAGATGACTGAGCAAAGTTATTCCTTATATTTAAGTTACAGGACTTGAAGTACTTTATAGGATCAGAGCAGAGTTTGGTGCACTGTAGTTAAACAGGGATCAAACTGAATTAATTCTCTCTCAAGAATGGTCTTAGCTTTGTTGAATCCTTTGTTTGACATCGGTGAGTTTACTCCATGGGTAGTGGGGTGATTGTGGCTTATTAGGGCTATAGCATTAACATATTGAAGTGAGGCCTTGAAACTCTTGACCTGGAGTTGATGTTGCTATGGATAATGCATTACATACTGCTTTTGAAATCAAAATTGCCTTTTCTAGGACTGGCTTATGAAAAATAGTACAAAATGGGCTGGATCGCGTGACAGCTGATATTTATCAAGGGTAACAGGAGCTTTACTCATTTTCACATTTTTAAGCAAATTCTGAAAGCTCTCTGTATGCACACATGTTCAGCATATGTCTTGGGAGCTTTGAACGTTTTGTTCTGAAGTACATTGGCTCTCATTAACACAAAGGTCCAAAGTATAAAATTTTAATGAGCTTCATACATCAAACTTGTGCATAGCATTATTCTTATGCAACGGGACATGTAAAATTTAGTAGTTCTAGAATAATGTGACAGGTTCAAAGCTTTTATCTCTCGCCTTGGAAGATTTAAGTTTCTCCAAAAACCATGCTCAAAAAATGGAATAAATTTTGTGGTGATAGAACTTTTGATAGTTCTACACAACCATTCTAGCTAGGATTGGAACCCAGTTCTTCCACTAAAGACCAATGGAACAATATAGGACTTAAATTAAATTCTAGAATTCAAAATTACATCTATTTTTTTAAAGAAAGTTTAAGTCTTTTAAATGTGCTGTAGGTTAGGCTGTCCCTTTGTATCTTTTTTAAAAAAACTGTATTGGTTTCATGTTAGTAACTGTTCCTTGTTACTGTGGCAACTCAATATATTGATATGCAGATCACATTGACCTGCAGCAAGATAACTGAAAACTGTAGGTATCTGGTGTAGATAAGTAAACCTTACAATCCTAATATTTTAAAGTGCAGCTTGTGAATCTAAAACTTGAAGTGTTCTTGCTCCTTATAGTGGAACATAGAAAGTGCTAATAGAGCTGCCAAGAGACTGTTCCAAAATATTTTTGGCTTAACAAGGTCCTTTATAATCTGCTGTGTGTCGGATGGACGAACAAAACAGCAGAAGTGCATTTGAAGCCAGTTTATCAAGTGATAATATAAAGAAAATCTCTCATTTTGAACATTTATGCACACAGTAATGTAAATCAACTGTGGGCGTTACACTTATTTGAAATAAACTGTTGTATTTTGCATAATTTGGATTTATAAATGATTACGACTTCGATGACCACACCAAGTGTGCAAACCAGGAGAAATATAATTCATGGAATGGGTCATGCTGTAGATGCCTTCCAATTCCACATTTACAATTCAGAATTGGGTATCACTGGAATGGCTCAATGGAGCTACTCATATTTTTGTGTCATCTTTTTGCAAATAACTGACTAACGTTGCAGTGTAAGACCAGAATCCAAAACATAAAATCATAGAATTGGAAGAGACCCTAGGAGCCATTATGTCCAACCCCCTGCAACGCAGGAACACATAATCAAAGCACTCCTGACAGATGGCCATCCAGCCTCTCTTTGAAAACCTCCAAAGAAGGAGTCTCCACCACACTCTGAGGCAGTGCACTCCACTGTCAATCAGCCCTTACTGTTAGGAAGTTTTTCCTGATGTTTAGGAGGAATCCCTTTCCCTTCACCTTAAACCCAGGACTCCTGGTCCTAGTCTCTGGAGCAGAAGAAAACAAGTTTGCTCCCTCATCAACATGACATCCCTTCAGAACTCAGATCCAACTTAAGTTTTGTGTCTTAGCATGGGCTTGGTAATAACTGCCTCTGTTGTTCCTAGTGCATAACTTACAGGTAACATGGATGCTCTGGGTTCAGCACCATACCTTGGCCATCCAGCTTCAAAACAAAAACTCTGAATTGTAAATGTACACTAAAAACAGTTTTACTGTTATTACTGAGTCGTGATATGGGATGGGACATTTTCTACCCTACCTGCAGATGTAAATATTTGTTTAGTTGTGGTTGTTAGAGCTGTTGTGTTGACAATTTGACAGTTATTTGATCAACCACATTCAATGGGCTAAATTGGAGTTGTGGAGCTTGTCCGTGGTATATTTTCCTACTTTTGCTAACATTATTTAAATCTTGCTAACGTTGTTTAACACTGACTGTTGTGGGTTTTCTGGGCTGTGTTGCTGTGGTTTGGTAGTTTTTGCTCCTAACATTTCACTCACCAACTGGATTTGTTTTCCTGCTCTTCCACATGAAGCCTGCTCTTGGGCTAGTCACAGTTCTTTCAGACCTCTCTGAGCCCCATCTACCTGATAAGGTGTCTGCTGGGGGGAGAGGAAGGGAAGGAGTTTGTAAACTACTTTAAGACTTTTTCCAGGAGAGAGGAGTGGGGTATAAATCCAATGTCTTTTTTTTCTTCTGAATAGTAGTTACCACAATTTGGGAAAGCAGAATCTAAATACTACTTATATACACAATTTAAACCTTGAGTTAACATGAACAAATGTGTGTGCGTATTAAGTGCCATCAACTCATTTCCAACTGATGCCGATCCGATGAATTAATGACTTCTCCTGGAGGCGACTTAGGGCATCTTGGCTGGGTGATTCCCTTCCTTTGTCTAGAGAGGCAGGATGTTGATTTTTTCCACTTCCTGCGACGTCCCTGGCCTCCATCTTGGTTCCCCAGAAGTTCCCTCCTGCTGCCTCGCAGAGAGTGTAGAAGTAACTTTCACCGGCATTTTGCAGCCAGCTTCTAGGTTTTTTTCCCTTTAAATTTAGCCTTTTTTAAATAGTGTAGAAGCTAGGCAGCAAAGAGGGCTGGAGTGCAGCCCGGGATTACCGTTTTTAAGCTCCAGCTGCAATCCGGATTGCAAGGGATTCTCCAGCCAACGCCGGAGTCTCTCCTTGCTTTTCTTCTCTCGGCCCATCCGCCAACAAGGCGGCCACAGATGGCTTCACCGGTCTTTTCTCACCCACGCACTTCCACAAGTCGGGCGGCGGAGGGGACGAGGGCGGCCATCCGCAAAGTGGAGTCAGGCCGCCCAGAAGAACTCCTCGAAGACTAGCAAGAGCTCAGGAGCTGCAGCGCGCAAGACGGCACGCCCCGCGAGCAGCCGCTGACGGGCGGGCGGGCGGGAGGGATCGACGAATCGGTCGCTACTGACGAAGATGTCGGGAGGATTAAGCCCCTACAGGAGCTTCAAAAGCGACCCATGTAGGGGTCCGCTGCTGGCGTTGCTCCTGCACCGCTGCCTGGGTGGATGGCTCCCTCGGGCGCCATAGGGCAAACCAGCGCGCTGGTGGATTCCGACCCCATGCAGGGCCGGGACGAGGGAGCGGAGCTGGCGGGAATCACCTCCTCCGGAGAGGCATCGCCTCACCGGAGACGAGGCCAAGGACGGCCAGAACAACATCGCCTGGAAAACCAAAGAGGGCAAGACCGGGGAAAGGCCCGGACACGACAGCCGGGCAGCTTTCCAGGCCCTTCGAGAGGGCAAAGGTGAGCTTCACCTCCGTGGAGGCAGGCAGAGCAACCTCCCATCGGGAGGACAGGGCAACGCTCCGGCCGGAGTGACAAGTTCAACCTCCCATTGCCTGCATCAACATGGCGGTTTCTGGCCCCTGGAGAGACGCTCTCCACAGGGGAACTCATGGGCTTCTTTAGAGAGCCGCCATGAGGGAAGAGATTACAAGGTTCCATATTAATGGCGTAGGAAAGCCACAACCAAAGAGCAGTGAGCCAGATCCCCCCTTGCCCCCAGAGCCTGTAGACGGAGCGCACTGGTCCCCAATCCCGGTCCACTCCAGCCCCGTGGTGCAGAGAGGAACCCCTGACCATCCCGGGGGACACCTCTTGAGGAATACAGCTGCCGGGGAAATCGGGGACCAGTCGGATCATTTCTCTGATTCCGAGGAGCACCCCCATAGAGTCCAGTGGAAGTGCTTTATGAGGTTTTTCAAACAAGAACACCTCTCTGCACTCAATGGCCAAGACTATCTCTGCCCTGGAGCACTGCAAGATGCATTGTTGGTACGCGAGAGGACCCATGGCCAGCCCCAGCCCCGACCACCACCACCAAAACCCATCAAAGGGATGCCCCAGGGGAAACAGGACATCTTTCCTAAGGCAGGAAAAACCTCATGAGGTTTTCCTCTCCCCACTTCCAGAGTATTTTACGGAAAGGAGGATCCGCGAGGGAATGGTCGGATCTAGGAACTCCAATAGGGGCTCCTCCATCCCAGTTTCAAGAAACTGTACGCCAGTCCCTGACGCACGTCCTTAATATCACATGCTGCAGAGCACCGATGGTGGATGCCCCTGCTGCTACTCTCTTTCAGTCAGGGCTGGTGACAAACGCGACGGGGAGGGGTCCACTGAAGGATCCCACGGACTGCTTCGCGATACAGATCGCCTTTCCTGAGAAAGACGCCCATCGACGAAATTCAGCCCAGGCCACCAAGATCTTGGCACCATCAGCAACTGTTTGCTCAAATTTGGCCTCCATCACTGTGGGCTAAGAAGGCTCCTGAGACATGATTCCTGAGTGATCAGAAGGATCAGGGAGGGCATTGAGAGGGTCCTCTTTGCTACATCTTACCTAGCCGACTTCCACCTTTGATCGCAGCATGATGATGGTGACCGCGTGGCTCAGCACTGGCATCGGTGGCCCGCGAGACACGCTGGCTCGGCATTCCTGGGCTGCCGACTTTCCACTCTAAAACAGGTGGTGGCCATACCCTACTTCTACTTCCACGGAAACAGACTTTTTGGACGGGAGCTGGACAACGCCCTAGTTGGAAGCAGAAGGGACAACAAGAACAGGGAAGATCCTTCTTACCTAGATAGCCATCAGAGGGGACACGTCTTCCTCCTCCTACAAAGATCGCGACACACCAACTTTCACAGAACCTTAACGGACGCTTGCCTCGGGCCCTCTAAAGGGAGATGGAGCGGAGGACATATCATCAACACCAGTCAACTTTCGGAAACAGGGCAACTTCAGGCAACAACAACAACAACGCTGCCCAAAATTCGCTTCGTCCCAATTTCCGCCCCGGAGGCAAGAACTGGCCAGCCTTTCGCCTGGGTGGGCCAGAATCGCGAGCTGACCACTCCGAACATTCCGGTCGGGCGTCAGCCTGTCCTTATTCACTTCTTCAAGACGCATGGTCGTAAGGCGATTTCACGTGAGGACCGATGGACAAGGGAGAGGTGATGCGAGACGCGGAGTTACCTCCACTGGAGCTGGCAAAAACACCAAAAGCCATGCTTCCGCGACCTTCCAACGCCACTTCAGACTGGACAAACTCCAAAAGGACCAGAACAAGCCATCCAACACCTTCTTCTGGAGATCAGAGCCATAGAGCCAGTTACCGCCATCTATGGAGAGATTCTTAGGAGTCTACTTGTTACCACTTCTTCTACCGTACCTAAAGAAACGTGCGGAGTGGCGCGCCATCTTGAACCTCCTCAAATACATCAACAGCAGCACATGCGCTTTGTACAGGTTTCGAGGATGGAAACTCTTTACTTCGATCCATCATGGAGAACCTTCAACCCGGGGATCAGCTGACGTCGGCTAGACCTCATTGGTAGAGGCTTACCACTTCCACATTGATCAACCCAAGGCACCGCGAAGTACTTTACAGGTTCACAGCCGGGGAGCAATTTCACTACCAATACCAAGAGCTTCTCCCCGCTGCTGGGTTAGCAACGGCCCCGCTGAAAGTGTTCTCCAAGGTCCTCACTTGTCGCCATCATGGAGCTCAGACAGGAGGGAATACACGTCCATCCCTACCTCACGACGACATCTTGATTCGGTCGTGAAAGTTTCACAGGAAATACGGCCCTCGGGCGGGAGGCTTCCATTGTACGAGTCCAGGATAAAGTCCCTGACCAAACACGGCTTCCTCATAAACCTCGGCCAAAAGCTCTCTTTAACCCCACATCACAACAGATGGAACACCTGGGTGCACGTGTGGATAAGACACGCCCCGGAGCGCTCTCTTCATGCCTTCTGTCCAAGATCAGCTGATAAAATACAACGGCTGAAGCTAAGGAGCCCTTGGCTGTAGCCAGCCAGGGTGCTCCCCACTACCCAGCTAGAGCTTGTTTGATGGGGACTGTTCATATCCACAGCAGAGCATGGTGCAATGGGGCAGAATGATACTTACGCGTGACCGCTGCAGAGGTTCCTGCTAATTTCACACCAGCTGCTGGATCATGGCAAAGACAAACAAAACTCTTTACCACTGACCCAATCACTAGCTAAGAGAGACAGCCTCTACATGGTGGACTCAATCATCCAACTCGGCCGGGGGCAAGTAAGATCTACCACTGCCCCAGGACAGGGTTTTACAGGGCTCTCTACGGATGCCCACAGCCCCTCAGCGGGATGGGGAAATTTCTGGCCTAGCAGCCAAGGCAAATGTTACTGTGCACAAGGTCAGTGGGCTCCATACTTCACGGAGAACCACAACTGCCCATCAACATCTTAGAGACCAGGGCAATTTGCGCTTTGGCCCTCCCAATCCGCCACTTCCAGCGGGAGGAGCTGCTATATGAACAAACACCGCGACCCTGGTGAGGACGGACAATAATATCACAGCAAAGGCATACATCAACAATCAAGGGAGGGTCCAGATCCTCAGCACTGCACCGAGGCGAAAGCAGAGTACTGGCCTCGGGCGGAGAGGCCCACCTACACTCCTTGACGAAGCGGAACACATCCAAGGCAGCCTCAACACACGGGGCGGCAGATTGGCTCGTCGACAACAGATCTCCGGAGGCAGAGGTGGAAACTCAACACTCAGATCTTCAAACAGATCAGCGACACTTCATTTTGAAGGCCGGAGGTGGATCTCTTCGCGAGCGGCGGCAAAACCACCAGCTTCACCAACCTTTCATGACCAGATTTTTACCACCCTCAGGCGATAGCTACAGATGCTCTGGAATTCTCCTTTGGCCCGAGGGCCTCCTGCATATGCGCCTTCCCTCCGGTCCCAATCATCCCACCAAACTTCTGAAGAAGCTGGAGAGGCAGAACAGGCAGAAATCATCCTGGTGGCTTACCGTGGTGGCCGAGACGCACCATGCGGTTTCCTCTTCAATTCTACAACTATCCATTGCCCCGCGACTTCACTCTCCTACCGGAAGTCCCCAGGACATGCTGTCCCAGGGACTGGCCCACCACCTCCCAACCCTCAGTGGTTCTGCTTTGACCGCGACTGGCACTTTGAGCAGGCAGGCTTTGAAGAGGAAGGGCTATTCAGACAAGGTCACAGACACTATACTGGCTCCTCTAGAAGAGCCGTTCCCACAACCAACATCTACAACTGCTTTCGTGGAAAGCCAAATGACTTGCCAGAGCCACTCACCTCACCCCGGTGAGACCTTCGGTTCCACATATTCTCCAGTTTCCTACAAGCAGGCTATGAGAAGGGACTCCGGAGTGCGACCTTTGCAAGCAGACAGGTGGCGCTGACCCTGCGCGAACGATATGGGTCTCTAGGGCTCAAGGGCACCAGATCTCTAGGCACCCAGACATCATCGGCTTCTTAAAGGGTGTGCAGCAGCAGCAAACTTCACAGAGCTCTTCATCGTTTTCCCCTCTTGGAAGCTCAACACGTTACCTTGTGGCCCCCTCACTAAGCCACCGCTTCGAGCCCATACTGGCTGCCATATACCGCAAATTAAGTGGCTAAGGATGAAAACCCTCTTCCTGGTCGAAAGTTACATCCATGGCGACGCAGGGTTTCGAAGCTCAGGGGAGCCACTCATCGGATCGTAACCCCAACTAACTTTGCTTATTATCACAAGGACAGGGTCGTCGCTGGCTGGACCCCCCACTCTTTCTGCCACAGCAAAAGGTGGGCTCCTCCTTCCACACCCTCAGACAGGAGGTCATCACTCCCGCACCTTCTTCCCTAAACCATCTCATCCAAAGGAAAGTCCTGTGGCACCGCTCCGGATGTGCGAAGCGGCCCTGACAGGAGTTCATATTAAGGACGGACCAGTAGAAACCCATCAGGAAAACTCGAGGGCCTGTTCATCGGCAATATCATCACGACGCTTCGAGCAGGAAGCACCTTGATGTCTAGGAGCAACTATCAGTTAGCACCATCAGGCAGTGCATCATGTCGAAGAGGCCTACAGGGCCAGCTTTAACATACTCAATCCCACACAGGGAATCACAGCACACTTCCACTTACGATGCACCGCAGAGCCAATGCGCGGCGCTCAGGAAGACAAGTGCCTGTAGAAGACATCTGTCGAGGCGGCTGGCTACTTGGTCCCTCCAGCTCGACTTTCATCCAGACATTACAAGATCCAGTACCTATCTTGGCCGCGGAAACGCCTTTGGGTCAAGAGAGTCTTAGAGCATCATGATAGAGACTGATCATCCCCAATCTGCTAAGTTACAGCCGGGGACACTGCTCGGGGAGGTCCCAGCCAAGATGTTCTAAGTAAGCTTCCAGGAGAACGGTCCATTGGTTCACTTTACCGTGAAGGAGCCTTCTCCTGTGGGGCAATGTGGGCATCTTGGCCCTCCCTAAAAGATCAGAACAATCCAGTCTCTAAAAAAAAAAGCAAGAAGTTGCACAGCTAAAAAAAGTTTCTATGTTTAATAAAAGTTGTGTTTTGAAATCTAGGAGGCATGTTATTGGAATTCTTTCTGTTACCCCTGGCACATAGGAGATGGTGACTGCTTTGTCAATAGATCTCTGGGGAACCAAGATGGAGGCCAGGGACGTCACAGGAAGTGGAAAAAAATCAACATCCTGCCTCTCTAGACAAAGGAAGGGAATCACCCAGCCAAGATGCCCACGTCGCCCCACAGGAGAAGGCCCCTTCACGGTAAGAAATTATGGAACCAATGGACCTGCTCCCCGAAATGCCTTCATTGTTAACAGCCCTTGCTCCAGGTTCCTCTGCGCAAAATGTAGAAGAAGAAATTAATGCGCTAAAATCCCCCCTGCCATTTTACACTAATTATGATGGGTACTAGTGGCTTTGTATTAAGAGCAAGTGTTACGTTTCTAGGGTTGTATGTAGTAGTATTTGGGAAAAGTATTGAGTGATATTACAGGTGGTGCTAATCTTCCACATATAACATAATGTTCAACATGATTAATCTTGTTGAGTTCCTGTTCCTTTACTTTGGGATCTGGATTGAAAGTATCTAGTGCTCCTCCACTTTCCTAAAACACTGAATTGTAGAATTGTACTCACTGGAATACTGATTGTATAGAGCAGTAAAGTGCTCATATAATGTTTTTGGCTTCTTTCAGAGAGTGTCCTTAAATAAGCCTATGCACTGAATGGCAAGATTCTCTGTGGTAAGTGTATCACACATGTTTTTGAGATAAATGTCGTTGTCCCTTGCTCAAACCAAAATAATACTTTATCGATCTGGTATTAGGTTCAAAAGGTAAGTCATAAGTTGCATGTCAAATAAGGCTGCACCCCATCTAAAGTTTCACGGGGGAAAGAATCAAGCCTTTATTAAGTAACAAGCAGCAAAGACATGGGAAGATTAAGGAAATATAAGTTTGCCAGTATCCCTGATAGGCTGATTTCTCTTTCAATGCAACAAGAGGTGAAAATTATCCCAGCAATGCAGTTAAAACCAACTGAGGATATGAAACCCCACAGTGCAAGTGTTCTTGTTGAATTGAGCAATATGCATAGGATGGAGTTTTAGCGATCAGCCCACCCACTTCTAGTCAATTTGACAATTCTTTGATTAAAATTTGAGAAAATGATACACTGACAATGCAATCCTATGCAAAGTTACTCACGTCTAAGTCCATTGAAATGAATGGGCTTTGGAGTAATTCATAGGATTGTACTGCGAATATGCTGTTTTATTTAGTTTGAAATGTAAGTTATTTACTTTCTTCTCTTCCTAGAACTGTAAAACCGAATTCAGTCTTCAGTTCCCTTATTTTTTGTGTAACCGTATTTTAAAAGTAGCTCACACAAGTTAATGTTTTTAAAAATTTCTCCGGTGTCTGGTTTCTGCGGTCTTCACGTATGTTCTGTTTTTATGTATTCTCCTTTCTGTCAAACCGTCTTGCTTGAGACATTACATGCCATTCTCATTCCTCTTTTTTATCAGGAAATCCTTGGTAAATGTTCCTTTTCTGTCTGAGGAAGAGGAGGGCCTCTTGGAAGCAATAATTCCCACCAATTGCTCATGGAGGCAGGAACAATTTGGTCAAGTTCCTGCCTGTTTGTGTGGGACTCACCCAGTTTCAGTTTTGTTTCCCTCTGGCCTCAACAGGGAGTTCAGCTTCTGAGCAGACTTCTCAGATCAACCTCAGCTTTGAGAGAGAGAGAAAGAGAGACTTCTGTTCTCTTCCTTCCTATTCTCTTTCCTTCTTCACACCTCTTCTTATCTCCTCTCCTTCTGGTTCTTTTGTTTCTGAAGCTTTTCCCCACTCCCCCGCTTGACAAGTCTTCTTAGAAGCAAGCCTTTATTGGTATAGACAGCAGTACAACAATAATAAAAACAGATTAAAAAGCATATACAATACAGAATATACATGTTAGGATGAAGGAATCTACTGGCATTTAGTAATTTCCAGGAGAAAGTCTGCCACTATCATACAGAGAGAAGGATCAGGGTTGTCCAACAAGTAGTGTAATCTAAATAAATCGGGGAGATCGGGTAAACGTAAAGGAGTGAGAGATCTCACATACAATTGGATGTGGATTTCCTTTGAATCTGCTGAGACAGTGAAGTAATTGGCGGGCCAGAGATTCAACTGAGCCATCGTTACATGGGCACAATCTTTTAGCCTTTTCTTGCTTATTAAATCTGCCATGTAACAAGGCAGAAGGCATAACATTAAACCTGGCGAGCATTATGGCTCTCCTTTGAATAGGGTTTATTAAGCCAATACCGAGGTAGTGTGCCAAGTGGCCTCCGTGCTCAAATGGGAGAGAAAAATACAGGGGGGAGCATGTTTTCTTGGCTGCGGTGATTAGAGTAGAGAACTCTCTATCCAATAGTTGATCTTTTAATTTCCTATAAGCTTCTGAATAGGACAAAGGGCAAAGTGAATCCACAGACAGTCCAATAGAAGCCATTTTTTCTTCAATTATGGAAAACCAGGGGTTGGAATAGGTGTCAGAGAGCAGACGGTGAACCAGGGAATTACAGTCCGAGAGAAAATGAATTCGCAGCCAGAATCTAAAAGTCCTCAGCCAAGCGGTTGATTCCAAGGAGTTTTGACCTAACTCCAGACAAAGGGCTGCATAGGGCACACAATTTGGGAGTCCAGTTATCTTGTGAAAAAATTTGGATTGAAGAGAATTCAAGGAGTGATTAATAGCTTGAATCCAAATTAGGACTCCGTAAAGCAATCTCGAGGCGACTTTGGCATTGAAAAATTTGAGGGCAGGAGGGATAAAGGAGTGGCCACTGCTGTAAAAGAAACGGAGTAGTGCTGACATACTATTAGATGTAGCTAGGAGAGTGGCCTTCCTCTGGGCTGCTCATGAGAGGTTAAAGGAGAATGAGAGGCCAAGGTATTTAACCTGTTCATTTTGGGTGCTTTTCATTGCCCATGTGAGCTTCTTAAAGTTCCTAGAGAAGACCAATACCTTGGTTTTTTCATAATTAATTGTCAGTCTGTTGGATTCACAGTAATTCTTGACAAGTCTTGGAGACTTAAGCTATGTAGGAGAGATTAGTTTCTCTCTGAGAATGACAAGGGCCCTCTCCTTCCATCTGTTTCTTGAGGAGACAACTGCCCTGATGGCGAGCCCAGAGCGGATTAGGAAGGCTGTCACAGCTCAGAAACAAAAGCACCTGAAAACGTGCCATGAAAAAGGCATGAATACCATACCTCAACTGCAAATGTCTCTCATGATTGCTAGTTTGGCTTAGGATGGGCGAGGCTGTAATGGCATGCCAGGCACCTCTGTTGAATCCCCCCAAGCCTAGATGAACTCCCTGACCACTGAAACAGATCTTCAGTGAGGTAATGTGTGGTCCCCTCCTTCTGAGGTTGTGGGCAAGTAGAATCCTTGCTCAGCTGAGATAATGGCATTTCTGAGGAAAGTCATGAGGGGAAAGCTGCATGGGATACAAGAGCACTCCTTCTCCATCCCCCACCCCATATGGGGGCTCAAGGATTCCACATGAGATCATCCTCACCTGCCTAGAGAGGAGGGACCAGGTATATATGTAGAGAGAGATGCTTCATCCCATCAGGGTCCTTGCTTACAATGGCCCACTAAGGTGACCTGCAAAGCTTCTTCCTTTGTTGCAACCCTCATAAGGGCCAAGAGCAGCCCTTCAGGGATAAGCATTTCCTCTTAGCCAGAACCCAATTGGGGCTTCGTCATCCAAACTGGTTGGTTCACACCTGCAACAATTCAGGCAGGGCTATTCAGATTGTTTGCTGCTCTCCTGGGCTGTAGTTGGCTGACCCTCTCCAGGTCTGATAGCCCTGCAGTTCAGTCAGGTTGCTACTGATAGAGCTCCACTGATCGAGAATCGAAGGTGAGACTGAAGTTGGAAGATAGCATTGAGGTAGCATATCCAAACATGGCTGAGATGAAGGCTGCGGCTTTGACCTCGTCTCCTCCTCCAGCCTCTGAGACTGGAAAGAAAAAGAAAGAGAAGTCCCACAGGCCAAATCCTTCAAGCCTAATTGAGACACCTAACTAGGGTCTTACGGAGGGGACCACAGCAGGTTGCCCCAGTCCAGGGGTGTCCAACTCTGGCACTTCAGATGTTCATGGACTACAATTCCCATCAGCCCAATTGGCCATGCCAGCAGGAGCTGATGGGAATTGTAGTCCATGAACATCTGAAGCACCAGAGTTGGACACCTCTGCCCCAGTCTATCAGAACAAAACTTTAACACTCTGAATCTGAGATCGGGAACCCAGGGTGAGTCAGCAGACCTGGAGAGTGGACATGTCAACTAAGGCAAAAAGACCAGATCCTTCAAGCATTGAGGTAGCATATCCAAACATGGCTGAGATGAAGGCTGCAGCTTTGACCTCATCTTCTCCTTCAGCCCCTGAGTCTGGAAAGAAAAAGAAAGAGAAGTCCCACAGCCTTATTGAGAGACCTAACCAAGGTCTTATGGAGGGGGACCACAGCGGGTTGCTCCAGTCCATCAGAGTAAAACCCAAACCCTCTGAATCTGAGGCTGGGAACCCAGGGTGAGTCAGCAGACCTGGAGAGTGGACATGTCAACTAAGGCCAACCTCTCTACTGAGAAGTTCACGGGCAGACTTGTTTGGGGAGTCAAGGTGTTGGTGGAAACTGAAGAAAAGAAAAAGGTGATGCCTTCTTCCTCTGCTGTGAATTTTAAGGATAAAGACGATTTGCTGATGTAGCCTTTGGAAGGAGGGTCCTAAAACAGGTGGCATCTCAAGATGATTGAGGGGAGCCCAATGGTGTAATAATTTTTCTGTCCCGGTTGCAGCTTAGGTATGTAACCAGCTAGGATACCAAAGCCCCACTGAAGGAGAATAAGTGATTTGCTGTGACCCTCCCTGACCCTGCTCATATTACTCCTCTGGTTATTTACATAATTCACTTGGTTTGGTTGCTGTGTCTTTGCTGTTATTTTCCTTCCTGTTCTTCGGTTCATTAGCTCATGAAACTGGGTGAATCCCACCCAGGAGACAGGAAGTTGAGGAAATTGTTTCTGCCTCCCTGAGCAATTGGTGAAAATCACACCTTCCAAGATGTCCTTCTAACCTCAGAGCAGAAGGAACCCTCATGGTAAGTATTCAAGGTTCCATTTCTAGAAGCCGTCTAGTGATATTTAAGTCTGTTAATAATAAAATTGGAGTGTTCATTTTTTAATACCTTCCATTATGATTGTGAATTTGCCATATTAGTTGATCTGCTAAATTTAGGCATGTAAAATTTGGCATTAATCAGAAATGTGTAACCATATCAGCTACTGAAAATACAAACCTCATTTGGATAATTGGAGAGATAGATTTCAGCAATTGTATTAACGCTTTATAGCTATTGGAAGGGTAGATTGCAGCAGTTTTATTCATGCTTTTTCATTTTATGTTGTCCACTTTATTTCATTTATACCTTTTTAAAACATTTATCTCCTGTACTGTGTAGGTTTACTAAATTTTGTTATCCATTGAAGTAAAAACTGTCTCCACACTAGCAGCATTTTTGTGGATTAACTCCTCTTAGCCATCAAATAGTTTCCTTGTTATACAAACAACAGTGCATTTGTCAGACAGTATTAAAATTAGAAGCTTGTGTTCTCTATGGCTGAGACTTGGTTTCTTTTTCTAAAAAACGCAACAACCAGATTTACCGGCCTGTGTTCCCTCTTCCTTTTCCTTGTACATTTCTTAAAACACTCTAGTTCTTCTGTAGTATTTTTTTGTATTGACCATGGTAGATATAAGGAAATGGAACTAGTTTTATAATGCCACTTCACCATGTCTCTTAATGACATTCAAACCCATTATTCATGTCCTTCATATTACCGGCAAAAAAAGGCTTGTAGGCCCCTAACTATATAATAGCTTTACGTTGGGAGCTTTTGTTTCCATTCATATTGAGATGGCACAGATGTATAAATCGTTTCTGAATTCCTCTTTGACACCCAACTATGGCCGTTGCTCCTTTTGATTCTATCCAGAATAAGCCAGAATAGGCTATTAAAAAATTTCAGTCACCAGCAACTTTAGTCTGCTGCGTTAGCATTTGAGGAAGATGGATAAATTAAAACAGTTAAAATGAGTTGCTAAAAATACACTGTGGCAAGGAAGAAAAGCCATTGAAGAACTGTTATGCGTGCTGTAAGTTGTACTTAAAGCTGTATGTATATATGCATTTTTTAATCAATCTTTCTGCTGTCACAATAGCCCAATAGTTTCTGGCGGCGGCAGCCCCAGTTCCATCCACAGAAGCCTATTTTTCCCCCATATATGGCCCTGATATGCATGTACAAATAGCATTTCTCAGTTGAAATTAATGGGATAGCCCAGGGGTCTGCAACCTGCGGCTCTCCAGATGTTCACAGACTACAATTCCCATCAGCCCCTGCCACCATGGCCAATTGGCCATGGTGGCAGGGGCTGACCCCTGGGATAGCCCCTGCCTCCAAGAATTCCATATCCATCCATCCATCCATCCATCCATCCATCCATCCATCCATCCATCCATCCATCCATCCATCCATCCATCCATCCATCCATCCATCCATCCATCCATCCATCCATCCATCCATCCATCCATCCATCCATCCATCCATCCATCCATCCATCCATCCATCCATCCATCCATCCATCCATCCATCCATCCATCCATCGTGCATGTTGGTCTTGGGATTGGGGGAGGGGGGAAGACACACATTTCCCTTTATCAACAGCTGAGATGCAAAGATCTGCTTTAGGTGTGCCCAGTGAGGCCTGTAACACTTCTGTTCTCTGCCTCCTCTTCTCCCCAGTTTGAGGAGCAGTCCCCACATCATATGGTATGAATTTCTTCGTTGGTTTCAAAAGAGGGTTACCGTTTGGTGTGGGGAGTTGCTGCTTGAGACACACAGTGAAAGTTCTCTTGGCTACATAGGAATAGTTGCATGGTCTTTTGGATCACAGTTACTGACCAGCACCTCAACTCTGGGTTAAATGAAAGTAACTTAGTTGCAGTAGTTAATATTAGTTAGTATAAAATGTTATTTTTGTAATTAAAATGACCTGGTGAAACTCCAGATCATTTAAAAAATCCTGTTTAGTTAAGGGATAGTTGCTTCGGGCTATTTTAAAAGTGAAATATTGTTAACTAGCTGGTGATTTTGCTTGGAAAATAGCTCTGTTCTGAATTCCATGCAAATAAACTGTGAAGCCTTTGACTCAACTTGCGAAAGGAAGATAAAAATGCTAGTTATGGTTTTCCTGTAGCCAGTTTCGAACAGCATTGTATATAAAGCTTCTCAACTGACTAAAAGAGACAAAAGACAGATATCTACAATAACAGGAAATTCTTTTCTGTGCTTCTTCGCTGCAGTCCTGAACTGTGTGTCTTGCTGTACACTTTTTTTTTTACAGATGGCTACTAAACTTTTCAGTTGGTATTGCTTGTCAATTAAACTGCCCAGTTCTATTTTTCTTCAGTTATAGGTAACTTGATTAAATGTATTACAAGAAGAGTTATTTAAAGGGAAATGTGGTAGGGTGAAACTAAATTGTAACACATAACATTATTTATAGAATGCTTCCTGAGTATATTATGCATCATGAAGAAGGAAAGTATGTCTTTTTTTTTCATCCAGAAGTGAGGAGGGAATATTTAGGATTATGTTCTGAGAGGTCAGTGAAGAGATGCAAATCTGGGATTCCAGCAGCATACATTAACATTTTGTTCAGCAGCAATGCCCACCATTTCTTAGTTGCAGCAGTGTTTGAATGAGATTAGTTTGTGGCAAAGAGAGACTTCCCAGTAAACAGAAAGAATTAAGCAGTACTAGCCTCGTATTTATCCTTGGCCGACCTTCTCCTGGCCCTCTTGCCCCAGGGATTTGTAGATCTGACTTTTGTATATGACTTTTTAAATATTAGCTTTCATTAGCTCTTTATTGCGAACAGTCTTGCAGAATGGATACTTACTGGTTGAAGCAGATGCAACCATATTATTCCCATACTTAAGCAGCAGTTGCTAGGCCTTTATGGTAGGACTTTGTTTGAGATGAATGGAGCAGTGCTAAGAAGATCTACTTAGAAGATCTACTTAGAAGATCTCAGTGGGGCTTAGTATTAAAGATGTGAAGGCCCAGAAAAATAAAATAAAAAACAAACTCAAAACATTCAGGGAGGAATTTGTTGTTTTTTTAAACTCTAAGGACTTTATTTCAGTTTTTTAAATGAAACACGGAAATTTTGAGGAAATTTCCCTACAGGAAAAACACCTATTAAATATTTTTTTCTTTTTGACTGAGAAAAAACATTGTCTTAAAAACATTTAAATCATCTCAACTGTATAGCATGAAAAACTCTGATGGTTTTTTCAGCCATTTGAATGAAAAAATGTGAAATCTTAGAACTCTGAAACAAAACTCTTATGAATTTTTTTAAAAAATGAGAACTGTTTTAAGGCAAAGTTTCACTCAAACTGTTCAGTTTTAAACTGTGGAGCATTAACATTTGTATGTAAAACTATTTATTAGATGATTCCTATGTGTACTATAGACATACACAATATTTTCAAGAATATTGCTTAAATGTAAATAGTTTCGGCAATAATTAATGTACTGTCATGTGTTTAATATATTATGAAAGAAGCAAGTATTTTCAGTGATATAAAGTTTACTTCCCAAGCTTGCCCTTTGGAACTGTGTAGGAGTGTTCCTGTTCAAATAATATACTTCCTTTTATTTGCGACATAATTTGTTCTCTAATTTCAACGTGTTTTCTACCACCCAGATGATAAAAATTAAGATACATGTGCTAAGGTAGCATAAAGTGAAGCAGTTTGCAACTGTTTCTTCCTGTATTTGATATACTTACTATTTTATAGAAAATGAAGACATTTATACTTTTAAACTCCACAAATAGTAGTTTTACAACTAGTATAGTTTCACATGCCAAATAGTACAATTTTACATGTTAAGTTATGAAGTGTGCACTTTACTTTGTTAAATCAGTAACAGAATTTTAAGGTTTGGTAGGAAACTTCAGTATTGCATATACCAAAGAGGAAAGAGGGGAAATAGGAACCTGCTGCCCTGTGGCTTCCAACATTTCCAGAAATGTTAAATGTCTACTTGGGATTGCAGTCTCAGTTCAAAATGTACAGCACTATTGAGCAGCTTTTGGGGAGCAGGAGGGTGCACGAGAGAGGCTTCTTCAAGAAAATATGCATGTTGAAAATCTCAAATGTATTCAGGGAGCCACAGATTTTGCCTAGACTTAATAGCCCACTATTGTTTGTTGTTATTCTATACCGTTTATTTTTCTTCTTCCTACTCAACAAAAGTAGGTGGAACAGGGTCCCTAGAGAGACCAGGGCCCTGCAGGACTTGTCGAGTTTTCTCAGGGCCTGAAAAATGGATCTATTCCACCAGGCATTTGGCCAGCCGGGCTGAATGTTGTTCCATCATCCCAGCCTCTGGTGGGCTGGGGAGGGGGTGGGAAGGGAAGGGAAGGGAGGGTTTTTATCATGTGAGTTTTATTTCAGGTTTTATTAGAATGTTGTATTGTTGTTGGTTTTAATATTATATTACTAACTGTTATTATTGTAACTATCGTATGCCACCCTGAGCCCTCTGGGGGAGGGCGGCTAACAAATCCAAAGCATGTATGTATGCATGAATAAAGGCAGGCAGTGTGTGTGTTTGGGAGGTAACCTTCTCCATCAACCTGTGGTGCTGATGTTGCACTCCAGCACAGAGCATAATGTGATACAATTATGAAGGCTACACATACTGCTGTCAAAAGTATTGCTTAAACACCCCCCTCAATTTTTTTTTGGGGGGGGGAAGAATGTCACATTCCCAGAGTAGCAAGCCACCACAAGTCCCCTTGAGACCAAGGGACAGAGTCTCTAGCCCTCCTAAATCTAAATCATGGTCAGCCCTGCAAGTTGGGAGACTTGCAAATTGAGTTTCAAAAGCAATTACTCTGGTAGCCGTAGTCTATAAAGGGCTAAAATACTAGATTCAGATTGAAGCCCCAAAACTCAAGAACACCACAGAAAAGAATTAAGAAGGAAAACTGCATTAGATTTAGATGAAAATGGAGTGAAAATTGCGTGGGGCAGGGGAGAGTCTCTTTATGATACCAGCCATGTTTGGTGAAGTTTGGGTCAGGGGATCCAAAGTTATTGACCCCATCCCCCATTGTTTACAATGGAAGCTAATAGTAGATTTTCCATGTCTGATAATATCCCTCTTAAAATCTAAGTTGGGTTACATTTGGACATACAGATGATGATGAGGAATCCAATTTTGTAGGATTTTAACTCTTGTGTTTTAGCTTGGTTGCTGGTTGAGCTAAGGTTTTTGTACTTTTATAAAGTTATTGTTGATACCATATTGTTCTTGTTGACCCTCTTTTCCACTTAGAGAGCCAGTTTATTGTTTTTCTTTGAAATAAATATTCAAAAACATTTAACCTACTGATGCCTCAATTGATGTAATTTTATTGGCATCTATTTTTATTTTTGAAATTTACCAGCAGCTGCTGCATTTCCCACCCTCGACTTATACGCGAGTCAATAAGTTTTCCCAGTTTTTTGTGGTGAAATTAGGTGCCTCGACTCTTATATGTGTGGAATTCGAGCTTAATGCATTGAGTATATACGGGTGAAAGCCCCCACTTCCTGGAATGCTTTGCAGAATGATGGCCTTTTGTCTCAGGCTCTTAAAGCTTCCTCACATCCTGATTGGCTCAAGTTTGCTGGACAATAACTGAGGTTCCCTCCACTCTCCAGCATGGTTCAGTCAAGCTCCTAGATAGAACATCTAATCCTGCCCTGCCCAAATTATATCTCCCATCCCAATTTAATTTTAGTGACTCAATCACTAGTCCCATGTTCCAGTCTTCCATCCCGTGACCACTTTAGCCGTTATTTTGGATTTTCCCAAAAGGCTTCAAGTTTCAGTCCTAAGTCCAGTGTTGTCCTCATGGAGCATGAGCTCTGCTGAGAATATAATTAAGAATATATTAAAAAATCTTATACCTTTTAAAGCTGTTTTTTTCATCTTGAGCCTGCTTTCCCAACATCACAGTTGGCTTGGTTTTCCAGACTTCCGCTGTCTGGCTTAAATCTCTTAGGGTTAGACTCAGTTGAATCACTGGATTTCTTTCCTGCACTTCTGGTTCTGTTCATACTCAGATCTACTCTCTGTCACCTTCATTCGACTGAACTCCCAGTTGTCTCATTTCTTTACGATGAGGTTTGTGCGCATGTTTTGCTGTCAAGTCGCAACTGACTTACGGAAACCCCGTAGGGTTTTCAAAGTAAGAGGCATTAAGAGATGGTTTGCCATTTCTTGCCTCTGCATCATGCTCCTTTTATTCCTTGGAGGTCTCCCATCCAAATACTTCTCAGGGTCAAGGCTGAGAGTGTGCAACTGGTCCAAAGTCTCCCACAAGTTTTTATGGCAGAGTCAGGATTCGAACCTGGGTTTCCCAGATCCTAGTCCAATATCCTAACCACTAAGAACATAAGAGCTAGCCTGCTGGATCAGACCAGAGTCCATCTAGTCCAGCACTCTGCTACTCGCAGTGGCCCACCAGATGCCTTTGGGAGCTCACATGAAGGATGTGAAAGCAATGGCCTTCTGCTGCCGAGCACCTGGTCTGCTAAGGCATTTGCAATCTCAGATCAAGGAGGATCAAGATTGGTAGCCATAGATTGACTTCTCCTTCATAAATCTCCACTACACTATTCTGACTTATATGTCTACTTTTATCTCCCTGATGCTCTCCATACAGCTAACTGGTCTCTCCCCTCACTAGGTTTTTCCCAGCAGGCATCAGTTCAGAAGCAAATAGGTTTGTGTAAAGGCTTTATGCCTTCAAAGGAGCTAATATTTTTTTCTCATTTAAGAATTATTTTTCTTTTTTCATTTACAGGGATGCTGATATACTTTAGACAGTTTGGCCAGATAAATTAATTGCCCTGATGATATGTTTTATCCCAGCCTTCAAAGACAGCACTCTGGGTGCTACCGACCCTACACGTGTACCAATTTGGGTCAGCTTTACTATGGGTAGAAGGAGGGGTCTAGTAAACACTTGCTCAACTTGCTGTCCAGCTGTTGGTAGCACCCAACTCCACTTCAAATCTCATCAATATTAATGCTCTGAATACCCCTGAGTAATACCGTCAGTCGTAGCTTCATTTATTATTTTCACAAGGGAGCAGATTTTAGGAGGCATAAATGTAGAATGCATTAATGTTCTGTGCTTGTCGCTAACCGCTCATGATACATGAATATAATAAACGGGAATTAGACCAATTTGGTTAATGATATGGATGTAAAAACCACTTCATTATTACAGTGTCAGAAATCCACATTTCATCATTGCTATTTCATGATCTTTGTGTAGAGGGGAACTAAGAAGAAATCTGAGTTCTCAGGTGCAGACATTGATGAACCTGATAAAAGGCCATTGGTGTTACAGGTGTAGATATGTAGGCCAATTTTATACCTTGGCACTGTGTTTATGACTCTTGTTTGTTGTTACTTGAATGTGTGGCTGTGTTTTGGCTTTGGTGTGTTCTGATTTTATGTCTTCACTCTTTGTAAGCCACTTTGAGATCCTGTTTCCAGGAGAGTGGCACCTATTTTTAGTAGGAAAAAAAACCTGACTTATTCTAGTCCTTATTGTTATGAGTCAGATACCTTGTCAGAGAGCCTTACGGACTTCCTGGAACACTACTTAAGAGTTCTTTTCCTTATCCCAGGGACACAATGGGAC
This sequence comes from Sphaerodactylus townsendi, assembly GCF_021028975.2. Lineage (NCBI taxonomy): Eukaryota > Metazoa > Chordata > Lepidosauria > Squamata > Sphaerodactylidae > Sphaerodactylus > Sphaerodactylus townsendi. The sequence goes on from NC_059429.1 coordinate 112,213,187, forward strand.
ACACTTCATGCAGTAGTGGAGTTCGGTAACATTATGACCTACCTGTTTCATTCAGGCACCACTTCCTTTCCACATTCCTTTCCTGTTCTTGTGTGAGATATGCTCATGTTAATGTAAGTGTTTGCTGACTTGCAAAGTAGCTCTCTCCGCCTCGCCTCTTTCCTATGAAAAACAGGTACTTTCACTTGGGAGATCTGATAGAGCAGTGTTATGAAATCTGTGTATTGTCAAAGGATTTCACGGCCAGAATCAGTTGGCTGTTGTGGGTATTCTGGGCTTTGAGGTTGTAGTTTGGTAGTTTTAGCTCCTAACATTTCACCTGCATCTATGACTGACATCTTCAGAGGCATGTCACAGTAAGACATAGAATCATAGAGTTGGAAGAGACCCCAAGGGCCATCAAGTCCAACCCCCTGCAGTGCAGGAACTCACAATCAAAGCACTCCTGACAGATGGCCATCTAGCCTCTGTTTAAAAACCTCCAAAAAAGGAGACTCTGCCACACTCCGAGGTAGTGCATTCCACTGTCAATCAGCCCTTACTGTCACAAAGTTTTCCCTGATGTTTAGGTGGAATCTCTTTTCCTTCACCTTGAACCCATGACTCCTGGTCCTAGTTTCTAGAGCAGCAACATGCTCCCTCACCAACATGACATCCCTTCAAATATCTACATGTTTCTCTCTGTTGCTCAGTGTGGAATGTTTTGTACGGTGGAGAGAAACACATCTTTACCATGACATGTCTCTGAAGATGCCAGCCATAGATGCAGGCAAAATGTTAGGAAGTAAAACTACCAGAGCACGGCCACACAGCAGTAGTAGAAAGTTCTGTCAAGTCACAGCTGACGTATGGCGACCCTGAATATGGTTTTCAAGGCAAGAAATGTTCATAGGTGGTTTGCCATTGCCTGCCTTCAAGTGGGCTGAAAGAGATCTGAGAGACTGGCCCAAAGTTACCCGGCAGGCTTCATGTGGTGGAGTGGAGAATCATTCCCAGTTCTCCAAAGCCAGCGTGGTGTAGTGGTTAAGATCAGGTGGATTCTAATCTGGAGAACTGGGTTTGATTCCCCACTCCTCCACCTGAGTGGCAGAGGCTTATCTGGTGAACCAGATGTGTTTCCGCACTTCTGCATTCCTGCTGGGTGACCAAACTCTCTCAGCCCCACCTACCTCACAAGGTGTCTGTTGTGGGAAGAGGAAGGGAAAGGAGTTTGTAAGCCACACTGAGTCTCCATACAAGGAGAGAAAGGTGCGGAATAAATCCAAACTCTTCCCTTCTTCAGTTTAGAGTCCACAGTGCACCACACTGGCTTATCTTTCCTGATAGCCATGGGAAGTCTTGAGCTAATATTGCTTGCTAAGTATTGGACATAAAGCAGCTACAAACTGGCCCCTCACCAGCTACTTCCATTCTCACCTTCTTCAAGGCAGGAGGCCAGGACAGTGCTGGTCCTCTTGTAACAAGTAGCTGCACTTTGCTTCTTCTGTTTGCCAGATCACAAGAAAGGAGTGGCGTAGTGCTGAACAGGCATCCCATATATGTGTGCATACTCGTCTGTTTTCTCTGCTTCCTGTAGCTTGGAGCTCCTCTTCTTGTTCTGAGAAGCAGAGGGAAGACGTGGCACTTGCTGGATGTCATGAGTGGCTAAACATTCCACCCTAGCAAATTAATGAACAGTGGTAAATGCTTACTATTTAACTGTTTCATTTATATCCCACCTTTTTCCCTAGTGGAGGCCCAAGTCCCCTTACATTAATCCTTTGTTTTATCCTTGCAGCAATACTGTTTCAGGAAGAATTGGCTGGGTATATGTGAGGCCAAAAGGCACCTGGTGGACTTCCATGGCAAAATGGGCATTTGAACCTAGATGGCCCAGATCATAAGCCACTGCTCTAACCACCACAACAGCTTTCCTGCTGTTTCTTAGCACAGTTGAGTGTTTAGCAGGACAGTGAGCCCCTAAGAGGTGCCACATGGCTGCTTATTTACTAACATGTGTGCCTACTTGTTTGGGATATTGGCACCCAAGCCTGCCCTCTGGGGCAGAGCATTGTTCCAGTAGTCTGGTCAGGTGGCATCTAACCAAGAGTTTCCAAGTCCTGAAAGCTGTCTTGTGAAATGTAGGGGTGGGGGTGGGGGGAGTGTTTTGAATAAAGAAAACCAAGGCATCACATGAAGTAGAGTGGGTACAGGGAAGGGATGAATACAAGTACTTAATGCTGCTAGCCAGAAAATTAGAAGTAGAAAGTAGAAGCTTTAAAAGATTTTCTAATTTATGCAAATTCTAATTCTTGCGCATCATTCCAATGGTTTCCAGCTGTTAACACTATATATAATCTGCAAGCATTCACCCACTAAGCTATCTCGGATTAGGCTGCTGGACCAGATGTGTGATGTGATTAATAAAAAAACATATATTTAGAGGATGTAATAAGCTTTCATCAGTTTGCGTAATATTATCTCTTCTGCAAATTTCCCATTCTCCATAGAAGGTGGGCTTTGACCAAGAGATATGTAAAACCATGAAACCACTAGTTAAAAGTTGTTGATTAAATACTGTCCTTTAGGTCTTCTATGTACTAACACCCAAATGATTGATACACAGTTGAAATATTCGGTGGTATTTCCTAGGTCAGTGATGGCGAACCTATGGCACAGGTGCCAGAGGTGGCACTCAGAGCCCTCTCTGTGGGCACACACAAACAGAGTTCATCATGTGGGGGGGAAATTGCCTCCCCCCCACACATCTAGGTTGGCCTGGGCCGCTGGACTTGATTATTAGCATTAAACCTAAGACCTAGTTTTGGGGAAGCAGTATAGGTAACCCTGTTAAGCGCTGTTAAACCCCACTGATTTTCATGCGAAGAACTGAAGTACGATCCTTTACCTGGGAGTAAGCTCGGTTGCTGGCAATGTGGCTTGCTTCTGAGTAAACCCTCCTAGGGTCATGATTCACCCGTTGGAAGAGTTGTATGGTTGCTTCAAAGCAAAGCCACTGACTACCACCAAGCTTACTCCCGAGTAACGCACGCCTCAGAGCTAACTATTTTTTCTAAACTAAAACCTCAGTATTCAGGTTAAATTGCCGTGTTGGCACTTTGCGATAAATAAGTGGGTTTTGGGTTGCAGTTTGGGCACTCAGTCTCAAAAAGGTTTGCCATCACTGTCCTAGGTTTAGATATCCTGCCTTCTTGGGATGTTGTTTATTTTATTTATTTGTTTGGCTACTTTTATCTTGCTTTACTACACTGGACTCAAAAGTGGTTATAATACAAGGAAACCACAGGTAATACATATAGAAAAAATACATCAATTCTGCTTGGCAGTAACAAACTAATCCACAAGAGAAGGGCAGGGGACAAACCAGGCGTTAGAAACTCTCCCCCTAATTTGGGCAGTCTTCGTCCAGGTGATTATTTTGCTGTGCAGGAGGCAATTCTGTTCAAGCTTGCAGGGCTGGAAGAGAGGAGCAGGGCAGGTGGTATAGCTCTGCCCTGCATGGCAACAGCAATGGATGGGAAGTTTATGTATTGCTCATATTCATGTACATACTGAAATACTTTTCAAAACACTGCTTCAAAACATTTCGACTATTTTATTTTGTTGAATTTCTAAGCCGCCTCTTCCTAGCACAAGGTGGGCTCAGAGCGGCTAACAACAAATATAATATCCCATCCCACTATAAAATAATTTAATTACCTAAAATACCAATGTAATGGTGATTCCTTCATTATGGTGTAATGGTGATTCCTTCAATGTAATGGTGATTCCTTCATTCCTTCATTATGCCAAGCTAAGAATAAGAGAACTCATTCTTCAGTAGGATAAAAATTGTCCCTGGGAGTAATAGCAGAAGAGAAAAAGGAAAATAAGGGTGGAAAGAGGGAACAGCAAAAAAAGGGAGGCTGGAGGCTGTAAGACTATTACTACCTGGCAGAACATCTCCCTCTTATAGGCCCTGTAAGGCTGATTCTGGGTCTCCTAGGTCAGAGAGTTCAACCAGGCTGGAGCCAGGGCCGAAAAAGTCCTGCCCCTGGTTGTGAATAGCCTAATATTTTTATGCCAGGGGCCACCAGGTTGTTGTTGTCAGCTTAGCACAATGCTGTTGGGTGTAGAAATCATGTTGTGAAGAGGATGCATGCTGACATATTTGCTAACATGTTTGGGCGTAAAGCAACATTTTGCCTGCTGTAGTTGAAGCCAGTATGGTGTAGTGGTTAAGGTGTTTGACTCACTAGGATGTGGGAAACGCAGGTTCAAATCCCTGCTCCAGCTTGCTGGGTGACTTTGGGCCAGTCATACACTCTCAGCCCTGACACTAGCTCATATTTGGGAGGCCTCCAAGAAATACCAGGAGCATGACCCAGAGACAGGCAATGGCAAAATTCGTTCGAATTTTGCCTCTTGCCTTGAGAACCTATGCGGTTGCCATAAGTCAGCTCTGATTTGAAGGTAACCCCCCCCCCCAAAAAAAAACCACACCTCTCAAGTAGAGGCTTGTGGCATAAAGCAAATCCAGATGGGATAACCAGCTGCAAAGCCACCATCCACACACTCGGTATTTCTAATTTAAAGCATAAATCACAAATCTTGTAAATTATGTAGCAACAATAATTCTGTAGCAGTAATGATTTAGAAGGGTGTGAGTAGAAAACAATCCAAGCATGAGCAAGATAATACTGCAGAGTGGTTCTTATGTCCTCACACTTCCCAAACATGCTGTGATGCCCATCTCAATTTTTGAAAAAAATTCTGGTCCATACCTGGTGCCAAATGCCGTGGAAGCCATGTTGCTCCCTGGTCCTCTTTTATTGCTCTCTGAGCTGCAAGTGGCGTAGGAGGTTAAGAGCTCATGTATCTAATCTGGAGGAACCTGGTTTGATTCCCAGCTCTGCTGTCTGAGCTGTGGAGGCTTATCTGGGGAATTCAGATTAGCCTGTGCACTCCCACACACGCCAGCTGGGTGACCTTGGGCTAGTCACAGCTTCTCAGAGCGAGCTCAGCCCCACCCACCCACCTCACAGGGTGTTTGTTGTGAGGGGGGGAGGGCAAGGAGATTGTAAGCCCCTTCGAGTCTCCTGCAGGAGAGAAAGGGGGGATATAAATCCAAACTCCTCATCCTCGTCCTCGTCCTCGTCCTCGTCCTCGTCCTCTTCTTCTTCTTCTTCTTCTTCTTCTTCTTCTTCTTCTTCTTCTTCTTCTTCTTCTTCTTCTTCTTCTTCTTCTTCTTCTTCTTCTTCTTCTTCTTCTTCTTCTTCTTCTTCTTCTTCTTCTTCTTCTTCTTCTTCTTCTTCTTCCTCTTCCTCTTCCTCTTCCTCTTCCTCTTCCTCTTCCTCTTCCTCTTCCTCTTCCTCTTCCTCTTCCTCTTCCTCTTCCTCTTCTTCTTCCTCTTCTTCCTCCTCCTCTTCTTCCTCTTCCTCCTCCTCCTCCTCTTCCTCTTCCTCTTCCTCCTCCTCTTCCTCTTCCTCCTCCTCCTCCTTCTTCTTTGCCCTAAGAGATGTCTTAAAACAGACAACGGTCTTCTTAAGGGCTTGTAAACATCAGCTGCTCAACAGCTCCTGTAACCCCTTCTGAAACATTGTCAAGGCAAGGGGGACTACTTCAGTGGATCCTAGAATTAATCTTTCGCGGGGTGGGGGATTGCTCGTTTTCCCATCTACTCTTTAGAGAGAGAGTTGACTGCCTCCTAACAAAGCTAGTGTAGCTGTTTCAAAAGACTTTAAACTTCTGGATTTAAAAAAACAACCATCTAATATTACGTTTTATAATCCTCTGCAAAAAGGGAAATCTGAAAGATATCTGTTCAGAATCTAGATCTATTTATGTAACACTGCTCTGGGAGTGAGTCAGAACGTGCTCTTTAAAACCTGATTCACTTATAAAAAATGCAAGAGGATAAAGGAGGAGTTAATGCTAATTGCCGTGCTTTAGTAAGGGTAGACATGGCACTCAGAAAATCCATGAAGCTGCCTCAGAGGATATAATTTTGAATCCTTGCTGAGTATACAGGAATAGCGGACCTGTGGAACGAAACCATATTTTCTGATACTTGGGACTACATATTTCCTTGTTTTGTGACTCAGGGTACATGTTTCAGTTGGTGTGTGTTTGTGCTAAAAAAAACCCCCTGAGTTCTCTTAGTTCCTCAAAGTATTAGAGCAGTGTGTCCTGTTTTCAGGATGTAAAGGAGAGCTCCTGCAACAAGAAACTGGCAAATGCTTTGAAACTGAATGTTAGAGCTGTGTAATTGCGATGTTGCTTCCTCTCATTTAAGGGGAAATTATTTTCTTAGCTATTCAGTTAAAAGGTAAAGTACTCTCATATTTGCATCAGCTGGAACAATGCCTCACCAGAACTAATGGCTTATTTGAAAAGGCAGTGCAGCCATGGAAGTAATCTAATTTTCATCCAGCAGCTTTCATTATTAGCATATTACAGTTCTGGTCTTTGCAACGTGCACCTTTTGGCACAGAGTGTGCAATATGAAACTAACAATGGATAAAATGTCAGACTGGTGATTTCTGCAGCATATAAGATGTTTTTTTTTTAAAAAAAAAAAACCAGGGTGAATGCCGTGATACTGAAAATAATATCTGAATATTTTTAAATGTTGTGGTAGCATAACAGTCTTTTAAAGGTTTTAGAAGTTTAACATATTGAAGCAAAAGAGGTGTTACTATTTTCAGTATAAGAAAGGAAATTATATATAGTGTCCCTTTCATAGTAAGAGAAAATGCTTGGGATTGACTCTCATTCTTTTTAACCTCAAATTTTTTTGCCACTCATATGAGAGTCCTGCTCCATTCATTTCCATATTGTAGCATTCAATGCTGCATTCCAAATTATAATTAAAAAAAAAAAGCGGCCAAGACTTTGCTTAATTGCAAGTGAAAATTAACACCTTATTGGGTGTTTGCCCAATAATGCACGAGAGTTTGCAAAATGCGTACAACCTGTTCAGATGTCATTTTCCCAAGAGAGAATGCGGAATATAAAAAGGTTTAACATAAAGTATTTAAGATACTGTAGTAAGGTGGATCTTCATGGGTTGTGTAGTTAGCATTTCTATGCATATGTTACTGATAGTATAGTTCTTCCTTTTGAAAACCTTGATACAGGTTGACAAGTCATTGTCTTTCTTTTTGAAAGAAACCCCCTGCAGATGATAAAATGCATACCTTGGTCTGGATAGGTAGGTGGCCAGCCCTGCCCTCTCATGTTGACGTTAGATATTGTATAATTTGAAGAAGTCTGCTTTAAGGAACCGACTGAAGTGCAAACAAGGAAACTAATGTTGGCTTTCTTGGAGCAAATACAACTCGTCTGGAGCAAGCCTTTCTGGTATAGCTTCCTTTCTGCCCATGGTCCTTCTTGTATTTCATGGTGCTTTAAGTATTTATAGTACTTTAACTTATTGAACTGTTGCTCAACAAAGCTGTAGTTAATTCCTCAGTGGCATGTAAATTTTTTGGTATCATCTGCCCCTAATTTTATCTTGTAAGAAGTTCTAATATGTATCGTACTAATCATCATTAAAGCAAAAAGGACTTTCTGTATAATTCCATGTAATTTTATAATCAACGTAAACTTATATTTACTAAAACTTATCGGGGGGTGGGGGTGAGGGACGGGTTACAACTTCAGCCTAACCTGTTTAAGAACAGCTTTGCTGGTTGTAGATTACTATGTAATAGCATACTATCCAGATCAGCTATTGCATTTGTAGAATCCCAAATTCTTTTGATAAAGAAGTGATACCTTCTGATACTTTTGTAATATTAGTACTGGGAGTTTAAAAAAATACTATATGCAAGACCAGATAGTGTCTTTTGCACCTTCTTCAATCAGCCTGATGAAATTTGCAGCTGTAGATATCAGTTTGGTGCCTGGGCCAGTGACTGTCAGGTCCTTCAGCCAATGACAAGAAGGCCTGTTATTCAGATTCATAGAAGTTAGGGAAGTCTCTGCCATATGGTTTAATTGTTCCAATAGCTAAGTTAACTGAGGATCTTTGGGAGCGGAATTTCCATATTTCCTCATTTTGAATTGGTATTTTAGCTGTATGTTGTTGTTTCCTTGGGGACGGAGGTGCTTGCCGTGATAGCTTTGCAAAGGTGCAGATTGGGAGATGGTTGAGTCTAGATGCTAATCTCTATGTGACCACATTGCCAATCACTTCTGTAATTGGTATTGTTCTTCTGAAGGCAGGCGCTTGTCAGTGTTGTCAACTGGGATGGCTAAACTTGCATACAAATGCATATGCAACTAGTTGGGCTGAAAGGCCCTACTTAAATTTCTTAAGAAATTATCTGCTTGTACAAAGCTCTTCACCTGACTACTAATAATTATCTATAAGTAGACTGAGTTAAAAGTATTAATTTTGAAACTCTGGTTTTTGCATAGGGCCATAGTGTGGGCTTTTTACATGTGAATGCCTCATAAATATTTCCCAAGAGCAATTAATTTTAATTAGCGTAAACAGTCTCCGTGTTAGGTAGCGTTTCAAGTGGCTTTGAATAAATCCATTCAAACACACAGCTGTTATTAAAAAACTTTATTTAGGTTGCTGTCATTCTCGGTGGAACACTCAGAATGCTTGATAACTGGCAGATTTACTCCTTGGCAAAAAAAAAGTGCCCTGAAATGAATTAAAATTGTTTCTGCACTTTACCTTCAGGTGAAAAAGGAATGAAGGGAGCATTGACTCTCAGGCCCCCAAGATCTTGTTAGTCTCTAAGGTTCTACTGGACTGAAATGTAGCTGGCAACTGGATTTTGTTTAGTTTATTCTAGCTGTTTATACCTCATGCCCCCCTCCCCACCATACTCAAAGTAACTTAAAATATTGTTCCTCTCTCTTCCATGTTACCCTCACAATGACCACTTTGTGAAATTAGGCTGGGAGTGAGTGATTGACCCAAAGTCACCCAGCAAACTTCCTTGGTAGATTCGGGACTGGAATTTGGGTTTCGCAGATCCTAGTTTTGACACTGTAACAACACCACACTTGCTCTGAGTACATTCCAGTCAAACGGAAGCAGTTTTAAGCCCCACTGATATATGGTAGTAGAGCTACACAAGTTTTGAACTTCCTGAGCTGTTCTTAGAGCATTGCAGGTGTTGGGGTTTTTTTAAACTGGGCCAGAAATGTGAAGTTTTAAAAATTTTGTTCTTGGATTTTAGCTTGTACAATGGTAGATAACGACTTCCTAAAGTTACAGCATAATTCATGATAATTTTTAGATTTTTTTTTATTTTTGCAAATAATAGAGTAGGGTAAGGGGATAAGAAGAAAAGGATGTGGACCACAGCTTAGATCCCATGGAAGATTTCTGTAGAGTGGTATAAGAGACTATTTTAAGATTAAGAAATGTCCCCAATAACCACTTCTCATGAGAAATCAACTGGTTCTTACACAAGGGGGTGTACCTTATAGGATTTTCAAGGCCCAGGATGAGCAGAGGTAGTTTGCCGCTGTCTTCCTCTGATTTCCCATTCACCCTGCTTAGCTTCTGAGCTCTGAGGAGATCAAGCTAGTCGGGGCTATTAGGACTGCTAAACTGTTTAGTTATCCTCTTAGAATTAATAAGGGCTTATTGAAGCAACTGTTCTTGAATAGATTGTGCCAGTTTGGTTTGAAAATCACTTGAGTTAGCTGTTGAACCATTGGCTTTGAGGACTCGTGAACTTTATCTTGGATAGCTGCTTCTGTAGTAGAATCCCAGCCAAGACCACACTGCTCCTCTGAGAAATCCATGAAACCTTTCTGTGCCCTTAAAATAGCTCCAGAAATTAGGGTAAGCTATTATTTAACTTCCCCTGACCTGGATGACCCAGGCTAACCTGATCACATCAGATCTCAGAAGCTAAGCAGGGTGGGCCCTGGCTAGTACTTGGATGGGAAACCGCCAAGGAAGACAGAGAATGCCAATGGCAAACCACCTCTGATAGTCTCTTGCCTTGAAAATCTTCTGGGTCTCCATAAGTCAGCTGCTACTTGATGGCACTTTACAGGCATATTTTATTTAACGTATGGAACTTAGATTTTTGTTTTTGTACATACATCATGTTATTCAGCTTTACAGGAGTTCTCTTATATCGTGACCATGTGTGCCACAGTACAAATCAGCCTGTATGTCCTGTAGTGTCAGAAACAACACTAAAAGCTAGATATTGTACATCTGTTGCCTCTTCTGGAATTCCTTCCTAATGCAAGTCCCAAGTGCCAACACTTAATCAAAAGCAGTATAATTTGGTCTGACATTGTCCAGAATATCGACAGTAGAGATGATTGCTTGAAAAACAAAGTTGTTTTTTTTAAAAAAATAATAATAACTAGTTCACAAAAAGTTAGCAAAAATATTTCATGAGTGCTTTTTGCAAGCTTATTTACTGAAACATTTGTACCCTGTCCTTCCATCCTGTGTAGGAATCCCGAAGTGGTGTTTATAGCAAAAGCTAAAAGCAGCAACAATAGAACTGGCCCAAAAGCAGTAACATAAAACGGAAGTGATCTTTTGTTCATAGTATTTTGATTCAGTGAGCACAATCTAAAGTGAGCTGTTTAGCTATGTGTTTGATAGTTGCCCTTTATTCTGTCGCCAAATGGAATAATATTCCGTCATTTCATCTAGCTTTTTAATTTTCTACGCAGGAAAATACATCAGTTTTTCAGATTCAGGAGAACACTGTATTCATGGCCTCAAAACACCTGCTGTGACTTTGTTTTTATCTGATTTTTCAGTTTATCCAAAAGAGATTGCCTAGATGTGTATAGTATTAGATTTTTTTTACAAATCGTAAGGTGGCTTTATCCAAGTTGACTGGCCAATATCGTCCATGCTAATTCAACTATATGAGTAGTGTTACTTGGCAAATGCCAGAAATTGTCAGCACTATGGGCACTTTCGCACATGAAGAATAATGCACTTTCAATCCGCTTTCAATTCACTTTGCAGCTGGATTTTACTGTGTGAAATAGCAAAATCCACTTGTAAACAGTTGTGAAAGTGGATTGAAAGTGCATTATTCTGCATGTGCGAAAGTGCCCATGACATTCACTCTAGGCTGAGTCCTTTATTCTGAAGCTTCCTGCATTCCCAGTGTCCTAGCCAAAACATCATGGTGAACGATGCCAAAGCTCCTACGTCACTCAGCCTTTTCATACAAGCCCCATCCTCCTTTCATAGTTAAACTATGTGGAAGTCTGGAATTGCTTCCTCTTAGAAACACATGGGGCTGTACTTTGGTTCCTGAAGACTGGGATTTCAGGAATTGGGGAGCATCTGTCACCTTGCCTTTGAAGGAACACACTAGAATGCTTCCTTGAATTAAATTAGCTCTTAAATATATAAGGCCGTTCAGTGGCTAACTCAATAGAACAGCATCACCTTCATTTGTGTCAGGAATTCTGCTTATTTCTTAAGACGGGCCCTCTGAATCTCAAGGCAGCCTCCTAGAACCGATTTGGTTGGCACTTCTGGGATGGTTGGCACTTCTGGGATGGCTTTTGAGAACTGCAGTATGTCACTTAAGGGATAATGTCAGAGCTGTAGCAGCTATTACTCACATAACTTTGGTTTTATGAAATTCATCAGTGGAAACAACATACTTTATAGTGTCTAGAAATACTTGTAACCCTGGGATGGACACTTGCTCTGCTTAATAAATAACTATATAAATAAATATGCATGCCGAGTGCTTGATACTGACCCTGACTGAAAACCTCACTATCTTGTTCTTTAAAGAGGTTTTCAACGTCAGGCCTCCCTATCTGACGGATCAACATTGTCGCTACTGTGTTCCTAATGAGTGATATTTGCATTAATAATGCATTGGATAATTGGCTTAGTTGTGAAGGTCTCTTGTTGCATGAAAAACAGCTCTCGCTAAGCATTTTCAGCGCAAGGTCCCCAGCAGCAAGGGAGCAGACTCTCTGGGTATCTGGGGCAAATTTGCTGCGGCATTTCATGCAGGAGCAGTAACAATATTATTAGGAAAAGATGGAAGTCTGCGTAGGATAAATATTACAAAACTGTTACCAGGAAATAGCTGGTGAGACTATTGTTTTCTATCGGTGCCCCTTATTTTAGAGTGAGGCTCCTTCAAAGATAGCCTTTTGTTTAGAATCCAGCCACTTAAATAAAGCGTAAATAAAAACTAACATAACTCCTAAAAAACCCTTATTTTTAAACGTTTTGTTCTGTCAACTCTATGGGTCATGTTCCCAGTTAAATGTAGTTCCTCAAAGGAGGGGAGAAAGGTGCATTGTAGTAAGATAGGCGAGGAACCAACTCTCAGCCTACCTATTATGCAGAATTTAAAATGAGCCTTCCTTTGAAAAACAAAATGCGCTTTTACACGTTCCGTAAAATTTTTCTCTAGCAACAGACAGGGATGCGTTTTGTATAGTGCAGCCAAAAAAGAAAGCATTTTAATGCCTTACCTTGGAGACAGGCTGACAAAATTGTGTTGCTGCCGAGAACTCTTACATTTTACCAAGCGGGCTCTGGGCTGTGAAAGGTTATGCCACAGTACATTGGTTAATTTTAAGGTAGATACAGGAGAACAGGGATTTATGCCTAATAAAGGTTTTTGGATTGGATTCAATTGGATAATTTTAAAGTGCCACAGTCCTTTTTGCTCTTTTGTAACAGGTCTCCTTGAACATAATGCTTAACACTGACATAACTTTCCTTTAGCGTTGTCTCATGGATTAATGTGAAGTATCTTGAATTTAGGTCTTGACGTTGAAGCGTTTGCTCTTAGTACAGAACTGTGGTTGTTTCATTTCTGATGTCTGCCTTCGCCCTTCCTGACCTTCTTCCTAGTCCTTTATCTTATTCCTGTCTCTTTCCTGTTTCTTTCCAGGGCAGCTTCTAGTACTGCTAAACTCTTCTTCTTCTTAGGAATGCAGTTGCTATGAAAGCAGCACCAGACATTGCAATCTGTACAAATCTATATACACCACTTCATGGTTTGGGACATATGTGCTCACATCCCTTCCTTACCATGTGAGCAGTAAAGGTTGTGGTGTGGCTTGTACCTGTAGCATGACTGAGCTACAGATGTTTGGCTGGCATTCGTTCGTCCTCTCCTAAAAAGCTGCCCTTCTCTCTTTACAAATCTGTGTGTCTGTGAGTTTTGTCCTTTAATTCCTCTTGCCCAAATGTTTGATGCTGCCCTGCCATCTAGTGGCAAGCATGCAACTTGGCAGTAGGTTTTCTTTGGCTGTCCACATTCTAAATTTCTAATTGTCATGCAAAACTTCCACCCCTCCCTGGAACTGTGCATAACAAAGTAAAAAAAGAAAGGAGAGGGAATGCAAAAAGGCAGTATAACCAACTGAATCTGTTTTCAGATTTGTTTATGTAGATTTACTTGGTGCCTCTCCCAAGAAAGTTCCAAGCTGAGAACTGCCATTTAGCATTCATTTTCTGATCTAGCGAATCCTGCACTAGCCTTGGCTAGTGTTACTTTTTCTGTAATAGAAGTCTCCTATATTACCAAACTATTGAAATTAATAAGTGTCTGTCTAATACATGACCATTTCTAAGTGTGCTTCACCATCAAGCAAGACACTCACTTCATTGTAGGAAAGATTCTGTAACTCAAAGGGGCAAGATGCTGGTTCCAAAGGATACGTAAGCATCATCCTGAAATAAGGAGAATCTTAAAAGTGTTCACTAAATTACATGCTTTTAATATGTGCTAGATCTTTAAAGGTACATTGTTAGTGGAAGTGTTGGAAAAATATTTGTAGGGAATGAAGTTAAATTTGGGCCTTGTCTACACGAGTTGTTTACAATGTCTCTTTCTGCCAAATGCTACTTTTTTCTTTTAATCTTGCACCGTTTTTCCTCTGTTTGGTTCTGTAAATGTTTTCCCTTTATTTTTCCTCTGTTTTTTTCCCAAGCACTTATACTATGATGTTTTTTTGATCCATTTGTGAACTGGCTTCCCTTGAGAATTCCATCCTTGTGTAGTCACCCAATCTTCTTTTCAGACATTTTTTCCTCCCCCTTGTCCTTCATTTTTTTGAAAGGAATTACTCCCCCCCCCCTTTTTTATATCACATTAGTGATGTAATATTAGAGCACAGACACAAGACAGGTCAATTGTATCAGTTTTGTCAATTTAATTTTGAGTTAGTGGTGTGAGATTAGGGTGAATATACACTGTATCTGTAGTTAGGGAGTGAAATTGGCAAGGGAAGTTGCTTTCACAGGACGAAATTGACAAGGGACTTTCCCTATAATGACTGTGTGTTACTGCAGCTCTAATTTGGCTGAAATATGTGGTTCTTTGTGTGTGGAGGGGCTACATCTTTTTGTTCTTCAGATAATGGTACCTCCTCTAGTAGGTTTCTTTGTCTTCCATTTTGTGCAAATACTTTGCCCGTATCCATCCCTCAAGTTGTTGCCCAACCTCTATTTCAACCATTTTCTCCTTCCCTTGCTCCTTTGTTTTCAAAAGGATTTAATTTTCCCCCTCATTTGTTATATTGAACTAATGATGTAATGTTGAGGCTGAGATAACAAACTGGCATGGTCAATTGGACCAGCTTTGTCAATTTCACATAGAACTTGCAACCGTAACATTCATGCATAATGGCAAAGTCGCATGGATACTGCAGCTTTAAAGGTTATATAAATAATTTTGTGTATACTCACCATTCACTTTGCTTAGAAAAAACATTCATTTGTTTTGCAGGAATCTGTTAACTTTATTTTCAAAGAATGCTTAGTAGCTTACTAATGCTTGCATTGAATCAGGAATATATTTCACCCCCTTAAGCATCTATCACAGATCCTCTGCACATTGCAAATATTTTGCATGTCCATTTTGTTCACACCCAACTGCTCTCTTGGACCATGCTTTGGTCTAAAAGTGGTGCTTCCATGCCTGGTGAGCACCACTTTAGGACTTCTCCCTTAGCTCATTATTGCTCCATGCACAGTTGGAAGGGCTCAGCAAGGGTGGTGGTAATATTGTCTGCTTTTGATTCAGCCAGTGCTTCATACAAAATGGCAGGGTAGCCAAGTGCCTTCTACAGTATCACAAATACTTCTTGGCATCCTTGCATTATGGTGTGGCAAGTTGGAAAGGTGCTGGCCAAGTGATGGGCAGTTCTTCTCA
Source organism: Sphaerodactylus townsendi (assembly GCF_021028975.2). Lineage (NCBI taxonomy): Eukaryota > Metazoa > Chordata > Lepidosauria > Squamata > Sphaerodactylidae > Sphaerodactylus > Sphaerodactylus townsendi. The sequence continues at coordinate 112,228,324 of NC_059429.1, forward strand.
GTCTGTCCTTCCAGATGACCTGTGTATTTTACCATCACCCAGGGTGAACTGCAAGTTAAGCCTAGAATAGCATGACTAATATCCATTTTGATTAGTAACTGTGGGTAGCCATATGCTCCATATACATGTCTATTCCCTTCTTAAAGCCTTCGAAGTTGGCAGCCATCACCACATCCTGAGGCAGGGAGTCCCACAGTTTAACTATGCGTTGCGTGAAGAAATGCTTCTTTTTGTCTGTCATGAATTTCTCACCTTTCAACTTCTCAGATTGACCCCGTGTTCTAGAATCACCCAGTTGCTTACTGCCTAGTCTCTGTGAAAGTTGAACCAAGTTCCTGATTTTGTTGCTTTTGAACAGCATAGCTCTTTCCTTGAGGATTTTTCAACTTAGATATTTATTTATGGTTTCAGGTGCTGATGTTTGAACAGGATGAGTGGATTAGGAGAAAATACCTTGGACGGCATGACCAGTGATTCAAGAAAGCGTAAGCCGTTGCCCTGTGATACCCCGGGACCAGGGTATACACTGTTCATTCTTGATATTTATTATGGGATGCTTATGAATAGTTAATTCAGTTTTGGGTTTTAAAAACTGAGATGCGTGTTGATATTACAGTGTCAGTCAACAGGCGATCTGTTTTAGTTAGCTGAAATTTTTATGTGAACTTGAACCAAATCATGGAATGACCAGAACCAAAACTGCTGCCTAACAAAACTACATCTGAAAAACAGCCATGCTGAACTATTTTCCCTATTCATTTGGGTTATGCAACCAATTGACTCTTTTCTTCCACTGTTACTCTTTGAATGGGCTGTTGGTTTTTGCCCCATACACTGCAAAGCATTTCTGAGTAGGAGCCTTTCTCAAGTGTCTCTCTATTAGATGGGTTTTTATACAGGTCTAATCAAGTATCTTTATTCTTCCTGCTGCATTTTAACTCCCCCATTCCGCCATCCTTGCTGATGCCAAGCTGGGGAAACATTGGTTTGTATACCTTCTCAGCAACTAGTTTTCCAGCTTATAAAAACTATATCACAAATACGTATCTGTAAATTTCTGTTAATTTTGACAGTATACAAATTGTATTCAAGGAGATTGTTTATACTGAGCCTTGAGTATACAAAAACGTTATTTTTTTCTAGTTTGATCTGCAGTGGGGAGAAACGTCGACGTGAACAAGAAAGCAAATATATTGAGGAACTGGCTGAACTTATATCCGCTAACTTGAGTGACATCGATAATTTCAACGTCAAGCCAGATAAATGTGCAATTTTAAAGGAAACTGTTAGACAGATACGGCAGATCAAGGAACAAGGCAAGACATTTAAATTATAAAGAAAACTCTGTGTTCCATTGTTGTGTTAATTTGCAGACAATTGGGTGCCATGGATTGGATCTAGCCAACCACCATTGTAAGGTGTTGCCAGAGGATGATTTCCCTAAAAATATTTGGGGGGATCAAAAAGGATTGTGGGGGAAACGAAGGAAGTGTTTGTTACATTTATATTCTCTGTGACACATTTGATCATTGACTACCATCAGGTGAACTTTAACATTATCAGTAAGGGATATTGAGTAAAATACAAATTGGTCAGGAATGAAAAAGTGGAGAACTGATTGATATAATACTCAATTGGATTTCTAATTTTTCCTATCTTGTGTCAGCTTCCCTAAAATGATAAATACTGAGTATTTCCTTGACTCATCTTGAAGACCCAAGTTGTAGAGGGTTAAGGAATCAATTCTAGAGCTACTTGGCTCCTGCTTTGCCCATTCTGTTTTTCTCCATTGCTTTCCTCACTAGAATTCAACTATTCCACTAATGAGATTTCCAAATAGGCAGGTTCTGTCCTGCAAGGTTAGAGTTAATCTATGTTCAAAGCAGTGAAGCTGGGAAAACACAGAAAGAGGACTGAACATGACAGCTGAATGCCTATTTGAGTGTTGTTTTGTCTTTAAATCAGGTTAAATGCACCGCAGAATCTTGCCAGTGTACTTATGTGCGATGCCCCTTATAAAACTTGCTTTGCAATTTTAGGAAAAGCAGCTTCTACAGATGATGATGTCCAGAAGGCTGATGTATCTTCAACGGGTCAAGGTGTAATTGACAAGGATTCCTTGGGACCCCTTTTATTACAGGCAAGTTTCAGATGATAATTCTATCTTACCATTGCTAGATGAGAGCAACATATATTGCAATAATAGTTAATCACTTAGAATTATAGAATCAAAGAGTTGGAAGAGACCCCAAGGGCCATTAAGTCCAACCCCTTGCAATGCAGGAACACACATTAATTAAAGCCCTCTGTCAGATGGCCATCCAACCCGTGTTTAAAAACCTCCAAGAAGGGGACTCCATCACACTCTGAGGTAGTGCATTCCACTGTTGAATAGCCCTTACTGTCAGGAAGTTTTTCCTGATGTTTAGGTGGAATCTCTTTTCCTACATCCTGAACCCATGACTCCTGGCCCTAGTCTCTGGAGCCGCAGAAAGCAAGCTTGCTCCCTCACCAACATGACATCCCTTCAGATATCTAAACATGGCTACCATGTCACCTCTTAACCTTCTCTTCACCAAACTAAACATACCCAGCTCCCTAAGTCTCTCCTGGTAGGGCATGGATTCCAGACCTTTTACCATTTTGGTTGCCCTCCTGTGGACCCATTCCAGCTTGTCAATATCCTTCTTGAATTGCGGTGCCCACAACTGTACACTTGCTAAGTGCCAATTCTACAAGTGTACAGAGACACTGAAACTACACACTACTTCATTCCCTTTCCTCTGTAATAAAAATGCATAAGCATGTGACTTGCAGAGATTACTGTTATAATTATGGCAAAGCACTGTAAGCATTAGGAATGTAGTTCTTCTCTGTCTAGGCACAGTAACCAAACATGAAAGAATCCCGTTGAGTCTTCCCCAGCCTCCAGCAGGTGGCATGAAGGCTGTTGTAATAAATGGAGAACTAGGGGAGAAATTCTTTACTAAGGTGAAACAAAGTGCTGAATGGAGAGATGCGAGGCTCATGTAGCCTTCCTACCCTTTTTACAACCTAGAATACTTGGCAGTCCTTCCATCAATCCAAGGGGCAGAAAACCTCGAGCCAAAGCAGGAACCTTCATCTGCCTTGCTAGAGCTGATTCATGTAATGTGTTCTCCAAAGGGGTACTTAATGAAGATTATTTAGACCTTTCAGTTTCTAGCGTTCATTTAAATTTCAAGTTTGTGTGCTGGCCCCCTTATTGTTCAACTTTTATATTAATGAATTCTGCTGTCTCTACTCAGGACTGTTATTCTCCATCTATTGCCAACATTAAAGTTCCTATTCTACTTTTTGCTGATGATGCAGTTCTCCTATCAAGAATCAATATCAGGACTGTCCTCTATGATAAAGGCTTTTGTGTCTTAGTGTCTAGAAGAATGCCTGATAGTTAACTATCAAAAAGCCAAGGTTGTTGTTTTTGGCACACAAAAAAAAGTCTAATGTATATCATAAGTGGCAAATCTATGGTAATGAGGAGGTCCCTGTTTTAAATACCAAGGGGTTTGGTTGGCCAGCGATTAACTTGGTCAGTTATAAGCTGCTCAAGTTAAAAGATTAGCTATGGCAGCAATCAAAATTATTTGTACTTTTTTATTTATCTGTGGCTCAGTATATCCCAACTGCCATTAAATTGTTCAACATCAACGTGGCTGCACAGAGTTTCTATGGGGCTGGTCTCTGGATTGACAAAATAGGGGAGTCCTTCAATTCAGATCTTTTAAAATTTCTATATTCCATCTCTGTAATTCCAAACTATGTCGTGGAGGTGGTCTTCCATTGGGACAATCATCTCTTGAAACACTGGCTTGGAGGAAGGCCTCTTCTCTTAAAATTAGAATTATATACTCAGGAGGGCAACTTTAGATTGTTCCAGGCAGATTCTTATGTTTCCCATTGGGATAAACTTGTAAAGCAAAGACTTCAGCTCCACACTCTATCCTTCAATCAGCCACTGGATAGGGAGCTATGGGCATGACAAAGAAACATTTATTTAGGTTTGATAACAACTGTGCAATCTGTGGAGCACAGTGTGTTTGTTCGATCCAGGTTGTCAGTATCCTTCCACGTGTCCAGCTTCTCAACCTCTATTCATATATGATTACTCCTCAGTACAGTTTATGTTGGTGCGCCTAAATGTCTGGCCATCTTGAATCTTGCAAGGGAGGTATCCTAAAGTACCGTACTCTAATAGAGCATGTGACTGCAGTGCAGGTAGCGTAGACACTCTGTTCCACATGACTTTTGAATTCAACTATTTTACAGAGGCTAGAAATCCTTTAATATTTCCTTTGCTCCAAAAGATAAATCAGGCGGAGACATGACCTCTTTTATTAAAAGATAATAGTAGACCTTTCACTCTTTCTGTTGCGAAATTTAAAGCTCTTTATGTTTTGCAGCTGTTCAGATGTGATGGTTTTTTATATTTTAGTAACCTGCTTAAAACTAATAAGTGAAGAAGCAATATGAGGTGGAGAGGAGGAGAGAGTTAGGTATTTGATCTAAAGTTTAGTTGGTCTAAAGTACAGTGGCCGGAATTTTTGGTGGTACAAATTGTAAGACTACACAACACCAGTCCTAAAAGATTTGTTAGATCCTTTTTCTTTCCTGGATGCGATTCCATGTGTTGATTTTGACTTATATCGTTTAGATCACAGGTGTCAAACTTGCACCCCTCCAGATGTTATGGACTACAGTTCCCATCATCCCATCATCATCAGCATGATGCTGGCAGGGGATGATGGGAACTGTAGTCCATAACATCTGGAGGGGCGCAAGTTTGACACCTATGGTTTAGAGCCTGCTCATCGACAACCTGACTTCTCATGGCCCCCTGCGCGCTGAAATTGTCTGAGCAGGATCTTTTATAAATGCCCCTTTTATTTGAAGTGCTGGAGGGTGGCTGTAAGATATGGAGCCTTAGTAGCGTTGCCACGAGAGGCTTCCTTGGAATCCTCCTTTTGACTTTTATTTTAAAAAAATATCGTTTGTGATTCAAGAAGGCTTTTAATTGATTTTGTTTAAATGGCAGTGTTGCCGTATTAGCATGTTATGGCTTGTGACAGTAGATTTAGTGTATTATTGATTGTGGTGTGTTAAATCTTATCCTTTGTTCCTGTTTTCACTCTGTAGAAGCATACGACTACAGTAGAAGAAGCTGGGCTGCATCAGACTGGCCCTTCACATGACTAGAAGTAGCAGAGTTAACCTATGCATGATAACCAAAATTACAGAATGAATTATGCAAAATATTTGTGCTTGATGCCATATTTACCATCTTGTTTCTAGGCATTGGATGGCTTCTTATTTGTAGTCAATCGAGATGGGAACATTGTATTTGTATCCGAAAACGTTACTCAGTATTTGCAATACAAACAAGAGGACCTGGTTAATACAAGTGTTTACAATATCTTGCATGAAGAGGATCGGAAGGATTTTCTTAAAAATTTGCCCAAATCTGCAGGTAATAATGCTGCTAGCAGCCAGGTTTTTTTTAAAAAAATATATATCTTTAGGTTAGTAGTTGTGCAAAGCATTTATTTTTAAGCTTTATAACCATTCATTTTACATTGTGCTTTTTAATGGGGATACTTCATTGACACATATTTTAAAATATAGTAAAATCTTGAATTATGATTGAAATCCTTTCAGTTTACTTGCCTCTCACTAGCAAACTCAAATTCTATACCTTTACCCATCATTCCACACCTTGAGGGAGTTAAAAGGGTTCTTTTTTGTATCTGGTTTTGAGGACTTTAATTTTCTTCCAAATTAGCATAGCATAACAGTCAGTGTGACTTCGCTTTTGAAACATAGTACTTTAAATTGTAGTGGTTGTTTCAATCCTTAAACTATATTCTCAGGTAAGCTTGTTTAAATCCTGTTGATGTAAGTCAGAATTTATGTGTGATCTGTGTATTGCTGCTTAAAATCTGGATCCATGTAGCAAGATTTTGGGGGAGGGCAGTTTAAAATTGAAAATATAAATAAATAAAATTGCTGGACTTCAAGCAATCATTGCTTTAATCTCTGATAACATTAATATTACTCTGTTTCCCCTAATATAAGACATCCCCGAAAAATAAGACCTAGTCGAGGTTTTGCTGAAGTGCGAAATATAAGGCATCCCCCCAAAGTATGACATAGCAAAGTTTTTGTTTGGAAGCATGCCCGACGAACAGAACACAGAAAAATAAGACATCCCCTGAAAATAAGACATAGCGCATCTTTGGGAGCAAAAATTAATATAAGACACTGTCTTATATTCGGGGAAACACGGTATTTCAGGCTGTTGGAAAAGGGGGAAGGGGTGATCATCTGGAGGGGAGTCCAGTGCCTGTACTTCGTTTTTGCTGTATAAGGGTGGGTCAGGACTAACATCAATCATTCTTCAGGGTTGTTATCTAGTCTCTCAAGCTCTGCTGTCTGTGCCCCCATCTTCAGAGGAGGCAGGATATTTTCTGTGGTGGCACCTTGCCTCACTAGGGACCTAATTTACTTTCTTTTCAGTGCCAGACATACCTTTTTACCTAGGTTTTTAATTAGGTGACTTAAGCTGTTGCTTCTGTTTTATGGGTAGATTTAAATGCTTATTTATAATGACTTGTTTTTAATATTGTGACATGGTGTTAGTTGCACTGAGCAGGACTCTGAAGAGGTAACACAGAAATACAGTAAATAAATACATAAATGTTAAGCAGGGTGTGCGCAGTATGCAGCAGTACCATGTGTACATGTTAGAAAAGTTGGATATTTTCTCTTCCCTAGACCTAGAAGCCTTTTCTTTGCATTCTAATCATGAGATAATCCTTTTCTGCTTGTGTAGAGAGTTGTAACATGTTAAACTCCTTTCAGTAAATATGCTGTCCAGTGGAGGAACCCCTATGGGATAGGTAGAACCTAGTGTACATTGGTCTAATGCTACCAAATCCCCTGGCCCAGATTGCATTCATCCAAGAGTTCTTAAAGAGCTCAAGCATGAAATTGCTGATGTTCTCACATTAATATGCAACTTATCCCTGAAATCAGGCTCCATCCCTGAAGACTGGAAGATGGCCAATGTCACCCCAATCTTTAAGAAAGGGTCTAGGGGGGACCCAGGAAATTACAGGCCAGTCAGTTTGACATCTGTTCCTGGTAAATTAGTAGCATCTATCATTAAAGATAAAATTATTAAACATGTAGAAAAGCAAGACCTGCTGAGGAAGAGTCAGCATGGCTTTTGTAGAGGCAAGTCCTGTCTTACAAACTTACTAGAGTTCTTTGAGGGTGTAAACAGACATGTGGATAAGGGGGAACCAGTGGACATTGTCTACTTGGATTTCCAAAAGGCTTTTGACAAAGTTCCTCACCAGAGACTGTTGAGAAAACTGAGCAATGAAGGAATAAGAGGGGAAGTCCTCCTATGGATTAAAAACTGGTTGAGGAACAGGAAACAAAGGGTGGGTATAAATGGGAAGTTCTCACAATGGAGAGATGTAAGGAGTGGTGTCCCCCAAGGATCCGTTTTGGGACCAGTGCTCTTTAACTTATTCATAAATGACCTGGAAGTAGGGGTGGGTAGTGTGGTGGCTAAGTTTGCAGATGATACCAAATTATGTAGGGTGGTAAGAACCACAAAGGATTTTCGAAGAGCTCCAAGTGGACCTTGATAAATTAGGTGAATGGGCTAAGAAATGGCAAATGCAGTTCAATGTAGCTAAATGTAAAGTGATGCACATAGGGGCAAAAAATCCAAACTTCACATACACGCTACAGGGGTCAGTGCTATCAGTCTGAACCAGGAAAGGGATTTGAAGTCTTAGTTGATAGTTCCATGGGAATGTCAACTCAATGCATGGCAGCTGTGAAAAAGGCAAACTCTATGCTGGGGATAATTAGGAAAGGAGTTGATCATAAAACTGCAAGGATTGTCATGCCCTTATATAAAGCCGTGGAACGACCGCACTTGGAGTCCTGTGTTCAGTTCTGGTTACCACATCTCAAAAAGGATATCGAAGAGATAGAAAAAGTGCAGAGAAGGGCAACGAGGATGATTGAAGGATTGGAGCACCTTCCTTATGAGGAGAGGCTGCAGCATTTGGGACTCTTTAGTTTGGAGAGGAGGCGTCTGAGGGGGGATATGATTGAAGTCTATAAAATTATGCATGGGGTAGAAAATGTTGACAGAGAGAAATTTTTCTCTCTTTCTCAGAATACTAGAACCAGGGGGCATTCATTGAAAATGCTGGGGGGAAGAATTAGGACTAATAAAAGGAAACACTTCTTCACGCAACGTGTGATTGGTGTTTGGAATATGCTGCCACAGGAGGTGGTGATGGCCACTAACCTGGATAGCTTTAAAAAGGGCTTGGACAGATTTATGGAGGAGAAGTCAATCTATGGCTACCAATCTTGATCCTCCTTGATCTCAGATTGCAAATGCCTTAGCAGAACAGGTGCTCAGGAGCAGCAGCAGCAGCAGAAGGCCATTGCTTTCACATCCTGCATGTGAGCTCCCAAAGGCACCTGGTGGGCCACTGCGAGTAGCAGAATGCTGGACTAGATGGACTCTGGTCTGATCCAGCAGGCTAGTTCTTATGTTCTTATGTTCTTATTCTTCTAATCATCATTCTCCCTATGTCATAACTGAACCAACACCCAAAATATTATCTCTATGACAATGTTTATGCTATGCTACCAAACTGCTTCTGTAAATGAACTGGAATTTTCAACACTACAACTAGATATGGATGGCAACCATAATCCTCCCTAAATCTTGTACTTTTTACCTGTGTCCATCTGTATTTTACTCTGTTATGCCAGTAAGGGTTTTGTAATGTATCGAGTTGCAACATTCAGCACACCGGCACCTTCAGTTTCCTGCTTGGAATTCACATTACTTTTTGTGTAACACATATGAGGTAACAATGGGATGTATCCAGCCAACTTTTTTCATTAAATCTTGCCAATTTTGCCTTTTTATTACAGCCCATATTTCTCATGATTTTTGTCCAGGCAAGTCCCATAATCCCTAGCATTCACTTTTGGGTTGTCAGGAGGGGATATTTTGTTACCATTTTCACCAGCAGAAAAGTTGGTTGCATCCAATCATGTGTCTTTAATCATAAATTAGTAATCAGCTCCACATCCACTTTGCTCCAGAAATGGCGATCTTATCTCCCAGCGCCTCTCAGCGCTTTCAGATTGCACACTCAGCATCTTGTGCAAAGCTTTCTCTCTTCTTGGGACAGAAGTTACTTTTAATTTTTTAAATATTTTAAACCTTGTGTTTTAGTGAATGGCGTTTCTTGGACCAATGAAGCACCTAGACAGAAGAGTCACACGTTTAACTGTCGCATGATGGTGAAAACCATGCACGATCTCCTGGAAGATGTAGGAAACAACCAGGAGCCACATCAGAGATTTGAAACCATGCAGTGTTTTGCTTTGTCTCAGCCAAGAGCTATGATGGAAGAAGGAGAAGGTAATGACAAGCTATTAATTTGCTTCTGTGAATTTTGATCAGTATGTATAACTTACCCTATAATATATGTGATTCAGCTGGTTTCCACTTTGTCCCTTAATGCCTTTTTTAAAAATATCAAAATATCTGCAATACACATGGAGCAACAATATGTTTTCAATTTCAGATTTGCAGTCCTGTATGATATGTGTTGCCCGCCGTATTTCTACAATGGAACGGGTGTTTTCACCAAACACAGAGAGCTTTGTTACCAGGCATGACCTTTCAGGTGAGAAACATCTGTGGAGAATATATCTTCATTCTCAATCTAGCAAAGCATGTTTCATAAAATAGATGTTGTCTGTCGTCATGTAACCTGGTAATGGTAAAAGGTTTGGAATCCATGCCCTATGACGGTGGTGGCGAACCTTTGGCACTCCAGATGTTATGGACTACAATTCCCATCAGCCCCTGCCAGCATGGCCAATTGGCCATACTGGCAAGGGCTGATGGGAGTAATCCACTGGCGATTAAAAAAAGGTCCTGGCCATACTGACAGGAGCCTGATAAGAGTAGCGAGTCCATAACCTCTGGAGATATAAGACCATACCTAACAAACGAGAGACTTAGGGAGCTGGGAAAGGTTCATTTGGTGAAGAGAAGGTTAAGAGGTGATATGATAGCCATGTTTAGATATTTGAAGGGATTTCATGCTGGTGAGGGAGCAAGCTTGTTGTCTGCTGCTCCAGAGACTAGGACCAGGAGTCATGGGTTCAAGGTGAAGGAAAAGAGATTCCACCTAAACATCAGGAAAAACTTCCTGACAGAAACGGTTGTTCGACAGTGGAGTGCACTACCTCAGAGTGTGGTGGAGACTCCTTTGGAGGTTTTTAAAGAGAGGCTGTATGGCCATCTGTCAGGAGTGCTTTGATTGTGTGTTCCTGCATTGCAGGGGGTTGGACTTGATGGCCCTTGGGGTCTCTTCCAAGTCTATGATTCTAATATTTTAAATATTTATTTTATATTAACTTTCTCAGTATCTCTTCAAATCAAAGGCTTGAATCAGGCAGCACACTTCCCAGATTTCTCCGTAGATTATTGTGCATTCCTGCCCAGTGAGAATTTTAAACCAAATGTACCTGGCTTGTCTTAAACTTCTGGGCATTAATGCAGGGGCAGTTTATGTGTGCATCTGTCTACAAGCAGCTTGCCTAGGTCCAGATCTTGTGGCCAATTTCCCTGGCCTTAAACGTGAAACCAGCATCTTGATTTGGGCCCCAATTCAGTGTTTGATGCACAATTTATCTGTTCAAACTGATATGCATACCAAGGGCGACAAAGTATGAATTTGTTCTTTACTACCCAAGAGGAGAAACTTAGGGAGACTTGAACAAACAGGCCACAGCTAGGTAATTTTTGCCCAGTTTTTTGTAGTATAATCAATAAAAGATATTAAGAGCAGGAAAGCATAAGATTGTAGGTTGTGTCTAGCCTGACAAAGTTTTCCCCTTATCTGTAAACTGCTTTGTTTGATTAGTTGCTTCGATACATGTCATTCCAGCAGTAAAAGAGATGTACTTTTCCAGAGTAAAATATCTCTTCCGCATTTTTCTTCCTTTGACAGGTAAACTGGTTAACATAGATACAAACTCCCTAAGGTCTATGAGACCTGGATTTGAAGATACAATCCGTCGTTGTATCCAGAGGTTTTTATGTGCGAATGAAGGACAGCCATGGTCAAATAAACGCCACTATCAAGAAGGTATATTTCAGAAAACCAACTTATTAAAAAAAGCATATAATGGGAGTCCTAAATAAATAAATAAATAAATAAATAAATAAATAAATAAATAAATAAATAAATAAATAAAAGCGTGTATTTCTGTGATTAGAAACCTTGAAGAACTTGATTGACAGTATCTTTTAGTTGATGCTAAACGAGTTTGTTCTCCTGTGTTTTGGGCATCATGCCTTCCTCCCTATTTACCTGTAGCAATTACTTATTCAGTCTGTCAAAACCTTTATTTATGGCCCATTTTAATGCAGTTCCTTTGGCAGCGTTTCATGGCTGGTTTGTGAAGCCTCCAGGGGCCCAGACAGTGTGCGTGACACCGGAGTCATTGTTCTCCTTCTTTTCTTGCAAGCCATGTGCCAAACCCAGAGCTTCCCTGCTTGCTCTGGCGATTTACCCGTACTGTTCCGCAGAATGCCATCTTTTGAACGTTCTTGCAGATAATCGTAAAAAGGTCACAGCGGCTCTTGAGTATTTGCACCAAAGTATTATTGTCTCTAGGACAAAATGTCTAAAACCAGAATGTTTAGAAAGTATGTTGCTCTGTACATATTCAGTCCTTTTATAGAATGTATTTCATTTATATCTTAACATCCTTATAATCAGAGGCATATAGGTAGGAAATGGCGCCCAGAAACAACTCCTTCTCCAGATGCCCTCACCCACCCCCCCTGACGGCCCTGCCCCCCTGCATCAGCCGGCTTTCAAAACTCCAGCTTGCCTGCATGGAGGCGGGGGGTGGGGATTGGGAGCAGGCCCCTGCACCTGATCCTCACCTCCTGGTCTGCAAGGAGGTCCTTCTTTTAGCAGGCCCAGTCCTGCCTTGGACTGTCTTTTCAAGTTATGGGGAGCATTTCAACAACATACCCATGAGTCGTTTCTAAATTACCAAATATGCAGGACTGGGCCTGCTAAAAGAAGGACCTCCTTGCAGACCAGAGGGTGGGGCTTAGGGGAGAGGGGCTCTGGCTTGCCTGCATGGAGGGGGGCGTGGGGTGCTTTCCCCCAGCCCCACCCCCTGGCCTGCACGGAGGTCGGGAATGTGGCCCTACCCCCCCTTTGCTTCCGTTCTTTCAAAATCTCTGGTTTGGGAGGCTGGAGGGAGTAGCAGAGGCGGGGCTGGAGCTAGGTGAACTCTTGACTCATCATGTCATTTGGTTATGGGTGCAGGGGGTGCACTAAGCCCATGTGACAAAGAGCATGTTCCTGGGAACATGGGTGACCTCATGTCCCCAGGCAGGTGTGCCATTGCTTATAACCTTTTTATGTAGAAAAGACTCACTGACAACATTTTGAGAGTCCAGCAGCCAATGGGTTTTTTAAATTGTCCTTAATTGAACTGAAGACACCTAGGAGTGATTTAAAATTAATGTATCGAATGGGTATAGTAACAGATACATTTATCAATTTGTATAGTGCCCAGTGTATTGATAGCAATAATATAAATATTGATATTGTTGGGTATTAATAAAAATGTGACAAAGTAGAATGAAGGTGACTGGACAGCTAGAAAGTGTATTCATGCAGAGAACTAGCATTGGGTAGTGGCTCAGCTCTCAAACTAGAATCTTGGAGACTCCAGGTTTGAATCCACGCTCCACCCTGAAGTTTGCTGCATGTTAGTAACAGTGCAACAATTTTGTATTCTTACCCTCTCCCCGAGGTTTCATTTCTTATGCAGTATTTTGATATAAAGTGGGTGATTGTACTGTTTATGTTTTCCTGGTTTGTGTTATGTATTGTTTGCTGTGCTTATAGTTTTTATTCTTCCCAACAGCTTATATTCAAGGTCATTCCGAAACTCCCCTCTATCGGTTCTCCTTGGCAGATGGAACACTAGTGACCGCACAAACCAAAAGTAAACTGTTCCGAAACCCAGTTACCAATGACCGGCATGGATATATCTCCACCCATTTCCTTCAAAGGTGAAATGTATATCCTTTATTCTAAAATAACAGTATGTTCAATTACATTTAAGATTTATAAATACAGAAAAGGCATTCAGTGGTGAAAAGTGCATTACTAGTTTTGTCATTTTTTTTTTGTGCTGTCAAGTCACAACTGACTCGTGGGAACCCCATAGGATTTTCAAGACATGAGATGTATTGGGAGGTCGTTTGGCATTGCCTGCCTCTGCATCCTGACCCTGGTGTCCCTTGGAGATTTCCTATCCAAATACTAACCAGGGCCGACTCTGCTTAGCTTGGAGATCTGACAAGATTAAGCTAGCTGGGTCAGGGCTGTTTTTCAGATATACCTGAAACATTCCAAAATGCTGTATTTTCCCTCAGTTGGTTTTAAATTATATCATATGAGCAGCCATCTGCTCTTCATTCATTTGCGCAGGTTCAGGTTGTCATATCACCTTAAGATATTAACTCACATGACGTGACCTTGCACCAAGACAGACCTTTGATCCTTCTTGTTTAATACTACCTACTTTGGTGTTTGGGAAGGGTATGGGCAGGAATCTGAATGCCCATACTGGCAGAACCAGTAAAGATTCATATCTTAAAAGAGTTGAGTAGCAGTTATCAAATAATTCTATTGGATGTTTCTTGGAGTTGAGGAAATCTAAGGATAGCAAAATAAATAGTGCTGGAAAAAGGCTAGTGTCCCTAATTATTAACAGTGGTTTAATGATAGTTAATGGCCGCCTTTGGTTTGAAAGAGAAGAGGACTGCATATGTATTAATCACAGTGGTGTCAGTGTAATTTATTATTTTATTGTGTTACCAAAGTTGCTGAATGTAATTGAAAATGTCTGTGTTACAGACTGTAGAGGGAGTAACCATCTGCACCTCTTCAACTTGTGTTAAACTTGCAAGGAAATACCACTGCATAGTAGGGGGTGGTCTGGAGGCGTGGCCAGGGGAGGAACCAATGTTCATCTGTCCCCATCTCACCGGTGAATGGGGCTTTGGACTTAATGCTATTGAAAAGATGGCATAAGTCCATTAAGCTCAATGGGGGCTTCCCGATAGCAGGGAAGCTTTTCTGCAGTTTAAGCCTCCTTGAAGGCAGAGCCCGACCCATTGGATGGAGCTACCCCTCATATGTGTGATAATCTCAAACCGGTAATATGAAATGAAGATACTGAGAAAGAATTGGTAAGGTCAATGACAGCTATGGAGACAAACAACTTAAAATACCAATCACTTTGATCTTTTGACTCTGGGTGGACTATTGAGGCTGTTTCAACCACTGTATGCATTTCGTTTGTAGACTGACGATTCTTATATCCGCATGAAGAGAGAGGAAATTTGAAAATAAGCTGCACTTCGCATTGCAAATAGCTTTGCCTAGTTTTTGTTTGTGTTGACAGGAGGGCTCAAACAAGCTAGAGAAGAAGACTTTTGTAACTTGATGGTGAATTCCTGCTATCCCTAGTTACTCAATATGGAAGGATTGCATGGGGCAGCAATATATTCTGCTGTTGTTAGTTTGAATGTTACCAAATACTGAATAACAGAAGAAAGTATAAGGAGGGTGATGATGTTAAATCCGCTCTTGGTGGAGGTCAGTTTCTCATACTGTCTGTGTGTAACTTTCAGAGAACAAAATGGATATCGACCAAATCCCAACGTAATGGGACAGAACATCAGAGCACCTACAACGGGGAACACAAATGCAGCCAGTGGTGTGATGAACATGTCACCTGGGCAAAACATGCCTATGCAGAATAGGAACTATGGCATTGGAGATCCCAACTTAATGGGACAGATGGGTGGTGTCAGATATGGAGGCCCTGGAAATATGGGATCAGTGAACTGTGGACAACCCCTGCAGTCTTCTCCCTATCAGAGCAATAACTATGGAATAAATATGAGCAGTCCATCCCATGGCAGCCCTGGCTTGAATTCCAGTCAACAGAATTTAATGGTATCTCCTCGGAATCGTGGGAGCCCAAAAGTGAATCCACACCAATTTTCCCCTGTAGCAGGTAACTATTTCCTGTAAAAAGGTATCTTTTTCCTCTTTGTCTTCACAGTTTAAAGCTCAATGGGATTCAGGAAGTATGAAATGCAGTTTTTACACTTGGCTTTGTGAAAACCAACAGGACTGTTCTGGCACCTTAAAGTCAAATGCATTTTTATTCCTGAAGAAGTTTCCTTGAACTATAATTTGCTTTCTCAAATGCAGCAAAGGTCTTTAAGGTGCTGCAAGACTCTTGTTTGTATTTTCTGCAGTAAACCTGTCCTGTCCTCTGGAGCTTTTTACAAACCGCTCACATTTGCAGTGTTCACGTTTAAAGTAAATTATTCCTTGAAAACCAGTACGTTGCTGAAAAGTGTCACTTAAGAGGCGAGTTCCCACCAGTGTTGACTCTATTCTTTTCGTAGGTGTGCACTCTCCGATGGGATCCACCAGCAACACAAGCAGCAGCAACTTTTCGAGCAGCTCACTTAGTGCTCTTCAGGCCATCAGTGAGGGGGTTGGAACCTCCCTGCTGTCCACACTGTCTTCACCGGGACCGAAACTCGACAATTCTCCAAATATGAATGTTGCTCAGCCAAGTAAAATGGGGAACCCGGATTCTAAAAGCCCTCCTGAGTTGTTTTGTGAACAAAATCAAGTGGAGAGTTCCATGTGTCAGTCAAATAATAGGGAGTCCCTTGGTAACAAAGATATCAAAGAAGAGAACCTCGAAGGCTCGGAGCAAAGGGGACCGCTTGAGAGCAAAGGCCATAAAAAGCTTCTTCAGTTACTAACTTGTTCCTCAGAGGAGAGAGGGCATCCAGCCCTCTCAAACTCCCCCTTAGACTCCAGTTGCAAAGAACCTTCTATGAATGCCACGAGCCCTTCAGGAGTTTCCTCTTCTACGTCAGGAGGAGTGTCGTCTTCATCCAATATACAAGAGAAGCATAGGATTTTACACAAGTTGTTGAGGAATGGTAATTCTCCGGCAGAAGTAGCCAAAATCACAGCAGAAGCTACTGGTAAAGACACATACCATGGCGGCGGCGGCAGCGGCTCAGCTTCCTGTGGTGAAGGAACAGTCAAGCAGGAACAACTGAGTCCAAAAAAGAAAGAGAACCATGCTCTGCTGAGATACTTGCTCGATAAGGATGACGGGAAGGATCTTTCAAAAGACATAAAACCTAAAATAGAAAGTTTAGACAGCAAAATGGGACAGTGCAGTAGTTCTGCCATGCCTACTTCGAGCCAAGACAAAGAGATGAAAATAAAAACGGAACCCACAGAAGAGGTAGTGTCCTAATTTTGTGTAGAAATTCAGTTAATGGGCTTGTTAATGATCTGCCGTAGAAGTGATTTGCACTTTCATCCAGCAGGTGGAAACATTAACAGATTTGGCGTAGTTCTGTTTGTGCAAGATCTTGAGCAACACCTGGTGCTTTTCTGCCTATATACCAGTGATGGCAAACCTTTTAGAGACCAAGTGCCAGGAGTGGAGCAAGGGGAAACTGCCCGGGGCATGTGTGCACCCCACACCCCTGCCCTGCCCTGGAATGCCCCCAGAATCCCATGAAACACCCCCACCACGCCCCCGGAATGCCCTTGTCATGCCCCTGCAGGGGCACACGCTCAGTGCGTCGCGCACGCCTTGCTCCCTTGGCGCTATGTCACTGCTGAGTGCCCAAACTGGGGCGACAGCATGCGTGCCCGCCAAGAGGGCTCTGAGTGCCACCTCTGGCATGCGTGCCATAGGCTCGCCACCACTTCTATATACTATAGTGCCTAGAAATTGGTTTCACAAGATCTTGCAGAAATGCAAGTGGAGATACAGTAAGTTGGACTCAGCACAAGCAGCTCCTGCCATCTTTTCCTTGCATTTCCACTTGCGCAAGAGCCCTAGTATGAGTGGAAATTTTGCGCTAGATCTAACCCACTGTGACAAACCGCTGCTAATCAGAAATCCAATTTGTGCTGTTGCAAAACAATTTTAAGTGATGTTTAAAATATCATCACTTTGTAGAGTGTAACTTTGTGATTAATAGTTAACGTTACTGCTGCGGACCTTTTGCTGCAGGTATAATTTAAATAATGCAGTGAAAAGTTTTAGAGCTTAGGTGAAAATAGATTTTCGTCAGTTAATCATTTAAGTTTTTAATAGTTAATTTGATCTGCCTAAATTTGCATTTGAACTAAACAGCTATGAAGAAAAGACGTTCTTTGTTCTGAAGAGACATTTTTCTAGGTGCCTGCCACCCATGGATTTGTAAATTTGTAAAAATATCTCAGTTTTTAAAAGTCTGATGGCCAGTGTCTTTATAAAGCATTTCATAAAGTCTTTATAAAGCATAAAGTGTCTTTATAAAGCATTTTTAAAAGTTTGTTGATGGATCCCTAATTTTGGGGTGAGGGTGGGATGTTTCCTGTAATCAAATGAGTACACAGTGCCGAACTAAAAACCCAGTTTTGCTCTCTCCCAAATCAATAAAATAATCTTATCTGTCTGAATATTTTAATCATTTTCACATAGTTCTTTTGAGTCAGCGGGAAGTTCCAAAGACAATTCAGCTTCAGGGTTTGCACACATTCAAATGAAATGAAATAGTTTATGAAAATAAGTTTTTCTTCCCCTCTTTTTCAGATGGGTAGAGATTTGGTTGATAATTTAGATGCAATTTTGGGTGATTTGAGTAGCTCAGATTTTTGCAGCAATCCTATGTCTATGAATGGGAATAATATGGGGAACAAACAACTGTTATGTCAAGGAAACCCAGCACTGGGTAAGTAAACATTAAGTAAACATCACTTTTCAGATAACATCCAATATGTGGCTCTCATAAGATTAAATGTGTATGTAACCATTCCTTTGCGCTTTTAAGTTCTCAGAAAATACCTTTACAGGCCAATCCAGATTGGTGTGCGGGGGTGTCCTTAGGAGCAGCAGAAGGCCGTGCCAATGCATTTGCTCCCTCTGCCAGCATAAGAGGCCGCCACACCAGTGGAGAGGACAAACACTTTTGACATCTGGCTTCCCCACAGCTCCACATTGAGCAAATGTGGAAATGGGCATCACCATGGAGCTACTCTTGTGTCCATGTGAACTGTGCCGTGTGGGGGGACTGTTTGTGCACCTGGGGGTGGAGCTGACTGTAGTCAGCTTCCACAGGCATTCCAACACAGGAATCCTGCCCTCATAGCCCACAGACTTGTGCTACACTTTTGAGCAAATAACCCTCCTTTCCACCCTGCCTGAAGCTATCCCTGGCTGCCTCAGTGCTCTCCCTCCCCACCCCATCAAATCTGGATTGCACTATTAAAGAGCCATTGTTGTAGACTGGAATTATCAAGCAATTTTATGGTGTATTTTGTAATGTCTGCATAGTGAGTGTTGGTAGCATTAAGCCTTTTAAGATTTTGCATTATTTTAAGAAATGTTCTAGTCTTAGAGCTACAAAAGCAACTTTGCTAATGAAATCGACAATAAAACACAGGGAAGCCAGCATAATGAAAACTTTTTCTTCTATCCTTGGAAACATTGCTTCTGTATTTGTTTAAATGACAAGGACATCTGGAATAGGAATCCTGGATACAAACTACTGTAGAATCTCGATAAATCAGAATTATTATTAAAATGCATTAGAGTTGATGGAAAAGGCTAATATGAATTTATTCGCAATAATACTGATACACCGTAGGATTTAGAGTGCTTACAGGGGTTGCATCTTTTCCCACAATAACATAAGATCTCACAATTAAGTACGGAGACATTATTTTTTCAACCACAGGTTTAGTGAATACAAACTCTAGGACAGCTCAGTATTCTGAATAAGAACAGCTCTGCTAGACCAGACCCCGTATTCCGTCTCACACAGTATTCTGTCTCACACAGCCAGTTTCTCTGGAGGTCTAGCAAAATGGCATAGAAGCCAAGACCTTCCCCGATGTTGCCTCCTAGCACTGGTATTCAGAGCTTTACTACATCTGACTGTGGAAGTTCACTTAGTCTGTCTAATCCTCTGTGATCTGTGCCTGTGGCCATATAAGGTTGAAACGATTGTATACATGTAACATGATGGTCAAGTACCAAGCTGCATGAAGAATTTCTGAGGAATTTAATCAAATCTTTTAAAAAGTGTATCATTGTAGTCTTTTGTAGTCATTGTTAGGGTTGGTAGATGCCAAAGAAATTCGGTCCCAGTTCGGATTCGGACCAGGCTCGGATGAATGGGCTCAGATCGGCCGAACTCCGATCCTAGTCATTGTACTGTTTGTAGTCATTGTACCATTTGAGATTTATGTGTTCAAGGCTTTAGTGTTATTAAAATGTTCAGTAAACGTTCATGCGATAGCTCAGCTTCTTCTTAAGTTTAAAGACACTACAATTGCGAATATATTTTAATTCTTCAACAGGCATGAGAAGTCCACAGTCTGTGCAGACAACCCGTCCTCCTTTCAGCAGAGCCATGTCTTTAGACAGTCCTGTGTCCGTGGGCTCAAGCCCATCTGCAAGGACCGTCAATGCATTTTCCATGTTACAAAAGCAAACCATGATGGGTGGAAGTCCAAGAATGATTGAAAACCAGGACAATTTTGGAGCAAATATAGGTTTGTTAATTTCCATAGCAAAAAACATTTTGTTATGCTTGAAAATTCTGAAACCTTTAGGCTTAAGATCATCTTGTAATGTGAAAGAGTGAATCATGTGGTATTTTAATGTTCTAGTTTTAATGGATGGATTGGTGGTGGGCTACAAGAATAATTGTCAGGATTTGATTGTGCTAACCTGTTTTCGCCAAGTTTCTTAATGAGCTAGCTCAGATTGCATGTTAAAATCCAATTCAAGGCTTTGTGGAAGAGGCCGGCAAAACAGAATCAACCCCCCCCCCCCAAGTTTGATATGGCTTTGCTAAGTGCTAAATGTCTGCACCTCTGGACCACAGCTGTGGCTGTCTTCTGTGCCTGTAGAGGCCACTGTAGTACTGAGCAGGTAGGAAACACGAGTGAACATCTCTAAATCTTGGATTGCAAACTCAGCTCAAACTCAAGTTTAGGTTATAAACTATGGTTGTACAAACTGTGGTTCTGGCATGAGGTCTGAACTGAGCCATTGTCACATGAACCAACAATGATCATGACCACAAACTGTGTATACGTTTGTGTGTTATACTTCGTCTCAGCTGAGTTTTGATTAACTAATTTATGTTTAACATTTTGAGGCAAAAGGGAAAAGTGTCCCTTGTGAGCACATAGGGAAATAGTGGTTTGTGGATTTTTGCTTTTGGTTGTAGGCCCACACTGCTCCAGATGGGGTGTCCCAGACCTTTGGGAGAAGGATTCTAGGTGGGGGCTATTTCCGGAATTTGTATGCTGCAAAAAAAAAAATGTAAAAAATGATTATGGGTGTGCTTTTCAACAAAAAGTAAGGATTAGCTTTTCTACGGAAATTTATTTAAATGTGCTCATTTTTACAGGTGGCTCAAACAGACATATGTCTATGAATCCAAATTCAGGAGGCGACTGGAGCCTGCAGAACGCAAAGGTTAGCAGGATGGAGCCCACCAGTTCAGCGCCAGTTGCAAGACCAGGACCAGACTGCAACCCATCGCTTTCCAGATCCACCATGGGAGGGTCCATGCCTGGTTTGCCTATGAGGTCAAACAGCATGCCTGGCACCAGATCCATGCTCCAGCAACAAATGATGCACATGAGTAAGTTCTGACAAGTGTTTATTTATTTCCTGGAATCTACGGTGTTTGTGTGAGACATCCTGCATCTGTTATTAATGTTACTAAATTAAATAATTGACATCTGGCCTCTGCAAGAATAGCTGAATCCATCTAACAGCACCAGTCATGGCTGTTATTTCGGATTCTCCATATTCCAAGGAATCCTCCAGGTTTGAGCCAATCCTTCTCCCCAACATAAAAAAGACAAGCAAACATAATACAAGGGTATTACAAGAGGGTGTAGCTTCAGCAAAAATGGAACTGAAAAAAGTTAAACAGCCAGAGTTCTGGTGGCATTTTGAATTACTGCAGCCAGTGCAATTGTATATGTCACCTTTTTCTAGCCTTTGCTGGTTCATCAGTGGAATCTAGTAATTGTAATTCATGTGCTGATTATCTACGGAATAGATTCCTCTGGGTTTGTTTTTGGAAACTGTTGGGAAGCTTAAACTAGTTCAGAAGAGGGATGACTGAGGTTCGTTATCATCAGATCACCCCAATTTAAAATGTATCCATATTGGTTACTGGTTTGTTTCTGCACTCCATTCAGAGTGCTGGTTTTGATTTGGTGGTTTTGGACCAGGTTCTTAAAGGCTTTCCCCACTACCTCTGACAACCTGGTTCATAGGAGTGGTGTTACAACTGAGAGTGCATGAAAAATGATTAATGTTTTAGATCCTGGATTGAAGTATCAGCTCCTGTGTGCCCTGCTATTTAACTTGGAATTAACAGGGGGAGCTTTCATGGTGGGCAATGCTATCAGTGTCACCGGATCCAAAGTATTAAAAATATGGAGAGATACCAGTTTAATTTCCTCTTACCGGTATATATCCATTGAATAGCAATTTGATTGCATTTTAAAGACAACACAAGTTGTGTTTGTATGGATTTTGTCATATAAGCCACTGAGGGGGAGGAGATGAATGAATTTAGATAATTAAAAGTAGCTTTTGACTTTCCTACTGTGGTAATTTATAACTGTTTTATAGTACCAATGTGTGGTAAGACGGTAAGTGTGGTAAGACAGAGTTGCACATTTTTGTCATGGAAAGGGCCTTTTCAGGGATAGCCATTTGAATCATAGAATTAGAGTAAGTCATACAGGCCATTTAGCCCACTCACTGCTCAATGCAGGATCAGAGAAGGGTTAGTCCAGCCACTGCTTAATGACTGTCAGTGAGGGGGAGCTCACCACCGCCCTCGGCAGCCAGTTCCACTGCTGAACTACTCTTACTGTAAATTTTTGTTCATAATATCCAGTCGGAATCTTTCTCCCTGTTATTTTATTCTCATTACTGCGAATCTTATCCTCTGTTGCCAACAGGAACAGCATCCTGTCCTCCTAAGTGACAGCCTTTCAGATTCTTAAAGAGGACATTCATGTCCCCCCTCAACTTCCTCTTTTCCAGACTGAACATCCCCAAGTCCCTCAGCCTTTCCCCATCTGGGCTTGGTCTCCAGGCCCCCGACCGTGCTCTGTACCCGCTCCATTCTGTCTACATCCTTTTTGAAGTGAGGCTTCCGGAACTGTTGCTCCCACTTGCGTGTGTTTGCAGCCCAAGTTGACCACTGCACTGGCGCTGTCCTTTCTTTTCATTCTTTCTCTTGACATCACAGAGTTTTGCTGCTGCAGCCGGTGAAACTGTCATCACATAGCCCACAAGGTTTGCTACGTGCTGTGGTCACTAACTGCAAAGAAAGTGAATAGCTGTGCATTTCTGCCTGGTGGTTGAATGCACAGGCCTTTGCTTGTACTGGCAACCCTGGCATCTAGTCAAAACATGGTTGCAGAGTGTTGCCATCACTGTGCTGCGGCATTGTAGCTTCCAGTTCCCCAGAAAATTCTGGACTTGAGAAAGAGAGTCTCTTTTGGGAGGGTGGAAACTTTTGGGGGGAGTGGAAATTTTCCAGATAGTTTCAGTTTGCTGCTTGGATGTCTGCTGAAGGGTTGGGGCTATAAGCTGGGGGTTGCAAATGTTTCACCGAGTACCACCCTACTCCTTCCGACTTTTACCTCCATTTCTTCTGTGGGTCACTTTTTATGGCCTCTGGAATAAACATCTCCCAGCCTAGCAAAATGAACCCTGGAAATAAGTATGTGTTTTCTGTTCTTTTTTTTTTTTTAAGGACCAAATGATATTAATATTGGTATGGGAGGAAATCCTTATGCACATCCAGGACCATCAAACCAGTCAAGTTCATGGCCAGAAAATATGTTATCGATGGAGCAAGGACCTCGAGGATCACAAGCCAGGTATGATGAGGCTCAGAACAAGATGGACTGGCTACCAGATTATTAGTTGGCCTCAGCCTATATAGTTGATCAAACCAATACAGACCTAAAATGTGGTTTGAAAAGGTATATATTAGGTTATTATGAAGTCTTGAGCTGTGCGTCACAATGTACTGATGTTATACAGTAATTAATTTAGCCAAGGCTGAGACTTATTTTGGGACATGTTTTAGTCGTAGTCAGCCTTTCTTACTGAGAAGCATGGCGGATGTCAATGCAATAAATAGCCCGTGATATCTAATAAGGAATAGAATCAGAGCAGTATACACATTTTAAACAAAGCATTAAATATTAAATAGTGCAGAAAACAGCGTAGTAGTAGGATAATAGATAATACACAAATAGATAATACACACTATAGGCAGTAGTAGTTCACAGTCTCATTTCTATCCTGAAACATCCCATTATAATGCAGCCCTACAACTTTTATAAAAATGCCATCCTGAACAATTCTGTTTTACATAGTTGGCAGAAGAGCACACGCTTGGGAACCTTCCTGTCCTCCTCAGACAGGCCAAACTGTGACGTGGGGCTCGCAACTGAGAATGCACATTCCCAGGGATTTGCTGATCTTGTTCATGTGCAATGTGGCATCTGTTGGAGGCCCTGCTCGGATGAGCGAAAGCTGTTATGGCAGAAGATAGGGCGAACACTGAGTAAATTGAGTTCCCTGTTCTACAGAAATGTATTCACCGAGTATCTCGCCCTTGCTACAGGGCGCTGGAACTGAGGATCCCGTCCTTGGTTCCAGCATTTATTGCAGGTTTGAAACGGCAGTGGTCCAATCACCTCTTCCCCTTTTCCTCACCCTTGACTCTCGTTGGATGTCGCATTCCCGCTTTGCAATCAGGACGGTGGGAACTGGTGCATGTTGGGAGTTGTAGTCCTGACATCTAACTGGGTGAAGAGAGTTTTGTTTTAAATTCTGTCTGCTTGCCAGGTGATATTGTCTGTATCTAACTATTTAGGAAGCACCTGTACACAGTAGGAAAATCCATGGTCTGGGAGGATACAGGGACAAATAACTGATAATGTCAGATTTTCGCAACACAGCAATTGTCACGTTTTGACTTTTTTAGGCCGCTAGTTAGAAATACTTTGGATGATTTCTTGTATAATGTTCCAAATGTCGATGGCCAAAGCGATGAAAGGGCTCTTCTGGATCAATTGCACATGCTGCTGAGTAATACAGATGTCACCAGCCTGGAGGAAATCGATAGAGCCTTGGGGATTCCTGACCTTGTCAATCAAGTAAGTCCCTCGTACACATGAGGTCCATATTTGCCAGATCTTTCGGGGATGAGGTGAGGGGGCTAACCTCAGCATACTTCATATGATAGTTTGCATCTGTATTTTCTGCTCTCTGGGTAAGAAAATTTAGTTTTATATAGCACAGGGGCTGTCAGTTTGAACATAGCTCAGCAGCTGTGTATTATGGCTTACCAGATGTTTGACAACTGGCAATCCCAGGCAAACAGGTTGAACAAACTCCTGATGGACTGCCAGATATTAATAATAGACTGTGTCAAGGTTACTAGGCCACCAGTAATGCAGACGTTGCATGATGTAAGCATGGTATTGCTGCATCCTATTTAAAAAGGTCAAGAGGAGAATGGGGAATTAATGCATCCAGTCTAAATATTTCGATCTAGAAGTCTTTTCTACCATCAGTGTTATCAAGTAATGCAGTAGTGATAGTTAAATGGCTCTAAGTGACTAAGGCTTTTGACTGTCAAAAGCTGCTGACAGATAATGGATTCTCATGAATGCAGTTCAGAAGCTCTGAGCCCTGTGCTTTTTGGAGTCTACAATTATATGTCACATGGTATTTCAGTAAACCAACAGGTAAACTTGACATTCCTGGATTATCTTGGCAGCATTTAAAGGATATCGGGTCCTGGAATTGGTGTCAGAAATGGGTTTGTGCTCACCTATCCCCCCCCCCCCCCCGGCCTGATTTACTCCTTACAAACTGACACCATCAAAAGTCCCCACCTCCACATACATTCTTACGTAATAGTAAGGAAATTCTTCTGTTTAACATTATTAATACACTGCTGTATGAAGTATGAAGTTTCAAGTCACCTTGTCTTTATCTTAAAGGGGCAAGCTTTGGAAATCAAGCAAGAACCATTTCATGGCCAAGAATCCCCAGTCATGATTGACCAGAAGCCTCCCATGTATGGTCAGCCATACCAGGGGCAGGGCGCAGCAATGCCAGCAGGTTTTACTGCCATGCAGGGCCAGCAACCGTCCTTTAACTCTGTGATGAATCAAATGAACCAACAGAGCAATTTCTCAATGCAAAATATGCATCCCAGAGCCAGCATGATGAGGCCCAGGACTAATGCGCCAAAGCAGCTTCGCATGCAGCTCCAGCAAAGGCTTCAAGGGCAGCAGGTAACCCTTTTCTCTGATAACCAATCAAACTAGTGAACTGCATCACAGATGCTGAAGCACACTGTGGCCTCCTTTCATCCCAGCATGCTGTTTCTTGCATAAAGACTTTGTGTACCAGTGATGGCGAACCTATGGCACGGGTGCCAGAGGTGGCACTCAGGTGGCACTCAGAGTCTTCTCTGTGGGTACACACAGAGTTCATCATGTGGGGAGGAAATTGCCCCCCCATACACACACATCTAGGCTGGCCTGGGCCGCTGGGCTTGATTATTAGCATTAAACCTAAGACCTAGTTTTGGGGAAGCAGTATAGGTAATCCTGTTAAGCACTGTTAAACCCCACTGATTTTCATGCAGAGAACTAAAGTGCGATCCTTTACCTGGGAGTAAGCTCGGTTGCTGGCAATGTGGCTTGCTTCTGAGTAAACCCTCCTAGGGTCGTGATTCACCCGTTGCATGGTTGCTTCAAAGCAAAGCCAACAACTGCCACCATGCTTATTCCCGAGTAACGCACGCCTCAGAGCCAACTATTTTTTCTAAACAAAAACCTCAGAATTCAGGTTAAATTGCCGTTTTGGCACTTTGCGATAAATAAGTGGGATTTGGGTTGCAGTTTGGGCACTCGGTCTCGAAAAGGTTCGCCATCACTGTTGTATACCCAGTGGCATCCATCGCAAGGACCATGGGATGATCGCCTATCCTTTTGCCTTCCCCTTCTCCTATCTCCAGCTCTCGGAAATCTAATTCCCAGAATCAATAGATAAGACCCATTTGCAGCATAGACAATTGTAAACCAGTTAGACTTTTTGTGTAAATCAGAAAAAAAAATTGGTGATTGGTGGATTTGAGAATTAGAAGAACCAGAAAATGTACTAGAGAAAATTATGAAGCTTATTAGTAATAACATAAGTAAGAATTTTACAATTGTGACTAGACAGCAAGTGGTAAACTTTTAAGTGTGTTTATATTTTAAGTGGGTTTTTTTGCAGTTACATTACATAGTTTTCTTGGTTCTGTCAATAATTCAATAAATGATTGATCAACAATGATAAAAACATACAAAATCTTTGAAATATATGATAGTGAGATCATCCCTACAGTGATAAAAATATAATTCTGGAACATCTGAACTCTAACATTATCAAACATATTATAGCATATTAATTATTGACAGAATTATTCATAGCTAATAAACATGCCTGGAAATATGTTTATACATAGGAAATATATTTATACATAGGAATTATTATCTAATGCTTTAGAATGCCTTACATTAAATTCTTCATACTGTATCTTTTGATAGAGTGAAATCTTGAGAGCATCTCATATATTCCAGAGTAGTTTTCAGTGCTTCCCCAGTTTTTCTACTGCAGAAAAAATAAATTATTCTAGGACTTCACGTCTCTAATAGGAATAACCCTTATCTAATGCAGATTGCATTACATAAACATTGTCATTGTATACATTTTGACTTGGTAAACTCACTGGGCAGGTTTTCATGGCTGGATTCAACTGGTTCTGGTGGGTTTTCCGGACTGTGTGGCCGTGGTCTGGAGGATTTTGTTCCTAACATTTCGCCTGCGTCTGTAGCTGGCATCTTCAGAGGTGTATCACAGAGAGAACAGACTTCCCTATGTGATACACCTCTGAAGATGCCAGCCACAGATGCAGGCGAAACGTTAGGAACAAGATCCACCAGACCACGGCCACACAGCTCGGAAAAACCCGCCAGAATCACTGAGCAGGGTTTTTAAATAATGTAATTACTTATTTGAAGTTGTATTTGCAGCATGAGTTTTGCAGAATTTTTGGTTTTTTTAAGCAGTTACATTACCCAGTTTTCTTGTTTTTAAGTTTTTGAATCAAGCACGACAGACACTGGATATGAAAATGGAGAGTTCTAATCCTGGTGGCGCATCGATGATGAGACCGGTGATGCCCCCACAGATGGGATCGCAGGTAAGTCTTTGAGCATGGTACTTTGATACAAGAGCATTTATACCAGAATGTGTTTTTGCTTTCAAACAGGAAGGCACTAGGATCCTGTCAGAGCGTTCTACAAAAAACAAGGTCCAGCATGCTTAGTTCTGTGGCGGAGGAATATAGGAATATAGAATCTACTATCCTCTTTATGTGGAACAGAGTATAGTGCAGCAATACCAACATGTGGTTTACTGCATATTCTGCTAAACTGGTTCATAGGAGAGAAATGTTCACCAGCTACCAAACTTTTTAATATATACACTCTTGTGCTAGTTATGAGGATTATACATTAAAACATGATTGGGGTTGTGAACTTAATGGTTCTTTCTCTGTATTCTTGCTTTTTAAAACTGGGCTTCTAGCAGCAAAGCTTCCTCAACGCTCAGATGGTGGCTCAGCGGAACAGAGAGTTAATAAGTCACCACATCAGGCAGCAAAGGATGGCAATGATGATTCAGCAGCAGCAGCAGCAGCAGCAGCAACAGCACCAACCTCAGACCTTCAGCCCCCCTCCAAATGTGACTGCCTCCGGCAGCATGGACGGTTCTGTCGCAGGTCCTCCAATGGCTCCAGTCCCGCCCCAGCAGTTTTCATACCCAGCAAATTATGGTACTTGTTCCACCTTTTCACTTTGAAAAAGAAATTGGTGGAATCTCCTTCTTTGGAGGTTTTTAAAGAGAGGCTGGATGGCCATCTGTCAGGAGTGCTTTGATTGTGTGTTCCTGCATTGCAGGGGGTTGGACTTGATGGCCCTTGGGGTCTCTTCCAACTCTGATTCTATGATTTTCAGTTTTTCTGTTATGTCTTTCCTTCAGGGATTTGGGATAAAATACAACAATAAATTATCAGAAGGATATTTTGGGGTAAGAGAGGAGGAGGAGTCAACAGAGCCCTTCGGGGATGGGGCGGTATAGAAATCGAAAGAATAAATAAATGAATAAACATAGAGGGGTTGACCGGTTATGTAGCCAGCTGAGCTAAATGATAATTGTCAAAGCGCACTCATGTTGTACAAATGATGCCCTGTATCTGTCCATTCATTTCACATCTCAGTGGTTCCCCCTCATCTTGGCTGCGAGGTACTGATTTGAATGATGGCACAAGCATTTGCAAACATGACAGCCTGTCGTTCCTCTTCCCCTACTGGGAAAATCTAATAGCTCACTTCAGGCCATTTACATTTGTAATTAAGCTTACAAATATGCACATCTGTCCCAGTTGGCTTTATGTGAGACTGTAAAAAATATACATATATTTTAGCAAAAAAAGACATTTTATTAATTTGGAGCTGTAGTAACTGAGTAAGGTATGGGAGTTGGTCAGTTGACCAAACCTTTGTTTTAGGGACAGAATGAAATGAAGGAAAGCAGAGTGGTTTATTGGTGTAAGATATTGTTATGAGGTGTTGGATCTCTGAAGCACTAAGATGGTATCTGAGGTACAGATTGCCTGAGTACTGTGACCATGAGTATCATTTCTCTCTGGCTTAGTTGCCCATAAGTGGTTCTAGCTGCCTTATTTCACTGCAAGTCAAGTGAAATTCCTAAAGATTATCACAAGCAAAAGCAAGAACAGATAAAGTCATGTAATCATTCCAGTTCTGCTTCCACACGGAAATTATGCGCAGTGTACTTTTTGCTGCTGCAAACATGGTGTCATTTGCATTTGCCAAAGAGCACCCACACCACAATTTTCCCTGCACTTTCTGTGTCTCAGCCCCAGCAACTGCCTTCCTGCCCCCCACCCCCACAAGAAGGCTTTACAAAAATCAGGAATTTCTATATCACTGTAATGCAATAATATTATAGGGATCTATTACTTCAATGTACTAGTTCTCAGCTTTCTTGAAAAACTATTCTCTTTTAATTCCCACAGAAAGGGCTAGAGTTTTTGAAGGAGGAAGCCGAGGACTACTAGATAGTAATAGTAGAGAATTATAACCTTAATAGTGTAATGCTCTAGCACGTTTACAAGTTTTTAAAAAAGCCCTTGTGTGTGTATAGGTTTGGAAAGGATTGTAGCAGAATGGGGGAAAACACAGAAGTTGGACAAAATGGAGGTCTGTGCCTTGTTGATTCTCCCTCAAACAGCAGAATTCTAGGAAAACCAAGGTGGAACTAAACTTTTGAGGGCAAACAGGAACAGTGAAACACTTGTGGGTTAGACTCACCATTCAACAAAACAGCAACAGTTCATTGAGCTTATTCCGTATCAGTCTGGCATGGCCAAAGAGTACCAAACTGAGTAGGATCTCTGTGGAGTCCAGCATGTTCCCCACAGGATCCATAATGGATTGAACCTGGTCTTTGTCAGGGAGAGGTTGGGAATCCTCATCCTTCTAGTTCATCTAATCCAACGGTACTCTAGCCCAGGAGACAAAGACAGACAGCAAAACAAACACCCTGGTGGAGAACTGATAGGTCCTCTTTAAGGAACGAGGACATCCAAACATTCACAACAAGGGTTCTGATAGGTTGTTTTCAACAATAGTCATAAAGTTGATTCAAGGAAAACTGCAAGCATAGCAGTATCCCGCCTCTTGTTTATCTCCACCACTGGATATTCAGAGGTGCATCTCTGTTTTGCTTAGTTAATAGCCATTGCCTGTAGAGCAGCTTGACTGATATTTGAATTGGATTTAGTTATGGTATTTGCATATTTTAATTGTTAGTTGGCTTATTCTATTATTTTGAAATAATGTTGCTTGAGCCCTTTTAAGAAGAATGAAGGCAGGCTAAAATAAGTAAATAAGTAAAAGAAGGTTCTACTGAGGTGAAAGATTGCCAGGTTATCTTCTTGCTATACTGACTTAGTTGCAATAAGCTGGGAGTTCCATTATTTCTGTGAGAGTTGCTTTCATTCATAAGCAAAACTAGCTTCTACAACAGCTGCTGAAAATAAACCGAAATCTGTTATCTCATTTGTTTTGTAAGGAATGAACCAGCAGCCAGATCCATCGTTTAACAGGGTATCGAGCCCTCCGAATTCCATGATGGCTCAAAGAATTGGACCCTCTCAAAATCCGATGATGCAGCATCCTCAGGCGACCGCAATGTATCAGTCCCCCGAGATGAAGGGCTGGCCATCAGGAAACATGGCCAGGAGCAGGTAAGAACAGGAGGACAGCTTAGGCTCGAAAATAAGCCTATAAGATGCCATATAGGGACAATTTTAAATGAACCAAAGGATGCAGGTTAAGAACCTGAATTTTGTGCATTTTTAGTGTATAATCGGAAAATATTCAGCCCTGCCCCTTGTACATTTTGTCTTGCTTCCAAGTCAGAGCAGATGACTGCATAATAAAATATATATATTATGGAAAATTTAAATTCTTATGTCTTACCATGACATGTCTCTGAAGATGCCAGCCATAGTGAAACATTAGGAGCAAAAACTACTAGACCATGGCCATCCAGCCTGGAAAACCCACAACAGTCAGTTTTGGTATTAACCTGTAAAGCCCTAAATGGCCTGGGGTCATTGTACTTGTGGGAATATGATATGGCCCCCAAAGGGCATTACGTTCAACTGGTAAGAACGTACTGGTGGTCCCTGCTCCAAAAGTGTCCTGTTGTCCTCAACTAGAGCCAGAGCCTTGTCAGTTGTGGCCCCAGTCTGGTGGATTTTTTCTGTAAAGATAGCCAGGCCCTGTGGGTTTGATTCAGTTCTGCAGGGCCTGCAAGACTGAAATATTCCACCTATGGTTGAGGACAATAACAGCGCCGCTCTCACTGGCCGCCCTTTCCCCTTCCTGGCCCATTTTTCCTCCCCTCTTCTAGTTTTCCTTCCACCATTTTTTCTGCCCTCACTTTCCCCACCCCTTTCCCTACTTCCTTCCCCTATTTATGACATCAGCTTTATAGAGGCGCTGATTGGTGCTTTACTTCCTGAGAATTCTAGTTGCTGATCCATGCTTGGAGGAAATTTTAGTTTTAATTATATTCATTATTTTATATTTTTTCAAGTTGTTAGCCTTCCTCGGCTGGACTCCAGTCAGGAACGGGCAGGATACCAATTGAGTAAAATAAATTTTTTAAAAATAGTGGGGAGAAGAAAGCTTGAATATATCAGGGTGTCATAGAAGCGGAATGATAGACCATGGTTGGTAAGATTGCCATTGTTATTGTGAGATATAGAGAAAGTAACTACTTTAATGTAAAACTGTATTTTTTATTAAAGCCATGAGCTTTCTGTTTTTAGCGACATATCTACAACATGGGCCTATGTGATCGTTTACAACAGTAGTCAAATCGGGCCAGTCAGAGCTCCAGGTCTCCTGAGAAATAATCTCAAGATGGTTTCAAACACATTTGGTTGTGGAGTATCTCCCTTCTTCTTCCCCCCCCTCCCCCCCCCCCCCCCCCGTGACTATGGAAGGGGACCTCTTGCTTTTATAGTTGGACATCCAAAGCCCTTTCTTGCTGGTTTGATGCAAAAAATGGTTAATTGAAGGCCAGAAAGAAGCTTGGTTATTTCTAATTATCTTCCATACATGTCTGCTGTACTCAACTGAAACACAAAGATCAGCTAGATTCTAAAGATGCAGATCCTTTAGCAAGGAACTGTAAATTATAAGGGCTTGGAGCAAAATATTTCAGGAAACAGACATCTTAAAACAAATCTCCATGTGGAAATTTTAATACATTTGAACAGTTGGTGTAGAAGCATGGCTGAAGCTCTCTGGCTCAAAGGTGCTCAGGATGTTAGTAGTGACACAATGTTGGAATCTGTTGCCAGTGTTGACATACTGTGTCCATTTACTGAAGGGGAATATACAACACACGTACGCGCACGCGCACACACACACAGATGGACTATGTAGTTCAAGAGTGCCTTTTGAAAAGTCAATTTTGTCTCCTCCAGTTCTTTTCCACAGCAGCAGTTCAGTCATCCAGGGAACCCTGCAACCTACAACATGATGCACATGAATGGCAATGGTGGTCACATGGGACAAATGAACATCAATGCTATGCCCATGTCAGGAATACCCATGGGAGCAGACCAGGTAAAATGAGTCTAGTGACAAGTTCGTAGATGCAAATATTCCCACTCAACCCCTCAAAGTGCTACTGCTTTAAGACAATCCAGAGACACCCTTCAACTTTTTAATCTCCTGATTCAGAAAATACAATAATATATATTTAATTCTTCATGTGACCCCCATTTGTGGCTACTTTTCCTCCTATCCAGAGGAAAGAGCCACAAAACATGAGAAAATGCCTCAAATTTTCAGAAAAATCTGAATTAAAAAAAAAAGTTTTGGAGGGTTTAAATCCCCACAGTAGATACAGAATGCTTCTAGCTTCAAGAAACAAGCACTCTCATAGGCCATTGCTAGGCAACCATAACAGTTTTGCCAAGCCCTCCAGTCTTGGTTTCTGTCTGTCAAAAAACAAGGTCCCTTTCCAGGGGTGTTTGGGCCCTTGACCAAGGGAAGGCTCATGCAACCAAGCCTGAGAGCAACCACTGGACACCTTTCTGCCCTCTGACTTGTATAACTCTCTTAGGCCTAGCTTGCTACTATTTAACCGCCACCAGGGCCAGACGTAGGAGCTGTGAGGCCCAACTGAAACATTTTTGGTGGGACCCCAAGTTCACAGCAAGGTCTGTAGAATCATAGAGATATGAAGACTTCATATTTCTATGGTAGAATGGAAAGCAATCAAAATGTGCACTTTAAAAGTTCATGTATGCTGCAATGTGGTGTTGTGTGTTCTTGACAAGATTAGAGTAGATTACTCTAGTGCGGGGCTTCCTTAGGCTCAGACCCGAGTTGAGAGCAATTGGTCCAATTGGGTTAAATCCGACCTGAAAGCCACCTCTACAGAAGCCAGTGTAGTGTAGTGTTTAAAGCAGGGGTCTGCAACCTGCGGCTCTCCATATGTTCATGGACTACAAATCCCATCAGCTGATGGGATTTGTAGTCCATGAACATATGGAGAGCCGCAGGTTGCAGACTCGTGGTTTAGAGTTTCAAACTTCCATGGAAGCTCACTGTGTGACTTGGGGCCAGTTAAACATTCTTAGGGTTGTTGTGAGGATCAAATTGAAGGTGAGGAGCAACATGTAAGCCATTATGGGTTCCCATTGTGGAGAATGTCAGGGTATAAATGAAGTAAATAAATAAACATCATTGAATGGGGGCGGTATGAAGGGTCAGTTGGTCAGTTGGTGGGAAGGCGAGAAGGAACCACAGAACAGTGAGGATATTGAGGTAGCCAGAAGAGAAATAGGAAATAGTGTGTGGATGGAGTTAAGAAGAAAATAAGGAAGAGCTCCTCAAGTCATTGAAAGTTTTTCCACTGCACAGCTGGGCTTGGCCCAATGGTTGGTGCCATAAAATTTGAGTGATGCTGCCAGAAGGAGGGGAGCAGGAAATAGCGTGGGGAGACGAGGAGCCCCCTGTGAGCCCTTGCATATTCCTTACTTGAAGAAGAAGAGTTTGGATTTATACCCTGTCTTACTCTCTTGTAAGGAGACTTAAGGTGGCTTACAAACTCCTTTCCCTTTGTGAGATAGGTGGGGCTGAGAGAGTTCTGAGAGAACTGTGACTAGCCCAAGGTCACCCAGCAGCCATCATGTAGA
Source organism: Sphaerodactylus townsendi (assembly GCF_021028975.2). Lineage (NCBI taxonomy): Eukaryota > Metazoa > Chordata > Lepidosauria > Squamata > Sphaerodactylidae > Sphaerodactylus > Sphaerodactylus townsendi. Next base: position 112,262,504 of record NC_059429.1, read on the forward strand.
GGAACGGGAAAACAAATCCAGTTCACTAGATAAGAGTCTGCCGCTCATGCGGAGGAGCGGGAAAACAAACCTGGTTCTCCAGATTACAGTTCACCGCTCTTAATCACTACACCACGCTGGCTGTCTTGTATGATATCGTTGGATGATACTGTTGACCGTTTTTGCTCCTTGGAGAAAGGATTAGATAAAAATGTAATAGATGTTTTCTGTCAGCCTTCCAGTTCCCCACTACCTGATAGCTTCTCTGTTGTCATTGGTTGTTTCAACCCAAGTGGTGAAGCCCGCAATAGAAGAACTTTAAACTGCAGTAAACTGTCCAAGATCACAATTCAGAGAGGTTATCAAGTCAGCTGCAACAGTTTTGAACTCAGAGTAGAGACAGTAATCCTATACTCCATTCAGGTGCATTTGCCCCCCCCCCCCCCCATAAAACAGCTCACACTCTCTAATGCAGCATGTCAGTGCACTATGTTTATGCTTTCATTCATCATAGCTTTCTGCTTGCATTGTTCTGAACCGCAAAGTAATGTCCTGTATCTTGTTCTTCATGTTTTGCAGCAGAAATACTGCTGACACCTACAACTACAGATGGCGATGTACTAATATAACAGAAAAGCGAGCGCACATACTTCATGGCAAGTCCAGGCCTTATGGAAATACCACTTTTCCCAACGTATCATGAAGACGTTCTTAAGTGACTTTATAAGTTATGGATGGGAGGGGGAAGGAAACAAAATGTCTGTTACGGTATGATGTGATGTATAAAGAAAGGTCAAGTGAATACTGTTTTTGGCACTTTGCCTCTAGCAATGGCATTTGAGTAAAAGTGATTGACAGACTCTGTATACCAGTTCTGCTATCCAAAGTCCTTAACAATAGGCAGACCAACGTGCCTGAAGAAATCTCAGTAATAGTCTGGGTCCTCCAGTCAGCCTCTGACAGAATGTAGTAATTCTGCCCTTGATCTAAAAAGGAAAATACCCCCCCCCCCCCCCAAACTCTCAGACTAGGTATGCAACTGTTACTCTTATCTGCAGATGCTAAAATTGTGCAAAAGGCAGTGCAAAATCTGTATCTTACCTTTTGGTGCCGAAGAGTTACATAGACATTTAAAAAAATATAATCATGGTAAATATTCCTATGTTGATGTGCAGCTGTGTGCACTTTATAAAATGCTGAATATAATGGGTAAATGCAATATCTTAAATGAATAAAAAAGATGGCTATAGAAAGTACGTTCAATCCCCCCTTTCAAACCCTGTGTAAATGACTATTGCACAAAATGCCTCATGTATAAATCTGAGCAATAATTGTTCATCTTTTTGCCATTAAACTGCAGAAAATTCAAGGCAGGGCATTACAGTCTGAAGAGGGAATTGATTGTGAATAAGTGTTGTAAATATGATCTCAAGATGTTGTACTATATATACATATATATATATATGACTTTTGTAGATCACTGACTCATTTTTGCAGAGTTTGTGAAGCTAAATATGTAACAAAGAGAGTTTCTGTAAACTCAATTTAGTCAAAGTTGTTTGAATAATTTTTTTTTAATTTAAATGGTTTCAAAATTAGGCGACTGTGGTCCTGATCCTCCTCATTGATCTCTGACAGTTTATTTACAACTTGATGAAGTAGCTTTTTAAAAGATCATTTGTTCAAAGTGCACTTTGTTACTTTTTCTTAACAGGGCAATTTGATGACAAAACGGCTCTTTTTAGCTGTCATAATTTGTGGACTTTTTGAATACAACCGGTCTTCAATTTGAGAGCTTCTGCTCTGGGGCATTTGGTTCATTTTTAATTAAGCCTTATTGTTCTGAACATGTTTGTGTGTTTTTTAATTTCTCTTGTCAGAAGACATGTGATGATACATAAATATCTAAAACTGTTTGTAGAAATTATTCAGGTGTTATCCCATTTAATTGCTGTGCTGGTAACAAAGGAATTTATTTTTTCCCTTCATATCAATGCTGAAATTTAGGGGTCAGAAAATAACCTCGATTTTCTGACAGTCTGATGTCATAAAATGAAGCTTACATTGGTTGATTCAGTTTCAAGCACAAGTTGTAGCGATTTATCGCAGGATCTTTCTAGAAAAAGACAGGCCAAAATGTATGAAGCAATGTGGTTTTGTTTTTTACGACTTGCATTGCATAGTTTCTCCTGACTGAACTGTATTTTTTATTATTTTCATTATTTTAATGAGAGTTCAGCTTTGTTCAGAAGCTCACAGTTTTGTGAGTTTATATTAATGATAAATCTCTAGTGCATAAATTGTTTTGTTATCCCCAAAAAGCTGCTACAATCCCAAACCCAGGTTATAAATGCTGCCTGGTCTGTGTTAATTCTACCTGGCTACTGTATTAACTTTCATTAATGTTATGTTTTGGATACCTGGACTCTGGTCCAACATTCTCTGTGTGTTCTGATGTGAACATGGAGTCCTCCTGCATTCAAAAGCTTTCTTAATGACTTTTTTTTTCCCTCTTAAGTGCATTGTTTCATTTATTTGCACAGATTGGTTTATATTTGCTTTATGGAAATTTTAAAAGATGTAATGTGCTTTTAGTTTTTAACTAATGAGAACAATAACATCTTGATGTTAGAATGAAACAAAATAGCACATGCATAGCTGACACAACATCTGAGTTGGCAACAAAGGTCTCTCTCGCACACAGAAGCTGTATGTGTGTATCAGAGCTTTTTGTGTGTACAAGGTGCCTAAGTGCTACTTCTCTAGTTATTATTGAAGGCCCTACCATTAAAGTGAGAGAGAATCTTTTTGTTTTGTTTTTCAGAAGTCCCTGGTAATGTGTTAGCCAATGCATTCTCACTCAAAGACTCCACAAGTGTATAAAAATATTTCAAAAAGCCCATAAAATAACTTTCTTGGGTGGTTCATGATACTGATGAAAGCCAATGGCTTTTGACTTCCTACACTGTATCTATTAGTGGTTTCCTTGTTTTCATTTTGAGTGATTGTATTTCTGAAATGAGGTGGTATCTGCTATTCTACCTGTTGATCTGTTTTTTAGAATGTTATATATTTTTTTCAGGTTTGTACTTCTTGCTGAATCCAAAGAATTTAATTTCAACTTAATAAAAATTAATCAGACATTTTCAAAATGTAGGGAAACCAGCTGTGCTTTGGGCAATTCTGGTTCAGATGATTACATCTAGTATTACTTCTAGTAGATTTTGATGATCTACATCAAAAGTCTGACAGGCCTTTGTTTATATTTCAATGCAATATCTCCTCATAACTGGAGTGTGGGTTATATTTGGTGTGCTTAGGTTGAGTAACAGCAATTGTGGCTGAATGGGACAATGAGGTTAGCTTGAATTTGGCTCTGTTGAGGCTACTGGTTTGGATTCTATGTACCACAAGCGCTATTTCACTTGTGAATTCAAATTTCCCCCTTTCCCGTATTGCTGTAGTTAGCTGTACTCCTTGAAATCCTGTTCGTGGGGAACAGAGTTTTTGGAGGGGGTGTAGGTGGGGAGGGTGTATATTGGGAGGGAGGAATTGGCAGAAATCCCACAGGTGTAGAGCAAAATCATAGAATCCATCCCACGTCTCTAAAAAGAAAAAATACCACTTCTGTATAAATTATCAAACAGAATAGTGTTGAAAAATATACTTATCTACGTTATTTTAATTTGTGCTTTTAAAATGGTAAATGAGAAGCATTTTTTCTGCTGTAAGAAAACTATTTGTTGCACAGATCAGCACACAGAGTGTAATAGAAGATTGTTGGCTAACAGCACTGCAGTAGTTCTAAAACAGTTCAACTAAGCAATATTTTTTAAATATCTCAGGAGAGAAAGGCATACAGTGTTGAGAATTGGCTCTAAAGTTAGTTTACATTAAATATTGCTTGTAATAATCAGTCTTTACATCACAGAAGAAATGCCTCTCGTGGCTTGATCTATTAAAAAGTTTGGTCAGATGGTTTTGTTTTTCTGAATTTTATGCGTGTTTGATGTTAATAATGTAAATAAAGGTTTCTATTCGAAACTGGAATTTTGGCTTCAACTATTAAAGAAATTAACACCACTTTTCTTTCAGAAATGAAGTTACGTAAACAGTTTCTGGCTCATAATAGTAGCTCTTAAGAAGGGTTTTAGTGATTTCCTTAAACAGTAGGCTGTTTTAATGAGACTTACCTGGTGCATACCTATTTCCACACACCTAGCAGTTAGTTGCTCTTATCTTCACCCTTGACTTGAAAAGAGAGCTGATGTGTAACTGTGCAACCAGAGAAACCAGTTGGATGTACCTGCTGCGTATAAGGAGATTACAATTGCAGATTTTGTAATGTTAACCTTCTATATGGGCTTCCGTAGGTGACAAAGAAGGGGTTAATACCCTTGTATGTCTCTTTTGTCAGAACTGTGAAAACATGTGCGATCTTTAGAACACGTTTGCTATCCATGTCGACTTGTGTGCTCCACTGAATTCACACCTGTATGTTTTCTCAGGTGTATGTTGGAATGGACAAATTTAATCTAGCACAAATTTTACATCAAGATGGAGCAGCACATTTTTTAAAAAAGATCGTACATGTTAGATCTACAATTCAACTTGAAATCTGGTTTATAGTTTATTTTAATCTTCTAAAAGTACTGGGGACTAAAACAGATTCAACATCATCATCTAGTAATGGAAATTGGTGAAACCCTCTAGTTAGGAATATTAATTCCTATTTAAGGATTACATAAACAGGAGAATCTATAAGCCATTCAGTATATTACTTTTTCCCATCCCCTCCAACATGTCAGTTTTAATAGATTTAAAAGCACATACTAGCGAGGAACACTCAAATTGAAATTTACATCTGGGTATAGTTGAATACCCAAGCAAGTTCCACATAATCTCATGCAGTTATTCCAGTCTAAATCACTGTAGATAAGGGTGTATAGACCAGAATAACTGCCTAGTGTTTGCTGTTAGTCTAGAACAGGTGTGACCAACTATGGCGCCTCAGATGTTCATGGACTACGATTCCCACCAGTCCCTGGTCTAGAATAAATAAATATTAATACAATGAATTGGGGGGAGATCAGTGAGGGGTTATGACAGCTCAATTGACTTTTGTAAGTCTGGAAGTTGAAACAGGGAAAATAAAATCTGGCACTGAGTTAGGTTTGGTTTAAATAGAACTGAGTATGTCTGACTGACTTCTGAATTGTGGCTCTTGTCTTAGATTTTCAGATGTATTACACAGATTACACAAAAAGCAAAAACTAGTTAAAACTGAAAAATGAAACATCAGGGAGGTTTTTTCAAGTTTGAGGTTTTTAAATTACTGGCCTGAGAAGAATAATTCAAAAGATTTTTCTTTAAAAAACAAAATACCCCACACAAATATAAAAGTAAACAAGTGCTTTCTTTTATAGTTGTTTTGGTTTTTGAACATACAATATAACCACAAAGACTTAATACAAATCCAACTTTGTTAAAATGGTCAAGACATACACAGACTGCGTTTTTAAATTTTGCAGTGCTTTTAAAAATGGATAAATTCTGGAATTTTATTATGCAATGACGGTGACGTTTTCAGAAATGGTACTGGGGCATGCCAACACTTTAGTAACAAAATTGTTCTGAATTTATTTTTTTTAACAGGACACTAAATATTTACAGTACCATGCTGGAAAGCTGGTTTCTTTGAGTGAGATTTTGTCTTTAGTCCAAGGTAGGTGAGTGAACGGTGAAGTTAATTGCTTCTGTGTAAGTAGACGTCTGAAGAATGTTACGACCTGTGCATATTCAGCAATATTGTCTTGAGATCCTGGGCCCTTCCTCTTCTTCTGCTTTCGGTACTTTGACTTGCCGAGGATAAGGGGGTGATAGGGGAATCCATATTCAATTTCCATTTGCCTCTGTCTCTGTCGAATGCCAGTTGAAAGTGAAACTGAAGAGGGGCTATGAATTGGCTTCCACTCCAACAATTCTCCGTCTACCTTTGCCCCTTATGATTCTTCGTGGGTCAGCAGGGCGCCCTCCTTTCTCTGCTTGGAAATGTATTTGTAGTGATTGGTGGAAGCAGAACAGCCTGTGAAGCAAGTGAGGTATAATCCAAAGCAAAAGCGGATGAACCAGTGGGCTCCAAGAACGGACAGATACGCCTGATGACAGGAGGTCATTGTTTCTATTCAGATTGCATAACAGTGCAAACATCCTATCTACCTTAGCATCAAAAGTTCATCCAGTCCTCCAGGTTAACATTATAATTCGGTCTGAAATCATATGCACTTTCATTAAGTCTGTACAAAGATTCAAGTTCTGGCCAGTTTATATCCTCGTTGAGGTCCAGCATTTGTAGGTTAGCCCTCCCAGCCTTCCCAGATCTGACCTCTGTAAAATGAAAACAAGAACACAGGATTGTTAGCATCCTCTCCCTCATGCGCAACTAGACGTTGAAGAAGGAAATACGTGTTCTGCAAGGCCATGCAGGGGAAAGATATCTCCCATGTTGTGGTTTATAACTTGAGCAAAAACATTTCTTCACCACCTGTCTTAATGTGAAATTTGAAATGCCATCCTTTGCACTGATTGGGGGCGGGGGGGGGGGGGGATTTAATTTCCTCCACATTTCAGGAAAGATTGTACAATAAAACAAAGAAGTGAAGTGAGCCTCATGTTTTGGTATCAGCTTTCCACCTTCATCTTGGCTAAATTACCTTCTGTTCATCTAATTTTTGCCTTTTTTCTCAGTGGCTGAAGTAAAAATATTGAATTCAGAATCTGGCTTAGGATTTGCATTATCCCTTTGATGACTGCACTCGCATGCATATTCTGTGGTGACTGTGTGGTAGGGCATGCATTCTGTGGTGACTGTGTGGTAGGGCATGCAGAAGATGCAGAAGATGCTTTGCATGCAGAAGATCCCACATTTAATCATAACATGTCTATTTAAAGGTTCACATGGTTTTTATGTAAACAGTGGTCTGTATAATGTATTGTCGAAGGCTTTCACGGCCGGAATCACTTGGGTGCTGTGTGGTTTCCAGGCTGTATGGCCGTGTTCTAGCAGCATTCTCTCCTGTGGCTGGCATCTTCAGAGGATCCTCTGAAGATGCCAGCCACAGATGCAGGCGAAACGTCAGGAGAGAATGCTGCTAGAACACGGCCATACAGCCTGGAAACCACACAGCACCCAAGTGGTCTGTATACTTTTGCCCCTTATGATTTTGTGGGTCAGTGGGGCACCCTTCTCTTCCAAGGACCTTCTCATCCCACGGACCTGGATAACTGGTATCAGTCAGGATAATGAGCCCCGTGGTTTGACTCTGTATAAAGCATTTTCACTGTTTAGCTTTGAAATCAGCCCAATCTTCCACAAGTCTGCTTAACTGCAATGACCTAGGAAAGACCCAGGTTCTATACTAGGTAGCTGTAGTCCCTGTTTTACTCCTGCGACTAATCTACCCTTGAACACAAGGCTATCAATGTATTGTCAATGGTTTTCACGGCCGGATTCAACTGGTTGTTGTGGGTTTTCCAGGCTGTGTGGCCGTGGTCTGGTAGATCTTGTTCTTAACGTTTCGCCTGCATCTGTGGCTGGCACCTTCAGAGGTGTATCACAGAGAGAAGTCTGTTTGAAAACACTGACAATTCTGGACAATTCACAAGGTTACAATGTCAGATTGCACAGGGAGGCCATTGAAATTCACAAACACCAAGACAACTTCAACAGGAAAGAAGAGACTCTGAGAATTAACAAAGCTTGGCTACCAGTACTTAAAAATACCAAAAGCAAACCCTAAGGGCATGCTAAGTTCATGGACAATAGACTCCACCCAAACACAGGATTTGCATTCACCAATACTGCTGCTGCTGCAGGGAATGAAAATGTGAATCACTCCCTGGACTGAAAAACCCCACCTGCAATACTATATTATCAACCACACCTTTGCACAGCAAGTTCCACCCAAACACTTACTGATTGGTTCCCCACCCGGGGACATGGCAATTTATACCTGAGTAAAACATTCCCTTCTCACTGGACACAGTGTATAACAGACTTCTCTCTGTGATACACCTCTGAAGATGCCAGCCACACATGCAGGCGAAACATTAGGTACAAGATCTACCAGACTGCGGCCTCACAGCCCAGAAAACTTACCACAACCACATGGCTATCAAATCAGAAGTGAGAGATTCTCTCTTTTATCAGACATCCAATACATCAATGTATTCTTTCACCCATTCAGTCCTATGCCAAGGTTTAGACTCATTCATGATTGCAGTCTTATTTTTAACTTTAACTAGAGAATGATTAATCACAGAGCCATCTTTCTCATGCATGGTTTCCTATGAGGTAGGTATTGTAAGAGTGAGAACAGACTAAAGTGAATTGTATACTTCATGCAAAAAGAAAGGAAGGGAAGAAAGAGTTAAAGGCTGACTGGTACTCCCAACTCACAGCGACTTGGAAGATGAAGGTCTCTTCATTTCTGGCCACTTCCGTCGCTGAAATTGCCTAATTTTTAAGCCATAAAAGGAGAAAAAAAGTTAAGAATTGCCAGGAGACACATCAGGACACGCGCAAGATGGAAAACTGGGTTCTAAAAGAATGTCTATCAATACAGAGCCCACAGCCCTTCGAAATAACAAATCCGCTTTTCATGGGTTAAGCCTGACTCCAGCCCCACGCCAAGAGAAGTGCTGTCCGTTTCCTCCCAGTGCTTGATGTGACAACGTATGGGAAAAAAAGCTTTACTTTAAGAAGTACCTGTATTGCTCGTAGCTTCCATCTTTAAGGCCTAAAGAGGAGAAAATGGATGACTTGTTAATCAAGCAGTAGCTACAGGACATAGGGAAAGTGTATAGCACAGCAAGGCACATCATGGAATGGTAAAGGTGACTTAGTAAAGTTTGTAAATATGTGGATCCTAGTGACAGCCTCCAATGTAAAAGGTTTGGCGAGCAAAGCATGCTAGGTGTTACTGAGAAGAAGAGTTTGGATTTATACCCCCACCTTTCTTTCCTGTAAGGAGACTCAAGGTTGCCTACAAACTTCTTTCCCTTCCTCTTCCCACAACAGACACCTTCTAAGGGAGGTGGGGCTGAGAGAGTTCTGAAGAACTGACTAGTTCAAGGTCACCCAGAAGGAATTTAGGAGTGCAGAAATATCTGGTTCACCAGATAAGCCTCTGCCACTCAGGTGGAGGAGTGGGGAATCAAACCCAGTTCTCCAGATTAGAATCCACCTTCTCTTAACCGCTACACCACGCTGGCTCTCAGGTTGCAATAATAAGCGGAATTGTATGCATGTTGAGTGCTGTAAGTTGCTTCTCACTGATAAGCAGAATTAAAAGACATGAAGCAAAATTTTGAATATCACCTGATCTGGAGCCTTGTAGAGCTGGCTTTTAGACATAAAGATCATCCCCCTTAAAAAGCAGCTGGGACTACATATGCCCCAAGGGGAGGAGTTGCACCTTGGATGTTTGCTGAGACCTAGTACTTGGTCACTTTTTAAAACAGGCTAAAGTTCATTACTTGTTTTTCTATGTATAGGTCATACAGTTTTCTATGCATAGGTCATACAGAGGAGCAGCAATGGCACAGTGGTTAAGAGCAGGTGTACTTTAATCTGGAGGAACCAGGTTTGATTCTCAACTCTGCTGCTTGAGCTGTGGAGGCTTATCTGGGGAATTCAGATTAGCCTGTGCACTCCCACACATGCCAGCTGGGTGACCTTGGGCTAGTCACAGTTCTTCGGAGCTCTCTCAGCCCCACCTACCTCACAGGGTGTTTGTTGTGAGGGGGGAAGGGATAGGAGTTTGTAAACCCCTTTGAGTCTCATTACAGGAGAGAAAGGGGGGATATAAATCCAACTCTTCTTCTTCTCTTCTTTATCTTACCTTCTCGGAATGAACAGATGGCCACTTGGAAGAACAATAGTTACATGCAAGCAACCTGTCCTCTTTTTTTTTTAATTGGGTTTCATGAAGAGTATTAACAATAAGAATAACATGAAGAAAAAAAAATAAAACCTATTATATCTTCTCAGCAATCATAGAGCTAAATAACCAGGATGAGAAAAACCTCAATATGCTGCCAAAGCAGACAGAGGAACAATTCATATGTGAAATGGCGCGAGAAGAAGCAACATTTTGGTTTGCAGGAATGTTGGTCCAAAGAGAAGTTTAAAAAAAGAAGAGGCTAGAGGAATGGGTCATCACCCGGAACTTCTCAATGCTAGTCTGTGCTGTTCTTTAGTTTATAGGGGTAGCGATCCCCACATGGGCCTTTGTGGAGACACCAGGGAATTTTGGGTAAGGCTGGTAGCCACTGGAAGGAAGGCAAAGAGGTCAGTTGTCCCCTTATATGAAGACGGCGTAAAGGAAGAAGAAGAAGAAGAAGAAGAGTTTGGATTTATATCCCCCCTTTCTCTTCTGTAGGAGACTCAAAGGGGCTGACAATCTCCTTGCCCTTCCCCCCTCACAACAAACACCCTGTGAGGTAGGTGGGGCTGAGGGAGCTCCGAGAAGCCGTAACGAGCCCAAGGTCACCCAGCTGGCGTGTGTGGGAGTGCACAGGCTAATCTGAATTCCCCAGATAAGCCTCCACAGCTCAGGCGGCAGAGCTGGGAATCAAACCCGGTTCCTCCAGATTAGATACACAAGCTCTTAACCTCCTACGCCACTGCTGCTCTTTGGTTTTCATCTACAGTTGTTTGGTTTTCTTACATCATCTACTGTATCTGTTAAGTGTGGTATTTGGGACAGAAGTAAAGGGGCAGAGCAGTTAACTTTAAACATTTAGCTACTGTCCTGTCCCTCACTCAGGCCAACTGTCTACTAGGATTACTAAACAAGGCCATTATTTCTTCCTGTACTGCAGCCTGTCTTCTAGTAGCTTCATTACTGGCTCGTTCCCTAAAGACTGTAATCCTATCTTCTTCTATATAGTTGGTCCTGTCTCTCTTTCTTCATTTCATTCTACCCACTTTAGAAGGCAGATAATGTGGGAAACTGTAACCCTGCAAGTGCTTCTCAGTTGCCCAGGAACACAGGGAATTTCTGTGTGATCCACATTTGTCATGATTTTTCACCACTAGTTTATAAGAAGATTGCTGTAAGAGCACCTGCTTACAATGCTTAATTACCTCCTCCATATCCCACTTCTCTCCCCGGTGGGCCCCAAAGCTATCCTCCATTTTGTCCTCACAACAACCCTGTGAGGTAGGTCAGAATGTGACTAGTTAACTCAGTGAGCTTCCATGGCAGAGTGGAAATGTAAATCCGGCTGCCTCAGGTTCCAGTTCAACACTTTAACCACTACACCGATAGCTGTCGTGACATACTCCTCATCAGATTTTCTACTTCATGTAATTAATGGTGAACTAAAAAAACCCCCTATAAAATAGTAATATCATGAGCAAGTCTTTCGAGAGACAAAGGCAGGAGACCCTTACCCAGTTCCATGTTCCGAGTCCTTGGATTGCACTGCTTGTACCCTTTGCAACTTCTTAGTTCCATGAGCTGCACGTGCAATTGGTTGAGCACGTCCCTGTCAAGTGTGTTCACCGCATTAATTAGCTGAAAATAAAGACATTACCTTTAAAGTAACACTGTTCAGGCATACCAGGCATCTCATCAAAACCAATGTTGCATTTATTGCTGCAATAATGTTCAAAACATACCACACACTTCAAAAATAGTGCAAGGACCAGTCCTTAATCTTCATCCCCCAGCCAAAAACTATGTTGTGTTCAGAGCTACACTGCAGTCTTCTGCAATTGTTCATTTGCTTAATGGCTAATGGGATTACCTACAGCCAACATTATTACTGGACTGGGACAACCCCTAGAAGGGCATGAAGAAAGTGACATTACCCCCGGCACCTCCCTGCAAATCTTGTGGCCTAACTCTAATACCAAGTATTATTCTAGCTAGTAACTCTAATACTAATAACTCTAATACTAGTAACTAATACAGCTGCATGAAGTCCTGTTTCAAGTTGACTGCTACGTCCTATGTCTTTACAAAGCAAATATATTAAAACAGAATATTAACTTAGTTTCTATTGGCTGTATATAGAAAAGAATTTTACATTTCCTCCATCGTTTGAGACACCTTTTGCAAATACCTGATAAGGGTCAGTGTTGAGGTCAAAGTATTCAAGGAAGCCAGTAGCAAATTCACAGAACAGGAAGTTGTGAGTCTCATTGATTGTCCTCATGCACCAGTATGTGTTGTTGTTTGCGCTAGTGCAAGCACAGAATGGACCCACTGCAAAATAAAAGTAGATGTTAGCCAAAAGGATAGGATTATTCATAAATATTAAAAATAAATTTGCTGCTTAACCCAAAGCAATCACCTTTGAGCTATGGGACACAAGGGACACATTAACTGAACTCCATTAGCTTTCCCTGTTAAATTCAAGCCAGGCCGCAGATTCCTTTGCGTGGATGGGGGGGAGGAGGAGGAGAAGAGCTGATCTTTATACCTTGCTTCTTCTCTATCTTTAGGAATTGACAATTGCCTTCCCTTTCTTTCCTCATAACAAGACACCTCGAGAGGTATGTGGAAGAATGGGGGATCAAACCTGGCTCTCCAGATTAGAGTTCACTGCTCATGTGAAGAGTGGGGAATCAAACCCAGGTGTACAGATTAAGAGTCCACTGCTCCTGACTACTACACCACGCTGGCTCTCTAGTTGTTACTTGCAAAAAACAAAAAACTCATTCATGCAGTGACGTGTTTGTAGCACCTGGAGCCCACGTGTTAAGTCAGAAGGCACAGATTGTCCATGAAACTGCAGATCAGTATTCCAGGGCTATCCCTAAGAAATGAAGCAGTCACAGCTATTCAACCAGGTGCTCAGGAGCAGCAGCAGCAGAAGGCCATTGCTTTCACATCCTGCACGTGAGCTCCCAAGTCACCTGGTCGGCCACTGCGAGTAGCAGAGTGCTGGACTAGATGGACTCTGGTCTGATCCAGCAGGCTAGTTCTTATGTTCTTATGTTCTTGATTTAACTGCAAAGACACTGACCGCTTCCAGCAGCTTGATGTGTATAAACACACATGGTCTGGAAGGCCATGCAATAGATCCGTGGTGGCGAACCTTTGGCACTCCAGATGATATGGACTACAATTCCCATCAGCCTCTGCCAGCATGGCCAATTGATGGGAATTGTAGTCCATAACATCTGGAGTGCCAAAGGTTCGCCACCACTGCAATAGATTGCATCCTACAGAGTTAAGTTTAAAAGCATGGAGGTCCTTACAGGTCCACAAGGGGGCGGTCTGCCAATGCTGGTTGTCGTGGGTGAAACAAGTCAGGCCCGGCATGCTGCACGTGTCATTGTTTTTGATCCTCTTCAGAAGCTTGCGCAGCTTTTTCTTTCGTCTCTGTTCTCGGAGGAGCCACAACTTGTCCTTCTCTTGCAAGGCTTTCCTGTGGCATAGACATTGAGGACTGCGTCAGGATACTAAGCAGCTTAAAGTTACTTTAAGTTACAATATGATATAGTTAAGTATAGTTAGTAAGTGTGTTACAATATTAAATATTTAAGTATAATTAGTAATTGTGTAACTATATTTGTAAGCTAATGAAGGTCTATAAGATAGGTTTTTCCACGTATTTGATTTGTGCCATTACTGTGCCATTGAATTGTGCCATTATTACTTCTCTGAGGATACTTATTTGTACTTACCGGAAAGGATGAAGGTTGGTCCCCTTGTGCCTCAGTTTGCCTTTGTGTTTTGAATGGAAGCTGTAAAAAGTCCACCATGTACAATTAATTCAAAAAGATCATTCCTTTGCTACTTTTATCAATTCTTTTTTGTTTATCCAAAGCTGAGCCAATTATAAAACTCACAACTAATATTGAAATACACAATAAACATAGAAATACAATTAAAAATAACTGAATTTAAAACAGCAAGAGGGAAAAGGAAATCACAAAACCAGCTGGCCAGCTAAAAAAAATGTTGTTCTTTTCTTCCCTGCAAAAGGTTATCCCCCTTAGGGGTATAGCTACAGAAAATGATTACCTGGGGCAGGCACTGAAATTGTGCCCCCCCACCCTTCATTGCCCCAGCCTGGTCTCCACAGTGAGGCACGGGAGTCTGGGCCAAACCACCCTACTGTGTTAAATAGAAGAAAGAAATAAAGAGAGAAAGGAAAGGAATGAATGAATGAAAGAAAATGAGAATGAAAGAGCGAGAGGGAAAAAGCGGGGGAAGAGAGAAAGGGAGAAAGAGAGAAAGGCTTGGCCAGACTGCCGCCCCAGTGTGGCCTCCCTAGCCCTTCCTCAGTGAGGAATGGCTGTGAAAGCTGCACTGGAGCAGAGCAGCTGAATCCATGGGCCCAGGGCTAGTCCAAGCAACCCTCCACGACCCCAGTGCAGCCTCCACGACCCTTTCGCACTGCAGAGGCCACACTGGGGCAGCAGATTCCAGGCGGAGGAATCCTCAGGAGCCTGAGGATTCCCCTGCCCAGACTTGCTGCCCCAGTGTGGCCTCTGCAGTGGGGTGCCAGAGTGACGAGGTGCTGAAGTGAGGTGTGCCAGTGTCTGGGCAAGGGAATCCTCAGCCTGGGGATTCCCCTGCCCAAACTCTGCCCCCAGCATGGCCTCTGCAGCCCTTTATCAGTGAGGAAAGTCTGTGGAAGCTGGGCTGGGGCAACATGGCAGAGACAGGAGGGGTACTGAGGGGAAGACTGATGGGGGGCACAGGAGGAGGAGGAGGAGGATGCAGCAGGAACTGCAAAGCTCCTCCAGCTCCTTGCTCCTGGAGTGGGGGGAGGGGTGGGCAGCCGAACACTCCCCCCAGGTGACTAATGGGAGTGGTGTCTGGAGCGCCTGCCCCCTCTGGTCCCCCTCACAATGCCTATGCTTCCCTTTCCCCTTAAGATTGTCTGCATAAAATGTTGTGCCTAAGAGCTCTGACTAAATCGACAATGACCATTCTCTGAAATTGCTGGCTTTTGTGTCTATGCAACAAGAGGAAAACTTCAACAAGCATTACAACAAGGAGAATTCATGCAGCGAGAACTGACGTTGTGACTAATTTTCATATACAATAGATGAGGTGATAAAACAAAAGCTGCATCATTTCAGAAGGATCCCTGCAACTCACAAACAGGTAGATGTCAAGAACGTTTCCAGCATAACCACTCATGTGATAAGATTTATGTATTGATGGCTTTTGTTGTTGTATGAAGGAACACATGCAGTGCAGTCCTATTCTAAATTACTTCACTCTAAGCCCACTGAAATCAATGGACTTAGGCTACAACTAGACATGACAAAGTCCACCATCGCTGCCATTTTGGTATCTAACGGGAGATTTTAAAAAACCGTACGGGCTCAATCTTGATGAGGCCGGCAGCGTGGCGGTAATACTGGCACTTCTGTCAGTCATGCCTTTTCAAGTGCTGAAATGCCCCCCCCCCACTGTTTCAGCACTCGAAAAAATGTGTGTGTGTGTGGGGGGGGGCAGAGTGTTTGGGCATGCCATGCTGCAGGTTCAATCAGGAATTGGATCTTCACAGCTTTTTAAAACCTCCCCCGCTAGGTACTAGAATGGTGGTGTTGTCCTGGATCCAACCTGCATTCACCATCACTTCTAACTGTGCCCTTAGACTAGAAGAATCATAGAATCATAGAGTTGGAAGAGACCCCAAGGACCATCAAGTCCAACCCCTTAAATGCAGGAATACATAATTAAAGCACTCCTGACAGATGGCCATCCAGCCTCTCTCTAAAAACCTCCAAAGAAAGAGACTCTACCACAGATAGCACTGTGAACCTTCTGAGCACCTATCTCAGTGGTTCTCAACCTTCCTAATGCCGTGACCTTTTAATACAGTTCCTCATGTTGTGGTGACCCCCAACCCTAACATTTATCTATTTTGCAGATGGAGAACATTGATGCAGAGCGTCTTAGGCGACCCCTGTGAAAGGGTTGTTCGACCCCCAAAGGAGTCCTGACCCCCAGGTTGAGAACCACTGACCTATCTGCTAAATGAAAGAGAACAGTCCAATCACAGGCCTAGCTCTACACCAGCTGTATAAAGATTTGTCCCAAGACTTTAATGAGTTCAGATGACCAATGGAAAGGACCACAGCTGTGATGAAAGAACATGGAGGGAGCAGTGGCTGAATTCTGGCTATGAGTCTCTGAACAACTGTATCAGTGCATTAAGTCTTGCTTTTCCAACGCGAGTGGAAAGGAATACCTTATTTTGTTGCAGTCACACTCCTCTGGTCTCTTCTTCTTCAGATGACCTCTCACTTCCCTCAGATTTTTAATTTTATTTTGCAGAGTTTCAATCTAAAAGGAAGTTAGAACACAGAGTGAATGGGGCTGTGCTTCTTTCTCTTTTCATTTGCCACTTGTCTTTAACTTATGTTGTTGCTGCTGAAATTGTTGTGTGTGTGTGTGTGTGTGTCTTCTCTTTTCAGACTTTATAGTCCAAGTTTGAACTACAGCATCTAAAGTTTAATAATATCACTTGGAAAAACTCAGAGACCCCTAACTGGGCAGTGCGGGGAGAGGGGGGGGCTGACTTGGATCCAACAATCGGTTTGCACACACACATACACAAATCATAGCTCTTCCCCACATTTCCACCTCCCCAACAGTCTCTCCTGACCCCAGGGAAGTTGAACTCCTGGGTCACGTGGGACCTGTGTAGATTCACAGCCACATAGGTTGATGGACTGCCATGAGGGAGCGGTGAAATTGTCCCTTCTACTCTCTTCTGCGTAATTCTGCAGACAGAAGCAAGAGCAGCAATTTCACTCCACTGAGGATCAGCAGCCGACATGGCCACTAAATTCACAGAGGTTCTATGGTTCCGGGAAATAACTTTCCTGGGCTAGAAAGAACTGCTATGGGAAGGGGCAAGTGGAAAGCTGATAGGCAACTGTCAGACCGAGCACATTGTTTTCTCCCAGTATGGAAACTGGGGGTGGGTGGGTAGAGCATTGTCTCTTTCAAAACATTAGTGATGTTTTGCTGATTATCTCTCAGAAATGCCAATTTCAAAAGGTGACAGCAGGCTATTTAATGCTTCCTCTCTTCACCTAGCAAGACAGCCTGCTTGCTGCAGTAGACAGAATGCCAAATTAGCATCTGGAAGACCAAAGTTAGAATCCCTCTCTCACCAGGGACGTTTGCCTTGCAGCAGTTGCTCTCTTTCTTTCTCAGCCTAGCCAACCTCACAAAGTTGTTGTGAGAATAAGATGGAGGAAGGGAGAACCGCGTTATAAGATGATTTGGAATATTCACTGAAGAGGAAAGTAGGATGGAAATATATAATTAAAATAACCACATTTGAGAAGAAAAGGAGATAGCCCACAGTTTAGAAGTAGAAGTTTCCCTGAGGCTATGAGGTTAAGTCTTCTTTCTCACAAAATGAGGTCACTAACATCTTGGCGGAGCGGAACTGTTCAAAGTCTTAAACAACTAATTCAAACAGAATCTTGTTGCTCCAGCATTTAGGATAAAATTAAAAGAGTGTTCGCCATGGGTGCCAGTTGGCATGTAGCTATCAGGGCATTTTCGCATGTGCAGAATAATGCACTTTCAATTCACATTCAATGCACTTTGCAGATGGATTTTACTGTGCAAAATAGCAAAATCCACTTGCAAACAACTGTGAAAGATGGATTGAAAGTGCATTATTCTGCATGTTTTGAAAGTGCTCTTTGAATCACTAACCTCATGGTCTATATGAAGTTTATGATCCTTCCATGCTTGCAGCGACTTGTACAGATCTGTGTCGCACTGAACAGTATCATTCTCCAGAATGAAGCATCTGCACAGGAAAAGAGAGAGAGAAGTGGTCTTTGAGCTAGCCAGCAGGGCAATCCACCAAAATGATCTCAATAACTTATTACATTAAGATGCTTATGAGGATTCTTCGAGCAGTAGCGTAATTAAGGTTGGGCAACAGGGTCTTTCGCCTTGGGTGTGATCATGCTATGGGCATAAAATTGGGTGCAAGAGCCATGGGATATGTTTATTAGTACAGTCAAGGGATCTTCGTCTCCTTTTGCATTCCCTCCTCTGTTTTCAAAACAGGTGCTAAGAACTGAGACACTGAACTGAAATGTAGAACGATCACTCTCAGCAGGTTTTATTTCAACATCTGAGTTGTCAAGGGAGATACTTAGTATTTTGTGTTACTTCTGCACCCATCTGAAAATGGATGGGAGGGTCGTTGGATTCATCTTTGAATGGCCATGACTATGCACAGCGCCATTTTTGCATTTTGATACGTCAGTTCAACTTTACATGGCTGATGTGTCAACCCTGAAGGTTAAGAAAAATGAGGCAAAATGTCCCTGGAAATGATAGCAACCTTGTTGCTTCATCATAAAGGTGTCCTGGGCTTGATCATCCTGTAGACTGTGCAGATCTCATATGCTTTATGATAGCTACAAGGCTGCAAAGGCCACAGGTGCATATGACCCACACAGGTTGGCTGGGAACATGGGGCTCACTTACCTAATGTTTCTGTTCATTGTGCTAATTCATTAGGATTATAGGTTCAAATCCACACGGTGGTCCGTAGTTTTGAATATTTTTTCTCTTTCATACTATTTATTTATTAATTATATTTATAGGCCGCCCTCCCCAAAAGGGCCCATATTTAGATCATAAGCTCTTTCAGGCAGTACCTTTGGGGGTATATCACTCAGTGAAGTACCAGAAATTGCTATACAAATAATGGTGACAATGGACAGTGCCATCAGTTTGCAGCCAACTGGTAACCCTGCAGGATTTTCAAGGCAAGAGACGTTCAGAGGTGGTTTGCCATTGCCTGCCTCAGTTTGCCATTGCCTGCCTCTGAGCAGCAACCTTAGATTTCCTTGACAGTCTTCTATCCAAGTATTAACTAGAGCCAACACTAATAATAATAATTATTATAATCCTTTTAAACAAACCCCATGAATCCTTACCTGTGAGTCACTTTGATTAAGTTAGGAACCATATTCTCTAAAATTCCACCAGTACCACTGTATTCTCCCATGTCTTTATCGTCATCTTCATCATCTCCTTCGGCACCCTTGAGCTTTTTGTATTTACTTGTGATATTACGGGGCAAAACAGGCTGGTAGCCATCTTCCAAATCCAAATTATAGACCTCTCCATCCAGTTCAACAGACACAGAGCGAATCGAGCGACTCTGAATGTAGCTTGCTTTGTATTCTGGGGAAAGAAGGAAGAAACAGCTTGCCTTTCATTGGTGTTAAAGCAGCAAATATGTAAAAAGAACACTGTGTTGGATACAAAATAGGTGAGCTCAGGATTGGCATATCTCTGTAGCCACCATGAGGAGCATGTCTGTTCTTCAGGCAACCACGTGCTTCCAGAAGCAACAAAAACATTATTCTGCAAAAAATCAGCTCCCAATTAATGTACTCAGCTTTGTAATAAAGTCAGCATCAATGGCAAAGTGGCTTCAAATATCCTAAAACAGGTGTTGCGGTAGAAGCTTCTGTCAAATCCTAGCCAGCTTATGGTGACCCCATCGGGTTTTCAAAGCAAGAGACATTCAGAGATGGTTTGCCTTTGTCTGCCACTCCATAGCGCCCCGGGCTTCCTTGGTGGTGGTGTCTTATCCAAATAACCCTACTGAGCGTATGAGAATGATTAGGTTGGGTAGCCTACATCCAAGTCAGGGCCAAGTATGTGTAGGGCCTCTCATCTGAAGTTAAAATGATCGGTAGCCTTAAAAGCATGATAATGTGTTTTTCCTGATTTTTTAATCAAAATTTGAGAACAATCCTCTTTTTTATTACAAGTGATATATGAGCAGCAAAGAGAATTGAAAATCTTGCAGGCTGCCTTCTTTCCCTTTCTCCTCTTACCTGGTGAAAAGCCCTCCGGGTGCCCACCCTGGCCATCGCTGGCTCAGGTGATATCTCTTCCGATCTGGAATAATACACATTTTGGAATCATATGGCCTGCAGGATCAGCCCCAGAAGCTACAGCTTCTGAGACATTAATATATAATAGCAATAACAGCAATAATAATGTCTGCTAAAGTTCTGGACTTCATATAGATAAAAGTATTTTCTTAAGCAAGCCTCTCTCAGTCCCAGTGCACCAAGAACCATTCTTTTTTTAAGTTGTAACTATAGCGCTTCATGTTTATTTTATTTTTTCCCCACATAGGGATGCGTTGTTATCACATTTATTTCTAATGCTTTACCGACAGAGTCTGTAGGTGGCAGTAAAAGCTTAGAATGCTTTATGGAAGCGATGTGAAATTTATACAGCTCAAACTTCCTGAATTGATGTCATGGTAACAACCTTTTAAGAAGATGCCAAGGGCCTTTGACCCCTTCAGACCGAAAGGTCGTCCAATGTGAGGGGCTTTCTCCTTCCCATGGCAACAGCACTGAGGCATATCCCAGTAAAGCACACTTGCCCTTCCAACTGGTCTCTTTCATAAATTCAGCTCCCTCCTATCCAGCAAACAGCTCTTAATCTCCTTCATCAAAACCTGATCCCTATTCACATCTGCAATTCAATACTCTTCACTTTTCAAAAGTGCACAAACATTTTTCACTTCTGTGCAAACAGGTTCACTGTACATAAACCTCTGGGGCAGCCTCTGCTGCAGGTGATGCTAACAAACTTCTTGCTGATTATCTCCTTTCATTTCAGTCTAGTGCACATCACTGGCTGCTACTAACAGTGATGGGTAAACAAACACCACAATAAAGTCAGGATGTGACTATAATTATATTCAGTGTTCCAAAAGGGAACTGGGCCATTCAGTTCCATGCTCCCTAGGTTCTTTTTCAAAAAGTTTGCATGACTCAGGGTCAACCTCCCACCACACCCACTTTTAGGATAATAATACAGATGTACCTTACAGAGGTATTGTAAAAATTATTAAGACAACATATAAAAAGTGCTTCAAGTTCTGAAAAAACCCCTCCCACACAAACACAAGCCTATTACCAAAAACTAATGCTATGATCTTCAGACATTTGTTTTTAATTTTTCAGTCCCTTTTCTAAATATTCCCAACAGTGAATTTCCATTTCATACTTTAGTGGCATACTGATGATTTCATTGTGGTTTTCCCACCTGGGACTTACTTCCTCATAGCTCAGAGGAGGGGGAAAAAAGCAGAAACATGAAACATTTGGCTGAAATGAGGGAACTCCCTTCCTGCTCAATTCCAAGACGGAGTTTCAGAGTTACACCCAGATCATTAATCTCTTTCATTTCTTCTTTTTCGTGGAGAATTAACTTTCCATTCTTGTGGACCTTCTTAGTTCTGAATAAAATGTTTTTTAAGAAGCCAACCCCCATCCCTCCCCAAAACCCAGGATGTTTCAAAGAATGGATTTTTGTGCAAGTGAAACGCAGGAGAGTTTTGAGGAGGGGGGGGGGAGTTTGTCAGGAGGACTGTATCTAGGTGATCGAGATGAATTCCTACCTCATTGTAACTACTTAATGATACAAATCAAATGCTGCTAAGAGATCTATATAACCAGCCTGCTATATGTTACCACTGCTATCTGGGGCATTCTTTCCTTGTTCTTTGATTTATGGCTTCACACGCTTTGCACGTAACTAGGCTTTCCCCTGATACCCTGATCCCATGAGAAATGGAGTCATATCCATTATCTCATGGGGGTAGGAAGTCAGGTGGCTTTCTCTTACTATCTGGCGGCGACCATGAGACGCCTCAGGTCTAGGGGCTGTTTTTTACTAATTCTTGGGAATTCAGGAAGGGGGACTTGCAGGGGATAAAGGGAGTGGCAAAAGCCAGTTTTGTCAGAACTGGCTTTATGAAGCTTGGGTGCTCTGACGCTTCTCAATAAATGCTATTGATACAGAGTCCATTTATTGGCTTAAGGTTTGAGACCTAACAGGGCTACTAATGTAATTTTCAACGTTCAGCCTGAATAAAAGCTTTTGGCTGCATTCAGACATTGTAATAAAAATGTGATTTGTTTAACCTATGGTTTGTGAATAAATATAAACATACACAAGTCACAAATCCAAGAACTCAAAATAGATGTACTCAGAAGTAAGTCCTACCATATTTCCCTGAAAATAAGACAGTGTCTTATATTAATTTTTGCTCCCAAAGATGCACTATGTCTTATTTTCAGGGGATGTCTTATTTTTCTGTGTTCTGTTCATCATGAATGTTTCCAAACAAAAACTTTGCTACGTCTTACTTTCGGGGGATGCCTTATATTTCGCACTTCAACAAAACCTCTACTACGTCTTATTTTCAGGGGATGTCTTATATTTGGGGAAACAGGGCATATTATTCTACAAGGCTTAATTCCAGAAAAGGGCCTTTATGATTAAAGCTGAACTGTGGTTTGTGAATTTGACCACAACAACTCACTATTATTACAATTCTGTTTTACAAACTAGTTACAAACCCTTATTTGAAATCCTGGTTTGGCACCATCCTTTATCAAACCCTGGCTTGTTGGAAGTGCCTGTATTCATATAACACAAAGAATCAGGATTTGATCAAATCATGGTTTATAAAACACCTTATAAATTGTGTCTGAGTGCAGCCTACCTAGATTAGTTGATAGGACAAAAATTAGTAGAAATCCACTCTCAGCAAATCAACTTTATCACAGGTTAAAGGTTTTTTGTGGTAAACGTGAAGTAGTATCTCAAGCTTTGTGTTGTGTACTGAAAATACATTGTGTTGTGTGCTGAAAACACCTGGAATAATTACAGAATCACAGTTAAATGAGGTAATGTTTTCTAATAAATTTATAACCTAATTATTAATCAACAACCTATATACCCTGATTATTAGTCAAAAACTGCCAAACCGATATGCATCTGAGATCATGAGGGCCTCGTGGTTTCTTTACAAACAGATAATTTGGAATAACCCCCTCTAGCGCTACTTTGCCAAGGATTTCACTAAAGCATATTATTATTATTATTATTATTATTATTATTATTATTATTATTATTATTATTATTATTATTATTTATTATATTTATAAACCGCCCTCCCCCGAAGGGCCAAGAGTCCAAGGTTGCGATCCTATACACATTGTCTTGTGAGTAGGCCCCTCTGTGACAGCTTCTTCCAATTCATCAGCAAGGATTGCGATGAAAGGCTGAGAACATACAATTTCTGAAGAGAAAGAGGATGAATGTATACATGTCACAGGAAAGAAAAAGGTGGTTATTCCTGTCTTAATGCTAATAGCTGGTTCTCCTTTACAAGTCAATGGTTTGAATACAAAAGTGGATTTAGTGCAATTCTGCTTACAGGAGATCTTGTGTAACGCCTTGAGCTTTCCTCCCTCTGCTCAATAGTGCTCGGAAATTAGTCACACAGTTTCCTGTGCAAGCAAATATGCACATGGAGATACAATAAGTTTGACATAAAGAAATTACTCCACTCTTTTTCTTATGTTTTTGTTTGGGCAATGGTTCTAGCAGGAATGGAAAATTTGCACTAGATCCAACCCAGTGACTGGACTAGATCATCAGGCAGCTTCTGCTGCTATAAATTTCACTAGGAAGGGGCACCTAGGAAAGGAGGAGGAAGTTTTTTATCCCTGGGGCACTGAAATAACTTTGCACTTCTTTTGTATTTTCTTTGTAGAAATCTATAATAGCAGACACATAGATGTCCAAACTCTTTCTTTCACACACTTCAATAATCTTTAGAAACATTCTTAAAAGTGCTCAGGGCTCTCAATAACTATCACCTTTCATTTCAACACTTTTGTACCATCCAAAACAACAGGAATTCTTCAGGGAGCTCTGGCTGCAGGAAGGACTACGCTGCAACCCTGAAAATCCTGGCATAACTAGGTATTAACATGTTAATGAGTATGCTAGGCTTGGCCATTCAATAAGGAAAGCTGAGAGCCTGCAAAGAATTGTGGGACAAGGATAACTTGGAAATCCAGCCCCCACAGCCCCCCCCTTCTGACTCTCTCTCAGAGGTTTATACGGGACTGCTGTCTATTCCCCCCTTTTTTGGCCCTCATCAGACCATTTTAAAATGTTTTTCCTTTTTGTTTGGTTAATTTCCAAAGTCATATCTTTCTCCACATTTGGGGAGTTCCTCGGGTATACAAAGGTCTCTGCCTTTAGTTGGATCCAATAATCTGTCAGCAGAAGTTACTGATAATCATGAATCTTTCATATGTTCCATTCCCCCAGCGTCCTCTCTGGCCCCAGAGAAATTCATAACTGGGCTTGCAGGATTCATCTGGACTAATAGCTATGCAGTGGAGTGAGATCTGGGGACAAAATTGCCCTTCCTGCTTCTTCCTGTCTGGTCATTTTGTTCTTTCCTTCTGCAGCCTCTCAACCCAGTTGGCCATGCAAGTTCCCCAGCCCTGGGGAAAAAAACTTTCCTAGGGTCAGAAAGGATTACTGGGGGCCGGGAGCTTGGGAATCTTCACAGGGTGTTACCCAGTTTATTGCTAGAAGAAGGATGATGACACAATGAAACAACTGACCGGGCTCTTCAAATATGCCTAAAAATACATGATAATTTACTAAAATATGTACCTGGTCCTCATGCTTCCCAAACATCTTCCTCTCCCCACATTACCTGGTTCTTTAGTGCTTCCCAAACATCTTCCTCTACCCACATTAGACCTTCCTGTAACACCCCCCTTAATCTTTCTTGAGACTTCTTGAATTAGAAAGCATAAGAGATTTTAGGTTTCTAGCTTTTACTGATAAGGATCTGTTGATTTGTTTTAAACCTTGATCACAACAATCCAGCTGGTTAGGCAAAGCTGCTTAACTCATTGATTTAAATAAATCCAGACTAATGGGAGAGACAATGCTTAGCTATATGGTTGAAATCCTGCCAAGTGCTTAACTTTGGATGGGTTGTGCATTATGATTATTATGAAGTCACAGCCATCTCTGGGCACAGAAGAATGCCCGGCCTTAGTCAGTGGATGTCTGCAATGGCACCCAAAGTGTCTATGCCACTGGTCTGGTCTTTGCCAAATTTGCACCATCCAAGAACTAGCAACCCTATTTTTAACCTAAGTGAAAGTAGGGTTACCAACTTTGGGTGTGGACTTCTCCTGGAATAACAACCAATCTCCAGATCACACCATTTCCTAGTGCACAGGTGTCAAACTCACGGCCCTCCAGATGTTATGGACTACAGCATGATGCTGGCAGGAGATGATGGGAACTGTAGTCCATAACATCTGGAAGGCCGCGAGTTTGACACCTATGTAAGGGCAGCTTTGGGGGACAGACTCTGTGGCATCACAATGCTGCTGAGCTCCCTTCCCCCAAGCATCACCTCTAAATCACCAGGAATTCCTAATCCAGAATTTGCAACCCTAAGTGAAAGCAGAGGAAAGTGCTTGTTTTATATCCCACGCTGCTATTCAGGTACAAAGTAGGTTCAGAAGGCAATCTCCTCAGAGCTATATGAAATAATACTAGAAGACCATTGAGGTGAAGCTCTTGAGCAGGGCTGATCCCTGGTCAGTCATCAAAAAAGCCAGCCTGAGGGCTGATAGTGCCAGAAGACAAGACAACCTTTAATGCATAGGTGTCAAATTCGCGGCCCTCCAGATGTTATGGACTACAGTTCCCATCATCCCCTGCCTGCATGATGCTGGCAGGGGATGATAGGAACTGTAGTCCATAACATCTGGAGGGCCGCGAATTTGACACCTGTGCTTTAATGGGATAGTAGCATGAGAAAGAAAGACCTTCTATCTAACAGGCCAAGAGAAGGAAACAACAAAATAGTTAGCTCTTTTGAATACTCCCATATGAGTGAAAAAATTAAGAAAATTATTTACAGGTATTGGCTGATTATACAAGAACTACCAGGGTGTGAACAACCACCTTTACTAGTATATAGCAAAACCAGATCATTGGGAAACGTTGTCATTAGGACAGAAAAGCTGCAGAACAGTCATCCTCAGGACATTTCAGGACATTACAGGTGTGGAACATGCACAGCTTGCCCACTAGTGCATGAGTGCAAGGAGATCAATATTGCCAAGGAAAACGCCCACAGAGATATTAAGCAATTCACCAATTGCAATACTAAAAAAGCTGTGCATCTGATTTTTTTGTGAATGTGGGTTAAATGATATTGGCCAGACAAGTGGACGGATAAAAATGAGAATGCTCAAGCATTTTTCCTGGATTCAAAACAAGGTCATGGAAACACCCCTTGAGAACACTGTGTGCAAAAACAACACAAGCCTGAATCCCTTTGCTTCTTCATATTGGCAACTGTGGAGGAAAGAGATATGCAAACTAATATACAACAAGAACGGCAAAGAATAGGGCATTTAACACCCACAGTCTACAAACTTTACACTAACTGGGACTTAATTCCAACCTGGACTTTTCTGCTTTTTGTGAACTGTACAACTTTAATTACCACTACACATGAGTAGGTGTGCTGGCAGCTGGCCTACAAGTGATAATCGGAGCTCTTTTGTCTCAAGGACATTTTTGCAGCAAGAGAAAACTTTGCAGATACATTTGTTCTGTCTGATTCTGCATTTGCTTTTTAGATGTATTAAGACAGAATTTCTCTGTTGAAATAGGGACTTTCTCATGTATATATTTATTCTGATTTAGATTTTTGTAAGAACAAGCTTATATGTGACTTAATGATCAACACTGAAAGTACGTAGAATGGAAGCCCTGCCTTTAGATTTGGAACTGTAATGTAAATGTGAATAGTCGTATATATATTGTAGATACCACATGCTCTTTGAAGACTTTTGAAGCCAGAACATATCTGAAAGCTGGCCAGTTTATGCTGGGGTTTCAATATTTAGTTACTAGCTATCCTTGAGGAGACTAGGGAAGCAATTATAATAGTATTATTGTAATACTGTTGACTAGTGATTGTGAATGTACTTATGTTTGTATGAGAGAAACACTTGAAGGTGTACTGATGCATCACTAAGACACAGTCCTTTAAATGTAAATATTGTAGACTTTGTAAACTCACAAATTATGCAGTCTACGATTGCTAGCCATGTTGCTAATCTCTGACTCCTTGATTGGTACCACTCTATTAACTAGAAGGAAACAGTGGTTGCTTCTGCACAGGCAACACAAACATGTTAAATGAACCCATGTTGCCTATGTCACTGTTTGCACGATGGGTGCAGGGGTCATCCAGGATCACTGGAATCCCGGCTCAGGATGTGGCATGGTTCACACAGGAAATGCTGTGCTTCCCTGCGACCCGCACATCCAAGAATCCCCTCACCTGAGAATCCGCCCCTCCCCCACACTCATGGGCACAAAATGGTGGTTGCCCAGAAAATCCACTCTAACTACGGGTGCCTGGAGAATTCACCATAATGATGGACTGAATCCACTATAATGGTGGCTAGGTGCACAGGCAAGCAGGAAGCATTTGAAACCTGGGTTAAAGGGAAAAAAGTCACTAATTTAGCAATTTTCATTTAACCTGGGTTTAGTCAATTATAACAGGTTTGAAGCATTTTGGGGGGTGAGTTCTGTAGGAAATTCTCCCCAATAATACTTTTTCCACACCCCTAATAATATTTGGCCTGTGCGAAATCACCCAGTGAGGCTTTGTTGCATGGTTCCAACAAATAATCTATAGGACACTGTTCATTGGAGGGTGGGAAATACTAACCCAAGTTTTCCCTTTATACTGACTCAAGTCCAATATATTTCCCTTCTGCCCATGTTAAAAAATATTCTTGAACTTTTTTTAAATGGCCAGCTTTATCCATGCTATTAGGTACACTTAATTTGAAAAACGCTATTAAACTGAAAGCAGCGCTAACTGTATTTTGCTCCTCCACCTCTAATGCCCTTTCAGAAGATTACTTGGGGTGCGTTCCTCTTTCCTTGGCCTAATTACATTTGACTTTCCC
The DNA here is from genome assembly GCF_021028975.2 of Sphaerodactylus townsendi. NCBI lineage: Eukaryota > Metazoa > Chordata > Lepidosauria > Squamata > Sphaerodactylidae > Sphaerodactylus > Sphaerodactylus townsendi. The sequence continues at coordinate 112,290,378 of NC_059429.1, forward strand.
CCCCTTCTGTCTGCTATAATGAGTTTGGTTTTGCTTCGTGTTTTAACTACTTTCCAAGTAACTAGTCCACATTCACACTAGTGTCTTTCCACACTCTGTTGGGTAGCAGAATAATTCTTTGCTTTGAATGGCAGAATAGAGACGACACCATATCTTGTGAGAACATTCTAGCCTGGTTTTTCTGTCTTGGGTAAATATCATCCTTGAAACTGATGCTGAGGCAGTTTTGGTACCAAGGTGTTTGTGTCAATTAATTCTCAATTATGAAATGTTTCTCAAAGCCATCTGATTTCCTTCCATACAAGTGCTTTCTTTTCTGTTTCCAAGAGTTGCTCAGGACCCCTTTCATGAACTGCAGCAAAGAACTACAACAGGTTGATCATGTTTTCTAAAACACTTGAAAGAAACAGACAAATGTGCAGGCTGGTCAGATATTTGAGCCAAAATCCATGCAACTGATCATTGCCAGGCCTAGTTCTTGACTTTCTTCACTCTTTTACTGATCATTTCTGGTGTTATTTCCAAGTTTCTCATTTTGTTCTTTGAAAATTTCTTTTCGAAGTCTTTTATCCACCCAGAATTTTTGTTGTAGTCTTTTTCTGTTTCCCACAAATCTTTCCAGAATGTATTGGTAGCTGTTTTTTCTGGTTTTTCATTCTTCACAGCTGCCTTCTGATTCAGACTCTGGTAGAACTGCCTTCGATCACACTGGAAAAGTTGATTTTGTTTGTACTGCATGACTCTAGCTTCATATTGTTGTTGTTGCTGTGGTTGTTATTATTATTATTGATACAAAAACAGTTATACACAGCAAACAAGATCAATATGCTGGATTTTGTATTACATCACACGTCGGACACTTCCCAAGCATCTAGGACTGTGTGATGTATCGACGAATAATGCGTGCAGAGCTGAGTAGGGTGGTCTTTTGCAGCTGACATATGGTGATTTTGTCAGCGCCGATTGTTTTTAAGTGCCGTCCAAGGTCTTTAGGCACTGCACCCAGTGTGCCGATCACCACTGGGAGCACCTTTACTGGTCTGTGCCAGAGTCTTTGTAGTTCAATCCTTAAATCCTCGTATCGTGTGAGTTTTTCCAGTTGCTTCTCATCAATTCTGCTGTCACCAGGAATTGCAACATCGACTATCCACACTTTCTTTTTTTCCACAATTGTGAGGTCAGGAGTATTGTGTTCCAAAACTTTGTCAGTCTGAATTCGGAAGTCCCAGAGTAGTTTTAGGTGTTCATTTTTAGTGACCTTTTCAGGTTTGGGATTCCACCAGTTCTTTGTCACAGGCAGATGGTAGTTGTGGCACAAGTTCCAGTGAATCACCTGAGCAACAGTATTATGCCTCTGCTTGTATTATTATTATTATTATTATTATTATTATTATTATTATTATTATTATTATTATTATTATTATTATTATTATTATTATTATTAAATTCGACTTGATAGACCGCTCTGCCCCTGAAGGGCTCAAATATAGCAATGTAGTACTCTAATGGAGCTAAAACCTAGTAATGGGGTGTAACAAGGATGAATTGTACTTTGTGTTCCTCATTCTGCCACGATGTCATCCATCAATAAACCTTCATTCTTTTGAACTGATGCGTGCAGGCTCCTTGTCTCTAATCTCAGCATGTCAGAGGCGCTGTATGGATCTAAGAAGCCTGAACCCTTAAGAGTCTTGAGTGGGAAACTTTAACCTTAGATGAATGGATACTAATGTGTCTATAGATTCCTACAAAAAAGGACCTTACCAACTTTTAGAAGAAGAAGAAGAAGAAGAAGAAGAAGAAGAAGAAGAAGAAGAAGAACTGGGTTTTATATATTGTTTTTCTTTATATATTGTTTTTCTCTATGTTTAAGAAAAGGAGTTTGGATTTATAGCCTGCTTTTCTCTCCTGTAAGGAGTCTCAAAGCAGCTTATCACTACCTTCCCCTCCCCACAACAGACACCTGGTGAGGTAGGTGGGACTGAGAGAGTTCAGAAAGAACTGTGGCTAGCCCAAGGTCACCAGCAGACTTCATGTGTCAGAGTGGGGAAACAAACCTGGGCCCCTTCTGCACTGGCCAATAAACGCAGGCTAACCATGGCATAAAACCTGTGTGTGTGTGTGTGTGGGGGGGGGGGGGGGGTCACACGGATCCCGCCCCTAACGCGAGTTTGCTCTGCGTTCCCCCGCAACCCGGGTTTTTCAAGAATCACACCACCTACAATTTTTTTTGTTTTAATGTGGATTGCAGCAGCAGTCATGTGAATGGTTTCCCTGGGAAGAGCATTACTTGGCTGCGCTTCCCTTTTTTCCCAGTCCCCACCTCTCTGCTGCACAGCTACGGAGGAGCACAGGGATGGCAGCATGGCAGTGGAGGTCCATGCCTGCCAGGCTTCGTAGCTACCCAGCGGAGGGAGGTGAGTGGGGGGGGGGGGGAAAGCACCTCTGTGTGAAGGCGTGCACCCCGGCCAATGCGCTCGCTGACCATGGGACACCCAGCCATGCGAATGGCCCAGGGCTATGACGGGTTCATTTATCCCACCTGCAACCCGTTTTACATTTGCTGTGCGGAAAGGGCCCTGGTTCACCAGATTAGAGTCTGCCACCCATGTGGAGGAGTGGGGAATCAAATCCAGTTTTCCAGATTAAGAGTCCACCTGCTCTTAACTACTAAACCACACTGGAGCTAATGTACTTCAACTTTGGTGTTCACTGCTACTTGGATACTGCAACCAACTTGCCAGCTTCTCAAAGAGAGTGTTAATTTCAGATAGGCGATAGGCTTTGATAATTCCATTCCCTCAGGAGATTTCATTCTCATTATAGCCAGCATGATAGGCAGGGCTCTTATGGAAATACAGAAAGTGAAAATACTGGCTGCATTCCTTTGAAGGACGCCATACTACACAGGAGAAGGAATTTTCAAACAGGAAAAAAACGGAATTGTCTAAATCCTTCATCCCCTGGACCTAATGCCTACTACACTTGTGAGAGCAGATGTTCAAAAGAAACTCCAGAAATCTAGCATAGAAATATGGTACTTTCTCTTACAAGCTTTCTTACCTCCTAGGAATGGGCATCTGTCCAAGCAAGCACACCCAATGTTTGCACCATTATAATAGAGCATGACTGTTTGCACAGAACCAAAGATGTTAGGGATCTTTCCGTATTATCAGCCAGAGCCTTGGATGAAATTTCAGGCTTCAGTGAAACAAAGTATTCACAAAGACAAGTCTCCTGTAGGCAACACTCTTGCATAGAAATGTCACAGATTGCATTTTATGGATTTTTAACTGTGCTGTTCTTGCCCTTTCTGCTCTATGCACATATAACTGCATACTGGGTTTCCCCAGCATGCACTTGATGAAACAGACCATGAATGCTCATGACATAATAAATTAAGATCTCCCCCCCCCCCGCATCACTTTTTAATAACCAATCAGATTCTCATTCTGCACCCTGCATACTGGAACACTGAAAGAGAGAAGCAGCACAAGCCGAGTTTCTCCCTCTTAGACTGCTCAGTTCAAAAGGAAGGAACTTCTCAGAGTTTCTCCTCTCCTTCCTGAAACTACTTGGCAGGGGGAAACCTTAACTCCGATGCTGCCAGTCAATAAAAAAATCTATGGTGGTGTTTGTGCCACATGCAAATGCTGTTAATAAGTCATGCCATACAAATCTAAACACTAATACTTTATTTATTTAGGCTACTTACGTGCTACTTATGTGCCACCTTTCCAATTCAGTTCAATTCAGTTCCAATTTCCAGTTAATAATGGCCAATTACCCACTGCTGGCATTCCCTGGCCTGCCCCATCCTGGTGTGAAAGGTTGCACCAGTAGCTTTCTTGCTCTCCCCGAGGAGAAGCATGCAAAGGGCAAGAGGAAGAGTGTTGGGGCAAGAGGAAGTGTGTTTTTCTCACCCTGGATGCACTTCCTGTCCCACCATGTGCCACAGCACCAGTGGATAATCAGCCAATAAAATAAGGGAAAGGGCAGATAAAGGATTCAACAATAGTTGTCTACATTTGAAGCTTGAAGCCAGAGCAGGGATCTAATCCTGAAAGGATTTCAGAAATAAAAAATAAAGAAGACTTTAACTGCTGTCAGAAGGTCTATAAAGGATGGCACCAGACCTGATTTCTGGGGGGAAGCCATTCCAAATGGAGGCTGCTGAAAAGGACATGTATGGGTCCCCACTAGATGTTCATGTACATAATGGGTTCCTATACCAGGGTTTCCTCAGGTGATCTCATAGCGTTTTCTCACTTCTGCTGTGTGCTACTGTAGCCAAGTAGTGCGGGGTCCCCTGGCACTCCCCACTACAGGGGCGGTGACAACGCAGCCGTCCCGACACTGCCGCTGTCGCGCCCCCTCAGCGCACGTCATTCCTGGTGCTCTTCAAAACCGTGCTTTCGTGGGGAAGCCCGGGTGCACGCCAGAAATGACGCGCGCTGAGAGTAGCGCGCGGCATAGGGGGCTCATGGTAAGTGGGGAAACGCTCTCAGAGTACAGGCAGAAATATACAGCACGAACCCTGTGTTAAGCCTTTCAAGTCATGTAGCTCATGGAAATCCATTTCATTTCCTTTGCTCATCTTCAGTGGCTCTAAATTGTAATAACAAAAGCCACAGTCTATCTTTTCTGTATGCACTTTCTGCATTATGTTATGTCATGATTTTAGCAGATCTTTTTTAAAAAATCTGATTTAATTTTAGTCCTCTTGTATTGCTTTCTCAGTGATTTATGCTGTCTGAACTTTTTTATATTTTGCAATCTGCCTTCAGTTTCAATGAGAAAGGTGGACTATAAATGAAACAAATACATTAATAAAGGAATACGCTGTGTTTCTCATACTGCTACATCCTCTTCATACTGGGCATGCTGCAATGCACACATTTGTACCTTCACCTGTATGCAGCCATTGGTTTGTTGTTTCCCCTGGCACATGTTAGTCCTATAAATAAGAGATATTTAGGGGCTAGGGAAGCAGTGAGGTTGGCAAAGGAAGGAAAGCACCACACTATCAAAATGCCTCTGCTTTCAGAATTCAAAGCAGGCTCGATCATTTTGTATCATTCGCCTTCACTTACCCAAACAGCTCATGCACACACACTACAGAAAAGTAGGTGTTACTGAAGTTGGCAACTGCCTGGTTTCCAATGCATCCTAAATAGAATTTAACCTTGCTAAGCCTTATTGACATCAGCGGACTTAGAAGGGTGCAACTCTGATTAGGATTGCACTGCAGGTATAGAAACCCGCCTGCTCACATTGCTCAGGTGTTGTTACAGACTCACTGCCACTTCCTCCAGAAGTTCTTCTTCAGTTCGAATCTGAAAATATGCCCTGCACATGTAGTGCTATTGGTCAGCAAAGAAGCCACCGCTGGCCAGTTGCAGATGTGCAGAAATTCTTTAATGATAAACCTTTTCTTAATGAAAATATGGGTGATTGGGAAGAATTCCGGGATCTCCTCCCTTCAAACAGTCTTTCACTGAATGGGTATCTTCGCTACAGGAAGTATGACTGCTTCTGGGACACAGAGGCTTGGATCTCCTGATATTGTACTCCTTGGTGCTTCTCTCTGGCTGCTGTGGAGGCCGCCTTCTCCTGCAGCTCTCATTTCTTCTGTCACTGGCACTTCTGTGCATGCAAAATCAAGTGCTAGTGGCAGAGGATACAAACACAGTGCTAGTGGCAGAGGACAGTGCAAACACAGTGCTAGTGGCAGAGGACAGTGCAAACACAGTGCTAGTGGCAGAGGATGCAAACACCCTGTAGCTGCTAGAGAGAAATATGTGGGGAGTAATATCACAGGAATTGTTTCCAAATACTGTTGTTCCAGATTGAACCTTCCACCCTTGTTTCTTGGTATGTTTGGGGGTGGGGTGGGGGGAGTGAAACATTTAAATTTCTAAGTAGCCTTCCACCATGAATACTGCAGGGGTGTGGGTATAGCCATAAATGCCAGGGGAAATCAGATAAAGAGCAATCCTTAGCAGAACTATTCAGAAGGAAAGCACACAGGAAAGTGCATACATATGACACCATCAGCACTTATGGAGTAATGTTATGAACAAGGAAGGAATGCTCAGATAACAGGCACACTTCCCCCCCTCCGCCCCCCCCCCCAATACTCATTTTGAAAAAAGTGTTCATAAATACAAAATCAAGTCTCAGCTATGCTGGGAACTCAAAGTTCATGAAAGCAAACACCGAATGCGGTTCTTTTCCTCTGGGACAAAATATTAGTGTCTGAGCGAGAGGTGCATACAATATCTTAGAAAAGGAAATGTACTAACTATGAAGGAAGACCTTTCGGCTGTCTCTCTACTAAATTAAATACCACGTATTAAGTACATTCAAAAAAAGATTCCCTCGAAAGGCCCTCAGGTCTCTGGCACCTTAAAACTGAGATAATTGCCTGTTTAATAGGGGTGTTACGGGGATTAGGAAAAGTGCTGATAAGTTCTTTGCTGAATGCCTGATAGATGTTTAGGGTCTAAACTATTTTTACGCTCCCTCACTCTTAAATTTAAGATTTACCTACCAAATTAGTGTCTTCAAATGCTCCATAGTTACAAGCAAATTCACCTTAACAGTGCTTTCGTTTCCAATGACCCTTCCCTTCAAGAACAAGTTAATTGAACTTCAAGCTTAAGCATTATTTGAAGATTACCTGTTGTGCCACAAATTTTCAGCGGCAAGAGCTTCTTGTGCAATTTCACCTGGAAACCAATAATTTTATTCGCCTAAAAATTAGCTTAGCAGTTACTAATCAGCTTGCATGGCAAATATAAAGGAAGAAAATCAATTTAAACTCTCCGTTTGAAGCTTGTGCCAGGTCATTACCAAGAAAGCCTAATCTGCTAAATAATTAAGGCTCTGCATTTATGGAAGAAGTCGAAAAGAAACTTTACAGCTGAATAATAATTCTGAGCGGCTGTTTGGCTCTTTTAATCTATAATTAGACTAGGCACTTCAAATATAGATATTAACTTCACTCCAGTTTTAAAAGCAGAGCCTGTGGAATGGGCTGTGTAGAAAAGAGCTGGGCCTCTGCCAAGGACAGCCAATCTACTTTGGAGGCAGGCTTGGTGAAAAATCAACTTTGACACTTTTGGCTGAACCTGTCTGGAAAAATCAGGAGGTAAGCGGTTTTGGGAACAGAGAGCACCCACACCCTTGTAAAGCGTGAATGAGTGCTGTAGCATCCTGCAAAATGCTCAAACCAACCCAGGACATTTTGAGCCACCTGTGAACGGATTAAACTGGCATACACCAAGTAAGGCTATAGGTTTTTCTTGCTTGGTTACTGTCTACTCTGACTGGCAGCAAGCACCTCACCAAGATGTCAGTTAGGGAAAAATCTTCCTCAATAGCTGCACCAGAGATTCTTTAATATGAAATGCTAGGGATTTAACCTGGACCCTCCTGCATTCAAAAGGTAAAAGATACATCCTCTTCTCTAGAACAGTTAGTGTCATCACTTAGTATGCCTTTAATGCACCATCTGGTCATCTACTATTTCAGGACTGACCGTGCCTTTTTTCTCTGTGGTGTGCAAGGGCCTCACTTACTCTTCTTGGAGAAGAGCTTCTTCCGTCTCCTGAAGGGGCTCAACTTGTATTCATTCTCCTCGCAGTTGCAGTCCTCACTGATCTGGCTGTAGTACTTGGGCATGAGATGGGTCAGGCCTTTGCTGCTGCTGGGAGCTTTGAGACTGGCCATCCCTTTGCATTTGTGCAGCTTGAGCTTCCCGCTGGGGTCTTCCACACACTGCCATTTCTGAAATCCCAAATCCAAACATGACATTGTAATAAATCCAGGAGTTTAGCCATGTTGACCTGCAGTAGAAGAGTGTAAGTCAAGTCCTGTAGCACCTTCAAGACCATCAATATTTTTGGTATATAAGTGTTAGAGGATCAAAGTATATCTGATGAAGGGAGCTCTGACTCTTGGACACCGATAATCCTGAAAATTTTGTTGGTCTTGAAGGTGCTACTAGACTTGAAACTCACTCTTCTACTGTAATATATGAAGATGGTGATGATGATGATGACTGTGTGCTCAATACTAAGATTTAATTGGTGTCTACTATGAGACTGGCATATATGTTATCACTACGCTCAGCAAAATTTACAGCATTCTACCAACCTAAAGTACATTCTTGCAATTTGTGACACCCCTGACAGAAAAGATGGGTAGCCAACAAGAACAGAACATTGTCGATGGTGTTTCTGGGCCTTTCTTGCCATGGACATCTTCCTGATATTTTAGGCTGTGTTAAGAATGTTAGTAATAGAATAATGTTCTGTTGTTGTTTGAAAAAGCCATGCTAGACTGTGGCAGCAAAATAAAAACTGGAATCCTGTGATGCCCTTAAAGACTGACAAAATGTATTCCTTGACCATGGACATTGCCAAAGAAACTTCAAAAGATCTTCTGTGGATACTGTCCCAGAAAAGTGAGATAATTTTGGACGTTCCAATGAGATCTGTCAGAGTATCTATTATTATCATTGGTAGCCTTAGGAAGCATACTGTCTCCTGTTTGACACCAGAAAGAAGGTAGCAAAGCGACAGGAGACAGAAACAGGGATGTATGGAGGAAGAATATCATAGGCCCCTTCCGCACACGCAAAATAATGCATTTTCAAACCACTTTCACAACTGTTTGCAAGTGGATTTTGCCATTCCGCACAGCTTCAAAGAGCACTGAAAGCAGTTTGAAAGTGCATTATTCTACATGTGCGGAATGAGCCATAGTAAATGGAGGCTAAAGGGTTGTGTCAAATGAATATAAACAAAGATGCAACTATATAGACTTCTGCCATATACAGAATATAATATCCAATCTATTGACAGAGTTCAGATCTGGGGTCTTTTCCATATGCGTAACTTACAACATATTGTGTCACCAAATGTTACTTTAAAAAAATCTCGCATGTTTTTTCCTCTGGTTTGGTTCAGGAAATGTTTTTCCTTCATTCTTTCACCACTGTTTTGATGAGCACTTTAACCATGATGCTTTTTTTATCTGTTTCCGAGTCAGGTTCCCTTCAGCCAATCATGCTGAAAGTTTTTATTTTTTCAGCCCACCAAACAACTGCCATTATCCACGTTCCATGTACTTTCTCAACCTCCCTTTCAGCCATTCTTTTAATCCTCTTTGTCACTTTGAACTAGCAATGTAATATTGAAGCAGAAACACAAAGGAGAAGGTGGACTGGATCAATTTTGTCAATTTCACATAGAACTTGAATTGTTAAGTTCAGGAACAGATACAAAGAAGCAGGGTGGATTGGATCAGCTTTGTCAATTTCATATTAAATTAGCCATGCAATGTTAGGCAGAGAGCAAGGTTGAAGCAAGGGGTGTCTGCATTACTGATGGAACACTGCAGGGAACTGCTGCAGTATGTATCATGCATCACTGCAAATCAAATTTGGCAGAAAAATGTGGTTCTTTGTTGAGGGGGAGCTATATGTTCCTGCTCCTTCAGGTAGTGGTGCCTGCTCCAGGAGTTGTTATGGCTTCCATTTTGGATTGGTAGTTCTCAATATTAGAAATGGAGGCTGAGACATTTTTGAATTACCACTTCAAAATGTAACTGTGCAGTAATGCTAGAGTGCCTGTGCAAAAAAAGGGGTTTTTTTTGGTTCTTCTGCATCATGGATGCATCCCACCACCATCAATAACAAGGGTAAAAAAACCTTAAAAATGACAGGAGGACAGGAGGTAAACAGAATGATTTAATGGAAAATGTTTCCATCACACAAAGTGTGACCACTGAGAAAATCTGTGGATGAGGAAAAGGCCTAAGTGAGTATGTGGTAGTTTCATCAAGATCAACAGGAGTTATTTCCAGGAGAAGGCTGCATCCACACAGTATTGTATGTTATGATATTGTTGTGCTACAGCAATCTAGGCGACACAGGAAAATCCTGTTGCAAACTACTGTTATAGCACAACAATTGTGAAATATCTAGAAATTTGTGGATCCAGCTTAATTGTGAAATAACTTTGATTTTTTAAAAAAGTGAAACCCATCAATCATAGATGTTGGCCATCTTTGTACTTTTTTTGTCTAAACTGCCAGAACAAGAAAACATTGTGAATCTGAGAAAGGGATGGTATGATACACCGGCTTAAACACTACCAAGTGGAGCCAAGGAACATTTGTTGATGAGAACAGAAACGTATGGCTATGTCAGCTCCTTTCCTTCCCACGTAAGCCTTCTTTGAAGGGGATGTAAGGCGTGGCAAGGATTTAATTAAGATTGCCATAAAAACTCATTCATTTTTCAATATGTACATATTAACAGTTGTCTGTTGTTATTTTACTCTTATTTTGCTCATACACTAAAAACCTATACAGAGTCATTGCAGTCTGACCACTGAAATCAATAGGTTTTTGCTTTTTTAAAAAAACACGCAACAGTGTTTGTGGTGATGGTGAGAATAGATGGTGAACATAATTTTTGAAACTTTTGTTTCACTGAGAATTGAAGATTAGAGGCGAGTTCGGGATCTGGAAAGGCTGAAGGCTGCTGCTTTTGGGGTGAGGTTGACCTTTTTTTTTGCTTCCAGACTAATAACAACCAGGGATTATCCATTCTATATCAAAACTGCTTGGGGGTGGAGTTATTGTTCTTTCCCACAGCACAGCAGCCTTGATTATCCTGCAGCTGTAATTAACCTTTAAAAAACACTGGGAAGATCCAATCACAGATACTCCAGCAGCTCATCTGGTTTGGTTTGGTATAAAAACAAATGCTTTCATTAGATCTTCGCTAATGAAAATGAGGATCCTACCACTCCTTAGCTTTAGACCTACTTAATTTTAGCCGTACAAGAGATTTCTTCTAGATGGAACAATTCAAATGCTGAAAAGAACTGGTAGATTCTTCAACTTCTCACCAACTTTGAGGATACATGGAAAATCAGTACCGATTCACAGTACCAGAGAACAAATGTGATTTGTTTTCCCCAATGATTTGTTTTCCCCTAGTTTACAATCTTTCTGTTAACATAGACAAAAAGCTATGGTCCCTCTTGAGGTCCTTCTTAAACTGTCCTTCTTCTAAATCTGTGACATGAGATTTAGTCTCAGTTAATTGCTTCTAAAAATACCTTACTTGTTACTTATTTATTCTAATATTTATGTACCATCTTATTTCCTTAGACTCAAGGAGGCAAACAGAACAACAGCAAGTTGCAAGGATGCAGAACGTTAAGAGAATTTGTGAAACAAAAACAGCACACGAATTAAAAACATGCAGATTAAAAACTGACAGGCAAATCTGTTGAAAAATTTCACCCTCCTCCAAATGTCCCTTGAAACAACAGTCTTGCATGCCCTCCTAAAGGAAGCCAACGAAGGCCCTCTCCACACCCATTCTGGAAGGCCACTCCAGAGAACTCCATCTACACAGAAAAAGGCCCATAATTTCAGGGAGCTTAATTGTCATTGTTGTTCCATGATATATGAAAATTATAAACCTACCATGCTTTCTTTGATTGTCTAGTAGGACCAAAGAGGTCCAACACTCATTCTTCTGAGACCTCTAGCAGCTAGGAGAGTATAACTTAAGGAGAAAGTCTCCTAATAGGCCTTTACAAGGGCAAAGAAAAGAAAACAAACCATGGCTCATAAATTTCAATATGTCATTCGGTTGATTGCACTGATTAATCGGTCCATGCTTTCAGCCCTGGTAAATAAGATACTTTTTAGCTCAAGTTAGATTCAAATAAATGTAGATAAGGGGACGTTCAAACTAATATCCCAAATGGCAAGCAATAATTTATCTCTAAATCAAGATCAGTTAATTTGCATGCCAAAAACCCCCTCTGGAATTTTACGCTAATGTAGCCACTCCTCTTTCAGACCTAAATCTTGCTTTCTTTCTTGAGTAATGTGCCCCTCGTATCTGAAGTGTATTTATGAGTGTATTTCAACACTACAAGTTCCATGAATCAAACTGGCAGAGTAGAAGGATAAAAGACCCACTGGAAAAGTCCAGGAAACCGAAGGCAATTGTAGCTAGTGCTAGTATCTCCCCCTCCCAACTAAAATGTTCCTGGGAAAATGTGAATACAAATTTCTGACATACACGACCTCAAAGAAATTCAGTCTAAATTCCAAATAGCAACTTGTTTTTATCCTAGTACTGGCTGCAAGAATTATTAGTGAACAACAGGAAAATATAATAGTTATTAGGAAAACATCTCTGGCTAAGTTTGGGCAAAAATTTAAATACTGACATGCATGCTCACATGACCTTGACATGTCCAAAATTTAATTATAACAATATGAATTGCTAGTTATGCTTGATTGCTAGTTTTGTTTAAATACTTCATTGAGCTGAATGTTATGCAAATTATGCAAATACTTGTCGTCTTCCCTGGGTCTCAGTGAGAAAGATGGACTATGATGATGATGATAAACAGCTTAAAATGCAATGCACTAGAACAGTGTGTCCCAACCTTTTTGAGGTCAGGGTACCCTTGACCTCACTCTTCATATCTCACGGTACCCCTGCTGCCACCCCCACCTTCCCCTTCCATTGCCCCTGCTTGCCACACCCCACCTTCCCCTCCCAGGGTGAAAGGAAGCACTGGGGGAGGGGCTGCTGACCTTGCGGCAGGCCGTGCCCCATGGGCCAGCTCCAGTCCTTGCTGGAGCCGGTGGGAGACACCACAAAAATGAGCGGGGGGCGCGGTAGTGTTGCCGCGGTACCCTTGGGACATGCTCACCGCACCCCAGGGTACCACAAAACCCTGGTTGAGAATGGTTGCACTAGAAGATACTGGATTGGATCCTGATGATAATTTCTGCTTGTTGAAGGGAGGAACTCATGTTGAGCCTGGGAATCCCCTGTCCCCCAGGAGCCGAATGTTAGGGAGATCACTGGGCTGCAGCACAGGGGAGCAGGGAAGTTCCAGTCCACTAACATTGGTGGAAGCTATTTTTGGGCTTCAACCCACTGAATGTTGTTCCTAATTTACTCATTTCAATGTGAGTGTTCAGTTTATGCTGACATTTATTAAATGTGTTTCAATATGTTACCAATTTCACAGCAAAGTAAGAAGAAGCAGTCCTGACCTGGATAACCCAGGCTAGCCTGATCTTGTCAGATTTCAGAAGCTAAGCGAGGAAAGGAGACCACCAAGGAATATTAGGGTTGCTACCCAGAGACAGGCAATGACAAACCACCTCATACGTCTATTGCCTTGAAATCCTACTGGGTTGCTATAAGCTGGCTGCAACTTGATGGCCCTTTACACACACAAGCAGCAGCAGCAGCAGCAGCAGGGCTTTCTCCTTACCTTGTTATGCCCACAAATAACTGTATCATCTCACTTCCTCTGCAAACTCAATTTAGCCCTCCCTCTCAACCAGATCCATATTTGTATGGAGAAGGTTTGACCTCATTCCAAACCTCCTCTGCCACACCAAGTAGTTTTGCATTATTGCCCTTCAGAGCTTTCCTGCAACTACAGCAATTACAGATGTTAACTCAAATTCATTATATAGAACTCCAATCAGGGATAAACTGCTCCGACCTTCCTGGAAGGATTTTTCTAGTATTGAAGGCAATTTGCCGGCTTCAGTTTTAATCTGAGAATGCTGCTGTTGGATTAAAGGGCAGAGAAGCTTAACCAGTTCAGTGCCTGCAGATCTGGATCCAACAAGCATCAAATCGCTTCATTGTTCTGATTTTGTTTATCAGAAAGATTACCAAGTAACTGCAACGTACACTGGTCTGAAATATGCAACTCTAGCTGTGGGTAGAGAAGTAGCGAAAAGCTTTCTTCCTGAATGGATTTAGAGCAGTCAATATAATTATTTGCAATAAAATCCCTTCGGCGTGAAACAATATTGGACATTTCACACACTCAAATAGCAAATTAAAAAGAGAATGGTGTATGTGTTCTATCTATTCTTATGCAACAGGCCCCATATTTCTCCAAGGAAAGGTAATTTTTTTTCTCTTCAGGGCAGCTTGCTTCACTGGCTCTAAAAAACCCATGAGGATACTTCCTCCATTCCGCAGACATTTTTTTCTTAAAACAAACTATATTTAACTTTGGAGTCCCCCTTGGTTACTTGGTTACTGTAAGGCATGGTATGGAGTCCCCCCACCCCCACACACATAAACACCCTGCTGTGAAAACCAGAGCATAAAGGAAGATTTGACTCTCCTCTTGCCTACTGCTGGGGCCCTGACCCATATTGGGTTCTCTTGTAGTGATTTTTTAAGGGCCAAATAAGATCTCTTGAGTTCCCATCATGACACTCCAACGTCTTGTAGCAAGGCCTTTATCCATTTTCTCAGTGGAGTTAGGTGGGTCTAGGTTCTCAGAGAGACAAAATATAGGATTCTGCATTTACATCTGTCATGTAAACCATTCAACTCATCTCTTGGTCCCCTTCCACCTCAGTCACTACTCCCTTAGCCCAGCTCTCAGACCTGGTTTTCAGAGGGGGAAAAGTACCAGGAATGAAGTGGGCAAAGGGTTAGGCATCCTCCCCTATCCCTGCTTCCTGGCCACTTCCCACTTTCCTAAAATGCCCTTCCAATTCTGCTCTGCACAATGGAGGAAACTAGTGCTTGGAGAATCCCACCACTAAAATCTAATTTAAAAAGCCCCTGTAACTGGCTCACATATAAAAATCACTGCAATCAGCTGTGTTACACCCTTCTAAGACCACTGATGTTAGTGTAGCCAACCAGTTGCAAGAATCATACAAAGAGAGATGGTGACTTGCAACGATCTCCTTGAACGAAGACAGAATATGGTCTTCCCTAGCACTTCCTCTCTAAAATCCTTCAGCTGGAGATGGCAGGAATTGGACCTGGTTCCTTCTGCAGGCAGAAATGAAAATAAAAGCTCGAAAGTCATTGATGGATTCCACACAGCAAATGTATGACGGATTGCAGTCATTATAAAGAAATCTGTTTCCCTTTTTCCTGTTCACATGCATGACATGCAGGCAGCAATGAGAGCCCATGGAAACAATCCAGGTTGCTTTCGCACCTTTGCACAGAGACGTTTGCCTTAAAAAATTTCCTGTAACAGACGTGTAGCTGTGCAGGCATACAGAACTGAACCCCAGCAGCCATGCTGATTGTCCCACAACACGATCAGCTGTACCTGTGCAGCTGCGCATGTGCAACACACAATTTTTTTCAAAAAGAAAAAAGGACCTCCCTGCAATGGCAGGGCAATAATGCATGTTCTGCTGTGGCAGGCAGATTCTACCTGACTATGGACAGCGTGACGGGGTGCGGGGGTGGGGGGCGAATAAGGTGCCTCCTGCCTGGCTGTTCACATGGGAGTGGCTCCAATCCAGGATTTTGCAAAAGAATGGCGAGTTTAGCAATTTTCAAAAAATCCTGGGTTGAGGGACATAAAATGGAGCAAACTAATTTTGGCCTGTGAGAAGTCCCCCCGCAAAACGGATTTTATTTTACTTTATATTTGCTTTGTGCAGAATCCACCTCTGTATTCTTAACAAGGTGAAAACAGATCCATAAGTCAATGGTTGCTGGACTGATGTGTATCCTATCATGCTATCACTGATCCACAGACCCTCCACTGTGCCACTCAGCACACAAACTCTCATTAAAGAGCAGAATCAGTCATCATGCTATCAGTAGAAAAAAATTTCAAGTAACTGAGAAACAACTTACAGGCAACACCATATCAACAAGAAGGAGAAGGAGAGAAAGAGGGAAAGCCTCCCAAGTACTGTGAATGATTAATAATGTATTGGAGAATTGGAGCGGGGGAAACACTTAAAATGTACTAAACATATTTGAGTAAACCACTCATCCTCCAGGGCAATTTTCTGCCTTTGAAAAGTGGTTCTTCTTCAGACTTCTCAGCATATGCTTAAGTGTGCCACGGAGGAAAATAAATGTTACCATGACATGCTTCTGAAGATGCTAGCCACAGATGCAGGTGAAACGTTAGAAAATGACCAGACCACGGCCACAGAGGTTGGAAAACCCACAACAGCTATATACTTAACTCCTTAAAAAACAAAATCAGTGTCTGATGGGAAAATAAGTCTGATGGGAAAATAAGGCAGTGTCTGATGGGAAAATAAGAAGCCACACTTAGCAGATTGTGAGAAGCCAAGAATTTGCAAAGGCAATAAGGAACTGAAAGACATCTGTAATTATGAGGTTCGAAATCAGGGCTCCAGGAGCCGTGAGAGATATATGAGAAAGGTACTCTAGGACTAAATGAATAACCCAAAGACATCCTACCCTTGGAATCAGGTATTTAACCAGTTGGTATGATACAATGAATGTTGTGTGTGGGATTCATGAACTAAATGCTACTGAAGGCAATCAACCATAAGACAAAGATACAGTCCAAGAGATTCCCTGAATGCCTACTCAAGGTTTGCACTGTCATAATCAATAAGTCTTCTCTCTCTTTCAATTCATATGAGACAGTCTGCAATTACATAGGGGTGATCTCTGAGGTTATCTTGCCATCAGACGACTGCTCTCCCTCCCTTCCCCCAGCTCCATAATTTACTCCTTAAGTTTATGGCTATTGAATAGTTTCCCTTAGTCCAACAGACCTCAAGACAGATGGATATAAAGCTGCCCTCTACTAAATCAGACCATTGGTCCAACAAGGCATTAGGTAGGCTCTAGGACTTAGGTAGGCCCCACATATCAACTACTACCTGATCTTTTAAGTGGAGATACCGGAGATTGAACCTGCAACCTTCTGATTGTCAAGCAGTTTCCCTACCCCTGAATCACAGCCACTAAATTCATTCCACAGGGAAATATTATTAATTACTTTGCTTATATAGTTGTCAAATAGGGCCAGAGTACTAGAAGGACCACCTGCTTCCATGTTGTCCAGCCCATCAGTTAAGATCTGTTTCACAAACCCTGTTCTCTGTGTCTCTACAGGGGGCAGCCAGAGAAAGGGCATTTTCAGTAGTGGCACCTCCCTAATAGAAGGCCCTGACCCTTCAGGAGTACCTTGGTTTCTTTTAAACATCAGGCCAAAACACTTCTGTTCACTCAAGCTTTTAAAGAAAGGATTGATTAAAAAAACAGCAGTATTCTAGATATTGTTATTTTAAGTGGTCAGTAGTTTATTGCTATGGTCTACGTTTTTATGATAGACTGGGTTTTTAATGGTAGGTTTCGATTAGTCATATTTAATGTTTTGTTTTCATTGTTATTGTTATTTTGTAAGTCATTTGGGGGAAGGGAAGGTGGCATGGTATGGTTCGATCTCATCAGATCTCAGATGCAAAATGGAGCGGGTACTTGAAGGGAAGTAAGAAGAAGAGTTGGATTTATATCCCCCCTTTCTCTCCTGTAAGGAGACTCAAAGGGGTTTGCAAACTCCTTTCCCTTCCCCACTCACAACGAACACTCTGTGAGGTAAGTGGGGCTGAGAGAGCTCAGAAGAACTGTGACTAACCCAAGGTCACCCAGCTGGCGTGTGCTGGAGTGCACAGGCTAATCTGAATTTCCCAGATAAACCTCCACAGCTCAGGCAACAGAGCTAGGAATCAAATCCGGTTCCTCCAGATTAGAGTACACCTGCTCTTAACCATACGCCACTGCTGCTCCCAAGGAAGGAAGATTCTGCACAAGGAAGATTCTGTAGAGGATGCCAATGGCAAACTACTTCTGTTTCTCACTTGCCTTGAAAGCCCCTTGCTGGGATCATCATAAGCTGGCTGAGACTTGATGGCATTTTATATATTCACACAAGTTACCTTGGGCAGTTCTTGGAAAGGCAGCATCATTTTTTTTCTCAGTAAATAAGAGGTACTTAAGACAGACTAGCCATGCCATGTCTCTTACACTGTAAGACAGTTGTGCTCATGTACATAAAATATTCTTGACAACCTTGGATGCAATGAGGAAGGGTGGAAAGCTGTTTTGGAAAAGTATTTTCTTAGTTTATTACAGGACCTCATTCAAGATTTAAACAACTCACAGTTCACTTCCATTAGCCTGCCAGCAGACTAGACAGAGCATACAAACAAATCTGTATAAACTTTGCAAATTTCTTAAACGGAGTCCTTGTACAACTGTTATGATGCTACCCTAGAGCTTCTCAGAACACTCCACAGAGCAGAGGGTTGTTATTTTAATTGGCTTTTAAAAGAGCTTGCGAACATAGGTCAGTGGACAGAAGTTATTCACTTTCTCCAAGATGCTGCAGAAATTGCCAAAGAGCACTGAAATCTGTGACATATTTTTTCACATGTGAATGAAGGACACATTAATTTTAAACCCTTGACTGCAACTTTACTACACTGATATCATGGTTTTGTAACAATGACTTTAACAATCTGGGGTCTGACATTAGCATCAATGATAATGATAAATAACCAGCCAAAATAAAAATTATTCAGTACTATAATTTCTAAGTTGCTGAAAAAATGACAGGCATCCAGTTCTTCTTTCACCTTATATTACAAGTATTCTTTAATAATCAAGGTCTACCCTGATGACTAGGAACACAGAGTGGCAAAACATTGGCTACTTATGCACTTGCAGTGTGCCCCACAGTGAAACAACATTCCCTTCAGGTCAGATTTCTGGTTGCATACTTTTAATTGTTAGTGCCTGAGTTTTTCACTTAATTTTATAATTATATCTGTATTTTTAATTGTTTAATTAAATGTTTTTACGTTTACTGCCTTGAGGACCCTGATTGGGTGCGAAGGCGGCATAGTGATGAAATAAATAAATAAGTAAATAAAGTAGTTAGTTCTTGGATCGGAGTCCATCCAGGAAGAATCTGAAGGAAAGCAATGGCCAAACATCTCTGCTCATCTTTTGCCTTGAAAACCCTTTGAGGGGTCGCCATATGTCAACTGCAACTTGACAGTACTTTTTAAATTATTGATAACAAAGATGCAAACAAGATTTCTATACTCTCTTAAATGGAACACCTGTGATGCAGTTACACAGGTGTAGACCTGATGAACAAGAGGCTTCCCACCTGCCCAAGCTGTTCACACGCAGTCTGGTACTCCGCTCGTTGACAGAGATCTTTCACCCGCTGGTACTTGGGCAAGAAATTTTCCTCCTGAGCATCCATTTTCTCATTCTCTCTCTTGTGCAATAGTTTCCTGGAAATGGAGGAAGCCAAACACATTTCAGTTAATACTGTTCCAACACTAGTAGTGTGGATGTGGGGCATGTTTACATTTCCTGTACAAACAGGTGCAACCAGCACTACATTCTATGAAATGGTACTGCTTGTGGGTCAATGGCCAAATAAATACCGATCGTATCAAAATGGAAGCACTGCTTGTGCTTCACTTTTTGGTTTTCTTACACAACATCATTGTGTCATTAAAGACATACAAGCAGTTTTCAAGAACAATGCAGACTGACATTTGTTTATATCCAAGTTATCTGGCTTTTAATTTATTGCCTATTGTATTTTTGACAGGCACTAAGAAGGCTAGTCCTGGCTAGCATCATCTCACCAGATCTTGGAAGTTAAGCAGAGCTGGGTCTGGTTAGGAGCTGGATGGGAGACCATCAATGAAGTGAGTTCCTATGCAGAGGCAATGGCAAACCACCTCTGTCCATCTTTTGCCCTGAAAACCCTAAGCTGACTCTGATGTAATGGCCCTTTCCACCAGCATTTTTGAAACACTGCCCCTGCAGTTCAGAGGCCCCTTCCGCATGAGCCAATGAACGCAGGTTAACGACAGTAAAAAAGCCCGTTTTTTTGGGGGGGGGGCTTCACACGGTTCCTGCCCCTAATGCGAATCTGCCCTGTGTTCCCCCCAAAAACAGGTTTTTAGAGAATCACACTATCCGTGACTCTTTTGTTTTAGTGTGGGTTGCAGCTGCTCATGAATGGCTGTCCTGGAAGCGCTTTACTTGACCGCGCTTCCCTGTTTTTTAAAGTCCCTGCCTCGCAGTTATGTAGTTATGCAAGATCACAGGGATGTCTCATGGCATTGCATGTCTCATGGCATTGCAAGATGTCAGCATGGCTGTAAGGGTCCATGCCTGCTTACCCACATAGCTACACAGCAAGGGAGGTAAGTAAAAAAGCATTGCTTCCACAGTCTCCATTCACTGCCTGCATGGAGGCATGTCAACGTGAAAACAGGAGAGAGGGTTACTTTATCCTGACTGCAACCTGCTCTGTCTGTGCTGTGCAGAAGGGGCCAGAGTGCTCCCACCTCACCTAAATAGTGCTGGGCATGATATGGATGCCTGCAGTGTTAGAGGCGGGCTCAATCAAACTTTCTCCTTCCTCCACTGGTTAAAGTGCTCTTCTGCTGGGCAGAAGACAAACGAAGAACCCAGCTCATTGTCTCATCCACTTCTGGAAACTCTTTATTTATTGGGAATTCTGCCTTTTTGAGAGTTGAATTTGCAAATTACCTCCCCAACATTCAATGTTGCCAAAGCAAAAAATCTGGCTACTTCTTAACCTAAGTTTTGTTCCTGAGATCCAGTTTCTACTCATCTCCCAACCCTCTGTACAAGGCATACAACTTTGGAAAAGATTTAGGTTAATAAATTCAGCATTATTCTTTTTAACAAAAGCATAAGTTCCCTGGAAGAGAATGGAAAATAGCAAAAGGTATTTTAGGTTGATGTGGAACCAAGAAGGAGAAATCACAGGTAGACAGGAAATGAGTTAAATATCGTAGGTCAATGCACAAGACCTTTACTTAGGATTGCCAACTGACCTAGAGAAAACTCTCCTGTCCTTTAACAGAGGTTTGACGGGATGTTATTTACCTCCATGCCCTGAAAAGCTTCCAATTGCCCATTTCCACACATTAAGCCTCTATTGAAGGGATAAGACACTCAAGACCTCTTATGAGCAGTTTTGGTACAGGTAAGAGTCACAGTAGACTTTGGTTATTTCATGAATTTAACTGAATCATTCTTATGTGGTCTGACAGCAAATATGCTATGCAGACCTTTGAGTAAATGAATGAATGAAAGAATTGGGTGTTGTTGTTGCTAGGGCTTTGAGTGCTTTGCGACAGAATAAACATCTGCACTCAAACAATCAAAGTTCTGCACCAAAAATACCTAATACTGTAAAGCAAGTAAAGTATAAAAATTGAGATTTTCTGCACAATGTCTTTCAATTTGATTAATGCACTGGGCCACTTTGGGTTGTTTTTCAAAAACCATTGTTTCATACTATCTGTGTTGGTATTGAAAATCCTGGAGAAGGTTATCGAGTAGGGTTGCCAACTCCAGGATGAGAAATTCCTAGAGATTTGGGGATGGTACCTGTACAGGAAGGGCAGGGAAAGGATTTAATCTAGAATCTATGGTATACCATAGAGTCAGCTCTGTGAAGTTACCATTTCCTCTAGGGAAACTGATCTCTGTAGACTGGAAATTAGCTAGAATTCCAGGAGAACTCCATGTTCTATCTGGAGGTTGGCAACTTGATTACCGAGACATCTCCTCAACTTCCCAGATTTCAGCAGACCATACTTACATGCTGTTAAGCACATTCCTGCAGCCCAAAGGGCTAGAAACATATTATTTTATTAATGTGAAAGTCGAGAGTGTCATGAAGCTGAATTTCGTACCTAGTGTCTTGTTCATGTGCTTTTCTGTACATCCTCAATACAACACTGCAACATTACCACAAATGAAAAAAGTGGCTGGCTGTTCTATGAATTAAAGAAGAATAAAGCAATTCCACAAATATAACACAAAAATACAACACAAAAACAGGTGCAACTGGTGTTGGATACACTTGGTTTGACTGTAGCAATTCAGTGACCTTTTCCTTTTGAAGGTCAGGAGTCTGTAAATAACACTTACCCTCTTTCCACCAAGAAAGAGTCCCTCCAGACCTTCATCTTCTTTTTCAAATGGAACCTGGAAAAACAAGCTTAACATGAAAGTCGAACAAAGTCCCTGGGCCCTGCATCGGTAGAAAAGCTACCTGGCTCCTCCCTTGAAGATGTGTGATTAGAATGCACCTGGCAGACAAATGTTGACAGACATAGTTACAAGATAATATAGGAGACATTTGCTCTCACCTAGGTAAAGCCCATTCAGTCCTCACAGAATATAGCTGCAAGTGTTGCTGATGCATAGGACAGATGGAGATGGAACATTTAACTACAATTAACCCTGGTTATGACTTGATAATCTGAGATCTGATAAATATCACAAACATGGCATGAAACTATGTTGCGCTTCACAGACTTCAGTCTTGCCCCAGGTGCCAATGAATGCCCATCCCCTCGCAAATAGAGACTCCTAAGGTAGATGCTTTTGACATGATCGTCAGTGGGTTTGGATTTACAGCAGATATTTGCCATTTACTGGGTTCTCCTGCTTCCCAGTAGCAAAACAACCAATTTTCCTCACAAAATGTAAGGATTACGGTAATGGAATGTTGGGAGCAAAAAACCAATTGGAGAGTGCTTCACATAACTAGACTGTGGGCCATGAATAAGTGAAGCTGCCTTATACTGAACCAGAATATTGGTCTATCAAGGGCCGAACTGTGTCTATTCCAACTGGTGGTGGCTCTCCAGGGTCTTTAGGCAGAGATTTTTTCACATGCAAGGCTTTAGCCAGGTTCCTGAGATAAACTAAGCTGGTTCTGTTCCACAATTCTACCCCTTTCCTTGCAGTCATTCTTGTTCTGGCATATACAGCTGATTTCAACTCCATAGAAAACTGAAGTGTCCTTTTCTTGAGTTATCAAGTTACTTTTTAATGCAGTCCTCCCTCTTCCTTCCATTTCCGTTCTTGCTGCCAAAAGGTAAGTATTCTCTTATTTCCAGTTTTTCCAGCATAGCAATGCACTGGTTGGCTGATTATATATATGGCAGACACTGAAGCACAATTAGTGTGCTATGAATTCTAATGCTGCTGTTCTGTACTCAATTACTAGGAACTGAGGTGGGGTTTTTTTGGCATTTCTTTCTTCTGTTGAGGGAGCACATGATAATGAATAGCTATGGAAGTGTTGTGGCAGCTGGGGCTGAGGTCCCCAGCCATTTATGAAGTTTATGATCCTCTGAAGATGCCAGCCACAGACGCAGGTGAAACGTCAGGAGAGAATGCTGCTAGAACACGGCCATACAGCCCGGAAACCACACAGCACCCAAGTGATTCCGGCTGTGAAAGCCTTCGACAATACATTTATGAAGTGTTGGAAACAATGCATTTTCTACACTTACCTATTAACGGGCCTTTCAGAATCCAGCAGTTTTAAAATGGATTTCCCATCCATGTCGGGCGGAATGTCCAGGCCTGCAATGTCTAAAATGGTAGGAGCCAGATCTATGTTCAACACAATGTGAGGGTTCCTACAAAAGAAGCACATACGCACAGTCTTTATTGAAAGCATTTATTGAAAGCCGTTTAAAACCAGCGGCAACCCAATAAAAGTAGCAAAAAGTTGTTCAAAAATACTGAGTTAGACCCTGCAGACTGTGAGTGGCAGGAATTTGCAGAATGGGTTTCTACATCCCCTCTACCAATTACTTAGGAAACTCCCACCCTTAAAAATGGTCTGGGGCCCCCCAGAAGCAAAGGGGGATGTGGTAAGGAACTCAATCAAAAAGGTTAGAATCCAGAAATCACCCCTCCTCCTTCTGAGTGAGATAAGTGCATGAACAAAGCATGTGTGGAGGGAGATGTGGGGGAAAGCAATTTCTGCCCGTTTCTCCTTCTTGCTTCATCCCCCCACTATGACACTGTCTGTTGTGTTTTTGAGGGTCCCCAGAACCCCTGAGGGCAGATCTTTAGGAATTGTAATAGGCTGCAATGAGAATGATGAGATGGGTAAGGTCAATTCCACGAATGGCTCGAAACCCAGTATAAGCAGCAAAGATTAAGACTACGTAAGAGAACTAAGTGCTCGGATAAACAGAACCTCCAGAAGGGTAATGTCCAATCCATTCCAGAACGGAATCTGAAAAGCACCCCAGCATAATGTGGAGATTTAGAAATAAACCACAATTAACATCGAAGTTGAGTATGCAAATCTTTTTACTACCTAAACGTTAGCCACCAACCAAGATCAAAGATGAAATTAAATTTCTGGATATAAAAAAGCACTTGATCATGAAGCTCCTCTGTTGTTTTGAGAACTGAGGTGCATCCTGTCAACCGGAATCATGATTTCTTTTTTGTTTTTTAATTGCAGAGATAACCTGCTGCCATCTCATGGTCTAGTTCCTTCTGGAAACTGTGCAGATACTAGTATCACTGCAATGAAGTGTGGAAGTTAAGGAAGAAATGGGTCATCCTGTTTCCCATGGGAACAGCTTCAGAATACAGCAGAGCAGAAGGGTGGATGAGAGCATAGAGATGAAATCAGACGAGAGGAAACATATCAGAGCGGCTAACAAGAAATGTGCGAACAGGTTATTAATGTTTGATTTTACAATGATGCTATCAGGAAATGAGAATATTTCATAATTTCCTAGTGTCCTTCAAGGACTTACATGTGTAAGGGAGTCATACATCCAAGACCAGAAGCTTTCCACTCTGGCTACTGTGTGTTGTGCAGTAGCTGTGCTTATCCAGTGTCCAGGAAAAACATTCTCCTTTAGCTTCCTTTCACATTTTCCAGAGGTGAACACTGACACTAAAGCCAGGTGCTAGGGGTCTTGCAATATGTACCTCACTGAGTTCAAAGGGGAGGGGACTCTTCTGGTGGTCCCTTCCTCTGCTGCGGTATTGGAGGAGGAGGTATGTGGGACAGTTTTCTCTGTGACTGACCCCAGAATGTGGAACAGTCTCCCCATGGAAATTCACCAGGTGCCCCCCTTTATGTGTTCCATGTCTGGTGAAGACCTTCCAATTCACCCTGGCCTTTGACGGTTGCTCTCTCTGATGGTTGCCAATCTGTGGTGGGGGACGGTATGTGAGTGGATAATGCTATGGTTTTTAAGACTTTCTTATTTTTTTGCTGATGTTTTATTGTTGTTTCTAATTTTGTCATCCACACTGCGACCTCCATTTAGAGTGTGGTATAAATCTTAATAAAGAAATAAAACTAAATAAAATAAGTCATGTAAAAATGAAAAACAGCATTGAGCAGTGGTTAAGAGTGGTGGACTCTAATCTGGAGAACTGTCTTTCCCCACTCCTCCACGTGAAGCCTGTGACCAACCTTGGGTTAGTCACAATTCTCTCAGAACTCTCTCAGCCCACATAGTGGCAGCCAGGGACCTCCAAGGAATAGCAGGGTTGTGATGTGAAGGCAGCCAAAGACATCTCAGAGAATATGCTTATAATTCTAAATCCCTCTTGGTAACGTCTTTCATTAACCATGCTTCCCTTGGGCTGGTCACAGTTTTTCAGAACTCTCTCAGCCCCTACCTACCTCACAAGGAGTCTGTTGTGGTGAGAGGAAGGGAAAGGAGTTTGTAAGCCACCTTACAGGAGAGAAAGGCAGGGTATAAATCCAAACTCTTTTTCTTTGTCAGTCTGACCTTCTATTCAGGTTGCTTCCATACATATACAAAGTTGCTTGTGCACAATCTTTTACCTGATACACATGAAGTCCAATGATCAGAGCTATGATGTGACTTGGTTACACACTGATAGACATACTGGCCTAACCAAGCCACTGGAATGATTGATTGCCAGCCCATTTTTCTAAGGATAGCCAGTGGGACATTCTAGTTACAGTGGTGGACTATGATCTGGGAGACGCAGGTTCAAATCGCTGTTCTGCCATAAAGCTCATTGGGTGATGCTGGCCCATTCATTCTCTCTCAACCCAACTCTTGGGTTGTTGTAAGTATAAAATGGAACAGCAGAGAATGACGGGTGCCATCCTGAGCTCCTCCCAGAGAAAGGGTAGGAAGATATTACATTAAATAGACTAATTAAATATACTTTTTGCTACTTCTCTTTCTCATGCTATGTAAAGGGGACAGTGCAGACTGGAAGGGAATGAACTAGAGTAGGGCCCCCTAACCTTTTTGAGGCTATGAATATCTTTGAAATGTTGAGAGGGTGTGGTGAGCATCACCCCAAAATGGCTGCCACAGAAGGCAGACCCAGACCCAAAATGGCTGCCTGGGGAAGCAGAGCCAAATAAAATACCTCCCTCTACATGCCCCCTGAGAAGGAAATCCTGAAAAAGGATGGAACCACACACTAAAGAAAGCCACATGCTTCTCTGTCCTCCTCATTTTAATTTGAATGTGAGAAGCAAGCCCTGCCTTACAATGGCCCACTCACTTTCTAAAAAGCTCGGTGGGCACCATTGGAAGTACTAGTGGACATCACGGCCCCAACAGGTACCATGCCGGGGAACCCTGAACTAGACCAACAATACTTATTTTCTAGGTTGGGAGCCACATGTAGCTCTTTGACATGTCCACTGTGGTTCTGCCAGGTTTGTGATTCTCCCCACAACATTCTAATAAAACTGACCCATGTCTAGATATCACAGCATTCCTACTCATCACTAGCTAATGATGCACAGAATGGGCAAAGAAACATACAACACTGTGATTGTGAGGACATCCATAGGTTGTCGGCTGCCATTTTCAGAAGCAGCTGTGTGTTTGGTTCCACCTGAAGTCTAATATTTACTTCACCAGTCATGATAATAACTGGGATAAGTACGAACTGAAAATTCGGTATTCATGAAATTTAACAGTGAATCCAGCTGTCAGAATGTGAGCTGTCCTTTAACACTCTGGGAAGAAAGTCAATAACAACGTGGCATTTTAGGATTCAAAATATTTCAAATACATGAGTTTGTTCCAGTCCAGAACAAGTACTCTGTCAGGGAGGTCTGTATGACTGTCCCCATATTTCAGAATGGCTCGATGGAGAAGGAATGCCTTGTTCAAGACCTCCTGGTGAGTTTATGACAAAATTCCAACTGGAGACGTCCAGATTTTGAGCATAGTCTCTTAGCAGAATGCTGCCTCACTCAATACAATGCTTACTAAAAACAAAAGAGAAAACTGCTGAGAAACTATGCCTAAGGGGGAAAAACACAATTATACAGATCTTTGAGGGCAAGCACACGCTTGCTGTAATTCACAGAGAGAAATTCCAGTTAAAAGATAGCGCCATATGGTTCATTTTCTGCCTTTATACCTATTTACAGTTTAGAGACTCAGCAAGGCAGCAGTATCCTAATTTGCAACAATGAATGAGGCCATTTGTGAATTACTGGATTTGAAAGCAAACAAACACCGACAAGAACTCGGGATGATACATTTGTTCATTTGCTTGACAAGTGCAGCTTAATTTTAATTACTAGTTAATGCGATGTAGCATATCTGGGTAAAAGTAATGAACCTATGGTAATGAGGCCTTACTACAGCAATTGCTATTAAATCAGGGCTGATAAGTGGGGACAGTAAAGCAATTAGTTTACATGAAAAATAGAAGGTGCAGACCGGCATTAACAAAGCTGACATGGTAGTCGGCATTTCCCTCTTTATGGAAATAGGGGCTCTAAGTAAGTTTGCATCCATTTCACATCTGATACATCGCCTCCTGAAGCACGTGCAAGCATGACTTAGCCAATTTCTTTAAAGAATGACCTTTGAATTATCAGGTCTTTTCAGGCTTTGATTTGTGTGTCCATAATAGAAAAAGGGTTGGATGCTCAGAAGACACAAAAATGGGAGACTCCTGCAGGGCATAATTTGTTTGTGATTTAAAATGCTACATCTCAGGAGAAGAAAGAAAGTTCAGAGAAAACATTTTCAAGGTTAAGCTTCTGTCCAGATAGAAATTTCATGTGCTTTTTCCTGGGCACTTGGTTTGCTAAGTGCACAAAGTAGATGAATTGAGCAATTAAATAATCAGGTACTCTCATTGCAGGTATGTACATCTGCAGGTACTGAGGTTTCTTCTATCTGCAATGCAGGCAGGGATGCAGGAAGGGATGAAATTGCAAGCATATATAGGCTATGCTAATATTGCATGCACTGTCATGCCCCCACAGAGGCTTTTGTTATTTCCCCATTAAACTTCAGTTTCCCCATAGTTAGAATGGATTTAGTTCGTTGTTAAGTCTTCTAAGGAAGGGTATTTTAGTTAGCCCCTGTCCATTTAAGACATTTCCCAATAGGCAGTTTCCTTTCTTTACCCAGCAATCCCCTGTTTTAGTTCTAGCCAGTCAGTCAGAGTGAGGTGCTACATCTTCAGTCCCATTGTTTGGATGCATCATAAGAACAAGCCAGCTGGATCAGACCAAAGTCCATCTAGTCCAGCTCTCTGCTACTCGCAGTGGCCCACCAGGTGCCTTTGGGAGCTCACATGTAGGATGTGAACGCAATGGCCTTCTGCGGCTGTTGCTCCCGATCACCTGGTCTGTTAAGGTAGACGGTAGTCTCAGATCAAGGAGGACTCAGGCACTGGGTAGCCAGAACCCGACTTCTCCTCCATAAATCTGTCCAAGCCCCTTTTAAAGCTATCCAGGTTAGTGGCCATCACCACCTCCTGTGGCAGCATATTCCAAACACCAATCACATGTTGCGTGAAGAAGTGTTTCCTTTTATTAGTCCTAATTCTTCCCCCCAGCATTTTCAATGAATGCCCCATGCATCGCATGGCCCCTATCATGTTTTAAAGCCGTGGTTTCCAAGTTGTGTTCCAGGGTTTCCTAAAGATCTTCACAAGGTCATAAGGGGTCCCTGAAATGACAAACAGCAGCAGGGAAAATATCATGAAAGACACTTCATGTGCCATGTGCAACTGCTGGACTTTCAGTTTATGAGGAGCCTTAATGAGACCCAACAAACCTACTCAATGTTTGAAGTGCCATCCAGTTGCTTCTGACTCATGGCAATCCTGTGAATTAATGTCCCCCAAAATGTCCTACTGTTAATGTAACCCCTATGATCAGAATGGGTTGACCCAGAAAGGGGTGGAGACTCTAAGCCGGAGAAGGCTGCAAAACTGGTGAAGTTGGAGGAAGCAAGGCTACCAGGCTGGGACCTTGATTTAATCCGTTATAAGCTCTTAACACCTTGTTTAAGGTAATTGCAAAGTTGTTGGGAACTAGTGGGAAGGGAGTTGGTTATTTTTGCTATAATTGTAAATGTTAGCATTTATTGTTTCAGGGCTTGCTATGTATGTAATTGATGGGAGTTTGTTTGGGGACCTTCATCATCTTGGATCCCATTCACCAAGCCTCTGAAGTCTTCATAAGCCAACCGCCAGCAGGAAGAATTGGACTTTGCATTTATCAGTAGTTTGTCAAGATAAGGACTTGAAATGCAACTTTTCTAGAAGGACTGTAAATTGTTAATGTTAAAATGTAAATGTTAAAAGTTTTATTTGTTAAGTAAAACTAAATTCTTTTGTTTTAAAAAATTTAGTTCTTGGTAACTTCCTTCCAAGTTCTGCCCCACATTGGTGAACTCCACAGTTAGAGGTTACATAAATTGGCTCCCAACCAGCGTGGGGCTTGGAAGTGAGATTGCAAATTGCTTGCAATGGAAGTTTGCACAACAAGTTTGGGTTTGATCCCCATAAAACTGTCTTGTTATTATGTGACATTACAAGGTTCAAAGAGATGTAAATGAGGATATTCAGCATGCTGTGGAAACTTATGAGTTGCAATTGCTAAAATCTGTACAAGGATAAAGGGCAGAGGGGAAAGAGATGTTACTGTGCGTGAATTTGAAAACCACATAATCTCTGTTTGCAAGATAGTCAACCAGTGTATAAACTGTAAGTTGCAAGGGAAATGGGATGTAATTCCTATTGATGCAGAAGTTTGCAACAGTCGTAGTTGGGAAAAGAAAGCAAAACCCTCTGCAACAGGGGAGATAAAGGAACACTGTTTGGCAGTTACATGAAGGAAGGCTGATTCCAGTTGCAACCTCTACCCCTTGTGTGTAAACTCTGAATTGCAACAGCTTCTGGAAAGAGTTTTGCAAACTGCTAAGTATAGCTAAAAGTTTCCAGCAAGTGATCTAAAGGTTGCAATTAAAAGAAAAACATTTTCTGGTATTTCCTCAATTCCTAAACCAGCTGCAGGGAAATAGAATACTCAGTATGGCTGAAGTTCATGGCAAGAGAATTAATTTGCAGGATGACAAAGTGTTCCTGAAAATATTAAAGAAAGAAGAGGAAAATTATAGAGAGCTTCTGCTGCCTCCCTGCGTACTTGCCCATAGCTTTGGGAGCAGGGAAGGATGCTCCTGCAAAAACAATGTTTTGCTATTTTGGAAATTGCATATGGCAATATTGTTCCAGTTTCTGAATTGAAAGCTAAATTTTTATGAGACCTATCAGCACATTAATGAACCCGTGATCAGTATATTTAAATCGGATTTGCATGCTCTGGCTATGGAAATATCAGAAGAAGGAGGAGGATTGCTAATGAAGAGTTTAAGTTCTATGTTCAGGAACAATTCTTTAGGGGATGCTGGCATGAAGCATTACTAACAGCCCTTAAAATAAGGAACATAGGAGTGCAGTAGTGGACTAAAAGAAGTTCCATATGCTGCTCTCCTTCTATGCAGTGAGGTCTTTAGAGAAAGAAATTTCTTGTAAACAGGAAAGGAAACTGAAGCAAAGAGATGCATGAAAAAGGGAAAGCCTTTCAATAAAATTGTGGGAACAATTGGATAAAAGTACAGTGACTGGACAAAGGTGGTAAATTAACAAAGCAGATTGACTGGAAATCTAAATACTTAGAATCTGAGAGGGAGGTGGCTAAACTAGAAGCTTCAGCAAGCAAGGGACTGTAGCAATTCAAAGCCTCAGTTCTCCCAGGGGTCTGAGAGAAAGGAGAATGGTGTAGCCTCTAAAGACCCCAGTAAAGGGGTGAAGTGTTTTAACTGTGGATTAAAGGGTCATCTTAAACCGCATTGATTGTGTCAATCAAGCCGTAAATCCAGTATTGGTTCATCAAAAGTTACTAAATATAGCTGGTAACCAAAGAGGAAGAAACTTGTTTAGATCGGCTCATCTAAAAGAGCAGTTATAGCAAAAGCCAATGGGCATCCTGGAAGGTGACTGTAGATATGGGTGCAAAGGAACTATTGCAAGGCTTGATAGGACCTTGTATGCAATGATTGTGTGTATATTTGGATGGGGTGAAATGCAGCTGTTTAATAGATACTAGGTTCACAAGTGGCGATGCATTTGTGAGAGATCCTTTTATAAAGCTCCATTTATCTCATCGGGGAGCTGAAACCTATTAGGGATTTATTTGGAAATAGAAGGAGCAGGAGGTCAGAACCAGTATCCTATTTGGGATTTATAATTCCTAGACTTGCATATTTCAAATAATACCAAAGATATAAGAGAGAAATATGAAATTTTAGCTCTAGTGTACTTGCCCAGACCAACGCATTGAATCCAACAAATTTCAGCCATTATTGAGTACCCTAATGTGTTAAGATGTTGTGACTCAAGGGCCAATATTCAATCCAGATGGGATCAGTTTTGCAGCTTGCATAAAGACTCTGTCATATCGCTGCTGGAAAGAAGCTTGCAGCTACTATTTAGAAAGTCAAAGGAAAGAGAAGGCTGAAGTGGAAGAGGGGAAGTGAAGTGCTGCTACAGCGGGGAAGGCTGGCCTGTTCATATCCCAGCAGGAAAGATCATGCACAGTGACAGAGTGTGTTGCAAACTTCACCCACAGAAAATAGGAACAACAGTCCCTTTTAGAAGAGGGCCAGAAGTGGCAGCCCGGACCAGAGGAGGGTTGTCCATCTTTCCACAAAATAAATTAAAACCTACAGTGTTAAATATGAGAATAGGGGTCATGTGTCATGAATTTGACACAAAAGGATATGTGTATTGGAAAGCCCTCATACAGTAGTTGCTAACGTTTATGAAGTAGAATGGACAACAGCTCTAGCCTTGCTAGGCTTGGACCTCACCAATGTAAATGAATTCCCAGTTTTTTAAATTTTTGAAGCGTCAGCATTAAGTAAGCCAAGGTGAACAGGAAAGAATTTCAAAAGCGTTATAGCAACAAGAAACACCAAGGGGTCTTTGCAGTAATGCATGGAATTTAGACATTGGGAGAGGTTTCAGGTGTCACCCACAAAATTCATTTAAAAGAGTGATAGTGCCCTTTAGAGAGAGAACTAGGAAATGGAGTCTCCACCTACAGATTTTGAAGACCCTACGCCAACATCTAAGGGAGTTGGCTACTTTAAGAGGCTATAATTGAAAGAAACCAACAGTCCATATGCATCACCAGTAGTATTGGTAGAGGAAAGAAAAAATGGGGACCCCTTAGGGATGGTAGTGGACTATAGGAAATTAAATACTTTTAACAGAGAAAAAGGATGCTTATCCCTCTGCCTAGAATAGAAGAAATGTTTGCATTACTCGCTTGGGATCACAGATGGTTCTCTGTCTTAGGATTTAAAAGTGGATATTATCAGGTGCCAATGGACCCAGCAGATTGCCAAAAGACAGCATTTCACTCACCCCATTTTGGTAATTGGCGGTTTAAGATGATGCCCCATGAGGGTTAACAAATGCCCCCTCAACCTTTTCAAGCGAATGATGGAAAATGTGATGCAAGGCTTGAACCTTACTGAAACTATTGCCTTTTTGGATGATTTTGATCATATTCTCTACAACTAAAGAGGAGCATGAAGAACGTCTCCCTCAAAGGTTTTACCAAAGACTTCAGAAATATGGATTAAAAGTTGGCCCCTTCTAAATGTAAATTATTTCAATCATCAGTGAAATATTTAGGTCATATCATATCAGCCTCTGGAATAAAGCCAGACAAGGAAAAGACAGATGCCATTACCACCTGGCCAGTGCCTACAAACCTCAGTGAACTTCAGAGATTTCTTGGGTTTGCTGGATATTATAGGAGGTTTGTGTCAGGATATTCAATCATTGCTAAGCCATTAAATTCATTGCTAGCAGGTAGTTCTAGGGAAGTAAAACTAAAGGAAACCAGTCTCTCAAAGACAAATGGGATGTAGGCTGCCAAGAAGCCTTTGAGACTTTAAAGTTAAAGTTAACCACAGCACCAGTATTGGGATTTGCAGACTGGAAGTTGCCATATATATTGCATACAGATGCTAGTCTCACAGGATTAGGTGCCGCCCTGTACCAAATGCAAAATAACTGTCTCCGTGTCATCGCTTATGCCAGTAGAGGTTTAAGCCGTAGTGAACGCAATTATCCAGTGCACAAATTGGAGTTTAGGCGTTAAAATGGGCCGTGTGTGACAAGTTCCACGATTTTTTTGTATGGGTCAGAGTTTAAGGTAATGACTGATAACAACCCAATGACTTATGTTCTAACCTCTGCCAAATTAGATGCTGCAGGGCAGAGGTGGGTGTCAGCATTATCTTTATATAATTTTGAAATAGTCTACAGATCTGGAAAAGCTAATATAGATGCTGACTCACTTTCTAGAAGGCATGAAGAGCTCACCGATGATGAGGAAGGGAATAAACAACTAGAAAGAATTTCTAAAATGCTCCTAAAGATTCAACATGATCCCAATGCACTAAAGAGTAGGTGGGATGCTGAAGTCTGTAAGGCAGTTATCCAAGTTCATAGTGTATGCCCCAAACATCCAGTAGTGCCAAGATTTAATGAAGTGGACAACAGTTATATTGAGACCTTACCTGCCTCTGAGGACAGTATTCCAGAAGAATTTGCAAATGAAGGATGCCATATTAAATCCCCTTCTGATCAAAATGATGAGTTTCCTGATTGGAAGAAGTTGCAAAGAAGGGACAGATATATAGCTAGAATAATACACTTTTTGGAGAGAAGGCATAAACCCACCTGGGATGAAGAAAGAAAAGAAGAGTATGAAACTAGACTGTACTTGAGAGAGTGGCCCCGACTTTTTCTGTTGAATGGAGTTCTATATCGGAAGGTTCAACGAAAGGAGAAGATGTAGAGCAACTTGTGATCCCTTACACTCATCATGGAGGAGGAGCCCTAGAAGGCATTCATGATGAAATGGGTCATTTTGGAATTGAAAGAACTTTGGAATTGGCTAGGGATAGATTCTTCTGGCCTAAAATGGCACAAGCTATAGAACAGAAGTGCCGTAACTGTGAACGCTGTGTAAAGAGGAAAGCGAGAGTAGAAAGAGCAGCTGAATTAGTGAATATAAAAACATATGCTCCTTTAGAGTTAGTCTGCATAGATTTTTTAACTCTTGAACCTGATGAAAATGGCACCAAAAATATTTTAGTAGTTACTGATCATTTTACCAAATATGCACAAGCATACCCCACTCGAGATCAGACTGCAAGAACAGTAGCTACAACTCTCTGGGAAAATTTTATATGCCATTATGGATTTCCTAGAAGATTCCACAGTGATCAAGGAGCAGCCTTTGAGTCAGAACTGGTTACAGAACTGAGTAAAATTGCAGGAACTAAATCCCATACAACACCATATCACCCAAGAGGAAACCCTGTTGAGAGGTTCAATCGTACCCTTTTAGACATGTTGGGCACATTAGAAGTAAATAAGAAATCTAATTGGAGAAAGTACATAAAACCATTAGTTCATGCTTATAATTGCACTAAAAATGATACTACTGGAGAATCTCCTTATTTTTTAATGTTTGGAAGACAACCACTACTACCAATTGATTTGTGTTTTGGGATAAAGTCGAAGGGCAGACAGAGGTAGCTCATCAAGAATATGTACGAGACTTAAAAGCGGGCTTAGTTATGCATATGATTTGGCCACTCAGGAAAGTGAAAAGCATCAGCAAGCCAACAAACGAAGATGGGATATGAAAGTCATCAAATCAAACATTTCAACAGGAGACAGAGTACTGGTACGTAACTTAAGTCCCCGTGGAATGCAGAAATTAGCTGACCGATGGGAACCTGTTGTGCATATAGTTCTAGAGCAACCTGATGAAAACCTTCCTGTATACAAAGTGCAATCGGAAGATGGTGAAGGCGTTGTTCGAACTCTGCACCGGGATATGTTGCGACCATGTGGATTTATTTCCTCCTCAGAGAACATAAATGATTTGGACAGTCCAGACAGTCCTATTAGTGGTAGGACGAGACAAAAGCTAGCTGATGTCAACTCAGTAGGAGACGATTTTGCATCCACATCTAACTCCCTTTCAGACCTCAATCCTATGGCAAGAGAATTTACTCCAAGCTCCCCTTCTGATGAGGTTATTGCAGTTGGAAATCCTTTTCAGTCAAGACAAAAGAAAGACAAAGTTGTGCTGTCAGATTCACCAAATGTGGTTCCACCTAGTACAGGGATCTCTGAGGAAATCAGTAACCCACCCCCTAGACCTCAAAGAGTTAGAACTCAACCTACTAAGTTAGCTGATTATGTTCTAAACTTTTCAGTGGGGTTAACTGGAGTCAACACTCCTATGGTAATGTGTCATTGTTTAATGATTTCAGGGGTTAAGTTATAAATACTGTCGGGACGACAGAATTTTAGTGGGGGAGAATGTAACCCCTATGATCAGAATGGGTTGACCCAGAAAGGGGTGGAGACTCTAAGCCGGAGAAGGCTGCAAAAACTGGTGAAGTTGGAGGAAGCAAGGCTACCAGGCTGGGACCTTGATTTAATCCGTTATAAGCTCTTAACACCTTGTTTAAGGTAATTGCAAAGTTGTTGGGAACTAGTGGGAAGGGAGTTGGTTATTTTTGCTATAATTGTAAATGTTAGAATTTATTGTTTCAGGGCTTGCTATGTATGTAATTGATGGGAGTTCGTTTGGGGACCTTCATCATCTTGGATCCCATTCACCAAGCCTCTGAAGTCTTCATAAGCCAACCACCAGCAGGAAGAATTGGACTTTGCATTTATCAGTAGTTTTTCAAGATAAGGACTTGAAATGCAACTTAGAAGGACTGTAAATTGTTAATGTTAAATGTAAATGTTAAAAGTTTTATTTGTTAAGTAAACTAAATTTTGTTTTAAAATTTAGTTCTTTGCAACTCCTTCCAAGTTCTGCCCCACAGAACCCACAGTTAGAGGTTACATTAACACCTTTGCTCAGATCTTGCAAACTGAGAGTCGTGGCTTCCTTTCCAGACTTAATCGATCTCGTGTTTGGTCTTCCTCTTTTTCCTGCTGCCTTCAACTTTTCCTGAATTATTGTCTTTTCTAATGACTCTTGTATTTTCATAATGTGACCAAAGTATGACTAATTAAATAGTCAATAGTCATTTCATCTTTTAGGTAGAGCTCAGACTTTGATTTGATCACCCACTGGGTACAGATGTATCAGACAGATGGGGCAATTCAAAGAGCTTTCCCCCCTGTCCTAGGTAGGCGGGGGGAAAACAGTGCAGAATGAGCTTAAAAGTCTCACAACTGTCTGATACGTTTCCTTGATTCATACAGGGATCCAACTATTCCAGACACAGCATGGGAACCTGGACACATGCATAATTCCTGGCATTGCAAGAATCCCTGGGATTCAGTAGTCTCCGGGCAGCTTTGTAACCCGCCACTGTTGTAAGGCTGTACTAACTTACTACAGGTATATGATTGTAGGTAGTTAGAGGGAAACCAGGCTAGAAGGGGATGGATTACACTTGTCCAAGAGGAAACAGAACGATACAGCTAAAAAAACATTCCAGCTATCTTCCCAGTACTTTGAGGTCCTTGGGATTTGCAATTACAAATTACTTGTAATAAATCTCCTCATGCTCTTGCATTATCCTTCAAGTCACCCCTATTTGGGCATTTTGTATTTTTGGCACATTCAATATAACACTATTTTCAGTAGTGATAACATGTTGTCATTTTTGCTCTTTTCAGCTCTACAACATTGCAATGCATTAATGTTGAAAATTCTAGGAATATTTTATTTACATATTTTTAAAAATGGCATCATTCTTTAAAAATTGCATCATTCTTAATCTTGCTTGCTTAGATAGCTCTTTTCCTTTTAGTTTATGGAAAGCAAAGGATGAGAAAATGTGAATGCTAATTATGTTAATATATGCATACTGCTATACATTTAAGTTTGCATACTATGGCACTGTGTCCATAATAATTGGTTCAGTGCAAATATTTGCTATTAAAATAATTACTTAGAAAGTAATATTTACATAATTTCTTAGATGATCAAAGCTACCATTTTAATTAACAGTCTTGCTCTGTATTCTTGTATGTCACTGACAAACTGCTTGTAACTGTTTAATCTCAAAGGATAAACCAAGGAGACTCTTTTGTGTCTTTATCTGGTAGGGAGGAGGGTAAATGGAACATCAAGTAAATATTGCATGGGCTTCTCTTAACAGGAGAGAACAGGGATTTAACTGTATTAATTAATTAACATCTGAGGATAATGATACACCAAGGCAGCGATAATTATACAATATTATTATTTTGAAACATCATGGCTTGGACAGGAATTTAGTTGAAGGACTATACGTTCCATCAGCATGACAGGCAAAATTTTGGACAAGTTAGATTTTTTTCAGACACCTCCCATGTGCGAAAGCTAGCTTGAAACTCTGTCATGTATGGAGGCTATCCGCTTGGATGTATAGACAACCAGGGGAAAAAAGAACAGGATGGATACAGTTTGGGTTCTCTCACTCTTTCTCTCACAAACAACAGAGGATATTTCAATTTAACATTTGAGCTCAATTGCTGCTTCCTAATACCACAAGAAAAGAGTATGACTGTATGCAGAATCAAAAATATCAGTGAAAACTGTTGATTGTTCTTTACTAATACTGTGCTTTGCTTTACTTTACTTTACTAATACTGTGCTTGAGAGTGGGGAGGTTTTGTCAGATGAAGTTTCTTTCATAAAACAGTCTAGGAAACCAGATGTGGAATGTTCCTTAGATGTTCTGCCCGCTCCCCCCTTTCCCATCTAACTTCCTCACTTCATACTTTTAAAAAAATGGAGATATTCCACTGAATGAATATTACCCAAACCCAAATTGGATGAGGGAGAAGAAAAGGAATACGACGCATGAAATTACATTGCCAAAACTAAGTACTCAGTCTAAAGATCTGTTGTTATTTTGTCACTATAAAACAATGTAAAGTTTAACTGTTTTTTCAAAAAAAGAGAGGAAATAATGGTTTTTCTCATGTACTGTAACTGCCAATTTGTTCTGGCAGTTTAAGACACAAAGAGCTTAATCATCCTTATAGCAGCCTTCTGTAATATTATTTGCATCCAATTTTTAGTTCACAAGGAATATAGGCTATATTAGAATTTAAAGCTAAAATCAATCATATTCAAAACTATCCTAATATGCCTCCTAAAATTTCTAAGCAGCAAAGAATGTTGGTTTGAGTGTTATCAGACTGCAAAAAGACTGTGAACAGGACAAGGTAAAAAAACAAATAAAGAACATCTTACAAAGGCCACGCACAAACAGGAAGATGGCTTTCTCATAAAGTCAATGAACTTACAAGGATCCTGCCTCCACATTAGGCCCACGGATATAAAAAGGAACTCTGATGTCAAATTCATAAGGCATAGATTTTCCTTTCACCAGTCCAAATTGTCCAATATGATAGCCATGGTCTGCAGTATATATTAAGTATGTATTCTCCAGTTCACCAGTTTCGATCAGTGTATTATAGATCTGAATACAAAAGAGAACAAACAAAAGAACAACATTCCATTTTTTTAAAAAAATTACAGTATTAAGCATACCAACAACAAAGATAATGAAGAATAAAACTGTCTTAATGACAGGGTAACAGCATGAAACTGCTATTCCTATTGAGTCAGAAATTAAATTTGTTCAGAGATCTGTTGAGAGAAATTTCCAAGCCAAAGGAAATTTCAGTCCCTGTCTGATTGTCAAAATGTCTGAACAGGATTAGTTTATTCATACTCCTGACATTTCATCTTCTGCCTTCTTGTGTTTTTCTCTTTTTTTGTCTGGCAGCTTATTTATTTATTTTTACTTTAAAGTATTTACAATATTTATTAGCTGCATTTTTCCCTTACAGGAACTCAAGGCTGTTACAATATAAATGGTGATAAAACACAATAAAATAAATTAAATACATTAAACCACTAATATAAAATCAATAATTTAAAGCTGCTGGGAGGCAGAAGAACTAAAATTAATTGAATGTCTTCCTCAATTAAACTGTCTTCAGCTGCCTCCTAAAGGTTGAGAGTAAGGAGACCATGCAACTTCCATGGGGCGGCTGTTCCATAACTATGCAGATGCCACAGAAAATGCCCTCTCTCTTGTGCTCAGCTTCTCTGGTTGATGGACAGTCAAGAGGTTCACTCCATGTTATCTTTGTACTTGGCCAGGAATCAATGGGAGAAGACAGTCCATCGGCTACCCCAATCCTAAGCTATGTAGGGCTTTAAAGGTCTAAATCAACAGCTTGCACTGGGCTAGGAAGTGGGTCAAAAGCCATGTAATTACTGTATTATTGTAGCCCAATGTGTCTGATAAACTTAAAACAAAACGAGATAAATAAGGCTGCATCTTAACAACAGATTATTGTACTATGGTCCACATGACTTAATTCTAAACCAGAAGTTGTTAAAATGCTGAAAGGATGAAGCAGCACTTAACAGGCTTACGGTCCAATCCAGAGCCCCCAGAGGCAGGACATGGCACCTTCCCACCACCTCTGGGAGGGAGGCAAAAAACAAACAAACAAAAAGCCTCTCAGCTGCTGATAAGCCCCCCCCCCCCAAATTTGGCTCGATGGGTTTACACCACCTAAAAGAGGGGTATAAGCCCAAGCCCCTGGCGCCAGCGTCCCAGCAGACAAAGGCTGCATGGAGTAATGTTGGCTCCACCCCCAGCAACGTCTCTGGAATGTCCCCGCTACATCGGTGGAGGCTGCAGGAGGCAGAGGAGTGCTGGTGGATGGCATGCAGGGGAGGGGGAGGGCCCCCGGCATCTGGACATGGCCCACCCACCCTAGCAGAGGGAGGGGGAGGGGAGGGGTGGCATGCAAGGGAGGGGAGGGAGGGGGAGGGGACCCGGCATCTTGACATGGCCCACCCACCCTAGCAGAGGGAGCGGGAGGGGAGGGGTGGCATGAAAGGGAGGGGGGAGGGGACCCGGCATCTTGACATGGCCCGCCCACCCTAGCAGAGGGAGCGGGAGGGGAGGGGTGGCATGCAAGGGCTGCCCTCTAGCAGATTTGCTCCTCCACTGGGGTAAGTATGCAGAGCGCCACATGTCTGCCCACCGTGGAGGGCTGTGGTGGCTGCCCTCTAGCAGATTTGCTCCTCCACTGGGGTAGGTACCCTGGGGAAGGATAATCCATCGGTGCAGCCCTGTGCCAACTCCATTGTTTCCTTAAGATGGCGCCCGCGACGGATGCTTGTAATAGAGCTCCGTTTTAAATGCATTTTAATATCCCACCCTCTGGATTTTAGCCTACCCTCTGGATTTTTAGCCTACCAGGAATTTTTAGCCTAAGCCTGTGAGTTTAAGATAACTCCAGAGAGACTTTTTACCCACCTGAATGTGCTTGTGGGGGAGAGCAGCAACAATAACACTATCGGACCGGAGAAGCCTGGAGGAGGCCCGAGGAGCCGGGGATTACCGGGAGTTGTAAATCCGGGCGGTGCCGGAATGCAAGAGCAACGAGGGGCTGAGGGGGCGATGCGAAGTGGAGAGCTGGAGAGCCAGTGAAATAACTTTACAGCAGCATAACGAAGTACCGGTATGAGACTCACAGCGCCTCGCGAAGCCCCCTGAACTTTATTACTTTCACTTTTCTCCCCTCACTCTGTATTTTCGGCTAGCCTTTAATCTCTCGACGGGCAGCTTGGAGCCCTATGTTGGCTTGGGGTTCTCCATTGCCGCGCACGGCTTTCCTCTCTCTGAGTTGCCTTTGGCGAGCGTGGGCACCGGCGAATACAGCAAGGAGGACCGGCTGGGGCCAGTGGGAGCAGAAGACGGCAGCAGAGCAGCTCCTGGAAGACCTTGCAGTGAGAGCGGGATTGGGGTTGCGGTGGCAGGAACCCCATTTCCCCCCACCCCAGCCGGATCCAATCCAGTCCGGGGTGCTCCAGGTGGAAACGGGGTTAGGACCAGCCAGTGGCAGCGAGGGTCCTTCCCCCCACCCCCATATACTGAAGCGGAGAACCTGGTTTGCACCCCGGGGGGATGAGTCCAGCAGCTCTGTAAACAAACGCCGGAAGGATTCCCTACGATCTGGAGAAGAGGGGGAGGAAACCGTGGACATCTTCCAACAGGGCAGGGGGGTTGAGGAGTCGGTGGCAGACTGACATCCCCCCCACTCCCTGGTTTCGCTGAAATCCGGCTGAATCTACGAGTGGGTGGAGCTGGGAGTTTTGCAATCGGAGGAAGACGGCAGTGAGAGGAAGCCAGACAGACTATGCTTGGGGAACATTTATTTTAAT
This sequence comes from Sphaerodactylus townsendi, assembly GCF_021028975.2. Lineage (NCBI taxonomy): Eukaryota > Metazoa > Chordata > Lepidosauria > Squamata > Sphaerodactylidae > Sphaerodactylus > Sphaerodactylus townsendi. The sequence goes on from NC_059429.1 coordinate 112,331,681, forward strand.
CAATGGAAGCATCTGAGCCCAGACCTGCCAGGGACAACTATTGGCAGGGAACATTTCATCAGCTATCTCATTAATTGAGCTACAGATCTGGGGAACTGGTGGCAGCAGGCTCCCATTTTGGGCTATGATTCTGATCTAGTGCACCTCTCCTGCCCCGTGGATGATGGCTGATGGGACCGATGGCGGTAGCGCCCTGAGACAATTAACCCCCTCACACCTACCTGTGCTACTCTGTGGTGTGGCCGCCATATCCCCGGATACCAGCTGTAGCCCACTGGTGGAGAGCTCTGGGCAACTATATAGCGGCAGCACAGACATTCTATTGGCTCTGTTGCTGTATTGTCACCTGCACTTGCTACCTGTAATCCCATCGCGGCTGCTATCTTTACTATTAGTATTTAGCTGGTTTGTAACTGTAGTAGATTAGCTTAGAATAAGAGAGGTGTTAATGTTAGTATTTTTTGTAAAAGCTTAGGATGATTTTTTTTAGTTTTTAGTCAGTTTTATATTTGTAATATTGTGATTAATATTGTAGTAAGACTGAGTCCACTTGTAGTGGAGGAGTCTATTAGGCTTTGATTAGATAATGGAGGAGGATGGGGGGGAGAAGGGGGCACCAGGAGTTGGGGGAGCTGAGGATCCCAGTTTTAATGGGATGGGGGGGTAAATACAGCGGTAGGCGGCGGCCATATGATAGACAGCGAGGCGCAGAAATGGATATGCTTTCGCTCAAGCTTTCTGACCTCCGACCTATCCCTAGGAGCGAGGGATTGGACAGGTTCAGGGGATACTCTGCTTAGAGTCCCCTCGGTGTTGATCGAATGCCAGGTCCATAAACAATAAGACTAGCAGTTCTCCGGGGATTTTCTGGGAGATCTTTGCAGAGTGGACCTGGCTTGTGTCACCGAAACCTGGAGTCGAGTATTGAAGAGTGAGACCGTTGCTCTGAGCGAGGTCACACCACCAGGTTTTGGCGTGCCTCCACCAGTCTCGAACCCAGGGCCGAGGCGTGGCAATGTTCATCCGCAATTCCATCCCCTTCCAGGGCAGTCCCGTCCCGGAGATCACTGGCATGGAGTGTAGTAATGCGGCCTAAGAGTGGTTGGCCACGGAGAGGTTGGCTATCCTTCACAATGGTGTACCCGATTAAGCCTAAGCACCCGAGGGAATGACCTTCTGCGGTTGCTGGAAGTTGGTGGCCGACTAGGCGTTCGCGGTTTTCCCCAGGAGCTTATTGTCTTGGGTGATCTCAACGTCCATGTCGACACCGCCTCTTGTATAGCGACTCGCTTGGGACCTGAATTGTCATCCATGGCGACACCTGGGCCTCTCCTTAATAAATTCATTGGCCCCGCGCATGAAGGTCGGTCACACCGCTGGATTTGTAGTCTTTGGAGATTGGGGGGTTAACCTGAGTGGTAAAATCACTCTACAGACAGAGTGCCATGGTCCGACCACTATGCCTGAAGCTTTCTTGGCTGGACATTGCCGCAGCTACCCCTGTCTAGGCGTGACGGGCCGATTTTTGCCGCCGCCCGCGGAGACTTATGGATCAGTGGTTTCCTGAATGCTCTCGCGCGGGACCCTGAACCTGCCCGGCACACTCGATGAGCAGGTTGGAGGATTGGAGACTCCGCCTCTCTGATGCCATCGAGGACTGTTGCTCCCCGGCGTCCTCCCTGCGCTAGCCCGCTCAAAGGCCAGGCTCCGTGGTATACTGAGGAGGAGCTTAGCCATGCATGAAGCGAGGTGCTCAGACGTCTAGAAGCGAGTGTGGAGGAAATCTGCGTGGGCGAAGCTGTGGCATGAACATCTTATAGGGCGTTTATGAGAAGCCTATGAGATGGCTGACGAAGGAAGGCGAAGAGGGCCTTCTTCTCCCTCCTCTCTCGCATCTGCTAGCTCTCGCGCCGGCACAATTATTCCAGGATAATTCGATCTTTGACCTCTTTATCAGAGGGTTCTACAAAATCATGGATTGGTTGTTAGCTGTAGAGGCTTTATGAGCTTTTAAGCAGATAAAGTGGCGATAAACTCCGCCATGGACCTTCCGACCACCTTAACTACAATGAGGCGAACTGGGGGGGCTCCCTTGCCGCGTCTTAACCAGGCCCTAGTTTGGCCCAGTTTCCCTGCTCTCTGAAGCCGCTGTTGACGGGGCCTGGCTGCTGTTTTACTACTACCTGTCCTCTGGATCCGTGCCCTTCCTGGCTGGATTAAAATGCGTGCCGGGAGAAGCTACGACCCCATCTGTTGAAGATCATCAATGACTCCCTTGAGCAAAGGAGTCTTTCCAGATGGAGTTGAAGGAGTGATGGTCCGCCCGCTCTTGAAAAGACCATCCTTAGATCCTGGAGAGATCTGGCCAATTACCGCCCCCGTTTCTGGGGAAGGTAATTGAGAGAGTCGTGTTGGAGCAGCTTCAGGGCTTTACTGGATGACACATCGACCTATGATCCCTTCCAGTCCGGCTTCCGATTGCTAACGGGCATGGGGCGAGAAGGCAGTTCTCCTACGCTGTCTGAGATACGCATCCGTATGCACAGCTAGACCGAGAAGCGGATAAGCGGCTGCTGGTGTTGTTAAGATCTCACCGCAGCGTTTGATATGGTCGATCGACCTTTTGACCCACCGCCTGGCGCTTCCGGGGAGTTAGGGGCACTGTCGCTTCCAGTGGATTGCCTCGTTCCTCCGGGAGCGTAGTCAGCAAAGTGTGGTGTGGGGACAAAGCTTCCCGGAGGTGCCAGCTTCATTCGCCCGGTTATTGCCTCAGGGGGGGCATTGCTGTCCCCACTGTTATTTAACATCTATATGCGACCACTTGCTCCAGCTGAGTGCGGAGCTTTGGGCTGATCTCTGCCATCAATGCGCTGATGACACTCCAGCTCATTCTCTGTTGATGGAGGAGCTGCAGCTGCCCTGCAGCTCTACAGCAATGTTTGGAGGCGGTGCGGCTGATTTGGTTACAACAGAGCAGGTTAAAACTTAATCCATCGAAGCCGGAGATCCTTTGGCTTGGTAGGTAAGGGGGGTGAGATTGGGGATTTCCAGCCGCCCGGTGTGGGAGGGGGCCATATTGGCGCCGACCCCCTCCGTTAAGCAACCTGGGGGGTCCACCTGGATTGATCTCTTTCAATGGAGACCCAGGTGGCCCATATAACCCGAGGGATTCGCGTTTTTCCATCTTCTGGAGGCCCGTCGGCTGGCCCCCTTTCTCTCCAACACTGAGAGCCTAGCCGCTGTGATCCATGCAGCGGTCACCTCCAGACTGGACTATTGTAACTTCGCTCTCTGGCGGGCCTTCCCTTGCGCCTGATCCGGAAGCTGAAATTGGTCCATCATGCGGCGGCCCGGTTGCTCACTGAGGGTGCCTTTCGTGAACACATCTCCCCTGTGTTGCGCCGCCTGCATTGGTTACCTATCGAATTCCGAATCATGTTCAAGGTGTGGGTGTTGACCTTTAAGGCCTTCACAGCGGCCCGGGACCCTCGTACCCTTGGGACCGCATTACCCCGCTATGTCCCGGCTCAGGTCACTCTCGCGATCCAGCAGAGGCAGATCTATAAGAGATCCCTGGCCCCTTGATGGCCAGCGACTGGCCTCCACACGGGCCAGGGCGCTTCACAACCCTGGCACCGACCTGGTGGAGCTGTTACCACCAGCTATTCGGGCCCTAGAGACTCTTGGAGAGTTCAGCAGGTGGGGCCTGTAAAACTGAATGTCCACCCGAGACGCTGGAGGAATCCAGCATGCGATAATGCCCCGCCCCCCCTGTTAGTAGGGTCCCCTAACATCGGTGGGACCCCTCGCACTCATTTTTGGAAGAGGAATTGGTATATGGGTCTCATGAGGGCCCTATTGTAGAGAATATTACCTGTTTTTAAGATTTTTATGTTTTGGCCATGACTTTATGTTGTTCACCGCCCTGAGCCCTCCGGGGATAGGGCGGTATAGCAAGTTTAATAAATAATAATAATAATAATAATAGGCAGATCCCCCCCCCCCCCACACACACATTGGATTGGGCTGTTAGAATTGTAGGAATGAATGTTAAGTGTACTCACAATGATCAGTTCATGGACAATTATGCACAAGGTGTTTGATGCGTGGTGGAAGCGAATGACTGCTGCAGCAAGACTTTATGAACAGACATACTTTCTTTAGCCCTGCTTTCACTTTCCACTCTCTCCACAGCAAGCAAATCCACTTAAACCATGATTTTAATTTTGCTTTGCTATCAGAGCGGGATGATTTACTAGTGAGCACAGCTTTGCCCCGACTTCTTTCCCTCCACCCGCAGCCAGCCCACCAAGTCTTACTCCCCCACTCCCTCATGCTGCTTTGCGTGCTTCCCCCTTGCCCTCCTCCCTGTTGCTGACTATTTCCCACTTCTTGTCCTGCCGTATAATTTCTATTACCAATGGCCTCCCTGCTCCTGAAGCATGTGTCTATCCCTAACCCACATGAAACATAACGAGATTATAAAATTCTAAACAGTCTGTGTGAATTGGGTCTTGATCATTATAAGTTACCATAACTAACTCACAAAAGTTAATAGGTGTGTTTTATAGAGTTACGGCACAACTTTTCCCTCAGTAAATGCACAGTAGGTAAAGTAAATCCCCTCCACTGTAGAGAAGAATCCATGCTTCTTTCCTTAAAAATCTTCCTTTCTCTTGGAAATCAAGTATGAAAACTGCGATATATTAGGGTGACCCAGATAACTCCTTGTTTAATTTAGAAAAACAGGTCAAGGCACAACCATTTTGGGAATGCTCTGGAGATAAAAGAATGGGGTTAGGTTTGACTAGCTGAATGGATTTTTAATATTAATCAAAGCCCCGTGTAATTACAGGCTCAATTCCAGCTAGCTCACTTGGGGTTAACAATAAATCAAGCCAATTCTTTAGGCAAGTTACAATACTGAATGCTCCCCTCTCCATGTGCATGCAATAACACTTGAGAGAGATTATATCTTTCCTGAGCAAACCACCAATCAGCAATAATGGTAATCATCATAATCACTAGCCGGCTGGTGCAGGGCCTTTATATAATCTTAACCTTGTCTTTTTAGGATGCTTGAATCACAAACATGCTTTAGAAAATCTGGAGATTAGAAGCAATAAATTGTTTCACCTCTGTGTTAAGATGGGCAGTTTTACAGGCTTGAAAACACGCACATCAATTTTCACCAAAGGAACCGGCTGGGATGAACACTGCCTCAGTTCAGAGGCACAGCTAGCTAACACTGTGAGGTTCTTATTCTGTAATAGCATATGCCTCAGACTTAATTTCAAGTTAACTGCCAGTCAATAGATAACCTACAAAGCGGCTTTATACCAAATTGGCAGTGGATCTGGAAATAATCAGGCAGAGATCTCCCCAACCGTCTCTTTTCAAATTGAAAATCGTCTTTTAAAATACAACTTTTAAAACCCATCTCTTTTCAATTTGAAAACAACCAGGATTGAAACTTTAGCACACCAAACATACATTTGATTTCTGAGCTGCCACACCTTGCTTGACCAAAGGAGACTGTGGCGTCCACTTTATCCACAGGTGCATTTGAGAATGATGGATGGCTTACCTAGACAGAAAGCTCCTAAGCCCAACCCTAACCACTGGCACTGTGATCTCTCAGGGAAAGAAATGATATGTAGGCATAAGAACAGCCTCATTCCACACTTCCACCCAGCTGACACTCCCAACAGTCCTAAAATGCACGGTGCGCCATGAAAATCACAGTGATAACCAATTAGATAATTTATATAGTTTAAGTACTAATGAAGAACTTCTTCTATATCATAAGAACATAAGAACAAGCCAGCTGGATCAGACCAGAGTCCAACTAGTCCAGCTCTCTGCTACTCGCAGTGGCCCACCAGGTGCCTTTGGGAGCTCACATGTAGGATGTGAACGCAATGGCCTTCTGCGGCTGTTGCTCCCGATCACCTGGTCTGTTAAGGCATTTGCAATCTCACATCAAGGAGGAAACATATCAAAACAGCTTTTAGTTCTTGGTGGGCTTACCAAGATAGCATCAAAATAAATCACGAAGTTCTGTGAACTAAGGCGGAACGTGAGTGGGAGAGCAGGAACTCTATGATTCTATGATTTTTACATGCCCAGGGTAATGCTGATAGCCACTTTGGGGTCAGGAAGGAATTTGCTTCCAGGCAAATTGGCCAGGGTGCTTGGAGATTTTTTGTAGGGGTCACTGGGGGAGTGTGTGTGGGGGGTTAGGGTTAGTTAGAATCATAGAGTTGGAAGAGGCCACAAGGGCCATCCAGTCCAACCCCCCTGCAATGCAGGAACACAACCAGTGGTGGGATTCGGCAGGTTCGCACCACTTTGGCAGAACCAGTTGTTAAAATGGTGCTTGTAAACAACCAGTTTTTAAATTATTTGAATCCCACCACTGGAACCGCTTGTTAAATTATTTGAATCCCACTACTGAACACAACCCACAAATTTCCAAAGTTGAATGCAAAGGGGTTGGGCTAGCTGACCATTTAGGTCCTTTCCAGCTCTGCGTTTCCATGTTTCTGCTTGGAGAAGACATAGCTTTCCTCTCCTGTATGATTTTGTCTTTGTGTATTGGTTGCTTCACAATGGCAATTTGAGGATATTATATTATGTTTAAAATTCTAGTAGACAATGTTAACAATCTGTCTAGAGCAGCTCAGTGTTGACACTCTTGAGATTATGCAATCTGTCTTCAGCTTTTGCAAATCTGAACTCACATCTTGGATGGAGTGCAACAGAAAGGCTTGGGGAATCATATGAGAGATCTTACCGCTTCCATAGAATCATCAACAGACATGAGCGTTTGAAGGCGTTTCTGCTGTAGCATATTGGTGAATTCCATGTGGATAGGCTTCATGGGTCCAGTGTACCTCATGATCCAATGCTTGTCTGGGTTTGGAGCATAATTGTAACTGGGAGTGCTAGAGAGAGAGAGAGAGAGAGAGAGAGAGAGAGAGAGAGAGAGAGAGAGAGAAGTAATGAACAACTGTCAACAAACATACATATCACTTATGCTTACCCTAGTTTACCAATATTATAAATGGATTCAGAGATTCTGCATGATCATATGCAAACATAGAATGTGGTACTGGGCATAGACCTTAATTTCTTGTTTTCTAAAAGTGAGTGTCTAGGCCTCTTGTCTTAAACGGTATGAGGTACGGCTTGACAAAGTCTCAGAAACCAGAGAAGAACTGGCTTTTGTGCCTCCCATAGCTTCTTTCATTCTTTCCCCCGTTTTTCCATTGAGGAGACTAACAGCCTCAAACTTGGTGGCGGCAGGCCACAGTGCCAATGCGGCACCCCTGCCCCGCCACTCCCATGGAGGCTGCCTGGCAGTGCAGGGAGGCTTGATTAGTAAAGAAGCCTCCCATTGGGTTGAATGGACCTACGCTGCCTTTTTGGTGGCATAAGTCTGAGGACTAGGCTGCCAGCATAATGTTGGCAATGGCCTGCCTGGCCATGCCCCCAGCCTGCCTTTGTTACAGCAGTGCCAGCAGGGACCCTGGGACATGGGCACAGTGTCCAGCACTATATCTCAGTGCCAGGGAGGGCCACCAGCAAAATCACCCCTTCACTGGGGCAAATGTCCCAGGGAGGGCGAATCTGAGACTGCGGCTGAGTGCCGCTTCCATGAGTGGATTCTGCCACCCCGCCCCCCAGTTGGATGGGGCCGTAAAAACAATAAAATCATAAAACTTTTAAAAAGACTCATGTCTAAAAACACCTCCTTGCATGTTTACATTCATGTCATCACCATGTAATAGTTGTTTGTGTGACTGAATGCACATTCGTTCTGATTTTGCAGCAGAAACTAATACATTAAAAAATCCGGAGTTCAGATTGTAAATACTGATGAAGGTGAATATAGGCACGAAAATAGCCCTTTTTTGTCTGTAGGTTGAGCATGCAGAGAGGAAAGGAAGAGATCCAAATAGCATGCCAGTCCATGTGCATTCACTGAAAAGCCTGAATCAACCTTATGAAACCACAAGTGTATACACAGAGATTTGTCTCCATTCAAATGGAGACCCCAATGATGCACCTACTCATTATTCAGGTTTACAGTGTTGGAACAAGGAACTACCACTGTGGTATCAGCTCCATACACATACACTGTATGTACTTTAAACATGTGAAAAAATAATGACTCCTACAGCAAACACAATCTCCACAAATGCTGTACTCAAAGGGCTACAGAGGTAGGCAATGCTCCCCCATAAGAATACATTCTTTGTAATAGGGCTAATTTTCAATGGTAAACAGTGCTTCATTGGTGGCAAAATATTACACTTCCATGATTTATCTGAAAGTCAGGAACATGGGAATTGTTCTGTCCAAAGTGAAACCTATTGCAATAGTACTAAGTGTCATTCAGAGTAAATGAGGACATATTTTTATAGCAGGATGCTAGCATTAGGAAGCTAATTTCCTAACTGGGAAGCGTGGCTGTCTCAATTTCATTCTGTATAGGGCTGTCGGGGCTCATAGACACTTTTTAGAAATAGCAGTTTCAACAGGGAAAAAAAGCCTTAGTATTTAGCAGCTGTGACAAACTTAAGCCAGACTACTGGAGCATTTAGCCGGCAATGCGTGTTTAAAGTGCCATCAAGCTGCAGCCGGCTCATGGTGACCCAGATAATTTTCAGGGCAAGCGGTTAAGCAGAGGTGGTTTGCCATTGCCTTCCTCTGCCATTTTCCTTGGAGGTTTCCCATCCAAGTATCAATCCTGCCTAGCTTCCAAGATCGGACTATACTATACCATTCCACCCCCCTAGCCAGAAATATAAGAATTAAAATTCTTATTACCACTTTAATCAGTCAGGCAACTGAACAAGACGTTCAAAACAAAGTTCCACTCCTATACACTTAAAATGGACCGTGCTGTTAACATTTCCTTGTGCTTGTCCTATTAGAGACAAACGTGATATCCCAGAGACTCCAGCAAATTTCCATTCCACTCAATCTTGTGGACAATTAAAAAACAAAAAAGCCATTTATCCAAAATAGCAAAAAAAGTAGAAGTCTGGGATTCTGGCCCCATTGGATAATGCATGGGCTAAGGTGGAAAGTATGCTAGAGAGACTAAAAATCGAAAGAATAAAATGGCGGCTCAGCTTAGCAAGGGACACTTCATAGGGGGAGAATCCATATATAAACATAAAACTGCAGGAAGCAAACTGTGAAGCAAACTGACATGTGATGAGGACTGCATGCATAAATGGCCAAAGAAGAATTCAACACAGAGCAAGAAATCATATCAGTGGGCAGTCAGTGACACATAAGTGACTCCACAGCTCATTCAGCTCCGTGATGAACCAAACAGCAATCTGCCACAATATTGTAAGAACTAAATGGTACTGCTGCCCAAGCCTAGGTGAGATGAGCCAGCTAGTTACTACTTGAGTCCCCATGGTCTCATCGTCATCTTTTTTTCCTCCTTCATCAGGGAGACAGGGCCATGGGCTGTAGCCCCACCCCTAGCAGTTGCCCTGGATGCCCTATGGCCAAGCCCACCCTTGGTTGACTGGGTTATATAAAGGCAAGCTCTGACACCATGATTTAAAGTTGGTTTAATAACCACATGTAAGTCTTAACGGTGGTTTTGTATGTGGTTATGGACATCTTTGCTTAATGTTCCCTTCCCTTCCCTCCAATGCAGGCAGGACAGGGACAACAGCTGGGTCACTGTGGGGAAAAGACAACAAAAATGAACCACGTTTTGTTTTGTTTTGTGCTATTGCCTACTACCAGAATCCTACTTTTATAAACCAGCCATATTTCATACAAACTATGGTTTATTTTAACTTTGGGTAGTGTGTGAAATCAGGGATTTTGCTCTTAAACAATCGCTCAAATCCTGGGTTGTTCCAACAAATGCTTGTTTCCATCCCTGTAGATTGGGAGCTTATCACCACAGGGCAGGATTAAACCAGGGTGTCTGCATTTGTACATTACATTAAACCTTGAAACTGTAGTTTCTTTAGTCAACTTCTAATTCTGGTGTGACAGACGCTGACAGTGCAATCCATGGGGTATGGGAAGAGAGAACTCTTGGAAGCAGTGCATGGGTGCATTGACATGCCCACTTCCCTGGTGCAAGGAGCAAATGAACCAGTGAAAGGGCTAATCTGACAGTGGCAGGGCGCAGTGCAAATGCAGAGCACCCAAATCAAGAAGCTGATATGTGTGCCAGTGCTCCTCTGCCATGGAAGCCTGGGCTGGCATGGGGGGAAGGCAGTCCGTGGATATTCCTGAGGGTGGAGTGAACTTTAGTCAGCTTCCACAGGGTTTCTGTTCTGGTGACATCCCATACACTGCCCTGGGACTTATGCCACATTTTAGTGTGGTGTACACTATTGGTAGCCAATAAGAGTTTCCAGGTTGGTTGGAGAGTCTTTCAGGTTCCTATGCTGCTCCTGCCACCTGAAATTACCTCCCCTCTGTGGACTGGATTGTAAATAGCCATTGTCAATTCAGTAGCTTACACTTGTTCACTCTTACCAGCCATAGCTTAAACCATGGTTTTGTGTAGTGTTTGAACTGAGCCCACAGGTTTTTTTGTGGACAGCTCCTTTGAAACAAAAAAACATTCTGAGAGGAATCTGAGAGGAGTTTTCATTTGGAGAAGAAAGTTTGCTTATTATTTTCTTTACATTGTTAATGTTCACTCTGATTTCAAAATGCTATTGTGGCTGGATAATGACATTGCTGCTTTGAAAATGCTGATGGTTAGGGAAACTGTTGCTATGCAGTGCCCTGAATGCATCTGAAATTCTTGGCAAATTCCTTTTCCAATCTGCTTTGTGATTTCTTGGCTCAGCCGAAACCTCCCACCGCTTAATCCATTCGAAGTCCACGATTGTCTTTGATTATTACAAATGTAACCCTCTTATACTGAACAGATTTGTCAGTCTTATTGCCAAATACACAAAGTGCAACATTTCTCGGAGCTTAACTAAAATATCCACTTCAGATTCATTCAGAAGAGGGGAGAAAAGTGAGATCCTGGTTTGTGCCACAAATCCTCACTGACCTTGAAAAAGAGAAAGTAAAATACTTGCAGATACAACTATAGTAACCCTCAGAAAGTCGATGATCATGCATAAGCACCTTTCAAAAAAGTTAAACATGCAGATTTTATGAACAGCCTGTGGAAAATAAAATATGAGCATAATATTTAGATCTGGAAGAGATCAGTTTGCATATTCTGGACAAAAGCTTTAAGTTACTTACTGCTCACAAATTACCCCTCAGTGCAATTTATCTCCCCCCCTTTTAACTGTTCTTGAAACACATTTGCCCTTCTGACCTTTAACTGAATGCTTTGAAGTGCGCAGTGGCAGCTCATGGTAACATCCAAGGAAAATAAAATGTGTAATGTAATATCACTGTGGTCCTTTCCCCACCTGCCCCCAACGACAACCAATGAAGTCAGAAGGAGGGAGGAAAATTGAATGAGATTATGTCAGGCCATAAAATTTGCTTCTTCACACTTTACCAAGAGAGAGGGGAAGACAAATTTTGTTGGTAGCAATGAGACCTTTGCATCACCTAGGTCAGTGGTGGCGAACCTTTGGCACTCCAGATGTTATGGACTACAATTCCCATCAGCCCCAGCCAGCATGGTCAATTGATGGGAATTGTAGTCCATAACATCTGGAGTCCCAAAGGTTCGCCACCACGGACCTAGGTCATTGACACAGAAGCAAAGTTGACAGTAATTCCATATTTAAAAATTGCTGAACTTATTAGGTGATCTTCAGCAAGCACATATTTCTAGTTCTCAAAGCTTTTGATAAAAGCTTGAAGGCATGAATGTTTTTATTTATTTAACACAATTGTTTCTACCTTGTGAAACTTAAAGTGCTTTACAATATAAATAAAACACTAGTTATAAAGCACACAAAAGACAACAGGCTCTAGAACAGGAAAAGACACCAGTGGTGGTCTTGGTGGAACTCTGAATTGTGTTAGTTTCCTCAATCTGTCCTCAAATTCAGACCTGAACCTGCCACATCTATTTATCTGAGATCCACTTTTTCCTTTTCTATTACTTTCTAACCCTCAACAACCCCCCCCCCCCCGCCAATACTGGGATGAATTATAACAAATTATAACAATAACAAACTATTCTATTTTAGCTGCTTTGGATATACACATGCCAAGATTCAGAAATAATTTTGTGAGAATTTTATGCCAGCACCTGAAAATGCAAAGAATTGGGTTGAGACTTTTGTTTCCTTACATGTGCTGAGAAGCATTGGGGAAGAGATGAGAGTATTGTGGGGCTGAATCTTCAGGACCATGAGGGGCTGCATGACTGAGGACCATCAAAACCGGCCTGTGAGGATACATCTTCTTTGAGATTTGGAAGAAACTAATACTGTCGTTGGTGATCAAGTCCGTCAGATAATCCTGAAGAGTGGAGAAAGAGAAAGCTAAGTGGTACATCAGCAACACACATCTACAATTCCAGAAAGCAGTCCTTTTTCACCTTTTTAAGCATCTACATGTGCAAGACCTTGATCTAGATGGTCCTGGCTAGCCTGATATCTTCAGATCTCAGATGTCACATGAGGTCGGCCTAGCTAGTACTTGGTTGGGAGACCACCAAAGAATACGAGGGTTGTTGTTGTCAAATAATAATAATAATAATAATAATAATAATAATAATAATAATAATAATAATAATAATAATAATAATAATAATAATAATAATAATAATTTATTGGATTTAGTATCCCACCCTCCCTGGCTAAAGCCAGGCTCAGGGAGGCTAACACACATGGCCAAAACACAATCATAACACAGCATCAATAAATTAGCAATTAAAACATTCCCAGTAGCATCAGTGATGGCAATTTAAAACATCTTACCTGCATCACATTCTTAAACTCTCACCCTAAATTTACAAGATCTCATGGGTGAGGAATGGGGGTGGGGAGCACCAGCCCAGGGGCCAAGATGACATCATGGACCGGCATTGTCAATTATAAGCTCAGCAGAATAATTTGGGTTTACAGGCCCTGTGAAACTGATTTATATTTCCCAGGGCCTGGATATCTTCTGGGAGTGAGTTCCACCAAGTGGGAGCCAGGGCTGAAAAGGCCCTGACTCTGGTGGATGACAGCTGAATGTCCTTTGGGCTGGGGACCACTGGCAGATTACTATCGGAAGACCGAAGGGTCCTCTGTGGACGATATAGTGAGATGCGGTCCTGAAGATGCAATGGCCCCAGTCCACTCAAGCCCTTAAAGGTTAGAACTAATACCTTGAAAACAATCTGGAATTCAACTGGCAACCTGTGCAACCAATAGAACACAGGTGAGTACTCTCATCGCTGCATTCTGGACCAGTTGCAGTTTCCTGAGCAGTCTCAAAGGTAGGCCAGTGTAGAGTGAGTTACAGTAATTTCACCTGGTGATAACCATTACATGGATCACTGTGACCAGGCTGTACAGGATAGATAGGGGGCGAACTGCCTGGCCTGATGAAGATGGAAGAAGGACATCCTGGCTATATGAGCGACCTGGACCTCCATAGATAAAGAGGACTCCAGGATCACACCCAGGCTCTTTATGGAAGAAGCAGGTGCTAAAGCCTCACAGTCCAAATGCGGCAGTTCGAATCCCTGTTCTGGCCCTCCATGTCCCAGATTTTGTTTCTGCCCGCTTGGGTGCAACCATCCCACAGTGGCCCCCAGATCCTGGACCAAAGGTTGTTAAGCACAGGAAGGCAATGACAAACTATCTCTATTAGTCTCGTCTTAAAAACCCTATTAGGTTGCCAGAAATTGGCTGCAACTTGACCATGCCTGACCACATCATCTGCTTAATTATTATTTTTAAAGCTACAGTACAAATCTCTGAATTGCAATCTGGAAATACTACTATCTCTTAAAAACAAAAACAAGATGATCAGAGGACTTAGTGGAACTAAAACTAGAAGCACAATCTATGGAACTGTCCGCAATCTTTGGCAGGATTTTTAAGGATGCAGCATTAAATTATGGGGCAATTTATTGCTAAGCCTTTCATCAAACCGTCATATAGACTCCACTGATCTCGGAAAAATATATTCCACTGGAAGATCTTTTGAAGATTACCACCAATGTAAGCCTATTAGCATGACTGGCGGCCTGACCTTCGTCATGACGACACACCATTAACGCCTTAGAGATGAAGGTTTATCACTGGTTTTCTATTAACTCTGAAAACATTCTTGAAAGATATGCTTTTTGGAGCCTGTAAGAATGTTGTGACATGGGTATGGATATCTGCTTTTTTCCCCACATGGAAAAAAGTCTTTCTGTCAGAGAAAAGCATACTTAATAGGCTTGGGCAGGGATCGGCAACCTTTACCACCCAAAGAGCCATTTGGATCTGTTTTCCATGGCCCCAAAGATCTACTGAGCCAGAGAGGTGGCTCCGCACGGAACCGCATCCGGTTTGGCCCCTCCACTCATCTTTCCTTCCAGAGCTGGAAGGCGGAGGCACCGGGCAGGGAAACCCCTCTGCCAGACAAAGCAGGCAGCCACCTGCTCCATGGGGCCGAGGAGGGATGGTGGTTGTGGCCTGCCCGGTGCCGCCGCCTCTTGCGCTGCGGGAGGCAGCGGCGCCAGGCAGGGAAACCCCCCCTGTCTGTCAAAGCAGGCAGCCACCTGCTCCATGGGTCAGAGGGGGGATGGTGGCCACGGCCTGCCTGGTGCTGCGGGGATGGCAGAGGGGGCATGGCGGCTAATCTGGACAGAGGGGGTTGTGGAGGGACAGAGGGGCTGCAGGGGGATGCCGGCACTGCAGGAGGCAGTGGTGACGGGCAGGGAAACCCCCTCTGCTTGATGGAGTAGGCGGCTGCCTGCTCCGTGGGGCAGAGGGGGGATGGCGGCTGCTCTGGAGGGACACGCCCACGCTACCCTCCGACCTTCAGGGGTCGGAGGGCAGTGTGAGCATGTCCCTCCAGTCCTCCAGAGCAGCGCTGGAAGGAGAGGTGAGTGGAGTGGACACGAAAAGCGGCACCCTCACACACTGAGCTGCCTCTGGTTCGGTCCCTCCACTCAACCTTTCTTTCCAGCACTGCTCTGGAGGGACATGCCCATGCTACCCTCCGACCTTCAGGCCACGCGGAGCTGCAGTATAAGGCTGAAAGAGCCCCTGGGCTTGGGGAACAGAGGCCACGTATGTCAGGCACTGAAATTAAAAAAAGCATGTCCTTCACTTCAGTCAATGTTCCACAAAGAACTCCTGGTTTTGAGATTCATTTATTTGAAATATTTCTTTCCTGTGCTCTTGAACCATACAGGTTTATGAGACATTTGACAGTTATAACTATAAGAATACAATTAAAGACAAGGAAGTTCCATCATGATCAGCCCAAACAATCAGAAATGTTAATTAAACATCCCTGTCTCCTCCTTTCCTTTCACACTTAGCTGAGAAAGCTGGCAGTTAAAAGGTCTATGCTGCATATGGGTAAACTTCCTGAAGTCCAACCAGGAAATAATTGACAGATGAAATTTTCTTAGATATCTGAAAAGCTAATTCCAATTTCAAATTACATCCAGATTGGATCTCTATGCAGCTCCATGACAGGTTTAGGGCTTTAGGCATCAACATGATGTTACCACTGCTACAAAATCATCATCACAAATTCAGTCCTGAGAGCTTTAGACATCTTTAGAGTCAAGACAGTGACTAATCAGCTCCACACAGACACAGGATGACTACAGACAATCAAAGGGAACAAAGGCCAGACTACTTCTATTCAGATGCCCTCACCTATTGACCTTCACTCACAGGTATATATACTCCACTTGCTTTCCTTTCCAACTATCAGATCCTCTGAAGATGCCAGCCACAGATGCAGGCGAAACGTCAGGAGAGAATGCTGCTAGAACACGGCCATACAGCCCGGAAACCACACAGCACCCCAGTGATTCCGGCCGTGAAAGCCTTCGACTATACAAGGCTGTTAATGCTAAGGCATTTTGGAGGACATTAGTTTTTAGGATCACGGTATGTCAGAAGTGACCTGATGGCATGCAACACACATCTATTAGCCATCTTTCTTTGTCTATCTTTTCAGAATTTTCTGTTAGATAGGGTATGAGCTGTCCAAAACTAACCTGGAAAGGCAGAAATCACTGTCACTTGCTACAATAGCAAAAGTTAGGCCTCCTCCTCCACAGACAGTTCCTAAGTGGCAAAGCGGATGGTGGGCTGGGGGGCCGTCTACTCGGCAGTACCTTTGAAAATTTCATATTTGCTCAAATTGCCGACCCCCAGGTGGCATGTGGAGATATGGCAGTTGATCTCCATGTGACTAAAATCAGTTAACGTGGAGAAAATAGCTGCTTTGGAGGGTAGCCTCTACGGCAGACCTGGGCATTATACGGCCCGCGGGCCACATTCGGCCCACTGGATGACCCTGACTGCCCCGTATGACAGACCTGGCCCTGGCCTAAGAGGACCTGTTTAGAACCGCGCTGCTCATTCTTCCGCTAACCCTCCCCCTTCCCCCCTCACCTTGCCACTGCGCCGGAAAGGGCCTCTGAGAACGGCCACTCCCCTCACGCAGTGGCTTCCGGGGCGTTCCCCTCCTTTGAAAGCCCCACAGAAGCCGGTTGCCTTGGCTGCCAACTTCTGCGGGGCTTTCAAAAGCACCTCGCCCCCCCCCCTCCGCCTGGCTGGGGTGCGAGGCGCCTTTGAAAGACCCGCAGAAGCTGGCAACCAAGGCAACCGGCTTCTGCGGGGCTTTCAAAAGCACCAGTCGATGAAAAAAGTAGGTCAAAGGACTTAAGTCTCCCCACTTGCTTGATTGTCACAGTGGACAACTATGCAGGTAGGTTAAGCCTGTGATTCTTTGTGTCAAATAGTGTTGTATGCAGAACTGTTGCCACTGATTCCAAGCTGATCTGTGCACCTGTCTGTCACTTATCAGCCCCTATTATGAAGAATTGAGTTCAGCCTTTTGGCCCAGCCCTCCACAATATTTTCTGTTTCTTATGCGGCCCCATGGAAAAAATAATTGCTCACCCCTGCTCTACGGCATTAAATCCTGCTGAGCACCCTTCCTAAATCCCAACCTCTCCAGGCTCTACTCCCAAAATTCTCAACCTGCAACTCAGAGCTGGAAACCCTACATATTTGCAGACAATGTGTGAAACAAGTTATTTTGAGGGAGAAATTAATACTCAGGGATGCTAAAGGGATCATTCATGAGATTGCTTAAAAGAAACCCCCAGAATTCTTCACGTGGCAAGGATTATGAACATGAACGTTGTATTACATTTTTATTGTACATCATTTGGCAGTCAGACATCTGAGCTAACTTTTCAAAACAACACCAATGGGTTGGTAGCTCTTGTTCAAGTGCGGAAGATGTTTTTGGAAACAGGAAGACATACATTGGCACCAAAAAACCTCAAAGAACCATTACAATCATTTAAAAGGAATTAGGTCTTGTTTGTCTGTATCTAAGATAAATATAGTTAATTAAAATATGTATAAGGAAAACCTGGTTCTACTTTCAGGCCCTATCGAACCACTTCAACCATGTGACTTGTTATTATACTTGTTATTATCTATAACAATTTAAGTAGGTAGGAAGGGAAGATTGAGAGCATGTCCATTTATTTCCTCTGTACAGATCCAGAGCCGAGGTGGAGAAAGAGTTACATATCTGAAGCCGTCAAATGAGTATTCATTAAACAATAATCTGGAACTGAATCTATCAGAACTCTATCCACTGTGACTTGAAACTACTACTTATAATATATCACGAATTTGAGAAGCAACATCACACAGCATCTGCCACATGGACACAGTTTCAAGAATATATATATTCTAAATAAACTGAATTACGAGAAGCAATTTTCCCAGTAAAATGGGAATGATGATAATGGGGGGTGGGGTAGGGAAGGGTGAGAGGAAGAAGATTTGCATCTTACAAGACTAAGAAGGACTTTTGGAGGTAACCTCATTTTCTCCTGTATCACCTCTCCTACTATTTCCTGTTTCCCTTCATTGGAAGCCCCCATAGCATGTCTCCTTCTCCCATTTCCTTCTTTTCTTTGCAACCAACCAGCCAACCTACCTTTAACTGATCCTCAACTTTCCCTTCTGCAAGGCTCTCTGCAGAAAAAGTCTAGCAAAGTTGCACAATGGCTGTCACTGTGCCAAGCCTGGCCCAGCTGTGCAGTGGCAGGCAGCAGATGTGATCAAGCTAGCTATACAGTGGTTGTCTGGGTCAGGTCCATTTGTGTGGGGCTGCTTCCAGGACAGGCCCATTCGTGTGGTGGCCACCACTGGTCCAAGGGTAAGTAACAAATCTCTGTGGTTCCCACTGAGCTTGTCCCCAGCTGAGTCCTCCTCCATCTGGGGTCATGCAGGGAGGGAGGAATGGGCTCCTTTCAAAAAATGTTTTGACCTCCAAGTTCCCTCCTGTTTCCCCACCATGGCTTCGGTTTCCAGAAGGCTCGGAAAGCTCAGCAACACTGTTGGTTGCCTAGCAACCTCCCAAATAGTCACTGAGAGCTCAGCAGGCATAATTTTCTGAAAGTTACAGGCATTGTTTTTATTATTGTTGGGATTTTTAATCTCCCATTTTTTTTAAAGATTTCAGATTTTTCTGCAAGCTTTCAGATTTATAGACAGATCTGTCCCTGTCTTTTTTCTCTCTCTCTATCCGATGTCCCATTTTATGGATTATATCACCTACTATTAACATGAACTACAGTTAACATAGTTGAGAGAGCGTGGTGTAGCGGTTAAAGTGTCTGGGGTGTGTGTTTTGACCTGCATGGGAGGAGGGAGGTGTCATACTCCATGAGCAGAAATCTGTCCATCCTCAGAAATGTTCTATTGGACCCAAGCCACCAGTTTAGTGGACTGACTGCATTTGGATTAACACAGGTGTGATCAAATCACAGGTTGATAAAGTATAGTTCATGAGGATATCTAAATGTAGCTCAGGACATTCCAAAAATCAGCATACCACAATGACTCTGAATTAGAGAATTAATTACATTTCTTCAGCAGATCAGAGGATATCTCTCTGTGTTAATTAAAGCACAGAGCCCCAGTCAATACAGAACGAGTCAAGCTACAATCAAATCCATTTCCCAGCTGGTAGGACATACTAGAGTGTTTACCATCTCAGGAACTGCCTGCTGTCACTAAGTAAATATACATCCCTCCAGAAGTGAAACGATAATGTACAGTCTAAGGGAGCGCATTTATGGATTGCAGTTTATATTACCAGCAGTGGCTTTCAAATATGAAACGAATACTTTAATTAGACCAATGCCATAAAGCATCTGCAATGTTCTCACAGTTGTGGCCAAAGGGGGGGAAATTAAAATAAATCAACAGGACTTACCCTGGAGTAGTCAAATCCATGCTTTTCTTTTACTCCATTTCTACAGAGCGTGTAGTTGTAAAAGCGAGAATTTTTAAGTAATCCAACCCATTCTTTCCACCCGGGAGGCACGTAGGATCCATTATATTCATTTAGGTACTTTCCAAAAAAAGCTGGAGGAAGAGAGGAAGAAAAGGCATAGTAAACAGGCAGTAGATAGGAGTGCCTCAGAGATAAGCATGTGATCCAGAACTCTTTCATTTTCACACCTCTTGTGCAAACTGCTACTGTTTTTATGAACCAAGGACATTTCATTCAACAAGTAAAACCAAAGCCAAATTGCTATTTTCTATTTTTAGTTACAGAACATTAGGTATAGACACGGATCCCGCCTAGAGGCTTACAGACTTATAAATAGTTCCCTACCTTGTCACTTTTGGTGAATACTTGAGACCTACTCACACAAATTTTTTTAAAGCTGAAAAATGGTTAAACATAATAGGGTGGCCGTTTTGCATTTCCTTGATAGCTGCCTTCCTTTTCAAAGGGCAAAGCTCTTTTTCTGCGAGACAGCAAAAAGCTCCAAACAATTTTTGGAATGTCTTGGTGCAAGGAATTTTTGAAACCTGTCCATTTGTTATCCAAGACATTAATCCATCCTAGCTATCTTTTTCTTTCTTTTCTTTTATTAGTAATAAGATCTTGGCCAGACGCTCTGTGAGCAGAGAAGAAAGAGGGCCACTACTACCAGCAACGCCATCTTCTAAAGGTATCTTTTTGTTTGCTCATCCTGTTTCTTGACTGAAGTAATAAAGAGTGGGTGTATCCAGAGGCATGAGCCCTTGGGTGCCCACTATAAGAGCTAAAGTGTTCTTGGGTCTTGACCTGCGGTTTATGTCTTATGGTCTTGGACAAGGTGGCCCACTAGACTGAGAAGCAGCCCAAGATAAAGCTGTGTGGTATAGTGGTTAACAGTGGCAGACTCTAATCTGGTGAACTGCATTCGTTTCCCTACTCCTCCACATGAAGTCCACTGGGTGATCTTGGGTCAGTCAGTTTTCTCAGACCTCTCTCAGCCAATAGGAGCAGGCAAAGGCCAACCATCTCCAACGTCTTCTGCTCTTGGTCGCCATCAGTCAGCTATGACTCGAGGCCATTTCCCATCATCATTTATTTTCTGTATTTTGTTTTGATTGCATTTTTGTTGTGGTAAGCTGCTTTGGATCCCTTTTGAGAGGGGGGAAAAACTGGAGATTGAGCATCCTAACTAGTGAACTATTTTTATTTCAGAATGGTCTGCCCATGGTGAGAAGCCAGCAACCATTGTCTCCGATAGTGGCTAGCACTACCTGCAAAATGCCTTTCCATCCCTGTCACGGTTGCTGCTGTGCTCACTCACCCAGCTTCTTCCTGGAGGAACAAACATCAGCATAGCAATAAGCATCAGCAAACATGGCTAAGGCACACCGACCATCATGCAAGAATTCCAGGAACTTTGCAAAAAAGATAAGCATAAAAACTTCTCAGACGGACAACAAAGCGGCTTAACCGTTAACCAGCTTCCAAATTTAAGCTGAGCCAGAGGTGTGCAAACAAATTCCATTCCATCACTCTGACCATTAAAGTCTCAGTGTTTTGCCTTTAGTTGGGTCACCCACACTGGTCAGGCTAAATTTACAATAACAATGAACAAAGCAAAACTGTTGTGATGGGATTGAAACAAAAATCTTCCAAGAGAGAACTGTGCAAAGCAAAACCCTTGCTCAAATTACTTTGCTTTCTAAGCCACTTCCGATATTTAGAGAGCAAAATGCAATCCACAGTAACATAAAGGTAAATGAGTATTGGAGTAGATTTCTCCTAGTGTCCTGGTATCCAGAGATAATGGATTCTGATATTGATTCTTATTCACAGTGGCAGGATTGTACATAGCAGTCTAAAAATTTTTTGTGTAGCTCCACTATGTTATATCCAGGCGCAGCTGTGTTTGACACTGTCTCCACACTTTCTGCATGAAAAACCAGCTTAGACTCAGCAACTTAAATCCTGTAATTGGACTAGCTACAGACCACAAGTCAGTATAATTCCTTCAATTGTGAGTAAATTATGCTTATCAGAAGCTTTAGAACCAAAAGCTGTACATGTGCAAAGCGGCAACAAGTTGCAGCTGACTTACAGCAACCTGTAGTGATTTCAAGAGCTGGCTTGCCACTGACTGCTTGTGGACTTCTGCTTCTGCGAACTGACAAGGTTAGTCTAATCTGGATCCTACCTATCTGACTACTGCTTGCCAAGGTCACCTGAATTTTTTACTTGGGTGTCAAAATATGCTACACATTTTTTGTTCTTATTTCTGGATTCCATTACACACCTCCCCATCCTTACATCTTAGGCCCTTTCCGCATGGGTGGAATAGAGCACCCCAGGGACGGCAGAACGCCGTCCCTGGGGAAGCATTCACACAGGAGGCGCTGCTGCTTTGCAGCAGTGCCGTCCTGGCTGCCCCGGAGTGGCGTGAAGCTGGCACTTTAAACCTTGTTCATTGAGTGAGGTTTTTGAAACATGCCATCTTCTTGCTGGCACAGTGCAAACCTCACCGCTCAGAAGATGCCGTTTTCCCCTTCCCCTCCATCAGCATAATTTATGCCGGTGGAGGCTCGTTTCCGTGATTGTGCGGAAACAGCCTCAGAAAAGCCAGTATATGAACACATATGAAATCACATCAGTTTTGCACAAATGTCCACAAGTAATTATCAGTTTACTTCTGGTGATTGCTATTTTTAATCTGGAAAGAGCACTGTCCCCTTCTCTAGACCCTGGAGAAGGGTAAGGGATCTCTATAGTAATTATAGAGTCACCTGAGCATCTCCAAAGTCAGCTTCACTTCCTACTCCAAGCTTGAAAGACCAGCTGGGATCTTTACAGTCTTGTGCTAATTCCAGGAGACCTTTAGAAAGCAGTGAGATCCCTGACCTCTTTCTGAGTTTCTGAAGCTCAGAATAATAGGGTTGCCTCCCGTTTCTCATACACAGCTTGAGCTGGGTGGATGTGGGGACCTTGCCCTGGCCTTTCCACAGTCACACTGTAACTTGAATGTGCTCCGAAACTATCCAAGCTGAGGAAGTTGTCACAGAGATCAATCTCTCTCTGAGGGATGAGGAAAAGTTGGTGGTAGACATCTTGGTTACTAAGGCCAGCCAAAGTTTATGGACTGCTGGTAAAGGTAGTCCCCTGTGCAAGAACTGGGTCATTACTGACCCGTGGGGTGATGTCAACATCAAGACATTTACTAGGCAGACTATATTTAGAGGGTAGTTTGCCATTGCCTTCCTCAGTCTTCTGTACTTTACGCCCAGCAAGCTAAATATTCATTTTACCAACCTCAGAAGGATGGAAGGCTCAGTCAACCTGAAGCCAGCTACCTGAAACTGACTTCCATTAGGATCGAACTATGGTTGTGAGTGGAGTTTGGACTGCAGTACTGCAGCTTACCACACTGTGCCATGGGACTCCTATTGGCTCTTGGTACTGCAATTAATTCTTTAGAAATTCACTGGCTTGTGTCATTTTTCATTTCTTTCACTAGGCTTATCTATATACTACATTTGTATATATATGACATTATATATTACATTCCCCTTTCTTCTATTGTGCAATTCAAGGTGGCTTCACATTCCAAGAAGGTTCTCATTCGGATCCTGACCAGATCTAGATCTGCGGCTTAACTCTGAGCAAACTGTTTCCAAGCCACACTCTGGAACCCTTAATGGTGCTGCCTTCCCATATTATTTGTTCATATTTTCTCAGTTCAATCTCGTATAACAAGTTACCTGAAAATAAAAGCTGCAAATTAGAGAAAAACAAATGTAATCAATAGTTTCAGAGGGTAGCCATGTCGGTCTGCAGCAGAACAGCTAGATTTGAGTCCTGTAGCACATTAGTGACCAACAAGATCTTTGGGTATGAGGTTTCACAATGCTTCCTTCATCAGATACAAGTAGGAACTTGCATGTATTATTTGTATCTTCAAAAGGGAGCTCTGAATATTAAAAGCTCTTTCCCTGAAAATCTTGTTGGTCGCTAAGATACTACAAGACTTAAATCTATAGTTAATAGACGACTGTTGCCCATGACAACTTACAGTGGCCTGCATATGGCTAAGAATTCTCTTTTTGGCCCCTTTGCTCACAAAAAGTTTGATGATTGAACTCTGAGAGTTCACCCAAACTCATCAGCTTATGCTTTATAATCACGCACACATATATACACACATACATACACACCCCTAGAAAAACAGAAGCCATTCTGTTCTGGTAAGCAATAACTTAGAAGAAGTATTAGGAAAAACATGGGCTTATAGATAAATAGACAAAGGAAACAGTATAGTCTTAACAAACCTAATTAAGAGAAACCTCCCATCTATTAAGAGACCGGCTGGCCCTAACCACAAATATTTCACTCCTCTAGAAGCTCTTTCAGACAGCAGAACTGTAAGATTCTACAGAGACATTTTAAAGTTGCTTCTTTCTGGAGAAAACTGGGGAAGAAACACAGACATTTATATTCTGCAAAAAAATGGGGTTTTGAAATCCAATGTTGTTCAGTTTTCTCTTGTTTGTCCTTCATTACCACAAATGCATGCTAAAGGTATTTATTTATCATTACTTTTTATAAACCAAATTTCAGTTTCAGTACATGGAGGCCAAGTTGAATGTGAAGCAAAGACAGAGCGAAGGAAAATGGAAGGACCAAGATAGAGTAGCATTAAATTAGGAAGTGTTGGGAGACTATGAAATCAAGAATGCTATACTGTTAATTTAAAAACCAACAGCAGCCAATAAGAGAAGAGGGTGTGGAGAGAAATTTACATAGCTTGAATTGCTAGCTAGGGTAGTTCCCAGGAACTTCTGTCTCCAGACTGGAGCCAGCAAAGGGTGAGGCTCATTGATAAGGATTAGGATGCTTAACCAGAGAGCTATTCTTCCAATACATACATTTGAATATACTGCAAAGCTTCTATATTTCTCAATAAATAGGTGTAACCAATGTGTCTGTTTTGTCACTGTGCCTGTTGCGAACAGTAGGTACCAAGGGTTTGTGTGAAAGGAGCCATATGGCTATTAACATTATCCCCATTGGCCTTTTAACATCATTAAAATATGTTTGCTTCAGAATGGTTGTATCAAGGAGACTTCAGCAGCAGCTCCATAAAAGGATGTCAAAACAAGACCAGGAATGGACAGGGGCATACACAGCATTATCAACGAAGCATATTCTTAGTCTGTTAAAAATGCACATCATTCCCTTTAGGAAATCTATATTATGCTTTTGAAAAGGTACAACCTCAATAATGTGATAAGATTAAAAAAAAATTTTTTTAGATCTAAATCTAACATGGAAAGCTTTTGACAAACGCACAAATAGTCCGCTTAGGTTTTTGCTGTTTTGAAGACTGCAAGATAAGAATCCCATTTTTAAAAAAATACTAAACTAAATATTACTTCTTGGCTGAAATGATAAATCAATACGAGGAAACATTATTCTTTAAATGCAGGCGCTGGCATGCTGTCAGAACAATACATTTCCCCAAAGGGGGAAGAATGGAAGGAAAGGCCATTTGGATAATTTAAAAATACATTGAATACAGATATCCTCAGATAAAAAATAAAGAGGAAGGAGAAGGAAAAATAGATTTATAATGGTTTGTGGATGAGGAGGAGAACATTTGGTGTCTGTGATGATTTTCTGGCTTCATTTCACAGCTATCAGGTTGGAAACAAAGGCAATAGTTCAAATAGTCTAATTGTGGCTATTTTTTATCATGTTTCATTATGTCTGTTTCAGGCACGATGAAAAGAGCAGGCTAGGGTACTTGTGTGAGAGATGGATTAAACAGGGTTTCTTTTGAAGAATAATATCAACTTTCCTTCACAATGTTATAGAAACACAACAGTTAATCAGAACAGAGAGGCAGTTTACATCTTTTTCTGAGGAGGATATGACGCTCACTGACAGCTGGTGTGGCACCAGAGGGGAGGGGCTAGTTCTGGAGTGAACATTCTGAGTAAATAACCCCTTCCCCCCATAAACAGTAAACGTTCTATGCAAATTAGGCATCATGGCTTTTCCCAACAACTGGAAGGACCAGCCTTCCATATTGTTCAGCCTACCAGTTAAGATCTTCCTTACAAGGCCTGTCCTCTGTGACCCTGACTGGAGATGGTTTGCCATTGCCTTCCTTTGCATAGCAACCCAGGACTCCCTCAGTGGTCTCCCATCCAAGTACTAGCCAGGCACAATCCTGCTTAGCTTCTGAGGTCTGATGAGATCAGGCTAGCTTGGGACATCCTGTTCAGGGTGCTTCTATATTTTTAGCAGAAGCTCATTTCATCTGCTTCAATGACCGTCCAAGGACACAAGTATTTTATGATCCCATGTCAAGGTTGTCCCATTCCCCCCCAATCCTTTCTGCAGGATGAGCCCCTCATGCAGCATTCCTACAAAAGGGAACCTTCTGAGGATGCCAAATTTCCTCTAAAATTCTCCCTGGTGATTAACACTTTTGTGCTGAAACTGCCAACATATTTATTTGATGCTACAACAGTCTTAAGAAACTGGTCTCATAATACATTACGGTAAAAGTCAAGCTCAATAAAAGACTGCCATATGGTTTTACTGATCTCTAACCAGTTACTCTAACCAGCAGATTAAAAGTTGGGTGGCTGTGATTGGCACTCAGGAGTCACTCATAGGAGTTACTAGAAAGGCCATCCTTGTACCGAACAAAACATCCCATTCTTAATTCAGCATGGAATTCAGGCTTTCTTTTTATGGTATATACGGTATATTTGATATATGGTATATATCAAAGTTAAGCTGAGAAGTCCCAGTGGGAAGTGATCCGGTTTTAGTGGTTAAGAGTCAGCATACGAAACTGTGACTCAGAGACCAGAGTCCCTATTCCTGTCTCTGACATTTTACAACCTTGGGTAACCCATTTCCATCATTTGTTCTTCTTCTGTTTGACTTCGACCAGTTTCTGCTTCTGTACAATAAACCACTCGTTGACAGAAGATGTTATTATAATAGTATCATCAACTCTTTTCGGGCACTGTTAGCAATGATTGGTCAGCTCAACTGCTATGGTACTCTAGAGGTTCACCAGGAAGAATTTGTATGGTGTTTCTAATCAAGGTAAACAGCCCTAATTATGCTTGCATATGATTTATATATTGTTTATGAATTGTTTATTCATTGTAAAAATATAATACAGTGGCTAGGTTTAGACATCAGTACAAAAGCAAGGTTTATTTTAACCCTGGTTAGCTTCTGAAAACAGTTTTGGCTCATAAACGATCACTCAGATTCTGGCTAGTCTTGATAAGTGATGGATTCATAGCTTTAATTTTCTTCCCCAAAGACAGCCAGCTGGCATTTTTTTTGCTAGGAATTCTTTGGCCTGCATTCTTCTGCTGGGGAACAAGGCAAGATTAATCCAGAATATCCATGTCCACATCATTCAAAACCATCATTAAATCTGGCAATAAACTAGGCTCAAACCACAGTTTCAGATACTACTCTGATGTACCATTGTTAATGGAGTGACTCACATTCAAATTATTGTTCTAAACATATTTGTATAATTAAAACAATGGTAAACTAAGACACAGATGAACACATATGAAGTTGCCTTATTCTGAATCACACCACTGGTCCATCGAAGTCAGTATTGTCTATTCAGATTGTCTCAGGCAGAGATCTTTCCTATCACCTACTACCACATCATTTAACTGGAGATGCCAGGGACTGAACCGGAGAGCTTCTCTGCCACTGAGCCACAGCCCTTCCCTCTGCCTGCACAAGCCACTGCGTTAAAAAAGGAGCAAGAAAGATACCACACTCTGTCCCACATAAAGATGTTCAGTCAGTTGAGGTGCAGCGATTGAGAAAATTGTGCGCTTCCTCATTAGAATATAGTCCCAAACAAATATGAGAATTATCACTCATTTTTATGCACTGCCTTTGTCAAAACCATTATTTTGTGCATTATTGAACATGGTACTTTGATACCAGAGCACTGATGCCAAAATGTATTTGTTTACTTTCAAACGGATGCGGGGAGGAGGGCTAGGTAGGCACTTCCCGAGTCAGAGCATTCTACAACAACGAGGGTCTATCATGCTTTGTTCTAGGGTGGAGGAATATACAATCTACTAAAATCTTTATGTGAACAGCGTATAGTATTTTACTCCTGCAGTTGGTCATGTGAATGATCCACCCCCAACATCACTGCAGGATGATCACTGTGAAAAAAAAGACTGTCTCTCTGTCCATTCAATAGCAAGGTGGTCAACACATTTACTACCTCAAGCAGAATTTAATTTTGGCTGGGAGACTGCATAAATATCTGTTCGTTGTCATGAGTTCGTTTGTCTGCTGCTGTTTTTGCAGCACCCCCCCCCCCCCCCCCGGCAGGAACATCTTATTTCTGGACTTTTCTCAAACACAACCCCAGCCAATCAGGAACCATGCCGAACACAAGTGAGTGGATTGGATCCACCATAAGCACCAGGATAATAAATCTCTCTCCCCCTTCCCCCAGAAGCCATGTCTAACCCCAGGAGGTTGCACAGAAAGAACCAGGAACAAGGAAGTGGTATGTTGCCACTTTGGTGGATTAGCTCGGCTGGGGACACTTCGCAGCAGGATGATCTCGTTCAAACAAAAACCACAGGAAAAACCCACTGCAAAGCAAACAGCTGCAGGGTAAGTGCTCCATGTATAAATGGCCTGTGTTACACAGGCAATTGTGACATAATTGAGGTTAAACAAAGCCAGTGGAGAGTAAAGGCTTCCCAGAGCAGCCACTTCAGCGATCTCAGACAACTGCATATTGTTACAACAGGTAGCCACAGACTAAGAACATAAGAACATAAGAACAAGCCAGCTGGATCAAACCAGAGTCCATCTAGTCCAGCATTCTGCTACTCGCAGTGGCCCACCAGGTGCCTTTGGGAGCTCACATGCAGGAGGTGAAAGCAATGGCTTTCTGTGGCTGTTGCTCCCTAGCACCTGGTCTGTTAAGGCATTTGCAATCTCACATCAAGGAGGGTCAAGATTGGTAGCCATAAATCGACTTCTCCTCCATAAATCTGTCCAAGCCCCCTCTAAAGCTATCCAGGTTAGTGGCCATCACCACCTCCTGTGGCAGCATATTCCAAACATCAATCACAGGTTGCGTGAAGAAGTGTTTCCTTTTATTAGTCCTAATTCTTCCCCCCAACATTTTCAATGAATGCCCCCTGGTTCTAGTATTGTGAGAAAGAGAGAAAAATTTCTCTCTGTCAACATTTTCTACCCCATGCATAATTTTATAGACTTCAATCATATCCCCCCTCAGACGTCTCCTCTCCAAACTAAAGAGTCCCAAACGCTGCAGCCTCTCCTCATAAGGAAGGTGCTCCAGACTGGGCTGTGATTATTTGTCACTAAGTACCATGAATGAGGAAAAATGAAACTGGACTTTCTGCCTCCTTTTCCTCCTCTTGCAGCACACTAAGCCCACAAGTCTGCTTCTGGAGGACACAGAATGTCCACAAACAGGTGTCTAAGGATGAAAAGCTGTTTGCCAAACTAGCTGTTCTTTGGCTTGGGTGGTCAGATGAGTTAGGGAGAGAAGCCGTTGGTCATGAGTAGTTGGGGGTGATTCTGTGTTTTTTTTAAAAATACTTACATTAGCACATTAGCCAAAAGGAATACAAAGAACAGCTTTTCCAAAAAGATCAAATATTTGTACCTAAGTATTAAAGAGCAATCAGTCACCCATACCCTCACATCTATCTTTCCCAATCTCATCCTCCGATTTAAATGCTCTCTACTAGAAAGTGACGTACGAAAACTGAGAAACAGAACATTCATTCTGTAAAATGTTTATACAAGGAATCTTTAGCAGAGTCAGTTTCCGACACTGAGGAATCACTGTTGCAAGAGGCCTTTATTTTCTCTTCCATTCTTTTGGCCACATCCTCTTAATCCAAGAGCATCATTGGCCTCTTTCTTTACAGGCTGATGACTCATTGAGTGGCAGATCTTCCACAGACTAATCCTTCAACTAACTTGACATGTTTATAGAAATGTCCTTCCTGCCCAACTTCCCACAGTATCGAAATGACAGCAAAGTCACAAAACACTCTTGTAGGGGTAGGGTTGTTGTAATGCAAGAACTTGCTATCAGTATGGAGCAATCTTAATATTTGTCTACAATGTGGGCATTTTCCAGATAGCAGCTGAAATCATGCAAAAAGAGCGCCCGGAGAAGTATTTTGTTGTCAACAGCATTTTGTTGCTCAACAGCAACAAGGCCCCTTCTGCGCATGCAGAATAATGCCCTTTCAATCCACTTCCAATGCACTTCGAAACTGGGTTTTACTGTGTGGAATAGCGAAATCCACTTTCAAACAATTGTGAAAGTGGATTGAATGTGCATTATTCTGCATATGCGGAAGGGGCCCAAGAGAGAAAGTTAAGGCTCGCTTCTTTTGAGTTTGCTGTATTGTGCTCTGTGGTCTGCCCTAGAAGAACATGCTCTTCAATAGATCCACAATATTGCTGCAAGGGCTCTAAGAAGTGGCCACCACAGCATTCATTACGCATTAGTGTTGGTCCACATTTGTTGGTTGCCCTGTTGTTTCTGTGTAAAGGTTTGGCATCACATGATTTAGCAATTTCTGATCAATTGCCACATGATCTACCAGTGTTTTGGCTGATAGTACCCTATTCTTACTTTAATAGAAGTATGAAGGGCTGAACTTTTTTAGTTTTGGCTCCAAACCTTGGAATACCCATTGCATGGGCTCTAAGCCTAGCTCCTTTCTTCTTGACCTTCAAGGAATGTGCAAAAGCTATCATATTCTGTAAGCCAAGTGGTATTTCTTTTCCCTTTTGTTTTCATTCTGTTCTACTTAGATTTATTTGCTTATTTTTTTAATCAATTGTTGGTTTTGTGTTATTATTGGCTTTAGTACTACTGCAGTGCTAGTGTTGATTTCAGTCACGTTTTATTGCTACGATTTCATTGTGAGACCTTTTGTGGTGGAAAGTGCTGTCCAGTCATAGCTGACTTGTGGTGACCCCGTCGGGTTTTCCAGGCAAAAGATGAATTAAGCTGGTTTTCCATTCATGACTTTTCCAAAGCATCTGTGGACTTATTTGGTGGCCTTCCATTCAAGTACTAACCAGGACCTATCTTTCCTAGCTTCTGAGATCTGATGAGATTGGGCTGCTAGTCTGGGCCATCTAGGTCAGGGCATTTTAGAAAAAGGATTTTAGATGTGAGGATTTTAGACGGTTGCTATTTCAGATGTGTATATTGTAACATATCAAAACTTCTAATTTTGTACACTACCATTTTTATGGTAAAAGCACAGGATTCATATTTTTTAATAAATCACGAAAGAAAGTGTTTCATCACACTGTTTCCATTCACTCCTACCATTTTCCCACTCTGCAATGCATGGAAGAATTCCAGTTATGCTAGTTTACTTGACCACACACATGATGGCACTTTTCCAACAGCATGAGCTGCAGTAAGAGCAATATGGAATCTGGCTAAAGCTGCATAAATGTGGGTATTTCGACCATATTTTTTGCTACCACAAAAGAACTGCTACAGTGCAAATAAAAGAACAGGTTAATGATGATCCTTCACCGCAAAGAAAAATAAATCCACAAACAGCAACCAGAAAAGGGCTTAGGGAAAGTGGATTGAAAGTAGAGTTGGAAAGAGTGTTAGGAGACACATGACAAAAGAAGCACTTTCTCCTTGGTAAGTTGTGGTCACAAAGCTGACTTTGTAAAAATAAATACATGGTTAAATGCATCTGGATAAACAAAAGATATTGGCTTAAAACAACAGTTCATGTAGAAGTCATAACAGGTCGGTGTGGTATGTTGAACAGAATATTTCACTTACAAGGAGGCCTTAGTTGAAGGAAGTCCTGCTCAAATATGAAGATCAATCCCCGGTATCTCCAGTGAAAAGGATAATTTAGTAGATGATGCGAACGATCTCTGCTTGAGATCCTGGAGAGCTGCTTGCATTCAAGCTATATGGCCCTCTATCCCCACATTAATATCTGATAATTTGGATTAAAAAGTAATTTTACACGGGTATGTGGCTTAAAGTAACACATTACAATTTTGTAAACTGGCTGCTTTTGTTTGCTTTCTGCAATACATGTGTGGAACTCAAACCTCTCCCCCCAAAGAAACAGGAATTTAGAAGCAAGAAAAATGAGAATGGGGAAAAGTCTGCTCTGACTTCACAGGCCTGGCACAGGGACTGATTTGGGTAACAGTCACAGTAAACAATACTGTCCTTTGTACGCCAATAATCTGACTCAATATACAGTAGATTCATGTGCGTTGTTTTGAGGGTAAATCGAAATCACCTCATGTAAACCACTGTGGAGATCTTTGGAGGTAAATATAAGATAAATTTGACCACAGAAAAAATTGTTTTCAAGAAGACAGAAAGAGATTTAAGAAAATGTAGCTCTCAATATATACGGTATACTCACACAAAACCCTTCATTCTCATTACAGTCTTTGGCTATTTCTGCACAGTGGCAGGAAACAGCTCTCCACCAGCATAATTCTGCACAGCGGCAGAAAACAGCTCTCCACTGGCTCTCCACCGGCATAAAACGTTCTTGTGCGGGCAGCGCCAAAGTTGCTATAACCCTCAGAGGTGGTTCCGCATGAGCAGCCTGCGGGTCGTCCTGTTCACCTACCTCTCCTCCCTGCGCAGCTCTGGACGGCTGGAGGGACATGCCCATGCTGCCCTCTGACCTCCGGGGGTTGGAGGGCAGCATGGGCATGTCCCTCCAGCCATCCAGAGCTGCACAGGGAGGAGAGGTAAGTGAATGGAAAACCGGAGGGGTCAAAAGCAGCGCCTTCATGCTGGTGCACTTCGTACCGCGCCGGTGTGAAGACGCCACTTTTGAAAAAAACTCACCCAGGGAACGAGTTTCAAAAGTGGCGTTTTCGTGCTGGGTGGGGGTGGGGGTGAGAACGGTGCTGTTGCGATGCCAGCTGTGCGAACAGCGCCCCAGGGATGGTGTTTTTACTGTCCCTAGGGCACTGTTTTTCAGCTGTGCAGAAACAGCTTTTGTTCCATCACATTGTAGTTTTTGCAGGTTTTTACATAAACCTGAAAAATCTCTTTACCAGAAGCCAAAGTGGGATGAACATGCACTTGTAATCTGTCTTTCAACCTGCCACTAGCTCTCTGAGGAAAAACCCAAATAAACCTTTTGTCTTTCTCCAGCCTTAATATTTTTGATGGGTACTTAGCATTCTCTTAAGACTGAGGAAGCTACACTTCTAGATCAGGTTTGCGTACAGCAAATATATAGAGACACTTGAAACGTGATGCAAAGGATCCATGTTTGGTTCTCCAGATACTGACTGAGCTGAGAAAACAACTGCTAGGGATTTGGAGAAAATGATAGGGCCATGGTGCCATAATTTACAATCTCCCCAGTATCATTTCCACCATTCCCTTGCACAACATCTCCAATACTGCATTTTGAGGATCATTTACATATTTAGTTCTTGTAACTGCAGTGCAGTGTAGTGTAATTTAGATGGTAACATCTAAATTAGACAACTGCAACACACTTTACACGGGGCTGCCCTTGAAGAATGTCTGGAAGCTACAATAGGTGAAAAATGATGCAGCCAGAATTGCAAATGGAGTGGGTCATAGGAGCCATATCCCTACAGTCTTATTGTGCTACCCTGACTGCCAATTGGCTTCCACCTAAATTTAAAGTACTAGTATTCACCTTACAAACCCTACACAGCTTGGGGGCCACACCTCAAGAATATCTACTCTCACATGAATTTACCCATCCACTTTGGAAGATCTACCTCGCGTGCCCCAGCCAACTGAGGCTAGATGGGTGACAATCCACGAATGGGCCTTCTTGGTCATGGTATCAAAATTATGGAATTTCCTTCCCAGGGAAATTTGACTGTCCCCTTCTATTATTATCTTTCACTATTTGTTTGTTTGTTTGTTTGTTTGTTTATTTATTTTTTAAATTTATAGACCGCCCAATCCCCAAGGGGCTCTGGGCGGTGTACAGCACTAATCTATATACAATATAAAACAAGGGTCGCAATAGTGACCATATACACTAAAATCCATTAAAACCATTAAAACCATTTAAACAGCGGTCTAAAACAATAACAATAGTAATGGCGTCCCATAACCCAATTCCTTTCTAGCAGATGATGATGACATTACTGTTCTGTTTAACATTCCCTCACTGATTCTCACTGACTGTCCTTCTTGTTCATGTGTCTATAATTACATAAACACACACACACACACACACAAAACTTATATGTATATATAGGTATTTTTATATGCCATTAAAGGTTAAAATGAAATGAAATGATATAGGTATTTTAACATGTTTTAATGTTTTTATTGTTCACTGCTTGGGGGGTAGAAAGGGAGCCTAACAATGTTTTAAACAGATCCATATCTACGGATACCAAAACTGATTATTTATTTACAAAATTTAAAAATATCGGGTAGAACTTTGCCTATAGATTTCAGCAGCTGGACATCAGATCTAACAAGATGCCATTTTGTTGAAGTAAGTGGCCAAAAATTTACTAGGATCTGGGAGATTCAGGTTCAAATGTGCATGAAGCTCGCTGGACGACCCGGAGCCAGTCACTCTGTCTTCCAGCCTTACTTATCTGACAGTGGGTTGCTGTGAGGATAAAATAGAGAAGGGAAAACAGTTTATACCTGATATGTCAGGGTAAAATGTATTAAACACCTTGACCTTAATGGCCCAGGCTATCTCAATCGTGTCAGACCTTGGAAGCCAAGCAGGATCAGCCCTGGTCTGAATTTGGATGAGAGACTACCAAGAAAGCCCAGGGTTGCAGAGGTAGGAAATGGCCAACCATCTCTGAATGTCTCTTGCCTTGAAAACCCTACAGGGCTGTCATAAATCAGCTGTAACTTGAGGGCAGTTTCCATCACCACCAACAAACTAAATAAAAGTACAAGTTCAGCAGTGTCTGAGGAGAAAGGACGAGAGGTTAATGGATGGCTCAGATGTTTTCCATAGTTTGCTGTTGTGGACTCACTCACTTATGTCAAATCAAACAATATAGCGCTATGAAGTGGATGAAATGAGACAGGCAGGCGAGCGAGCGAGAGAGAGAGAGAGAGAGAGAGAGAGAGAGAGAGAGAGAGAGAGAGAGAGAGAGAGAGAGAGAGAGAGAAACTAATAACTGAGGAGAAACCCAGAAAACATAATGACCGAGAGTAACCACTTACAGTATGAACAGGCCAAAGTGGGAAAGGAGAACAAGGTAAGGGTTTCCCAAAATATCCACCTATACATTTCTTATGTGGGTCACCAGTGCCTTCAAGGCCAGGATCCCAAAAAGACAGGAAATGGGGAGGATGTAAAAAGACATCATTGTGAAGACAAGAACAAAAGAAAGGCAGTGGCTAGGCTGAAAATTAAAAGCAATTGAATCCAAAGAACATTCCATTTCCCCATGTGCACCTGTTCCTCTCCACATCCACATGCTAAAAATAAACTTCAATATATCAGTTGCTGTTGCTCTCTTTGGCTTCAAAAGTTCTACAGCTGGTTTAAGTTTCTTTTTTCTTACTCTAAAGCTTCCGATCAGTTCTTTAACACTAATGGGGAAGAGGAATGGGGATTGATTCTCATGAAGCATCCTGATTCACACCTCTTTGGAAATGGTCAAATTAGACAGTGGGTGGGGTTTCAGGATGGATCTCATCAGGGGTATGAAGTCATAGATACCTCCCTACAAAGCAACCATTTTGTCCAGGGGGTTATCTGTAGCCTGGAGATTATCCATAATTTTGGGAGATCCCCAGGCCCCACGTGGAGGTTGGCAACCTTATGACAAACTCTTCCTTACTGGTGAATTAAAATACACAATGGTCTTGTTCTAGAGCAGGGGTAGGGAACCTTTAACACTCAAAGAGCCATTTGGACCTGTTTTCCACGGGAAAAGAAAACACTTGGAGCCGCAAATAATTTTTGACATTTAAAATAAAGATAACACTATATATAGAGGGTTTTTTTTACCTTTTACTCCGCTCATTCTGAGAAGCACATGGATGTGCTCGCCCTGCTGCCTGCAGGGCGGGCAAGGATGAAGCCGGTGGCTCGGCCTCACCGGCCACCGGGAAAGGGCCCACCCCGCTCCAACGGAGCGGGCGAGAGGGGAAGCCCGCGGTGCGGCCCAGCCGACCGTGGGCAGTTCGTGTGCCCATCCTGCTGTCTGCAGGGCGGGCAAGGATGGGGCCGGCGGCTCAGCTTGTGGAGCCACAGTGCAAGGACAGAAGAGCCGCATGCGGCTCTCGAGCCGCAGGTTCCCTACCCCTGTTCTAGAGATATGCAAAAAAAACGTTCAAGGAGTGCTTCTGCCATAGCTAAGTGCTGTGCAGTTTTAGTATCTATTGATTTTTGATGGCTGCATATGTTCTCTGAGTAGATGACAGAACGCTTCCAATTGCTAACACTGATTTGACTTGCACATAAATTCCCAAAAGATATCCTAATTGCACTCAGCATTCTCCTGGGACCATGGACCTTTGTTCACCAGAAGAGGTTGCAGACTTCAGCAGGGTTATTGTTTTCACTTCACGGTGACAAAGGAAGAAAATGGAAATGGCATGTGTCAGTAAAATGTAACACAGATTTCATGTTGGGGGGTGGTGGTGGTTGTATATTACTGGGTCCTAATTTACTGTGAATCTTTCCGTATAAAGCAGGAATAAATTAGTGTTTTAGTTCATCTGGTAATACCGGTGGTTGTTTAGGGGCTTTATAGACTGGGTGACTGCCTGTGTAATGTCTTACGTACAAGTAAAATATGCTTTATTGTCTCTATATTATCTTGGAATTTGCTTGAGTTGAGTATGATGATGATAATATGAATGCAATTTAAAAAATAATGAATATAAACAAAGCGCAATGCCGATTATTAAACAAAACAGGGAGAGCTGAATGTCTGATTTAAGTTTGTATTTTTGGGCCAGCTGCAAGAAATCTGAGCTGACTTTCTGTTCTGCTGCAGATATTTATGTTGGGAGTGGGTCAAAGGCATGAGTCTTTGGTGTGAGCTGGAGGACAAAAGGCTAAAGGCTCCTGGCCCAAGACCTACACCCTATGACCCTGTGAATTGGACAAGGCCAGCTGTTGTGCTGTATGTATTTTTACTTTGCATGGTCATCTGAATTATACAGTTTATATATTTTTTCTAAATCACCTCAAGTCCCCACAGTGGCACTGGCAAGAGAAGAGGAATATCAGTGCCTAAGAAACAAATTTATTCCAAACTACAGCATGTTAATACAGTTCAATGCAATTAATTCTGAGCCATATTTCAAACATCTCCTTAACTAGAAGGTACAGTTTTTCACAACTCAGTTTTAGAATGTTCCAGCAACCATAACTAGCAATAGCAGCAATGTAATAGTCCATTATGTACAGAGGTGCTAACTTAAAAACAGGGTGTTTGTTGTCTATGGTATATCTTGAGGGC
The DNA here is from genome assembly GCF_021028975.2 of Sphaerodactylus townsendi. Lineage (NCBI taxonomy): Eukaryota > Metazoa > Chordata > Lepidosauria > Squamata > Sphaerodactylidae > Sphaerodactylus > Sphaerodactylus townsendi. The sequence continues at coordinate 112,368,686 of NC_059429.1, forward strand.
TTCAATAAATTAATACCCCTTTGCAATAAAATAAAAGGAAATGGTAACACAATTGGGAGACCCCACTTGCTTCAATTTATTTGTCTTCGGACTAATTTAGGTGTTTATCACAGTAGGGGAAAAACTGGGAAATTGCTTAGTTTTTCTGATGGCAGGTTCCTTCAGTCTGGGAACCATGTACAAACACCAAGAGAATATAGAAAATATAGCTTCTGCATTCACATTTAAATTGCAAGAACACCTTGAGACTCTAGTCTAGTCAGACAATGCTATTATTCCACAAAGCCTGAAATAAATCATTGCCAGCCACCCAAACAAATAGTAGTTAATATAAGCACCAATATAAAAACATGTTCGCTCAATGTCACTATTCATTTAGGGTCAGCTGTATCTGAATGTCTAGTAAGCAGGTTTAATTACAATGTACTGTCTTAGAGACTGATATCCAAATTCACAGACTGCAGATATTAGATACACCAAAAAATGCATTCATTTTCCATATTTAGTGGTAAGCTGTGGTGCTGCCATCAAAGCTCTGATCACGACCTGAGTTCGATCCCAATGGAAGTTGGTTTTAGATAGCTGGTTCAAGGCTCACTCAGCCTTCTCTCATTCTGAGGTTGGTAAAATGAGTACCTAGCTTGCTGGAGGTAAAGCGTAGAGCAGTGGTTCTCAATCTGGGGGTCGGGACTGCTTTGGGGGTCGAACGACCCTTTCACAGGGGTCGCCTAAGACCATCAGAAAACGGTCTTTTTATATTTTATATATACCAATTTTATGGTTGGGGGGTCACCACAACATGAGGAACTGTATTAAAGGGTTGCGGCATTAGGCAGGTTGAGAACCACTGGTGTAGAGGACTGCAGAAGGCAGTGGCAAACCACTCCATAAACATAGCCTGCCTTGTAAATAGCATGATCTGATGTCACCCCATGAGTCAGTAATGACCAGGTGCTCACACAGGGGACTTCCTTTACTTTTTTCGTATTAAAAATGCTCAAGGTTGGATGATGAAAGGCATTTCTACAAAGTAACCACTGGCTTCTTCCATATCAAAATAGATGACTGTAGGGAATTAACAATGGGTGTGGTTCCTCCTGGGCATGTACGAAGCAGAGAAACTAGCAGTGTTTCTGCTCCTTATTTCCCATGTTATCCTCACCACAACCTTGTAAGGTAGGTTGGACTGAAAGTGTGACTGGCTACCCCCAAAACATTATGGCAGAGTAGGAATCTGGGCCCTGGTCTCTCAAATCCTAGCCCAACACTTAAACAGCTACACCTCTCCTTGTGTAATCCTAAACGTGTATACCCCCTGATGTAGTCCTTACTAAGCATACTTAGTAAGAATGCCTAAGTATTTAGTGCTGGACTATAGCATTTTCAATCTTGAGATGCAACTTCTCAGTTAATTTGCAGTACTATCCATTGGGAACTCGAGCTATGTAAACAATGTTTACATTGTCAACTCAATGCATGGCAGCTGTGAAAAAGGCAAACTCTATGCTGGGGATAATTAGGAAAGGAATTTATAATAAAACTGCAAAGACTGTCATGCCCTTATATATGAAAAGGCCTTGCGTGGTGTGACAGCTTGCTTGAATTACAGTTCTGGTAAGCCACATCTCAAAAAGGACATTGAAGAGAGAAAAAGTGCAGAGAAGGGCAACGAGGATGATTGAGGGACTGGAGCACCTTCCTTATGAGGAGAGGCTGCAGCGTTTGCGACTCTTTAGTTTAGAGAGGAGACGTCTGAGGGGGGATATGATTGAAGTCTATAAAATTATGCATGGGATAGAAAATGTTGACAGAGAGAAATTTTTCTCTCTTTCTCACAATACTAGAACCAGGGGGCATCCATTGAAAATGCTGGGGGGAAGAATTGGAGTCCTAATAAAAGGAAACACTTCTTCATGCAACGTGTGATTGGTGTTTGGAATATGCTGCCACAGGAGGTGGTGATGGCCACTAACCTGGTTAGCTTTAAAAGGGGCTTGGACAGATTTATGGAGGAGAAGTCGATTTATGGCTACCAATCTTGATTCTCTTTGATCTGAGATTGCAAATGCCTTACCAGACCAGGTGATCGGGAGCAACAGCCGCAGAAGGCCATTGCTTTCACCTCCTGCATGTGAGCTCCCCAAGGCACCTGGTGGGCCACTGCGAGTAGCAGAGAGCTGGACTAGATGGACTCTGGTTTGATCCAGCTGGCTTGTTCTTATGTTCTTAATGTTGAAGTGGTGGAGTTGCATAAAAGCATTATGGTGCCCTTGTGCACACCCTATTAATTGTAACAGAACTTGTGCAGGAGAGTTTCCTGGTGGATTTGTAGCCCATGTCACAAATTCGGCTCCCAGTCAGAACCCTTTATGACACCCAGTATCCAATTCACCACACCTCATTATAAGAGAACATTTCCTCTTCTGTCCCAACAACTGATGTGATATGTATTGAATTAAATGGAGCAAAGGCCATTTGTGGGAGAGAAGGTGTCATGGTATATCTTGATCTTGTCAGATCCTGAAAGCTAAACAGGATCATTACTTGGAAAGTCAAGGAAGACTCTGCAGATAGCTCCTCTGCTTCTCACTTACCTTGAAAACCCTTTGCTAGGGTTGCTATGAGTTGGCCAACGCTTCTCACACACACACACACATGAACGAACAAACAAACAAACAAACAAACAAACAAACAAACAAACAAACAAACAAACAAACAAAATTCAGGCAAGAACAAGTCAGGAGGAGACACGCATGACATTCCAGATTTCAAGGCAAGAGGCAAGTAAAGGGAGCTGAGTAACTCACAAGAGACACTGCTTACCTGTTCTGTAACCTGTGTTATTGAGGTACACGGCAAAAGTGCGGATTTCATGCTGGGCCTGCCAGGATGGAGAGGAGCAGTTTTCATTGTTGGTGTAGGTGTTGTGGTTGTGGACATATTTCCCTGTGAGAATAGAGGAGCGGGATGGGCAGCACATTGGTGTTGTCACAAAGGCATTGATGAAGTGAGCCCCTCCCTGTTCCATGATCCTCCTTGTCTTATTCATCACTTGCATTGAACCTGAGGAAAGGGAGAAGAAAAAAAGAATATCACATGAAGAAAGATAAAGAAACTGCTTTTGTTATCTCATCGGTTGAGGGAATCGTCTGTAACATGTTAAATTCAGTAAACACTAGGCAAAAGAAACCACCTCATGATACAATGAGAACAATGATGTTAAGTGGAAAATGCCATTTAGTAGAGATATCAGGTGGGATCCTGCCTAAAATTTCTGCCTGTGAAAGGAGTGTGTTTTGGGGATTTTCACCATTTCCCCTTCCTGTTGCAGACCTTTTGATTCCCCACAAGCTATCCCTGGGGGATCCTCCATCCCTCAGGAGCAACATTTCGGGGGGCTATGATGGGGACACAGGGAAGTCACAGTTCTTCAGATGAAAACTTTTCCATCCATGGAAATTTCAGGTGGGATCTGAATCATTATATTTCGTTCTGTTTCTCTAACGTGTCAACGGTGTTGCACAAAGATTGGTTGGAGGGGTCATCTAAAGACTTAAAAAACTCTTCCATGTTAACGTTATAAATCTAGGGTTTAGTTTTCTTATCCTGAGAATCAACTATCCTGCCCTCATTACCACTCATAGCCCTTCTCAAGGAATTTAGAACCTAGAACGGCACAAAATAATCAGGCTGTAAATTCTAACATTGAGGTTAATTCAAAGATCTGGTTTTGAACACTTTCAGTACAACCCAAAATAGACTTAGGTTCTTCTAAATCTATTTAAAGTCAGTGGGACTTAGGAAGGGTGTCAATGCTTAGGATGAACTCTTCAGAAAAAAAATGGATAGCAAGCAGTGGTGGGATTCAAAGGATTTAACCACCGGTTCCAGTGGTGGGATTCAAATAATTTAACAACTGGTTTTATACAAACACAATTTTAACAACCGGTTCTGCTGAAATGGCGCAAACCTGCTGAATCCCACCACAGATAGCAATGCCTGTCATGTGTATTGGGTACAAAATTTCTCACTAAGGAAAGGTCTGATTAACTTTTCCTGAGATCTTAGGATGGGCCTAATGACCCTGCATTGCGAATTTTGTGAGATGGCACTGAGAACGTACAGACATTTTTCTTACTAGTTCAGTGGTTCTCTGACGGCTGCAGGGATGGGACTCCAAACAATACATGTGAATTGCTTTCCAGAATGTGTTATCAACACTTAATGCAAAATGCATGCACTTGTCATTCTTACTCAACATCCCCATCTAAAGAACATATTACAGAGGTGAAAAGGACTCACATTTTTGCAAGAGAAAATAAGTGCTACAGCTCCATAAAGACAGGCACATATTTGGTGCTGGGATCAAAAAGTAGAATTTTTCAGATACATTTTTTTACTAGGTTGGGGCAGGTAGCTGAGTGGCAGAACATGTTTTGTAGGCAGAAAAGCCCCAAAATTACAATACAGACTTCATATAAATGGATCCCAGTCCTGCTATTAACCTGAGACCCCAAAATCAACTGACATTCAGAATTCACAATACAGGGCTGGTCTGACTCTAATGGTCTGACTCAGAATAAAACCCATAGAATATACTGCAAGATAAGATGTATATAACCATAAAGACAGGAAATCACCAAAGGTCACAGAGCTTGGAAAAGCTTTTTAGTAGAAATCAATAGAGTATCTGATTTAAGTTTTAAAAACAATGCTCTATTCTCACCTACTGGATAGCACACGCGCGCACACGCACCCAAAATAAAATGAGATGCTTTTTATAGTGACACTATTCTGTGCTTCTCTCTGGCTGCAGAGAGGAAAGGGAAGCAAAAACGACAGCTAACAGCTGCAGTATTTAGAGTATCTGCCTTTGAGGCACAATTGGATTTTTTTTAAAAAAAGTATCTGACAAAGGCTCAACACTGTGAACTCCTGTGCCTTAAAAGGCATTAAATATCTATTCTTCCCATCATACGAAAAACACTTTAACTAGCAACCAGCCTGAAGGGAGACAAACCAGTCATGCTGAAGGAAGACCAGTCAGTTGCTATAGTGCCCACAAACTGATTTAGGAGAATAGTGAAGAAAACCAGAAATTTATTTCCAGCCCATGAGTTTACACAACCCCCAAACCAACAGTGGGGTCGTTTAAATGACAAGGATGTCTAGGAGGACCCTTTTTATTAAGCCAGTCTAAAAATTAAACCCTTTTTATTAAGCTCTTCTGAAAATAAAAGCACAGTGGTGGATTCCGCACAGCAAATGCATAACAACAGGTTGCAGTCATTATAAAGGAACCTGCTCTCCCCCCCCGCCCCCCCCGGTTCACTTGTGTGCCATGCAGGCAGCAACTGGAGCCCATGGAAACAATCCGAGTTGCTTTCATGTCTTTGCATGGAGACACTTTCTGTATGCGCAGGCGTATACAGAATGAACCTCTGCAGCCATGCCGATCATCCCACAATAAGATTGACCGTACCTGCATAGCTGCATGTGTGAATCACACAAAAGAAAGAAAAAGATAAAGAGACCTCCCTGCAACGGCAGGGCAATAATGAATGTTTTGCTGTGGCAGGTGGCTCCTCCTTGACTGTGGATGATGTGGTGGAAGGGAGGGAACTAAAGTACCATCTCCCTGGCCGTTCATGCAGGAGCAGCTCCAACCCAGGATTTTGCAAAAGAATCACTGGTTTAGCAATTTTCAAAAATCCCAAATTGCGGGAAATAAGACGGGGCAAACTTGTTTTGGGGGCAGGAGCTGTGTGAAGTCCCTCCTCCCCGTCCAACAGTGTACTGCGCCCTACACCAGTGGTGGGATCCAAAAATTTTAGTAACAGGTTCCCATGGTGGTGGGATTCAAACAGTGGCATAGCGCCAATGGGGCTGGGCGGGGCACGATGGGGGCGTGGCAGGGCATTCTGGGGGCGGGGCATTAATAATTTCTCTGCTACTGTAAAAAACTCTTACTGTAAAAAAAGTTCCTAATTTCCAGCTGCTATCTTTCTGTCCATAATTTAAACTCATTATAGCAAGTCCTATCGTCTACTGCCAACAGAAACAACTACTTCTCCTCTAATTGACTGCCTGTCAAATACTTAATACTTTCAAATACTTAATTTTGTTTCTAGAAATCAAAAGAAGGATACTTTCTTTAAACAAGGAACTTTACCATATTTCTAAAACATGTTTTTAAAACAGCCCAACAGGGAGAATTATCCCGTTTTCTACCTTTGCTAACCAGCCACATAGGAAACAACAGGATTTTATGATTTTTGGACCTAATGGAATTTCTAATGGAAAAACAGACCCAATTAGTAACCCCCTCTCGGCACACACAAATAATTAGTAACCCACTCTTGGGAACTGGTGAGAACCTGCTGGATCCCACTTCTGCCCTACACCCATTATATTTGCCCTGTGCGGAATACATCAGTGGCTTCTTTCCATTTGTCTGCTGTTCCAAGGCAGATTCAAGGTATATGGTTTGCCTAGAAATTACTTTATCTTGATGAGCACAGACAAAATAGGAAACAAGGACACCCTGAAAATGTTGGCCGATTCCCAAGTGTCACTAATCTCCTTTTATAATTCTCCTGTGAGTTCATCCCATAGCAGCTGCCGCACTTCAAATTTTAATTTGCCTTTCCAAGGATTTTCATAGCTTGATATGCTCCATTATGGTTTCTATCTTAAGCTCTCTTAAGCAACTTAGCAGGAGGTTTTGCTTTCTAATGGACAGATGAGAAAAAGACACAATTTCTCAATGGCATGTTTTTCAGCTTCAAGGGTAGAGAATATTAATTGAACCTGTACATGTGCGAATTTCATGGTTGTTCATTCCATGTCCCTGCTTTTGACTTTCTCACTAGCTAGGCCCCTTCCACACATGCAGAATAATGCACTTTCAATCCACTTTCACAATTGTTTGCAAGTGGATTTTGCTATTCTGCAAAGCTGCAAAGTGAATTGAAAGTGGATTGAAAGTGCATTATTCTGCATGTGCGGAAGGGGCCTAGATGCAGCATGGTTTTGTAATGCATCTCTGGTGATTGTAGGATTGATTGGACAACTACAAAGCAGAACAGAGCTTCAAGGGTGGTGTGAAAGTGTAGGACCCTACAACCATGATGAAGCAAAACAGGTACTAATCTGTTCTGTTCCTGGGAGGCCTCTTGGTAACCCTAGCATAAGAAGCTGCAATCACTCAGGAATATGCTGAGGGGCTCTCTAAATAAACATGGTAAAATTTATTCACAATAAACAAAGAAAAGAATACAGGTCCCACCAGAGTCTTTCACAGTGCCTGCCAAGCCAGTTTACACTGAGCCCTAAATAAAACCTGGTCTGGAACCCCTCCAGATTTGGGTGCCCAGCTGAAAGTATAATAAAACATGGAACGAACTTCTGAATATTACACCTAGGCATGCCTTCTTGAGCTACAGAGAAGCAAAGTGTGTTATTCATTTAACAATTAAACAAAGAGAAGAAAGATCTCTCTGAAATCTCTACTAGCCACAAGGTCAAATTGCTTTAAATCTTCTTTTGACAGCCTTTTCATGTTTGAGGGCACCAATTTATTTATTTATTTATTTTTATTTATTGTTTCAATTTTTATACCGCCCGATCCCCGAAGGGCTCCAAGAGACACACCTGTATGCCTACAAGCCCCTTATATCTGTGCATGGCTGTCCAATGGGAGGGGGCCTCAGGCTAAAATACAGAGAATTAATATGAGCACAACTTCTAATGATATCTTTTTAAGACAAGAGGTTTGCATTAAAGGAGATCCAGCAGGATTAGGGCCATATGATTTTCTTTCATCTCTGCATCAGCAGTTCAAAGTTAGCAAAGGTCAAAGAGAGCTCAGTTACCTACGCTGCTCTGGGCAACAGTCTGATAAAAATGGAATCTCTGCCTAGTTTGTAACAGAGATGAGACAGCCAGAGGATGTAAGAAGCAGTTATTGTACCTCTCCATAGATAAGTCAAGTAACAATAGGACAAATCAAAGGGTCTAATAGAGCAGGTTGAGAGTACTAGATTTTCAAGCTGTGAGGGAATGTTTTGTTATCACTGTATTGCAGGACGGGCATATAAACACTGTGCGTGGCAGACTGTGAGCATTTTCAAATGGTTTCAAGCCAGCTTGGAGTTTCCCTCAAGCTATTTATGCTGATAGACTTTTTTTTTTACACAGAAGAGAAATGAGAGGGAAAAACATTTGTAATTTAAATAATTCTGACCACTGTTGCATGACAAAGTTGATTGACACAAGAGTTGTTTTAACTTTCATGTGTGAAAACTCCCTCAGTATTTATTATACCAATCTGATCTCCCTGGTGTGAAAATTTCAAAAGTCTACTTGTGTATCAGGAATATCCAGAAACACATTGCAGCCAGCTAATAGCTATCCAAATTAGCTTTCAGATATTATGTCAAATCCTATTTTGTTTAAAAGAGCTGTGTGGTGTTAGAATGTAGAACTAATATGGGGGAGACCCAGGTTTACCTCTTCATTGCACTATGAAGCTTGTTGGGTTACCTTGGGCTAATCACTCTTTTTGTATGTCTAATCTACTTTATTGGGTTGTTGTGAGGATAAATCATACAAGCCAACTTGAGTTTCTTGGTGGAAGGCCAGAGTATGCTGGCATCAAAAAGACTGATGACAGAACTTGTCTATATTACAAAACTGTCCTTCAATGCTACTTATAACAATCCTGTAAAGTAGATTAATGTTATTCCAGTACTGTAGATGGGCTGATGCCTATAGAAAATATTTTGCCCAAATCCAGCTAGGCAGATGTGGAGAGGCCTGGTTGACACTATTGGCCACTAAACTTGAACAGCTCTCAGTACTCACTTTCTCAAAAACATAGAAACCTTGTCAATTGTCTCCAAGCAGTGAAGAGGTCTGGTAGATACAGCTGGCCACTAAACTACAACTGCCAGTATTTGCTTCCTCAGAAACATGGAAACTTTGTCAACTGTCTCCCGGCAGTGAAGAGGCCTACTTGGAATTGTGTGTAAAGTGCCATCAAATCACAGCCAACCCATGGCAAACCAGTATGGTTTTCAAGGCAAGAGACTAACATAGATAGTTTGCCATTGCCTTCCTTGGCATAATGACCTTGGTATCCCTCAGCTGCCTCTCATCCAAGGCCAATCCTGCTTAGCTTCTGAGAGCAGACAAGGTTACACTAGTGGCCAATAAATGTCAACAACTCTCAGTATTTGTTTCCTCAGCAAGCACCCATGGTGAAATGGTGGATTTAAACTTAGGTGTCGCATATACATAGACTACTGTGCCACACTGGCTCACACTCATGTTCTATGAGTCTCCAGGATTTCCAGGGCCTCTAGAATTTTGTCACCCTACTCTCACACTGGCTCTGTCTATTCTATTTACCCAAGTTTTTAATTATTAATTGAAAAAAATGACCTGGTTAAAGTGGGGCAAGCTATACACCAGAATTCTTGCAAGATTCCACCTCAGGATAATTCTCTTATATCACACATTCCATTTGTAGAACTCAAGGAGGCATGCTTATGATTGAAACTGCTGCTCTTTAATTATCACACCGATGCTTTACACTGTGTTGCATTAGTAGGGAATTATACTGAATTTTGTTCTTCAGCTGCCTCCTTCTAGACATGGCACTTTAGTCATTTCATTTACTGTCTTTTTATATTTCATGTTTGTACTCACTGAATGATGTGTTAATGAGTTATTTCACAAGACTACAAGGGTGAATGAGATGATAACAGACAACCAGGGTGCAAACAGACTGACACAACTTTTTATCCATGCAGTTCTCATTACCCTCATTATAGCCTTTTTTGTGTGGTCAAATGAGACCTTTCCTTTCCTTTTTCACCAGTGGAAATCCTGGTTGGATCCAATCACTCCATCAAGCAGTCTGTAGCGTTCTTTCAGCCTAGGGAACCTTCCTCCAACTTGTGTTCTTTCAGAGGAAGAACAGCCACTTAAGTTGAGGAAGTCTCCTTAGGTTGGAAGAAGACTTTAGACTTTGCTGAGCAGAGTGGATGGATCCACCCCAGTCAGACCTAAAATACTTAACAATAGAAAAGCTGCAGTCCACTGATTCCTTCCCTTTCATTTTTGTCCCTGAGGTCAGTGATGGGAACAGTTCCCTCCCCCCACCACATCTCCCAGTCCTCAGGATGTGTGGCTGGATACACTATTGTGCAGAAGCGCCCCCCTGCGGCTCCCTCCCCCCACTTACCTTTTTCAGCTGGCAGAAAACAGCTTTCTGCTGGCTGAAAATGGGTCAGGCTGGTGGGGTGGGGCCAGGCCTGGCGAGGGGGAGCGAGGGGGGGGGAAGGGGACGACATCCCTGCGGTGAAGAGTGTGGAGCTGCTGCAAGCTATGTTATCGGACTTGGATTCCATTCACCGTCTGTTGCCTGACACAATGATTTTCTGGTCGCATCTATTGCAGAGACGCGTTTGGAACGGAGCAGTGGATCCACGTCGGGTGAATGGAGCCAGAGCAAGGATTTGCCGGCCTGCGTTGCATTTTGTTCACGGTTTTGGGGGACGGGGAGTTCCACATTGGGACATTTCTAGTAAAGTAGTGGATCTGTACGGGCAGGATGGGGTGCATTTGTCACCAAAGGGTATGGAATTGTGGCTGTATAGCCTTAGAACAGCCTTGTGTGATTGGCTGAAAGCTTAGGAGGTGATGGCGGGAGCAGGGGAAGGGTTTCCTTCCATCCTTGCTCTGTGGCGGGTTGAGCATGGGGGATGATCTGATGGAAAGGGGAGCTGGGGGAGCTTCCCCCAGTTTCGGCACACCTCAACAAAGGTGGGGGTGGAGCAAGCCTCAAGGAAGGGACAGCCCGGGGCTGGAGAAGCTTAGCCCCTAAATAAGTTGGAGGGGGCCTCCAGTCATGGGCACTTCGCCGGTCTGGACTTTGTCTCACTCCAATCTTTCGCTTGGTTTATTCCTCTGGGCTGGGCTGGGCTGAGGAATCGGTTTGCCCTGGGGACAGCACTAGTGCTGCCCTAAGGCTTGGATCATCCCCCATGCTGCGCCATCTGTTTTACCTATGCTTTCTGTTAATAAAGTTCTTTGGGTATGGCCAGTTTCTTATCCACTTTAAATTGTGTTTGTAGTTTCATTGGGGAAGCGTGACCGAGCGGGAGGGCCACCAATCTACCCGCAACTGGGTCCAACTGGAACCAATATCCATTCTTCAGAAATGGAAAGTGCTGAAACAGCAACCCTATTCCCAAAAGAATCACAATTGTTTGTTTGTCACATGTCAATAGCAAGACCAGCATCTAGAAGAGCTGTGAATAACAACATATTCAGCAGACAGTATGTTGGCTGGCACTTTCATTTCCTCCAGTACTAACTTTCCTCCCTTTTCACAAATGCAGCAACCATTTGTAGACATTTTTTTAAGCTGCGGTCAGGAAATGGTAGATGTTAGCTTCTTCTTCTCATGCTTAAGAAGTCAGCCCTCCTTCCCAAATAACCTCTGCTGAATCAATGTTTTGTCATTCTGCTATTGAAACACAATTTTAACCACCCCTTTAAATGACGGAGGCATCTGGGTGGAAATAACACTACATGTTAAGTCTCCCCATGGGTACACTAACCTCCTTTAATAAAACCATTGTCATGACAAGACCCTATATATCAACAGCCTTTAATACAGAAACATATGATCTAATTTGCTTCCACAGTACAAGAGCTAACACAGAGTGACAGGTCACTGGAAGATTTAAAAAAACACACATCCAGGATACCCTTTCAGCACAATCTTAAATAGGCCAGTTTTAAATATTTTAAAGCAATGTCAACTCATCCAGTAAAAACCTGTTTCCTCCGTACTGCCTCCCAACACAAACTTGGAAATGCAAAAGGGAAAACAGAAACTGGATTCTTCTCCTTTGCAGAACATCGCTTTGTGCTAATCGGTCACTGCAATCAAAGCAAAACATCTGTCTCTGAAGCAGGAAAAGCCTTCTAGACTGTCATCAGTTATGTTCCAATGTACTGTTCCTTTGAAAAATGTCAGCATCTTATTCAGAAGGCAATCTCCAATTACAAATCAGAGTAACAACTAAGACATTTTGTAGATTAGAAGCGTATGGTGACGTTATGTTAGGTATTGGCCTATATGGTAGAGCCCAGTCTTAGAAGATTGGCGAAAGAACAACGTAAAACTTAGGGCACCAAAGAAGTAATCCTAAAAACACCCTTCTGGAAATAAAGGTCACTAAATAGACCTGAAAAGGATACTAAGGCCACTTCCGCGCATGCAAAATAATGCACTTTCAATTCACCTTCACAACTGCTTGCAAGTGGATTTTGCTATTTCACACAGTAAAATCCAGCTGCAAAGTGTATTGACAGTGGATCGAAAGTGCATTATTCTGCATGTGCGGAAGGGGCATAAGTGTACCTCTTTTGATGTAGAACTAGGGTGTTGAAATGGTTTACACTGTTAGACTAAGACTTGGGAAAACTGAGGTCAAGTTTCCACCCAACCATCAGCGCAGTGGAAAACCTCCAGCTAGTAACTGTTTCCTAGTCAAGGGCCATGGATTGGTTACAATTCTTTCTGAGCTGTCACAGAATTTCCTGGTCTTGTATGACCTCTCCTTGACAGAATGGTCTGCTCAGTCACCCCACAGCGTCTCTCTCTCTGGCATGTGAGCTACAATCATTAACAAAAACAAAAACAAAAAAATTGCAGGGCTGGGTCTAAATTTTTTTGAAGGGAGGCAAAAGTACAAAATGACACTCACCATACATTATACACATATTTTTCTTTATATATATGTATATAATCAACAACTCTTTTAAATGGTAGAATAAATTGCATTGACCTCTATGAACTGTTAATACTTATACATTATTTTATCTATTTATAATATTGGAATATTCCCTCAGCCCTTTTGCACACATGAAAAGGCCAACCCAATGAGAAAGTTTTCAACCTAGCCTTTTCCTGTACCTTTTTTAAAAAATTTTTTTAGCATGAATGATTTTGACATGAGAAACACCAAACACACCTCATGCTCTTTCACTGTTTGATATAGTGCACCCCCCCCGCCCAAATCTTTATCTGGTAACGATGTTGGTAGTAGCTAAAATGGCAATACTGAAGCTACTTTAGTTGCTAGAAAAGTCTCAGGCTTGCACAAACGGTCCCAGAAACTACTGTGCCGTCGTCTGATCAACCTACCTGCTCTGCGACCGTCCAGCGCGTCACTGAGGCCAGGGGACACGCCCCCCTGCCCTGCGCGACCGCTCCGGAGTCGCAGGGCAGGGGGGGCGTGTCCCCTGGCCTAGCCCATGTGCTAAACGGTCATAGAGCAGGTAGGTTGCTCAGGCACAGGGGGGAGGGATGGCGCCTTCCAGCCGCTGCCGTGCAAATGGCAGTGGCTGGAAGCCGTCGTTTTCCGAAAACCTCACTGGGGAAGCGAGGTGGGAAAACGGCGGCTTCGCAGCAGCTGCACCCCCCATGCGAACAGCTCCCTAGGGACGGCGTTTTTGCCATCCCCAGGGTGCTGTATTAGGCCCGTGCGGAAAGGGCCTCAGTGGAAGAGACACCAGGAAACATTGAAGACAGTAGAAAATGAGGAAGACCCACCATGGGATGGATTCACTCAATAAAGGGAACCACGGTTCTCAGTTTGCATGACCTGAGCAAGGCTACTGATGTGAGGACATTTTGGAGGTTATTGATTCATAAGTCAGAAGTGACTTGATGGCACGTAACATAGGTGAACAGGCTCTCAGTTCCTGTGTGTCCCCCTCCCTGTTTCCCAAGGTGTAAAATTAGGCTCTTGGGGGAAGGCCAAGCTCTTTGGGGAAGGCCAAATCTCATAAATGTATCAAAATTCAAATACAAAATTTAATAACTTACATAGTGATCTACAAAAGCTTTCACATTTCTCCATATATGGCAAATATGCAGAGATTCTCTGTTGTGATTGTCCCGCTCAATTGCTGTTTATGCTTAATTGCTGTCCATTGAGTGCTTGCGCTTGCACTTTTTCACTATTATTAAGTCACTATGTATGCACATTAATTGTTTATTGATTGAGCAGCCTGGGTACATTTTTTGCTGTTGAGTTGTGATATTTCACTGTGCCCAATTTCTCCCTTTTCCACCTTCTCTCTTTTTTCACTCCCCCCCGCCTTTTCTTAATCCTATGGGATTGCCGTAAATCAGCTGTGACTTGATGACAAACAGCGACGACGACAACAACAGTATTTTCCTAACATCCGAAAGTTATGGTCTGGAATAGAACCAATCAGTATAACAGTTGAAAAGAGGAACTTGCCAGTTTTCTCAAATGGTATGGTATAGTGGACTCCACTGGATGTAGGGTTGGGAGTCTTAAGTTTAATATGAGTTCAACAAGAGACTCCTGGGATAGCCTTGGGCAAATCAAATGCTCTCAGTCTTTTCCAATTCTGCAGAATGTAACGTGAAACTATTTATGGCCGGCCTCACCAGATTGTGTAAGTGGAGATAATGGTAAAACATTTCACACAGTACAGTATATTTATATCAAATAAAACAAGACTGTAATGCAATATTGCAAATAATTTCACATGCTGCATAGTTTGTGTTCTTAAAGAATATTTTAGTGTTTGAAATGCATGTAGAAGAAAGATCAAATGGGCAATCCTTTAAAAAAAAAAGTCAATGCAAATATACTGTTGTGCGTTATAAATCGCGTCCCAGGCTTCAGCCTGGCTGTAGTCAACCCCGCAGGGTCCATTCGCTGGGCGTGAAATAGGCGCAGACGGCCGGAGGGAGGTTTTTCATCTAGTGCGGAGCCAGCGTCAGCAACAGGAAGCGCGGGTTTTCGTGATCCTGACAACTCTGCCCTGTGCTGGTCTCTCGCACCTTTTATTAGGGTTTCATTGTGGGCGTGTAAAGGAGGTGGGTAGGGAGATGAGCGGGAGACCGGGAGACCTGGAGATCATCATGTGATGCATGATCTCACTTGGCTACACGTACGGCTTGGAGAAGGAGCCGTAAAAGTTGCATGAGCCTAATCCTCACCTGGGGGGGCAAGACCATTGTCCCTGCGCCCGGTGACTAGGAGCCAGACAGTTCATGACCCGTGGACTCATAGGGGGGATGAGGAGTGCAGAAGTGCGGTGCGACTCAGCAAGGCCCGATAGGAGTCCATTAGGCGTCCCAACGTTCTACCACCCGGTAAAAGCTGCTGGAGTCAGCAGTGCATCCACTCACATCCTCCTCCTTTTTTACATTTTAGAAGAGGTGACGGGACCGAAATGCTAAAGGGCTGCGATTTAAAGGGACGCTTTGTCTCCTCCATCGGCCATCTGGTCAAGCTGACCAAGAGCTGCTTGTGTAACATTAGAACTTGGCTGCTTGAGGGGTAAAAAAGGAAATTCGGGAGGGGGGGCTACTTGCACACGCTACAGGCACAATATTAGACACCACATTGAAATCCTAAACAAGATCCGGAGCTAACGAGGGCACACAATTAAACCAATGCCAGAGCTGTACAATAACACTCAACCATCCCTCCCGGCAGCCAGCTCCAGAGGGCTGGACCACCAATGGGGCAAAACATCAACCAACTTCAGATTAGATACAACTTCTTGCAGCTCTCACGCATGCTCTCATATGAATCAATTCCGGGGAATTATCAGAAAGATTCAATCCAACACATATTATGTACATTCTCACAACCTTTGGTGATGTGATAACAATACAGAAGTAATCAATAGCTGCACGATTGTCTAGGGTTAAACGCTTGACCGAAGTTCCTGCTGCTCGGAGGCCAGAGGTCCAGAGCAATGGAGGTGCAGAATTGATGGGCTTCTGCAAGGGCACAGGCCAGCTGGCCAATATCGTCTTGGTGTTACAGGAAACAAGTCCGGGAGGGGCTCCCACAAGGGAAGTTGCGAGTGGGGGACAGGGCTCTGCCTTGGAGAGAGGCGACCCGCGTTGTTTCGACAGGAGGGATCGAAAGGCAGAGCGGAGCTAAGGAAGCGGCAAGGCGTCCGGGCTCCTGGGGTGCAGGGCCTGGGGTAGTGAGAGAGTCCTGGGCAGACAGACGAAGTGGAAATGCAGCAATAACAAAATATGTAAATAACATAACTTCAAGAAACTAGGGCATGCAATAGAATTTAAACAAATAAAAACATGGCTTAAATGATACATAGAGCTGGATGATATGCGGAAGGAAGTAACCCGTGGCTGCATAATTGTCCAATGTATGGTTCTTGCTGTTTGACCACCAAAGTTGCCAGAGCCGATGACTTTAGGAGTCCATGGATTTCTCAAGAGCTGAGGGGAGAGCTACTGATAGTTCCCAGCATTTGCAGGTTCTGTGGTGATTCCCTCACGAGCAAGGTTGTGAGAGAAGTTGTTCCAACAATTATTCAAGCGGCTGAAAACAGCGGAGAGTTCCAAGGGTTAATCTATCAGGGAATACCCTGGCTGCAATTCCAAGTTTCAGCCAGGGGGGGGCGGTAGAGAGGGAGAATGGATGGCGGCTGTAGATGAGGAGCAGCGACACACAGCTGCCAAACCCGAGCTTGAAGGCTGGGTCCGAATGGCAGCTCACAGTTGCGATCTCGTGTGGGTAACGGGTGTACTGGTTCCAGAGAGGTCCCCTCCCATCTGGGCTCCAGGCTGGTGGGTGACTGGGCTCTCTCAACAGGGCTGCATGGGTCGGATCCTCCAGGGAGGCCCCTGCCTCCATCTCCCGCCGGGATGGGGCTGGCTCCGGCATGCAGGCTAGCTGGACTCCTGTATAGAAGAGGAAAAAACAAGCGACGCTTTTCCCCCAGGGGTTTTATGCGTGCCGGCTGGGAGTTAATCTTTCGCTCTGTATAGATGACAATGGAAAGCCCGAGCCCTGAGTGGGGGGGGGGCGGGCAATTTTTGATAGAGAATAGAGAAGAGTACTTTGGATATGGTCTGCTGGATGAGACCTTGATTGGGTCAATAGGGGGGGGAACTACTCCCCTTTTTTTCGTTTGTTTTGGCCAAGCTTTCGTTAGGCGCAGTTGGCCCATTCCGACAACGATCACTTGCAACATTCAAGGCGTTAAGAGATACAAGGCAGGGAATTGCCCGAAGGCTTAGGAGAAGAGAGAGGTCATATCCAGGTCGGATGTTTGTTTGTAAAACAATCCCAATCACCGTCTAAGGTGTGGGTTTTTTGCAAAGCAACTTGAACAATTCACAATTATAGTCATATCGTAATATAGCGTCTATAGGAAAGATATAGAGAAGATGCAAAGAAAACAGTTCCTGGGCTTGAGGTTTGATCACAGGAGCAAATTGAGAGGGGTTTGCAAAAAACCCTTTATCAGATCCTAGATCTAGAGGTGGGGTGCGTCAGCCCATTAGAAAGAGGGAGGGTGTGCAGAAAGGAAGGCAGGGGGGGGGGAAGGGTTTGGAAGTCAGCTCTACCTTCCCCTCCCGTAAGGGGACTTTGGCCGGTTTGAGCTCGCTTCCTACCTTCACAGCGGAGGCTGTGTAAGATAGGTGTGGCTGAGAGACCCCCCTTGGCACTGTGACTAGCCAGGGAGCCCTCAGCAGAGAATGTGGGAGCATGAAAATGATTTTGGCTTCATATGTAAACTTGCGCCACGCCAATGTGGCAGTGTAGGCTCAGATGGACGAAGGAAAAGGTTCTCAAGGAGAGGTTTGAAGAAAAGTTTTGAAGGTTTAAACTAAGATGGAGGCGGCTTGAAGCAGGTCCCATCGGTATCCTGGGGAGCACGCACGAGCTGTGTCCCGTTTAAGGCGGATGCTGTAATGGGCGAAGCCTTTCAAGGCATTGGCACACATAATCAGAAGGAGAAAAACTTTAATTGAAGCACAAGAGCATAGCTTAGAAGCAATGGAAAAATCCCCCCTATGAGGGGAAAACCTTAGGGGTCTCTTGAAAGGGGGCAAGACATACAGAACATACATAGGCATACAGAGCACATATAAAGTAACGAGGAGGATTGCAACTCTGATTTGAGATTTTGCTCTCTCTGAGGTGCTGACGATTTTGCTGCCACTGGGAGCTTTGAGCTTAGGGCTTTGCACAGGCTCAGAGGCTATGAGATCTGGTTTGAACCTTACAGCTGGAGAGGGCCAAGGGGGCTTCTTCTTCACGAAGGACTTTTGGCTTAAGGCCATTGTGCGAGCATCTTCCCCTTTCCATGCCTCATTGTCCTGTAGATTGGCTATGGGGCATTCTGAGGAGGGCTCAAAACGGCAGTCCTCTTCCGTCAGCATTCCTTTCTGCTGCAATTCAGTGACTGTGGACTCTGCAGAGATTTTGAAATGCGTGCCATTCTGGGGCACTGGCGGAGGCATGGTGACTTTGGAAGTAGAAGGGGCTAGCAGAGCAGGAAGTATAGACGTAGAGGGGGAGCGAGCAACGAGATTTAGATTAGCTGAACTTAGATTAGACTCAAGTGAGAGCATAGAGGCAGGGTGTTCCGGTGAACTTGGCAGTTTCTGCAGGATGTTTGTCCATACTTGGATGTGGATGGCTCCCTGGTGCATGGGGTCGATGACCCCTGGGATGATGAACAACCCCTGTTCAGCGGCGGAAGCTTTTGGCAAGACCAGCCTAATGGTCTCCGTGGGGATGGGATCACTATACTGAGCTGGAGCAGCGAAGATCTCATGGGGGAGCTCTGGGGGAAGGGTTTGAGGTGCGGATCTTGGTTCCGGGCTGGGGAGATGCCCGGGCGCGGGCCTCCCCAGCGGGCATTGGGAGCGCCCGGCCCTAGACTTTCCTGGGGGTCTTCGCCCTCTGGGGAGAGACCCTCTTCCGTCAGGGTTGTAGGCCCCCCCGCCGGGCAGCCTACAATTCCTCCGGAAATGTCCTGGCTTGCCGCAATTGAAACACTCGTCTCGGGGCTGCCTCATGGCAGCGGAGAGGGCGGCGACTAGAAGGCTGGCTTGATGGGCGAAAGACCCGATATCCTGGCAAGTTTTGAGCATGTCGGCCAGCTCGGGGTTCCTTCCTAGGCCTGTGATCGCTTTGCGGCACTCAGCGGAGGCGTTCTCCTTGGCAAGGCGCTTAAGGAGTTCGCCCTGGGCCTCCTCGTTGTCAACCTGCCTCTTGAGGGCCTCCTGGAGCCTGTTCACAAACTCAGCATAGGGCTCTTGAGGCTTCTGCCGGGTGCTAGAAAAACTTTGGGTTGGCTGTCCGGCATTGGGGACTTTCAAAAACGCCTTGTAGGCGCATTCAGAGGCGACCGTAAGGGTGGCCACCGGCAGGACGATCTGATTGTTGGGGTTACTGAAGGCATCAAAGCCGTAAAGCTGAGCGGCTGTGTAGGCGCCGCCGGAGGCGGCTGCCCTACTAAAGCATTGCCGGCGGAACTCGCTCTCCCAGATCACAAATTGTGCAGGGCTCAGGAGCATGCGGAAGGTGGTCTTCCAGTCGTCCGGAACCATTAAGTGATTCCTCGCGACCGCCTCTAGCATGCCTCTCACATAGGGGCTGGTGACTCCTACGTCCCGCACCGCTTTGCGGAGCTCAGTGAGGATGTTATAGCTTAAAGGGCGGTACTCGACAACCCGCCGAATGACGCCACCCTCCCCCTCAGTATCTGTGAAGTGGACGGGGCACAATGCAAGAATCTCGGCATCGTCTTCCGTCAGGGTTTCTTTCTTCTGCAGATCGTGGCTAATACGTTCTGCGAGAGTTTTGAAACCCGCGCCATTACGTGGCGCTGACGGAGGTGCAGTGGCTTCGGAAAATGAAGGCGGAGCAAGGGGAGGGGGCGGCTGAGCCGCGGGAGAGTTTGAATTGGGTGAAGGAGCGAGGGGGGCAGAAGGAGGACAGGCGTCCAATTTAGTGGATAGAGAAAATTCCGGGGTTGAAATTGAAGGTGAAAGATCGAAAGGAGGGCGGCCTACAGCAAGGGAGCCATAGGTCTGCAGGCTGATGGCGACAAAACATTGTCTCCACGTCAGTAGCAGCGACATCGGCGCGCGAGGCTCTGTGCGAAGAGTGCGCCCGATGTTTTCCCAGTCCTTAAGATTCAATGTCCCCCCCTCTGGGTACCATGGACACTGAGCTTCAATCTCCTCAACCAATTTGCGCAGCTCCCTTCTCTTTACGGGGACCCTGCCGCATTTCGTTAACGCTTTCAGTTCGTCAACGTGCTTGTCATAAGCCCTGCTTTTGCAAGCTCCCATACTCACCGGTGTTCCGTCGGACGAGAGAGTGTCCTAGGACGCGTGTCTCTGGATGCGCCGATCCAGAGGACAGGCGATACCGAAACGGTGGTCCCTGGATGCGCCGATCCAGCGGACTTCGGTATCGCGGCCCTTCCCCAGGCGACGGTGAGCAGGGTGGAGGTTCGAGGATGGGGGGGGGGTGGGGGGGGGGGGGGGTGGGCGGGGGGGGGGGTGGGGGGGGGGGGGGGTGGGGGGGGGGGGGGGTGGGGGGGGGGGGGGGTGGGGGGGGGGGGGGGTGGGGGGGGGGGGGGGTGGGGGGGGGGGGGGGTGGGGGGGGGGGGGGGTGGGGGGGGGGGGGGGTGGGGGGGGGGGGGGGTGGGGGGGGGGGGGGGTGGGGGGGGGGGGGGGTGGGGGGGGGGGGGGGTGGGGGGGGGGGGGGGTGGGGGGGGGGGGGGGTGGGGGGGGGGGGGGGTGGGGGGGGGGGGGGGTGGGGGGGGGGGGGGGTGGGGGGGGGGGGGGGTGGGGGGGGGGGGGGGTGGGGGGGGGGGGGGGTGGGGGGGGGGGGGGGTGGGGGGGGGGGGGGGTGGGGGGGGGGGGGGGTGGGGGGGGGGGGGGGTGGGGGGGGGGGGGGGTGGGGGGGGGGGGGGGTGGGGGGGGGGGGGGGTGGGGGGGGGGGGGGGTGGGGGGGGGGGGGGGTGGGGGGGGGGGGGGGTGGGGGGGGGGGGGGGTGGGGGGGGGGGGGGGTGGGGGGGGGGGGGGGTGGGGGGGGGGGGGGGTGGGGGGGGGGGGGGGTGGGGGGGGGGGGGGGTGGGGGGGGGGGGGGGTGGGGGGGGGGGGGGGTGGGGGGGGGGGGGGGTGGGGGGGGGGGGGGGTGGGGGGGGGGGGGGGTGGGGGGGGGGGGGGGTGGGGGGGGGGGGGGGTGGGGGGGGGGGGGGGTGGGGGGGGGGGGGGGTGGGGGGGGGGGGGGGTGGGGGGGGGGGGGGGTGGGGGGGGGGGGGGGTGGGGGGGGGGGGGGGTGGGGGGGGGGGGGGGTGGGGGGGGGGGGGGGTGGGGGGGGGGGGGGGTGGGGGGGGGGGGGGGTGGGGGGGGGGGGGGGTGGGGGGGGGGGGGGGTGGGGGGGGGGGGGGGTGGGGGGGGGGGGGGGTGGGGGGGGGGGGGGGTGGGGGGGGGGGGGGGTGGGGGGGGGGGGGGGTGGGGGGGGGGGGGGGTGGGGGGGGGGGGGGGTGGGGGGGGGGGGGGGTGGGGGGGGGGGGGGGTGGGGGGGGGGGGGGGTGGGGGGGGGGGGGGGTGGGGGGGGGGGGGGGTGGGGGGGGGGGGGGGTGGGGGGGGGGGGGGGTGGGGGGGGGGGGGGGTGGGGGGGGGGGGGGGTGGGGGGGGGGGGGGGTGGGGGGGGGGGGGGGTGGGGGGGGGGGGGGGTGGGGGGGGGGGGGGGTGGGGGGGGGGGGGGGTGGGGGGGGGGGGGGGTGGGGGGGGGGGGGGGTGGGGGGGGGGGGGGGTGGGGGGGGGGGGGGGTGGGGGGGGGGGGGGGTGGGGGGGGGGGGGGGTGGGGGGGGGGGGGGGTGGGGGGGGGGGGGGGTGGGGGGGGGGGGGGGTGGGGGGGGGGGGGGGTGGGGGGGGGGGGGGGTGGGGGGGGGGGGGGGTGGGGGGGGGGGGGGGTGGGGGGGGGGGGGGGTGGGGGGGGGGGGGGGTGGGGGGGGGGGGGGGTGGGGGGGGGGGGGGGTGGGGGGGGGGGGGGGTGGGGGGGGGGGGGGGTGGGGGGGGGGGGGGGTGGGGGGGGGGGGGGGTGGGGGGGGGGGGGGGTGGGGGGGGGGGGGGGTGGGGGGGGGGGGGGGTGGGGGGGGGGGGGGGTGGGGGGGGGGGGGGGTGGGGGGGGGGGGGGGTGGGGGGGGGGGGGGGTGGGGGGGGGGGGGGGTGGGGGGGGGGGGGGGTGGGGGGGGGGGGGGGTGGGGGGGGGGGGGGGTGGGGGGGGGGGGGGGTGGGGGGGGGGGGGGGTGGGGGGGGGGGGGGGTGGGGGGGGGGGGGGGTGGGGGGGGGGGGGGGTGGGGGGGGGGGGGGGTGGGGGGGGGGGGGGGTGGGGGGGGGGGGGGGTGGGGGGGGGGGGGGGTGGGGGGGGGGGGGGGTGGGGGGGGGGGGGGGTGGGGGGGGGGGGGGGTGGGGGGGGGGGGGGGTGGGGGGGGGGGGGGGTGGGGGGGGGGGGGGGTGGGGGGGGGGGGGGGTGGGGGGGGGGGGGGGTGGGGGGGGGGGGGGGTGGGGGGGGGGGGGGGTGGGGGGGGGGGGGGGTGGGGGGGGGGGGGGGTGGGGGGGGGGGGGGGTGGGGGGGGGGGGGGGTGGGGGGGGGGGGGGGTGGGGGGGGGGGGGGGTGGGGGGGGGGGGGGGTGGGGGGGGGGGGGGGTGGGGGGGGGGGGGGGTGGGGGGGGGGGGGGGTGGGGGGGGGGGGGGGTGGGGGGGGGGGGGGGTGGGGGGGGGGGGGGGTGGGGGGGGGGGGGGGTGGGGGGGGGGGGGGGTGGGGGGGGGGGGGGGTGGGGGGGGGGGGGGGTGGGGGGGGGGGGGGGTGGGGGGGGGGGGGGGTGGGGGGGGGGGGGGGTGGGGGGGGGGGGGGGTGGGGGGGGGGGGGGGTGGGGGGGGGGGGGGGTGGGGGGGGGGGGGGGTGGGGGGGGGGGGGGGTGGGGGGGGGGGGGGGTGGGGGGGGGGGGGGGTGGGGGGGGGGGGGGGTGGGGGGGGGGGGGGGTGGGGGGGGGGGGGGGTGGGGGGGGGGGGGGGTGGGGGGGGGGGGGGGTGGGGGGGGGGGGGGGTGGGGGGGGGGGGGGGTGGGGGGGGGGGGGGGTGGGGGGGGGGGGGGGTGGGGGGGGGGGGGGGTGGGGGGGGGGGGGGGTGGGGGGGGGGGGGGGTGGGGGGGGGGGGGGGTGGGGGGGGGGGGGGGTGGGGGGGGGGGGGGGTGGGGGGGGGGGGGGGTGGGGGGGGGGGGGGGTGGGGGGGGGGGGGGGTGGGGGGGGGGGGGGGTGGGGGGGGGGGGGGGTGGGGGGGGGGGGGGGTGGGGGGGGGGGGGGGTGGGGGGGGGGGGGGGTGGGGGGGGGGGGGGGTGGGGGGGGGGGGGGGTGGGGGGGGGGGGGGGTGGGGGGGGGGGGGGGTGGGGGGGGGGGGGGGTGGGGGGGGGGGGGGGTGGGGGGGGGGGGGGGTGGGGGGGGGGGGGGGTGGGGGGGGGGGGGGGTGGGGGGGGGGGGGGGTGGGGGGGGGGGGGGGTGGGGGGGGGGGGGGGTGGGGGGGGGGGGGGGTGGGGGGGGGGGGGGGTGGGGGGGGGGGGGGGTGGGGGGGGGGGGGGGTGGGGGGGGGGGGGGGTGGGGGGGGGGGGGGGTGGGGGGGGGGGGGGGTGGGGGGGGGGGGGGGTGGGGGGGGGGGGGGGTGGGGGGGGGGGGGGGTGGGGGGGGGGGGGGGTGGGGGGGGGGGGGGGTGGGGGGGGGGGGGGGTGGGGGGGGGGGGGGGTGGGGGGGGGGGGGGGTGGGGGGGGGGGGGGGTGGGGGGGGGGGGGGGTGGGGGGGGGGGGGGGTGGGGGGGGGGGGGGGTGGGGGGGGGGGGGGGTGGGGGGGGGGGGGGGTGGGGGGGGGGGGGGGTGGGGGGGGGGGGGGGTGGGGGGGGGGGGGGGTGGGGGGGGGGGGGGGTGGGGGGGGGGGGGGGTGGGGGGGGGGGGGGGTGGGGGGGGGGGGGGGTGGGGGGGGGGGGGGGTGGGGGGGGGGGGGGGTGGGGGGGGGGGGGGGTGGGGGGGGGGGGGGGTGGGGGGGGGGGGGGGTGGGGGGGGGGGGGGGTGGGGGGGGGGGGGGGTGGGGGGGGGGGGGGGTGGGGGGGGGGGGGGGTGGGGGGGGGGGGGGGTGGGGGGGGGGGGGGGTGGGGGGGGGGGGGGGTGGGGGGGGGGGGGGGTGGGGGGGGGGGGGGGTGGGGGGGGGGGGGGGTGGGGGGGGGGGGGGGTGGGGGGGGGGGGGGGTGGGGGGGGGGGGGGGTGGGGGGGGGGGGGGGTGGGGGGGGGGGGGGGTGGGGGGGGGGGGGGGTGGGGGGGGGGGGGGGTGGGGGGGGGGGGGGGTGGGGGGGGGGGGGGGTGGGGGGGGGGGGGGGTGGGGGGGGGGGGGGGTGGGGGGGGGGGGGGGTGGGGGGGGGGGGGGGTGGGGGGGGGGGGGGGTGGGGGGGGGGGGGGGTGGGGGGGGGGGGGGGTGGGGGGGGGGGGGGGTGGGGGGGGGGGGGGGTGGGGGGGGGGGGGGGTGGGGGGGGGGGGGGGTGGGGGGGGGGGGGGGTGGGGGGGGGGGGGGGTGGGGGGGGGGGGGGGTGGGGGGGGGGGGGGGTGGGGGGGGGGGGGGGTGGGGGGGGGGGGGGGTGGGGGGGGGGGGGGGTGGGGGGGGGGGGGGGTGGGGGGGGGGGGGGGTGGGGGGGGGGGGGGGTGGGGGGGGGGGGGGGTGGGGGGGGGGGGGGGTGGGGGGGGGGGGGGGTGGGGGGGGGGGGGGGTGGGGGGGGGGGGGGGTGGGGGGGGGGGGGGGTGGGGGGGGGGGGGGGTGGGGGGGGGGGGGGGTGGGGGGGGGGGGGGGTGGGGGGGGGGGGGGGTGGGGGGGGGGGGGGGTGGGGGGGGGGGGGGGTGGGGGGGGGGGGGGGTGGGGGGGGGGGGGGGTGGGGGGGGGGGGGGGTGGGGGGGGGGGGGGGTGGGGGGGGGGGGGGGTGGGGGGGGGGGGGGGTGGGGGGGGGGGGGGGTGGGGGGGGGGGGGGGTGGGGGGGGGGGGGGGTGGGGGGGGGGGGGGGTGGGGGGGGGGGGGGGTGGGGGGGGGGGGGGGTGGGGGGGGGGGGGGGTGGGGGGGGGGGGGGGTGGGGGGGGGGGGGGGTGGGGGGGGGGGGGGGTGGGGGGGGGGGGGGGTGGGGGGGGGGGGGGGTGGGGGGGGGGGGGGGTGGGGGGGGGGGGGGGTGGGGGGGGGGGGGGGTGGGGGGGGGGGGGGGTGGGGGGGGGGGGGGGTGGGGGGGGGGGGGGGTGGGGGGGGGGGGGGGTGGGGGGGGGGGGGGGTGGGGGGGGGGGGGGGTGGGGGGGGGGGGGGGTGGGGGGGGGGGGGGGTGGGGGGGGGGGGGGGTGGGGGGGGGGGGGGGTGGGGGGGGGGGGGGGTGGGGGGGGGGGGGGGTGGGGGGGGGGGGGGGTGGGGGGGGGGGGGGGTGGGGGGGGGGGGGGGTGGGGGGGGGGGGGGGTGGGGGGGGGGGGGGGTGGGGGGGGGGGGGGGTGGGGGGGGGGGGGGGTGGGGGGGGGGGGGGGTGGGGGGGGGGGGGGGTGGGGGGGGGGGGGGGTGGGGGGGGGGGGGGGTGGGGGGGGGGGGGGGTGGGGGGGGGGGGGGGTGGGGGGGGGGGGGGGTGGGGGGGGGGGGGGGTGGGGGGGGGGGGGGGTGGGGGGGGGGGGGGGTGGGGGGGGGGGGGGGTGGGGGGGGGGGGGGGTGGGGGGGGGGGGGGGTGGGGGGGGGGGGGGGTGGGGGGGGGGGGGGGTGGGGGGGGGGGGGGGTGGGGGGGGGGGGGGGTGGGGGGGGGGGGGGGTGGGGGGGGGGGGGGGTGGGGGGGGGGGGGGGTGGGGGGGGGGGGGGGTGGGGGGGGGGGGGGGTGGGGGGGGGGGGGGGTGGGGGGGGGGGGGGGTGGGGGGGGGGGGGGGTGGGGGGGGGGGGGGGTGGGGGGGGGGGGGGGTGGGGGGGGGGGGGGGTGGGGGGGGGGGGGGGTGGGGGGGGGGGGGGGTGGGGGGGGGGGGGGGTGGGGGGGGGGGGGGGTGGGGGGGGGGGGGGGTGGGGGGGGGGGGGGGTGGGGGGGGGGGGGGGTGGGGGGGGGGGGGGGTGGGGGGGGGGGGGGGTGGGGGGGGGGGGGGGTGGGGGGGGGGGGGGGTGGGGGGGGGGGGGGGTGGGGGGGGGGGGGGGTGGGGGGGGGGGGGGGTGGGGGGGGGGGGGGGTGGGGGGGGGGGGGGGTGGGGGGGGGGGGGGGTGGGGGGGGGGGGGGGTGGGGGGGGGGGGGGGTGGGGGGGGGGGGGGGTGGGGGGGGGGGGGGGTGGGGGGGGGGGGGGGTGGGGGGGGGGGGGGGTGGGGGGGGGGGGGGGTGGGGGGGGGGGGGGGTGGGGGGGGGGGGGGGTGGGGGGGGGGGGGGGTGGGGGGGGGGGGGGGTGGGGGGGGGGGGGGGTGGGGGGGGGGGGGGGTGGGGGGGGGGGGGGGTGGGGGGGGGGGGGGGTGGGGGGGGGGGGGGGTGGGGGGGGGGGGGGGTGGGGGGGGGGGGGGGTGGGGGGGGGGGGGGGTGGGGGGGGGGGGGGGTGGGGGGGGGGGGGGGTGGGGGGGGGGGGGGGTGGGGGGGGGGGGGGGTGGGGGGGGGGGGGGGTGGGGGGGGGGGGGGGTGGGGGGGGGGGGGGGTGGGGGGGGGGGGGGGTGGGGGGGGGGGGGGGTGGGGGGGGGGGGGGGTGGGGGGGGGGGGGGGTGGGGGGGGGGGGGGGTGGGGGGGGGGGGGGGTGGGGGGGGGGGGGGGTGGGGGGGGGGGGGGGTGGGGGGGGGGGGGGGTGGGGGGGGGGGGGGGTGGGGGGGGGGGGGGGTGGGGGGGGGGGGGGGTGGGGGGGGGGGGGGGTGGGGGGGGGGGGGGGTGGGGGGGGGGGGGGGTGGGGGGGGGGGGGGGTGGGGGGGGGGGGGGGTGGGGGGGGGGGGGGGTGGGGGGGGGGGGGGGTGGGGGGGGGGGGGGGTGGGGGGGGGGGGGGGTGGGGGGGGGGGGGGGTGGGGGGGGGGGGGGGTGGGGGGGGGGGGGGGTGGGGGGGGGGGGGGGTGGGGGGGGGGGGGGGTGGGGGGGGGGGGGGGTGGGGGGGGGGGGGGGTGGGGGGGGGGGGGGGTGGGGGGGGGGGGGGGTGGGGGGGGGGGGGGGTGGGGGGGGGGGGGGGTGGGGGGGGGGGGGGGTGGGGGGGGGGGGGGGTGGGGGGGGGGGGGGGTGGGGGGGGGGGGGGGTGGGGGGGGGGGGGGGTGGGGGGGGGGGGGGGTGGGGGGGGGGGGGGGTGGGGGGGGGGGGGGGTGGGGGGGGGGGGGGGTGGGGGGGGGGGGGGGTGGGGGGGGGGGGGGGTGGGGGGGGGGGGGGGTGGGGGGGGGGGGGGGTGGGGGGGGGGGGGGGTGGGGGGGGGGGGGGGTGGGGGGGGGGGGGGGTGGGGGGGGGGGGGGGTGGGGGGGGGGGGGGGTGGGGGGGGGGGGGGGTGGGGGGGGGGGGGGGTGGGGGGGGGGGGGGGTGGGGGGGGGGGGGGGTGGGGGGGGGGGGGGGTGGGGGGGGGGGGGGGTGGGGGGGGGGGGGGGTGGGGGGGGGGGGGGGTGGGGGGGGGGGGGGGTGGGGGGGGGGGGGGGTGGGGGGGGGGGGGGGTGGGGGGGGGGGGGGGTGGGGGGGGGGGGGGGTGGGGGGGGGGGGGGGTGGGGGGGGGGGGGGGTGGGGGGGGGGGGGGGTGGGGGGGGGGGGGGGTGGGGGGGGGGGGGGGTGGGGGGGGGGGGGGGTGGGGGGGGGGGGGGGTGGGGGGGGGGGGGGGTGGGGGGGGGGGGGGGTGGGGGGGGGGGGGGGTGGGGGGGGGGGGGGGTGGGGGGGGGGGGGGGTGGGGGGGGGGGGGGGTGGGGGGGGGGGGGGGTGGGGGGGGGGGGGGGTGGGGGGGGGGGGGGGTGGGGGGGGGGGGGGGTGGGGGGGGGGGGGGGTGGGGGGGGGGGGGGGTGGGGGGGGGGGGGGGTGGGGGGGGGGGGGGGTGGGGGGGGGGGGGGGTGGGGGGGGGGGGGGGTGGGGGGGGGGGGGGGTGGGGGGGGGGGGGGGTGGGGGGGGGGGGGGGTGGGGGGGGGGGGGGGTGGGGGGGGGGGGGGGTGGGGGGGGGGGGGGGTGGGGGGGGGGGGGGGTGGGGGGGGGGGGGGGTGGGGGGGGGGGGGGGTGGGGGGGGGGGGGGGTGGGGGGGGGGGGGGGTGGGGGGGGGGGGGGGTGGGGGGGGGGGGGGGTGGGGGGGGGGGGGGGTGGGGGGGGGGGGGGGTGGGGGGGGGGGGGGGTGGGGGGGGGGGGGGGTGGGGGGGGGGGGGGGTGGGGGGGGGGGGGGGTGGGGGGGGGGGGGGGTGGGGGGGGGGGGGGGTGGGGGGGGGGGGGGGTGGGGGGGGGGGGGGGTGGGGGGGGGGGGGGGTGGGGGGGGGGGGGGGTGGGGGGGGGGGGGGGTGGGGGGGGGGGGGGGTGGGGGGGGGGGGGGGTGGGGGGGGGGGGGGGTGGGGGGGGGGGGGGGTGGGGGGGGGGGGGGGTGGGGGGGGGGGGGGGTGGGGGGGGGGGGGGGTGGGGGGGGGGGGGGGTGGGGGGGGGGGGGGGTGGGGGGGGGGGGGGGTGGGGGGGGGGGGGGGTGGGGGGGGGGGGGGGTGGGGGGGGGGGGGGGTGGGGGGGGGGGGGGGTGGGGGGGGGGGGGGGTGGGGGGGGGGGGGGGTGGGGGGGGGGGGGGGTGGGGGGGGGGGGGGGTGGGGGGGGGGGGGGGTGGGGGGGGGGGGGGGTGGGGGGGGGGGGGGGTGGGGGGGGGGGGGGGTGGGGGGGGGGGGGGGTGGGGGGGGGGGGGGGTGGGGGGGGGGGGGGGTGGGGGGGGGGGGGGGTGGGGGGGGGGGGGGGTGGGGGGGGGGGGGGGTGGGGGGGGGGGGGGGTGGGGGGGGGGGGGGGTGGGGGGGGGGGGGGGTGGGGGGGGGGGGGGGTGGGGGGGGGGGGGGGTGGGGGGGGGGGGGGGTGGGGGGGGGGGGGGGTGGGGGGGGGGGGGGGTGGGGGGGGGGGGGGGTGGGGGGGGGGGGGGGTGGGGGGGGGGGGGGGTGGGGGGGGGGGGGGGTGGGGGGGGGGGGGGGTGGGGGGGGGGGGGGGTGGGGGGGGGGGGGGGTGGGGGGGGGGGGGGGTGGGGGGGGGGGGGGGTGGGGGGGGGGGGGGGTGGGGGGGGGGGGGGGTGGGGGGGGGGGGGGGTGGGGGGGGGGGGGGGTGGGGGGGGGGGGGGGTGGGGGGGGGGGGGGGTGGGGGGGGGGGGGGGTGGGGGGGGGGGGGGGTGGGGGGGGGGGGGGGTGGGGGGGGGGGGGGGTGGGGGGGGGGGGGGGTGGGGGGGGGGGGGGGTGGGGGGGGGGGGGGGTGGGGGGGGGGGGGGGTGGGGGGGGGGGGGGGTGGGGGGGGGGGGGGGTGGGGGGGGGGGGGGGTGGGGGGGGGGGGGGGTGGGGGGGGGGGGGGGTGGGGGGGGGGGGGGGTGGGGGGGGGGGGGGGTGGGGGGGGGGGGGGGTGGGGGGGGGGGGGGGTGGGGGGGGGGGGGGGTGGGGGGGGGGGGGGGTGGGGGGGGGGGGGGGTGGGGGGGGGGGGGGGTGGGGGGGGGGGGGGGTGGGGGGGGGGGGGGGTGGGGGGGGGGGGGGGTGGGGGGGGGGGGGGGTGGGGGGGGGGGGGGGTGGGGGGGGGGGGGGGTGGGGGGGGGGGGGGGTGGGGGGGGGGGGGGGTGGGGGGGGGGGGGGGTGGGGGGGGGGGGGGGTGGGGGGGGGGGGGGGTGGGGGGGGGGGGGGGTGGGGGGGGGGGGGGGTGGGGGGGGGGGGGGGTGGGGGGGGGGGGGGGTGGGGGGGGGGGGGGGTGGGGGGGGGGGGGGGTGGGGGGGGGGGGGGGTGGGGGGGGGGGGGGGTGGGGGGGGGGGGGGGTGGGGGGGGGGGGGGGTGGGGGGGGGGGGGGGTGGGGGGGGGGGGGGGTGGGGGGGGGGGGGGGTGGGGGGGGGGGGGGGTGGGGGGGGGGGGGGGTGGGGGGGGGGGGGGGTGGGGGGGGGGGGGGGTGGGGGGGGGGGGGGGTGGGGGGGGGGGGGGGTGGGGGGGGGGGGGGGTGGGGGGGGGGGGGGGTGGGGGGGGGGGGGGGTGGGGGGGGGGGGGGGTGGGGGGGGGGGGGGGTGGGGGGGGGGGGGGGTGGGGGGGGGGGGGGGTGGGGGGGGGGGGGGGTGGGGGGGGGGGGGGGTGGGGGGGGGGGGGGGTGGGGGGGGGGGGGGGTGGGGGGGGGGGGGGGTGGGGGGGGGGGGGGGTGGGGGGGGGGGGGGGTGGGGGGGGGGGGGGGTGGGGGGGGGGGGGGGTGGGGGGGGGGGGGGGTGGGGGGGGGGGGGGGTGGGGGGGGGGGGGGGTGGGGGGGGGGGGGGGTGGGGGGGGGGGGGGGTGGGGGGGGGGGGGGGTGGGGGGGGGGGGGGGTGGGGGGGGGGGGGGGTGGGGGGGGGGGGGGGTGGGGGGGGGGGGGGGTGGGGGGGGGGGGGGGTGGGGGGGGGGGGGGGTGGGGGGGGGGGGGGGTGGGGGGGGGGGGGGGTGGGGGGGGGGGGGGGTGGGGGGGGGGGGGGGTGGGGGGGGGGGGGGGTGGGGGGGGGGGGGGGTGGGGGGGGGGGGGGGTGGGGGGGGGGGGGGGTGGGGGGGGGGGGGGGTGGGGGGGGGGGGGGGTGGGGGGGGGGGGGGGTGGGGGGGGGGGGGGGTGGGGGGGGGGGGGGGTGGGGGGGGGGGGGGGTGGGGGGGGGGGGGGGTGGGGGGGGGGGGGGGTGGGGGGGGGGGGGGGTGGGGGGGGGGGGGGGTGGGGGGGGGGGGGGGTGGGGGGGGGGGGGGGTGGGGGGGGGGGGGGGTGGGGGGGGGGGGGGGTGGGGGGGGGGGGGGGTGGGGGGGGGGGGGGGTGGGGGGGGGGGGGGGTGGGGGGGGGGGGGGGTGGGGGGGGGGGGGGGTGGGGGGGGGGGGGGGTGGGGGGGGGGGGGGGTGGGGGGGGGGGGGGGTGGGGGGGGGGGGGGGTGGGGGGGGGGGGGGGTGGGGGGGGGGGGGGGTGGGGGGGGGGGGGGGTGGGGGGGGGGGGGGGTGGGGGGGGGGGGGGGTGGGGGGGGGGGGGGGTGGGGGGGGGGGGGGGTGGGGGGGGGGGGGGGTGGGGGGGGGGGGGGGTGGGGGGGGGGGGGGGTGGGGGGGGGGGGGGGTGGGGGGGGGGGGGGGTGGGGGGGGGGGGGGGTGGGGGGGGGGGGGGGTGGGGGGGGGGGGGGGTGGGGGGGGGGGGGGGTGGGGGGGGGGGGGGGTGGGGGGGGGGGGGGGTGGGGGGGGGGGGGGGTGGGGGGGGGGGGGGGTGGGGGGGGGGGGGGGTGGGGGGGGGGGGGGGTGGGGGGGGGGGGGGGTGGGGGGGGGGGGGGGTGGGGGGGGGGGGGGGTGGGGGGGGGGGGGGGTGGGGGGGGGGGGGGGTGGGGGGGGGGGGGGGTGGGGGGGGGGGGGGGTGGGGGGGGGGGGGGGTGGGGGGGGGGGGGGGTGGGGGGGGGGGGGGGTGGGGGGGGGGGGGGGTGGGGGGGGGGGGGGGTGGGGGGGGGGGGGGGTGGGGGGGGGGGGGGGTGGGGGGGGGGGGGGGTGGGGGGGGGGGGGGGTGGGGGGGGGGGGGGGTGGGGGGGGGGGGGGGTGGGGGGGGGGGGGGGTGGGGGGGGGGGGGGGTGGGGGGGGGGGGGGGTGGGGGGGGGGGGGGGTGGGGGGGGGGGGGGGTGGGGGGGGGGGGGGGTGGGGGGGGGGGGGGGTGGGGGGGGGGGGGGGTGGGGGGGGGGGGGGGTGGGGGGGGGGGGGGGTGGGGGGGGGGGGGGGTGGGGGGGGGGGGGGGTGGGGGGGGGGGGGGGTGGGGGGGGGGGGGGGTGGGGGGGGGGGGGGGTGGGGGGGGGGGGGGGTGGGGGGGGGGGGGGGTGGGGGGGGGGGGGGGTGGGGGGGGGGGGGGGTGGGGGGGGGGGGGGGTGGGGGGGGGGGGGGGTGGGGGGGGGGGGGGGTGGGGGGGGGGGGGGGTGGGGGGGGGGGGGGGTGGGGGGGGGGGGGGGTGGGGGGGGGGGGGGGTGGGGGGGGGGGGGGGTGGGGGGGGGGGGGGGTGGGGGGGGGGGGGGGTGGGGGGGGGGGGGGGTGGGGGGGGGGGGGGGTGGGGGGGGGGGGGGGTGGGGGGGGGGGGGGGTGGGGGGGGGGGGGGGTGGGGGGGGGGGGGGGTGGGGGGGGGGGGGGGTGGGGGGGGGGGGGGGTGGGGGGGGGGGGGGGTGGGGGGGGGGGGGGGTGGGGGGGGGGGGGGGTGGGGGGGGGGGGGGGTGGGGGGGGGGGGGGGTGGGGGGGGGGGGGGGTGGGGGGGGGGGGGGGTGGGGGGGGGGGGGGGTGGGGGGGGGGGGGGGTGGGGGGGGGGGGGGGTGGGGGGGGGGGGGGGTGGGGGGGGGGGGGGGTGGGGGGGGGGGGGGGTGGGGGGGGGGGGGGGTGGGGGGGGGGGGGGGTGGGGGGGGGGGGGGGTGGGGGGGGGGGGGGGTGGGGGGGGGGGGGGGTGGGGGGGGGGGGGGGTGGGGGGGGGGGGGGGTGGGGGGGGGGGGGGGTGGGGGGGGGGGGGGGTGGGGGGGGGGGGGGGTGGGGGGGGGGGGGGGTGGGGGGGGGGGGGGGTGGGGGGGGGGGGGGGTGGGGGGGGGGGGGGGTGGGGGGGGGGGGGGGTGGGGGGGGGGGGGGGTGGGGGGGGGGGGGGGTGGGGGGGGGGGGGGGTGGGGGGGGGGGGGGGTGGGGGGGGGGGGGGGTGGGGGGGGGGGGGGGTGGGGGGGGGGGGGGGTGGGGGGGGGGGGGGGTGGGGGGGGGGGGGGGTGGGGGGGGGGGGGGGTGGGGGGGGGGGGGGGTGGGGGGGGGGGGGGGTGGGGGGGGGGGGGGGTGGGGGGGGGGGGGGGTGGGGGGGGGGGGGGGTGGGGGGGGGGGGGGGTGGGGGGGGGGGGGGGTGGGGGGGGGGGGGGGTGGGGGGGGGGGGGGGTGGGGGGGGGGGGGGGTGGGGGGGGGGGGGGGTGGGGGGGGGGGGGGGTGGGGGGGGGGGGGGGTGGGGGGGGGGGGGGGTGGGGGGGGGGGGGGGTGGGGGGGGGGGGGGGTGGGGGGGGGGGGGGGTGGGGGGGGGGGGGGGTGGGGGGGGGGGGGGGTGGGGGGGGGGGGGGGTGGGGGGGGGGGGGGGTGGGGGGGGGGGGGGGTGGGGGGGGGGGGGGGTGGGGGGGGGGGGGGGTGGGGGGGGGGGGGGGTGGGGGGGGGGGGGGGTGGGGGGGGGGGGGGGTGGGGGGGGGGGGGGGTGGGGGGGGGGGGGGGTGGGGGGGGGGGGGGGTGGGGGGGGGGGGGGGTGGGGGGGGGGGGGGGTGGGGGGGGGGGGGGGTGGGGGGGGGGGGGGGTGGGGGGGGGGGGGGGTGGGGGGGGGGGGGGGTGGGGGGGGGGGGGGGTGGGGGGGGGGGGGGGTGGGGGGGGGGGGGGGTGGGGGGGGGGGGGGGTGGGGGGGGGGGGGGGTGGGGGGGGGGGGGGGTGGGGGGGGGGGGGGGTGGGGGGGGGGGGGGGTGGGGGGGGGGGGGGGTGGGGGGGGGGGGGGGTGGGGGGGGGGGGGGGTGGGGGGGGGGGGGGGTGGGGGGGGGGGGGGGTGGGGGGGGGGGGGGGTGGGGGGGGGGGGGGGTGGGGGGGGGGGGGGGTGGGGGGGGGGGGGGGTGGGGGGGGGGGGGGGTGGGGGGGGGGGGGGGTGGGGGGGGGGGGGGGTGGGGGGGGGGGGGGGTGGGGGGGGGGGGGGGTGGGGGGGGGGGGGGGTGGGGGGGGGGGGGGGTGGGGGGGGGGGGGGGTGGGGGGGGGGGGGGGTGGGGGGGGGGGGGGGTGGGGGGGGGGGGGGGTGGGGGGGGGGGGGGGTGGGGGGGGGGGGGGGTGGGGGGGGGGGGGGGTGGGGGGGGGGGGGGGTGGGGGGGGGGGGGGGTGGGGGGGGGGGGGGGTGGGGGGGGGGGGGGGTGGGGGGGGGGGGGGGTGGGGGGGGGGGGGGGTGGGGGGGGGGGGGGGTGGGGGGGGGGGGGGGTGGGGGGGGGGGGGGGTGGGGGGGGGGGGGGGTGGGGGGGGGGGGGGGTGGGGGGGGGGGGGGGTGGGGGGGGGGGGGGGTGGGGGGGGGGGGGGGTGGGGGGGGGGGGGGGTGGGGGGGGGGGGGGGTGGGGGGGGGGGGGGGTGGGGGGGGGGGGGGGTGGGGGGGGGGGGGGGTGGGGGGGGGGGGGGGTGGGGGGGGGGGGGGGTGGGGGGGGGGGGGGGTGGGGGGGGGGGGGGGTGGGGGGGGGGGGGGGTGGGGGGGGGGGGGGGTGGGGGGGGGGGGGGGTGGGGGGGGGGGGGGGTGGGGGGGGGGGGGGGTGGGGGGGGGGGGGGGTGGGGGGGGGGGGGGGTGGGGGGGGGGGGGGGTGGGGGGGGGGGGGGGTGGGGGGGGGGGGGGGTGGGGGGGGGGGGGGGTGGGGGGGGGGGGGGGTGGGGGGGGGGGGGGGTGGGGGGGGGGGGGGGTGGGGGGGGGGGGGGGTGGGGGGGGGGGGGGGTGGGGGGGGGGGGGGGTGGGGGGGGGGGGGGGTGGGGGGGGGGGGGGGTGGGGGGGGGGGGGGGTGGGGGGGGGGGGGGGTGGGGGGGGGGGGGGGTGGGGGGGGGGGGGGGTGGGGGGGGGGGGGGGTGGGGGGGGGGGGGGGTGGGGGGGGGGGGGGGTGGGGGGGGGGGGGGGTGGGGGGGGGGGGGGGTGGGGGGGGGGGGGGGTGGGGGGGGGGGGGGGTGGGGGGGGGGGGGGGTGGGGGGGGGGGGGGGTGGGGGGGGGGGGGGGTGGGGGGGGGGGGGGGTGGGGGGGGGGGGGGGTGGGGGGGGGGGGGGGTGGGGGGGGGGGGGGGTGGGGGGGGGGGGGGGTGGGGGGGGGGGGGGGTGGGGGGGGGGGGGGGTGGGGGGGGGGGGGGGTGGGGGGGGGGGGGGGTGGGGGGGGGGGGGGGTGGGGGGGGGGGGGGGTGGGGGGGGGGGGGGGTGGGGGGGGGGGGGGGTGGGGGGGGGGGGGGGTGGGGGGGGGGGGGGGTGGGGGGGGGGGGGGGTGGGGGGGGGGGGGGGTGGGGGGGGGGGGGGGTGGGGGGGGGGGGGGGTGGGGGGGGGGGGGGGTGGGGGGGGGGGGGGGTGGGGGGGGGGGGGGGTGGGGGGGGGGGGGGGTGGGGGGGGGGGGGGGTGGGGGGGGGGGGGGGTGGGGGGGGGGGGGGGTGGGGGGGGGGGGGGGTGGGGGGGGGGGGGGGTGGGGGGGGGGGGGGGTGGGGGGGGGGGGGGGTGGGGGGGGGGGGGGGCGGGGGGAATGGGGGCA
The DNA here is from genome assembly GCF_021028975.2 of Sphaerodactylus townsendi. Lineage (NCBI taxonomy): Eukaryota > Metazoa > Chordata > Lepidosauria > Squamata > Sphaerodactylidae > Sphaerodactylus > Sphaerodactylus townsendi. The sequence continues at coordinate 112,403,946 of NC_059429.1, forward strand.
GCTCGGGGAAGGGGGGGGGGGGAAGGGGGGGGCTGGGGCGTGGGGGGGGGGGGGAGGGGGGGAGGGGGGAGGGGGGGGGGGGGGGTGGGGGGGGGGGGGGGTGGGGCGGGGGGGGTTTAAAGCTATCCAGGTTAGTGGCCATCACCACCTCCTGTGGCAGCATATTCCAAACACCAATCACACGTTGCGTGAAGAAGTGTTTCCTTTTATTAGTCCTAATTCTTCCCCCCAGCATTTTCAATGAATGCCCCCTGGTTCTAGTATTGTGAGAAAGAGAGAAAAATTTCTCTCTGTCAACATTTTCTACCCCATGCATAATTTTATAGACTTCAATCATATCCCCCCTTAGCCGCCTCCTCTCCAAACTAAAGAGTCCCAAACGCTGCAGCCTCTCCTCATAGGGAAGGTGCTCCAGTCCCTCAATCATCCTTGTTGCCCTTCTCTGCACTTTTTCTATCTCCTCAATATCCTTTTTGAGATGCGGCGACCAGAACTGGACACAGTACTCCAAGTGCGGTCGCACCACTGCTTTATATAAGGGCATGACAATCTTTGCAGTTTTATTATCAATTCCTTTCCTAATGATCCCCAATGATAGTTATATCCCTAATGATATAACTATAAGCTGAAAGGGCAGCTTTAAAAAAAACAAACATTGAGGTAACAGTGTAATCCTAAAAAGAGTTGTACTCTTCTAAATCCATTGAATTCAATGGGCTTAGAAGGGCATAAGTCTGTTTAGGACTGCACTGATAAAACAGCAGGCGAGTCTCTCACCAAAGAACTCCAGGAAATATTCATTCTTTTTGCAGCAGCAAAGCATGAACAAGCATTTCCAAAAGCTCGCTTCTTTTTGCAAGCCACCCAAATTGCTAGCGTTCATCTTGTTTTAACTCCATTTGTCCGTTTTTGACAGATAAAGCTGAACACGTCTGCCCTAAAGCCGTTTTAAAGAAAGTTCTTATTTCAACGTGATCTCATAGACCTTCTCATGGGATCTGACAAATACAAATCCTCCCCAGTTTCAGGAAATGCATTTTCTCTGATCAGACCTTAATTTATGTGGACACATGGGCCATTGGGCTTGAAATTGGAAAGGGACAACAGAACAAGTGAATGTGCTGCCCAAAGGACACTGACAATTGCATCAGAGACAAGCAGGCTGGCGTAAAACAGATAGAGGATAAATTTTTCAGGACCACCCTCTGGGTTTTAGTCACAGGAGACTCTGAGATAATGTGCACAGATTTTTGGTATATGCATTATTGAAATGGGTCTGTCTAGCTCTGAAAACACAAAGTTCTCACGGAAATAGCTAATCAACATACAAGGAAACACATAGTAAATGGAACTGTAACAGAAGAACTGATTTGAGTCCATTAGAACCCTAGAGACACAGTGAAGGGAATTCTGACCCTCAAAATTTTACACCCTAGAAATCTTGGTAGTCTTCAAGGTGCTACTAGACATGAATCTAACTCTTCTGCTGTAGACAAAGATGGATGCCCACCTGAAACTATGTTCATAGAACTGATATTGTTGCTAATTTCTGAGTTACACACTTTTTTTTTGCAAAAACTTTATTGTTATCTCCAGGTCAAAAGCCTGTGTTTATCATCTCATCTAAGCAGTTATGTCCTTAGCTAGTGCACAGGACTACCAGTATTGGAAATGAGGGTCACATTTTGATGGCAAAACCTACTGAGCAAAAATTGCATTATGAATGCAGGAAACACCAGAAGAATAAACAGCAAAACTGAGAAAAGGAATACCCTGAATATATCCTTCCAACCCTATGCAATACTTTCATCTTATTTTTATAATAATTTTGCCTTTTTATCTCTTCTTTAAATATACACGCATAGATCTGAAAATGGACATTAAAAGCATATAGACTGTAGCAGTGTTGGCAAAACTATGGCATAAACCGGCATGGTGTAACAGTATGGAGCCCTTTCGTTATTGATGGATGTGAGTCTATATGATGGGAGTTCGTTCGTTCGTTCTTTCTTTCTTTCTTTTTTTCACTAGCTACAAAATATGCCCAACTACTTGAAAAATATAGGGATTTTAAAAATAATGTTGGGATTGGAAAAGTTTTATTTAAAAACAAATACTTGGATGACTCCACCCCCATTTTTGGGCCCCTTCTATCACTGATGAAGTAATACCCATACTATTAGCCATCAAAGTGAAATTACAGGGACCTCATGGTATACACTGGTTCAGCTGGTGTTTCACCAACTACATTGCTCCTGGTGGAGTACTGGATCAGGTTCAAGGTTCTGGTACTTAACTTCAGAGCCTTAAACAGTCTGGCGCCAATGTACCTATGGACTGTCTCTCCTGCTCTGCAAATGACAATCTACTAGTGATGCCTGGTCTTTTTTGCCCCTGGCCCCAACCTCGTGGAATGCTCTAGCCAGTGAGACCAAGACCCTGCAGAACCTGATACAGTTCTGCATGGCCTATAAGACAGAATGGTTCCACCAGGTGTATAGTTGAGGGGACTACCATTTCCCATCAGTCTGGCCTCTCCCACAATACTTCCTCAGTGCCATAAAGTTAGGTTTTAATATTTTCAAATGTTTTAAATGGTCTTAATGTTTCTAAATGTAGTTATATTGTTTATGTTTTAAATTATTTTATCGTGTATTATGGAAATGTTGAGAGCTTCCTTGAGCCTGTTAGAGAAGGGCAGCATATGAGACCAATACATAAATAAATAAAATCCTGCAAGCGCACATTTCTGGTCCAGTAAAAAGCACAATGCAAACCACCTTGGCTCTTACCAAGTTCTACATCCTGATCATCTGTGAGGACGAGAATGATGTTTGGACGGATATTCCTGCGATCCCTTTGAAACCGTCCTTTCAGACGCTGGTTTAACAGGAAAGCTGAACTGTCATTCAGCAAGGATAACACAGTCATTACAAATAATCCCACGGCAATGCTGTGCTGTGCCATATTGCGCTGATTTTGCATGCTCTTCAAACAAAGGTGTGGGGATGTCTTCTATTTCCTCTTCAAAGGCAGATCTGACAGGGCAAAAAAAGCAAGTAGATAAATGTGAATACAACAGAAACCTCATGAAAAGTAGGTGTAAGAAGGAAGACGACAATTCTGGCAATTACAATATAACCCTAATCAAAGTGACACCCTTTTAAATAAATCAAGTCCATAGGTTTAGAATGGTGTCCCTTTGTTAGTATTGCAGAGTTAGACCTATAAATAATTCCAGTTCATAAAGGAGTCCTTTACTCTCCAACATCCATTACAAGGACAGTATTCAGACACAAATTAAACACGGAAGTTATGTTTATTTTATGCACACAGTATAAAGCAGAGATCTCCACTGTGGTTGCTGTGGGCCCCATAGCACCCACCAATACCTTTTTTTGGAGTCCCCCAAGTGTTTTTACACAGTGGGAAAAGTCACATGGGTCTTTTGTCCAGCTCATGTAAAGGGGATAACAGTTTAAATGCTATTAAAAATGAAGATAGATACTGTCAGGTGTAGGTGTCTTTGCTAGCTCAGTATGTATACTTATTTTGTGTTCATGCAAGAAAATATTTTTAAATACTATGTCAGTTTTAAAAGGCATCTTGTGAAATGGACCTTCTGCTTGAAATCCTGAAGAGTTACTACAAGACTTATGAACAGCCCCATTCTTTGACATTTGTGGTTGGCTCCGCCTCATGTGGCAGCCATTTTGTAGTTGCACTGACCACCCTGTGTCAGAATTCCAAAGCTGCACACAGGGACAAAAAAGACTCATGGTCTAAAGTGTGTGTGTGTATGTGTGAAGTGTATGGCTGGAAACATGCAATGAATTTCTTGCACATGGCAGTCAATAGTACAAGTCCACTACATGTCTTGAAATGTTTTGAAAACAAGAACTTCTCCTTCAGATGCTCATCATAGCAAACATATAACATTATGCAATACATATAACTGTTGCATGTAGTATAAGCTTGCCATGAAAGAGTTTACCAGTAACAGCATTCAAACAAAATGCATTTTCAGCAAGGAACTTTAACATTACAAACAAAAGTGCAGAAATCATGTACATTTCTCCTTTTTAAACAACACAGCATTGTTAAACAAAGTCTATGTCTATTTAGTTCTGCTAAACTGAAAAAAATACACCCTTATCTGGAATAGTATTCAGTACTGAATACAGATTATGAAATAAAGCGAAATTGAATTAATTGGTGGCTTAAATTGACATACCATAAATTGTCTGCCGAAACAACACTTCAGGCAGTAAAACACCCCAGTTAATCACCTAATATAGCATGAATTGAGCATCAGGCTCACACCAGACAGACCCATTTATTTTAGATTTCTACAGAAAGTGTGCCTACGTTCACCACAACTGGATTTTGTCTTCCAGGGCATGTAGAACCCAGGATTAATTTAGTACAGCACTGCAAAAACAAATTCTGAACTCACTGGTTATGTGGGTGGATATTCTATGTTAGGTCAACACCATTTGGGTCATTTTCTCAGGGCTTTGGGTTCATTTTAAGGAGGAGACAAACCACAGAGATCCCATTATGAACATTTCCCTATTCTCCAGCTGTAACAACCCTAAACCATCAGGAAACAACCAGCATTCCCTATCCCCATCCTCTCACCAAGCAGAGTAGGGGTTTCATCTTTAAACTTGACAAATTGTGAACAGTCCAGTCATTCATCACGCTGGTGGGCAAAAGGAATCCAACCACAACGATACACAAATCATTGAGGGAAACTTTAATATCTGACTCACTCAAGAAGATCACGGCTCAAAGTTTTGTTTTAACTCACTCTCTGCTAACCTTTGTTCTTCTTTCTCTAGCGTGCAGTTGTTTTGAGTCTACCAAATTCAAAACAAGTGTTCTCTACTCTCTCTGCACTCTGACAGGTTTGCTCATCTATCTTTCAGTTGCCTAATTTCTCAAATTTCCCTACCCATGGACTCTCTGCTGACTCATTTTTTAGTTATCCCACTTTGTTTCTGTATACAGCCCAAAGTGCTCAAACACTGTACCACATTTCTTTCAGTGCCTCAGTGATAAACAAGGAATGTGTTTTCTACTAGGAATGAGAAGATGAGTCGTAAGGAAGGATGCTTGTGGCAGGACAAGATAAGACAGCTGGATGACTAGGTTGAATGGCAAGGCTTGTATCAGATTGTCAGTATTGGGCATGCTTAATAGGCTAATACATATTAACTTCCTTTCCTGCTCTGATGACAAACTGTATTATAATGAACATTCAGGAAGAATATGGAAAAGAGGCCACATATTAAGGAGGAACATGTAAATAGGCGGACTGGAAAGTTGTGACTCTAAGTACCCTTAGCCAATGGGGGAAAGAGAGGGTGTGGCAAATTTGGGAGAAGGGAATAAATATACAGTTGATATACTGCTTTGGCGAACTCTGCCCATGTGAAGACGGCTTCCCTTTCTTTGGAAATAAGGCTACTTAAAACTCTCTTCTGTTAGCTTGATATTTGGTAAAGAAATATTGGGCACCACACCTCAAGATCTCAACAACTCTCTCTTACCCACTTGCAGCTCCCCACCTCTCTTTCTCTTTCAATCTTTCATCTTCCCATGTTATCTCTGGAGGTCATGGTGTGCACCTTTCTGACTAATTAAGGCCCTCAAAGTGACTATTAAAGAGACATTAAAATCAACTTGAAATACACATATGAAACCAGCAACTAAAACAAACAAAAAGAAGGGTAAACAAGGAAACACCACACGAAACAAAACACAGCATCCCACTGGACTAAAACAGTGATAGAGGACGACAGAGTGGGAACAGACTGGCCACTATATGAGGCAGGATGCTGGACCAGATGGACCACTAATCTGATCTAGAAGGCCTTCACTTTATTCTATGACAGATGAATCTCCCCACCCTCCGCTGGGGAGGGAGTTCCACAGTTGTGGTGCCATGACCAAGAGGACTCTTTTCTTAGGTTGCCACCCATCTTTCAGTGCTGAAGCAAGACCCCTAAAGATGACTTTAGTGGCCAGGTAGGTTCATATAGGAGCAAGAAGCCCTTAAAATATGCTATTCTTAAGCCATATAGGGATTTAAATGTTACATACTGCAAAACCCAGTGTCTTACTAAAGAAGCTTTCTAGCAATCAGAACTTCCAAGGAATACAGTCTGCTTCTAGATATTATCTGGCAAGGTGTCAAGTGTGAAAGTATGCCTGTGAGGAACACAGAACAGAAGAAGAGCAACAGAGGAAAAACTACATGTAACAGAAGGAAAGCCTCCTCTATTGCAGTAGCAACAGAAAACGTGGCTACATATCCCAAATGTAGCAGAGGAGCACTGGGTCAGAATATCCTTAATAGACTTTATGAATTCCCTCCAGTGAAACCTTTGGAATCAGCAATGAACACAGGAAGCATCACATCAGATTCACAGCACAGAAAGTAGGCCAATTTAGACTTCTCAGCTGAGCTGGGGAACAATGTGCTCCTCAGTTCCATCCTACCTTGAAACTGCAGTATTAGTGGTCCTTGGCCAGCCAATCAAACCTGTAAAGGAGCTCTCACAACAGCCCAGGGAGTCCAAACCAATATTAAGAGTGTCCAGAATCTAAAGTGAGGAGGAGACCTAATAAGCTTTTTGGTTGCACCTCCCCCTACTCCAGAAGTTGGAGCCAATAAACGAATAAGGTCAGTCTCTTTGCAGGTCAAGGGGAGAGGGTCAGGAGCAACAGTTAAGATTGCACTTGCTTATTCTCCCTAGCCTTCACAGTGAAAGACAGTATCTTGAGGAAGAGGTATTAGCTTTCGTGCAATTGAAAAGTATCACAAGGAATGAAGACTAGCACTCAAGATACTCATAGAGTGTACTCCGTAGTCATTGAACAAAGCAAGCACCTCATTCTGGGATAAGCTCATGGGTGAATATCCTTGCTTGCACTCTTGGCCCCTTCATCCAGGTCACAAGCACGGCCTTAATCACTCTATATCAGTGGTGGTGAACCTCTGGCACGCGTGCCAGAGGTGGCATTCAGAGCCCTCTATGTGGGCATGCGCACACAGAGTTCGTCATGTAGGGGGAGCAGAAAATCACCCCCTCCCCCCGCGTGCGCATGCACCCATACATATCTAAGCTGGTCTTGCTTCTGAGTAAACCCTCCTAGGGTCATGATTCACCCATTTGAGGCATTGCACGGTTGCTTCACCAAGCTTACTCCCGAGTAATGCATGCCTCGGAGCAAACTGTTTTTTCTAAACTAAAACTTCAGTATTTAGGTTAAATTGCCATGTTGGCACTTTGCGATAAATAAGTGGGTTTTGGGTTGCAATTTGGGCACTCGGTCTCGAAAAGGTTCGCCATCACTGCTCTATATCCTACCATTTCCTCAATAAATTATCATGTCTTCAATCAACAGGACCAGCAATTCTTGGGCACAAGAATTAGAGCCATTTTTACTAATGCCCGTTCTTCACTCTAGAATGTGGATAATACCTCAAGAAACTATGGGCCTTTCCGTACTGCACAAATGAAATGTCCTGTGGCCGTTTTAAGAAGACTTTTGGGGAGGAACTCTGCACAGCATTCTCCCCAAAACACCTTTGCTGTCTGGACAGCTCACCATCAAGCACCTCACTTTCGGATGTCCCCCAGGCATCTTCTTTTGGGCGAGTGGAGTGCAAAGAAGCAGTTGCCTCTTTTTCAGACATCCCTTGGGCGTCTTTTTTGTGCTGAGCGGAAAGGACCTATATTTCTCTGAAAGATGGATTTTAATCCTGGCATTGTCAGACATGGGCAGGGAAACTATAAAGGAAGACAACTTGCTAAAAAGAAATGAGCAGAAGTTTCTCGTCACCTGTTTAAAAAACGAAGGCTGACCTTGAAGACTTTATAAGCTTTAGAATAGAACACACTAGTGTGTCTACTCTGGGTTGAACAATTCCTGGAGATTTACAATCTCTATACTCCAAGTCATAGGGAAAGGACCTGTTGTCAGTCTGCCTCTGTCAGTCCTGCGCCATTCTCGGCCTGGCAGCTTGCACGTCCGCACCAAGGCCACAGCTGGCCCAGCCATTATCATTGCCCGAGGCGAAGGAGGCCTCCCCCTGCTTGCACGTAACTAGTCAATAGAGCTTAAACATTCACTCTTATTTGCCTTCCTCCGAAGGAGTGAACCGCCTGTCCATAAATAATGCTTCTGTTCCCACCATCCTTTATAACGCTGATATTACGGGAATGCGAGGGTGGGGGGGATTATGGATTGAACCATACTGTAACTTACAGGTAAATACCAGAGGTCAGAGAGCCAAACTTTAGTTTCGGCTATCTGAGCCTTGGGCTGACATGGTTCCAATAAAGCTCTTGAAAACCTTCTCGAGTCTTGTTTGATGACCGGAGTAACAGACTCTAACAGTCTCCTGGAACACGGTAGAGCTCCCCACAGCCGTGTGATGCCTTTCAGTCATTAGGTCCATGGGCAGCTGAGAAAAATGCATTGTGAAGATTACACTGGTGGGCCACTGCAAGTAGCAGAATGCTGGACTAGATGGACTCTGGTCTGATCCAGCAGGCTAGTTCTTATGTTCTTATGTTCTTACACTACAAGCAGTGGTGAAGTCCTATCTGCAAGTGTGTTGGGGACTTTACTCTTTCTGCGTGGCTGTTTTACAAACCTAAGTGCTAGTTACGCTTGTTTGATCAGCAGTATCATGCTGTGCTGCTTCCCAACATAGTTAGAATGGTCTCTATTAGTTTGCAAGGCCTTCTCAGTGGTGGCTCAAACCTTATAAAATTGCAATGTACACTAGGGTCTTTAGGAAAACCTGTAAGGCAGTTGTTTTTGGAGCACCTTTTGTTAAACTAGATCTTGGAGATCTAGGTTCAAATCCCCACTGGTTGACCTCGGGCCACATACTGTCAGCCTAACCCATCTCACAGGGTTCCCGTGAGGATAAAATGGAGGAGAAAATAACACAAACCACTGTTGTGTCCTCATTGTGAAGAAAGGGGTACAAATGAAATAAATCAATAATTTTTAAAATTAGCAAGTGGTAAAGTACTTTGGAAGCTTATGTGTAGTTCTGATTTCAAACTCTTTAGTGGTTACTGGCGCCATTGTTGATTTTATTGTGAATCACCTGAGTTAGGATTACAAACAGTCTTACAAATTCAAACAGATTCCCTACATGTGGAAATATCACTTTGCATGAATTTACTTGCTTCCTTATCATTTGGTAGTACAGACTGACACATGTTATTATGGAGAACTCTGTGCCTTGCTCACACAGAGTTTTCACATTTACACATTTACCCTACATAGACTGCATGTGTAAAACCACTACCCCATGTACACTTTAAAAATCTGCACTGTACATTCATAATGCAGCAGGATTGTATCCACTTGTCACATTCTCACTGCCTTTGGTTCAACAAAATTTCTGCAGGAAGCCCTTTGGGCTACAAGCACCCATAAATAGTATAAATAATTTTTGTGAATTCCCAGCGACTTGGATAAGCTATAAACATCTCCTTGTTTGCAGTGGTTTACTGCAGATATTTGGCTAAACACACGTAAGGAGAAAAGGCCAATAGGCACAACCCCATTCCTTCCAATGTGTGTACTTTTAATGCCTATATAGTCCTATGCTCACAACTATATACATGATCATTCAATGTGTGTACCAAAGCACGTGTAATATGGATTTTGGAGGCTACCAATCTCCAAATACAAAATGTGTCTGAATGTCCCCCGCATAAGCAAATGTATGCAGTATGGAATAATGCATGAAAGGTCAATTGTGAAACAGATGGGTTTATTAATGCTGATCTCAAGAAACAATATGCATGTAGGAAATTCAGAGTGAGCAAAACAGCTCTGGTCCTTGTGTCATGAACAGAATGTTGTTTGTAAAGGATATGAAGCTTCACATGTTTCCTCCCTCTTTCTCTCATGTACTTTTGCCAAGAACTGGAATTAGCTGAAGATTAATGCCTCTATCAGATCAGTTGGAGCAGTGTCATAGAGTGGTTAGAATGGTTGACGAGGATCAGAGAGGCCCAGATTGAAATCCTCTCTGCCCTGCAGCATTTCTGGTGACCTTAGACCAATCATATACTCTTCGCCTTCTCTAATTCAGTTGTGAGAAGCAATTAAGTACAAAGAACAACACATACCGTCCTGAGCTCCCTGGAAGAAGGATAAGATAATAATGTCTTAGATGGGTACAAGACTTCCAAGTTCAGTTAATTATGCCATTCAAATTAATTAACTACCATCTTCTGTCTTGGAAGTTGGAAGAGTAAGAAATGAGCACAACAAGGAATTAGCCGAAGTTTTGTTGAAGGCTTTCATGGCCAGAATCAACTGGTTATTGTGGGTTTTGTGGGTTGTGTGGCTGTGGTCTGGTAGCTTTTGTCCCTAAACTTTCATCCAAATGTATGGCTGTCATCTTCAGAGGCATGCCATAGTAAGTTGTGTTTGTCTCCATAGCACACATACCCTCTGTGGAAACACTTCTTACCATGATATCCTTCTGAAGATGCCAGCCATTGATGCGGGAGAAATATTAGGAGCAAAAACTACTAGATCATGGTCACACTGCCCAGAAAACCCACAACAGCCAGTTAACCAAAGTTTGCCCCTGCCTTGAACAACTTTGTTTATATTTGATATCAGCTGCCATGCTAGTCGTGGTAGCCAAAATAAAGGCTTAGATTCAAAGGGCCATTTCTACTTGTGGAAGTTCATTTTGCCCTTTCACCACAGCAATTTTGGCCCCCATGATGTTCCTTCAGGCCACTGATACAAGAGAATATAATTTTAGGAGTACCAAAAAATTGCAGCGAGAAGAGGCAGGGACAGGAGCATCACTGATTACTCAGCATGCCTCCTAGCGAAAGAGTTTTATGGCATCTTAAAGACTGGGAAATTTATTGGGGCATAAGGCTTCATGAACCAGAACCCATTTCAATTATAAACTTCATGCACAGGACAAAGCAAATTTTAACTCACAAAAGCTAAGGCTACAATATTTATTTAGAGTATTTATGTGGTCTGCATTCATCTGTTAAGCCCATTAAAACAAGTAATTAGAACAGATTACTATTAAAGTGCCACAGGACTTTGTCATTTTCACATAAGTACTTCCTTTCAAATATAGAGAGCTTACTTTTCTTATTTGCTCATTATTAGTTAGGTTTTTCAAAAGAAAATATGCAAGTCATACGACTCCCAGCGGTGCCGGCTGGATACCCAACCAACGGGGCAACGCTCTGCAGTGATAGGCGGTGCAACGCACCAGCTGCAGTATCAATGGTCGCATCATCATGACACTGTCAAATGGGGCGTTCCCCTCAGGCGACGTGCATCACCGATGCCCCGGGGGTGTAAAAAGTCAGCAAGGGCTACCTACCCAAGGACAGGGTAGGCTACAGAAGATAAGAACATAAGAACATAAGAAAGAGCCTGCTGGATCAGACCAGAGTCCATCTAGTCCAGCTCTCTGCTACTCGCAGTGGCCCACCAGGTGCCTTTGGGAGCTCACTTGCAGGAGGTGAAAGCAATGGCCTTCTGCTGCTGCTGCTCCCGCTACGCTTAGCAACTTTAAATATTGGAACACTGACTGGACGAACCCGTGAACTAGCAAATATGATGTTATATGACCTCACAAGATTTTGCTTACTAATTATCACTATTATTATCTTTGTCTTGAATTCCTGCTGCCTTCAAAATAAAACAGCAAGTCTGCTGAGCCAGATGTCACATTTTTTTGATAAAATGCTGGTCTGTAGAATTTGTTGTACAAGTGGTAGAGTAGCAAATGTACGTTATTTGTCAAATGGTTTTACTTGCAGTTTCCTATGGATGTTTACCACTTTAAAATTACAGTTATTTGTGAGAGCATAACGCAGTATGCTTGCTTTCAAACATCTTTAACCAAAATAATTACTTTCCAGCTTACCTTCCCTGCACAGATGTTTAAACTATTTTCACACATTACTTCTCTGTCATTATCAAAATAAGTACTCTTCATAGGTCCCCTTCGCAAAGAACTGAAAGCCTGCAATCAGAATGTGTTTTGCACATAATAACTAGGTAGGCCTGGAAGAACGTTTATGAAATATTTCCTCCTGAAACGTGTGTCTGAATGTGGCAGAGACAGACTGCTTGTTAACTCCACATTACCTGTGAAACCTAATTAACTACTCAAGATTGCTCACAGAAGTCACAACAGAAGAGATACCTGCATTCAGAGTGGTCAAGAGACCATCCTAGAGAAAAAGCATCGCAGCTAAGTTCTTTTCAGTGATTAAGACTGGAGAAGGTAGGATTGTGTTAAGACAAGGCAAAAGGAGCACAGGACAATTCACGTCAGTAAAACAGCAATAGTTGAATAGATCCATGGTACCCCTTGGCAAGTGGTGAAGTACTGGTATAATTGCTACACAACTTCTCAGACATGCCATTCAAGTCATATCATATTGAGACATGACCTAACTCATTTCTGAAAAATCAGTCGTCTGGGCAAAACGGTGGCCATCATTTACATCAGCCTCAAGCTTTCTCTGGCTTCCACAGTGGTGGAGCTCTAGTAGTCCACCAGAGATATAGAAAGCTGCTCAGCACACTCAAAAAACCCTACTTAATGTGGCCCAAGACAGACTCTTGTGACAGGCTAGCAAGTCTTTAATCAATGGCAGTGGGCATTGATTGGAGGTGGAAATGACATCCAGTCCTCTATAATCTGTACATAATCTTAGGGACCCCCGTTAAAGATTCCTATCAATGAATGCCTACAATGCCTCCATCTCCCAGGGGCTCATGGACAACAGTAAACAGCCCCTGATATCAACTCAATAGCACAGTCAGTCTTACAACTGGGGGAGGCAGGAGGTTGGACTCTACCTCCCCAAACACATCACAAAGATCTCTGTATTCTGCAAGGACCTCCTCCAGAACCTCCTTGGTTATTCCTGCTCAAAGTAAAAAAACAAACAAAAACCCAATTTCTTCCCAAAAAAACCCCATAGGGGAAAACTGGGATATGCCATGGAAAATGTGGTGTATCTCTGAGCTGGCTCCGTCAACACAAGAGTGCCAGGCAAGCCTGTGAAAGTCAACAAAAGAATCCAAGGATCCAAGTCAACAAAAGAATCCAACAAAAGAATTTATACAAAGATGCAAACAATGATCTCTCTTCATAGTTAATAAGGTGTAATAATAAATGATCAAGACGTTCTGCATTGTGGAACTTGCAGTCTTCACAAATCCATACTTTCTCATTCTAGAGGAGGGAAAATAGCAATCTGTTCCATTTTTTTCTGAGAATAAAATATGGCTCATGGCCTCTTCAAAATTACCAATGTAAAAATGGTGGTTCCTTGTTAATGGGCAAGGCCGACCAGGATCCTTGGAGTCTGCTCTTAAGATAAAACTGGTTGAACCATATTAAAGTGTTCAACTGACTCTGGTGTAATGGAGGCTTGTTAGCACCATCCTCTTACTAAAAGAATTTGCTGAAGAGTGTGACGGACTTTGGATTCACAGGTGGGAACATGGTCCAAAAGAACAGGTGGGAACATGGTCCAAAAGAACTGAAAACCAGGAAAGGGCATACTGAAATAAGTGACGGAAACAACACAATGCCTATGATAAAATGCTTAAGGAACTGGGTGTGTTGAATATAGGGGAATGGAAACACGTTGCCATTCTTCAAACATTTAAGCTGAGGGGCAATAACCTGGACCAGCTTTCTTATCCAACTTCACATACAGCCAGCTCCTGCATGCAGTGGTGTAGTGCCCACAAGGTGGGGCGGGGCGGTGACGCCCTGGGCAGAGCAGCGGCGGAGGCATTGCCGGGCCATTGAGGGGGCATTTCAGGGACGTTCCAGAGCTTTCTGGGAAAGGCAATGATGTGGCCGGGGCACAGGGCACATGTGTGCCACGGGTGCAATTTCCCCTCGTTCCGCCTCTACCTGCATGTCTTTTTGAGGAAAAGCAGATTGCCCACTTTGGAGAAATTCCCAAACAGTGGACCACCAAGGCAGTCAGGAAATCCTCTTCTTTAGGTGAGGAACTCAAGGAGGGCAGATCTAGGCTAAAATGTGCTGAATTTTTCCCTGGCAAATAGCCACTCCCACATTGCCACAAAAAAGCTTTATTCACTAGCACCACATGCAATGGATAAGCTGAAGGTTTCATTGGTGGGTGTCCCTATCACAGCCTTGCAATCCATAGATCTCCTTTCAGAAGATGGCATCAAGTCTATAAAGAATCTACTTTACTGAAAAACAGATTTCATGTCCAGAAAATCTCATGAAGCATCGGCCCTAGCCATATGGGTACTAGCCACATCAGCTCTTGTTTCCAGGGCTTCCACTGTCTGGGCTTGAAAACTGAATAAGCTAATTCCTAGTGATAACAGAGGAGCTACAGAAAGCATAAACGGTGTCCTAAAGCCTGTCTCCTTCCTAGCAGATGTGTCTCTACACACTATAACATTTACAGCCTGTTTAATAGGCACAACAGATATCTTGAGATGCACCTTTTGGCTACAGGCATTGCAAGTGGACCTTCACTCTAAATCAATTGTGATGGCCTACCCCTTCCAAGGTGGCAAACTAGTTGGAATATACTTGACAAAATACTGGTGGATACCAGAGACAAAAAAGGTCATGTTAAAAAGCCCACAGAAAGAAGACAGGAGACCTTTCCACCAAATTTCCTTTTGTTCCTACCTCCCTCTTCCGTGGTCTAGTCCCAGAGGTTTCTTTCACAAAGGCTTGTACCTTCACAGGTCTCCCCAGTTCCAATTCTACTGATACAACAAGGCTGATTGTCAGGGGAAACAGGGATGCCAGGTCAGTGCGAGTGAGGAATAGACTACAACAATTCCAGAGTCAATGGCTACAGTCAAAATTAGCCCATTGCGCGCAACAAAGCATTCAATTTGGTTATACCAGTGGTGGCGAACCTTTGGCACTCCAGATGCTATAGACATCTGGCCATGCTGGCAGGGGCTGATGGGAATTGTAGTCCATAACATCTGGAGTGCCAAAGGTTCACCACCACGGGGTTAAACCATAGAGTTCTCCAGTCTTCCCTCAGCCAATTCCTTACCTCTCCGAGATCCTTCAAGAGAGGAAAACACATAAGGACCCTATCCTTATACATAATTCACTAAAGGCTGGAACGTAATAATGACTCACTTCCCACCAATCAGTGCGCAGGACTCACTTCCAGCCATGGAAGTGAGTCTTGTGCATTGATTGGTGGGAAGTCGGATGGCAGTGAAGCAGTGGCTTGCTTCCCGCTTCCCCTGGCGATGGCAGCACCCTCCTAATTCCCCCACCTACCTTCTCCCAACCCACAAAGACCAAGCTGCCCTCCCCACTGGATATGGTTCAAGTCTCCCCACTCCCTCGTCCGCCCTCTCCCACCCTCCAAAAAACTCCCCCGCCTGCATGCCACTCACCCAGTAAGCTCGCACACCACTTGCCTGGCTCACTTGCCCAGCCCACACTACACTTGCCTGGTCCACAAGCTATTCAACCAGCCCACTTGCTGGCTGCCTGCTCGCTGCTCACAAGAAAGGTAGGCAAGAGGGGGAGCAGTTTTGGGAGGAGGGGAGGTGCGTTTTCAGTACTTGGCGCATCAAGCAAGACTGCTACAGTCAAGGCAGCCCTCATCCCCCACCCTGCCTACAGCCCACTGTATTCCTTATCACAGAAGGCTTTGCTGCTAGTCTGCCATAAAACATCTGTTGATGATAAGAGCCACAGAACTGGTACATCTCTGTGAGAGTCAATCAGGAGTCTACTCTGCATGCTTCATGGTCCCCAAGAAAAAGCGATACTAGAGCTAAAATATGTCAACATCTTGTGACTCAAGCACGCTTTTGTATCGAGACCCTACGTTCAATCACTGAAGCTCTCACTCCTCCCTTTATGACTTCTGTTGATCTCAAAGAAGCATACCTAGATTCCTTCTGATGCAGAGGCTACAGCATTGAGGGAACATCAATGACACCCCAAAGAACATATTTTCTTCCAGAATAGAAAATCAGCAAGGTTTCAAGTTTGGCCAAAACATCTCTAAAACCAAGTAGGAAAAGTTAACTTCCTTAATTTACAGGTACTTGTAACTTCATGTATCAGTCCCATGGCCTTCTCTGCATTCCAGACCTCTCCAGCGGTTCTTGCAACCCCACCAGTCAGCAATCACACAAAATATGTTGACCCTAACAACTTCTGGCAGATAAAGTATGATCTGGTAGACCAAGCACAGTCATCTAACTTGGGGACAATCTTATATTTTGAAGAATACAATACAGATTTTCACATATACCAGTCTGATTGGTTGGGGAGAATCCCTACTGGGTCAACCAGCACAGAGCATCTGGTCCAAGGAAGAAAAGGGCCTAAATATCAATGTCCTGGAACCCAAAACTATCAGGATGGTACTTTTCCACTTTCACTCATCGATCTTGGGCCAGCTCATCCTTGTCAAGACTGACAATATAACAGCCGAGGCCGTCATCAATAAACAAAGGGGATCCAAGTAATTCAGCTTACAATGGAAAGCCACAAACATTCTACTATGGATAGAAATAGAAATCTACAATCAATCTCTGCAAAGCACATACAGGGATCCCTCAACACTCAAGGAAACTGGTTGAGCAGACAAGCCATAAATGAGAATGAGTGGTCACTCAAAAAGGAGACATTTTGACTGAACATTAACAGATTCAGTGTTCTGAGAAGGGACATTTTCACTTTGGCATCCTATCATCTAGTACCACAATCCCCCCCCCCCGCCCCAGATATTATAATCCATGGGTGGAGCAAGTGGATGGCATGACCTCCTTGTGGTCACTGATGTATGTGTTTCTGCCTCTACCCAATTTTCCTAAAGGCACTGAGGAAGGTGTGCCATGAACAGGCACGGGTTATATTTGTGGCTCCAGAATGGCCTTGAAGACCTTGGTTGCCAGCTCTAGTGGAGCTTTCAGTGCAAAAGTCTTGCTATATTCCTGTCAGCCAGGGCCAGCTACAGTATAGCACCCCATCTGACCATGTGGTTCCATCTGACCATGTGGTTCTTGAAAGAAACAGTTGCTAGAACTTGGTTATCCTCCAAAAGTGGCTGAAACTATCATGGCCTCCAGAAAGCCATCCATCCAATGTATATCCAAAACTTCATGAACGGCTTTTGCAAAATGGCACCAACACAATGAAACTGATCCATTAAACCTGGGATTGGAACAGTTGTTAGCCTTCCTTTCAAGACAGGGTTCAACAACAACTCAAGGCATCCAAACAACATTGTTAGGTGATGGCCACAGCAACCACAGTTCCACAGGTAGCCGTAGCAACCGTAGCTCTACCGGTGGTCCTTTGATAAAACATCCATATATCCTTCAAAGGGGTGTCACAAACTAGTCCCACAATAATCCGTTGGTTCCCTACATGGAGATTATGTCAGGCTCTTGCTACTCTCACCAAGGCTCCCTTCAAACCATTAAGAGCCGGTGTGGCTTCACACTAAGACCTTTTTTCTTAACAGGTTTCAGAGTTGGGAGCCCTGTCAGCCAGGAAAGGTCTCTGGGTCTTCCACAAGACACTCCTACCATCCTTTTGTCCATACCCAAGTATGCAAAAAAGAAAGCTTGGCCTATGGTAGATTTGAGTAGGGCTCTCAGGATAGACATCCAGTGTATAGAGCCCCATGAGGAAAACAGTTTTTTTTTAATTTATTTCTCTGACAGCCCAAAAGGAAGGAAAAGAGAATCTTCAGGTCAGCCATAGTTACAACATAAGGCAGGGTATTTCTGAGCCCTATAAATCTAGTACCATTCCTATTCCTTCAGGTATTACAGCACATTCCATAAGAAGTGCAGACACCAATGTTGCATTCATTCATCAAGCCTCAGTTGAAAAGATTTCAAGGGAGCCACATGGTGCTCCTTCTCAACCTTTGTCAGGCACTACAAGATATATTCCTTTTTGTCAGCTGATGTGACCTGTAATTCCCACCTGAAGATGGGGAAAATGCTATTGGAGCTACAAGATGCCTTCCTCCTCAGAGTGAAAATGGAACCTCGGGAACTTACTGTGAAGATTCCTTCTCTGCGGTAAGGAGGGCATCTTGCCCACCTGAAGAGTGAATAGGAAGTGGTGGATCTAAAAAGATTCTACTTATTCCAGAAATGAGAAGTACCTTAGTACCTTAGACTTGGCAGAAAACATTTGCATGTTTGAAAATTGCTGAAAAAAGAAGGGATTAGACTTTGCTTGTCTCCTTCCTCAGGATCTGTTGGTTACTATGGTTCTAACACTTTTCTTGCTATGACAGAACTGTTTAACCTGTTCTGTGTTCCTTTTTTCTTCCTGTCCTACCTGTTAGATTGCAAGGTGTTTAAACTGAGCCACGGGTTCCTGCCTGGGGGACAGGTAGCAGAAATGTTTTGTTCTCAGCCTTCCTGAGAAGCCAATGGGAAACACCCTAGCTACAAAATACCCTTCATAACTTAATGCAGAAGGAACCCCTCGCGATAATCCCAAAGTTTCGTTTTCCAAAACTGACACCAAGGAGATTTTTAGAGTTCTATTTATATTGTAATAGTAATACAAATATTTGTTCTGCAAAAATCAAAAGTTCTTTCCAGGTTGTCTTGGCAGAATACCACCATCGCCACTTCTTGTCTCCTTAGCTGCACAACTGTTGGACTCTTACATGCTAGTGACCCAGCTAGCCATGATTATACATTGTTCTATCTGAATTTGGTGGATTCAGAATTTTTTAGGAATATGTATTGGAGCCTACTGGAAAGCTAGCAGTGATATCATACCTCACAGGAGTGTTAAAACTGAGGAAACGTTTGCTGGCCTCTCCAAGTAAATAGAACCTTGGTAGAAGAGTTAAGTGTTTTGAACAAGAAGAATCTTCAGAGGTGTATCACAGAGGGAAGTCTGTTACACACAGTGTGTAACAGACTTCCCTCTGTGATACACCTCTGAAGATGCCAGCCACAGATGCAGGTGAAATGTGAGGAACATGATCCACCAGACCATGGCCACACAGCCCGGAAAACCCACCACAACCACAACAAGAATCATGATTTGAGGCAACTTACATTGAAAAGAATAAAGCAAAGCAAAATATAGGTAAGGAAACCTGAGGAGAACTAGGGTAAACCAATTCAGGTTGGCAGTTGTGTTGGCCTGTAGCAGCAGAAAAAAATATATCAGTCCAGTGATATCTTTAAGACCAGCAAAGTTTTATTTTTGGTATAAGCCTTTGTGTGCATGCACACTTTTTCAGATACTTCAGTTCTATTGGCAGAAAGGTACATTAGGCACTGAAAAACAAGTTATTGCTATTCCTCTGACTACTAGAAACTTACACTATTATTCTAGGCAGACTTATATCCTTCTAAATCCACTGAAGTCAAGGGGCTTAAGAGGGAACAACTCTACTCAGGATTGTACTATTAAAAATACTAATCATAGATACATTGGCTGCATTATTAAGTGTGATCTTCCTTGTTCTAGCAGCAAATGAACCATGTACCACATACAAAGGAGGAGAGGAGAGAGATTTGGGGCTTGGTATTTTATTTTTGGTTTTACAGAAAATGTTTTTAACTGTATTATTGTGCCATGAAAGAAAGGTGGGGTACATGTTTTGTAACATATAAATAAACTGGTTAACTCCCTGATACAAAATAAACATTTTTTAACTCAACAGTGTATTAAGCAAGAGTATAAAAGTAGATTTTCATCATGAATCCCCCCTTCAGAGATTTGTAACCAAAATACAAATGGTACAATTTTCTGTAGACACTAGGGGCTGCCATCCTATGCCTCCTCAGTTAGATGCAAGTCCCATTTAATTAAGTGGTAATAACTGCAAAATAAAGGTTTGGGATGGGGATCCGGGGAAATCTGATTAGTTGATGGCCTAAATACAGAAGGAAAACAGGACAACAATACACTCAGAAAGACAGCCCAGAACATAGCAGCTTACACCTGTAAAGAGGTGCAAAATAACTATAGGCTGCAGCAGGTGTGCTACCAGAGTGGACTAAGGCACATAATTCATTTTGTATTCACAATGATGGAAATTCCATGCTGAGAATTAATTCCTTAGCAACCATTCAGCAAAACAGCGGTCACTAGTTTTTTTGCGTTTTTAATGGAGTTATATGTCTGTGTATGCTATGTTCTTCGCAGCACTTCACCTTCCTATGTTTGCCCCAAAACAAAATACTTTCAAATCAGGGGCAGTCCAGCTCCAGGAAAACCAAACAGAATCTCGCCAGTAAATTGACCGGGCACCTTGGCAAACAATGCTAACACCTCCCTCCCACCCCACAAAGGTTGCATGTTGCATTTTTATCAACTTGGTATACAATTTCAGTTCACAATTTCATTGGATGGTCCCTTGGATGCCTATAAACAGGAATGGGGTGTGGGGGGGGGGGTCATCTTTCAAAATCACTTCTTTGTAGCCCTTCTGTAGCAGGGTTTCTTCCTCTCCTGTTTGAGAGACTAATCCTAAAACGAGACAAAAATAACCCTCCCCCGTCAAGCCATTGCTAACCTTGGCAGCTGAAGGTTATCCCGACAGCACAAATGTGCATACCTTAGACAGTTGGGGAAAGAAAAAAAAATTATACCCTTTGTGCAAATGTCTGAGTTTTCATCAGAAGAGAAGAAACTGTTCTAGGTACTTATTTGAACATTAAATTACATATCGAAGCAAGTGGGTGGAATACGAATTGTTGCAGACTGAAGGTAATAAAAGTTGTGAACCAACATTCATATTCCTCACTCTTTTAGGCGGGAACACATCTTCCTTCCTAATAATCTCCCTAAGCACATTATTATCAGAAGAGGTTTTTAAATTTAAACTGAAAACTCGAGCGAGGAATAATACAAATTTAAGCAGAGTTTCTGGAACCAATATTAACTTGCAGACACGGCTGGGATACTTTTTTGTTCTTAAATACCAAAGTTATGGAGCTCCTTTGTTAAATCTCAGCAGAATGGGACAAGCTCGTCACTCTCTGCTCAAGCTTTGTAACCGTTTTGATTCCTGGTCCAAAAAAACCCTCAGGATTTTTTTTCATAGAATCATAGACTTGGAAGAGACCCCTAAGAGCCATCAAGTCCAACCCCCTGCAATGCAGGAATACACAATCAAAGCACTCCTGACAGATGGCCATCCAGCTTCTCTCCAAAGAAGGAGACTCCACCGCACTCCGAGGTCGTGCATTCCACTGTCAAACAGCCCTTGTGTCGGGAAGTTTTTCCTGATGTTTAGGGGGAATCTCTTTTCCTTCACCTTGAACCCATTACTCCTGGTCCTAGTCTCTGGAGCAGCAGAAAACAACTTGCTCCTTAGATTTACCCCAAGAACAAGAAAACCGTGAAAGCTAACTCAGCTGCTAGAACAGGCCACTGCATACTCAAGTTTCCATCATAAAGATATCTATGGAGCCAAACTGTTCTGAAATAAGGGATCATACTTCTAATGAGGCCATGAGGGTTTGTATTTGAAAGGCAATCATTAAAAATCAGGATGATCCATTTAAAAAAAAGAGTGTGTGCAAAGCGCCCTCAAGTCTCAGCTGACTGATTATGGTGACTATTCATTGGGTGGTTTTCAAGGCAAGAACCAGCAGAGGCAGTTTGCCATTGCCTGCCTTCGCATAGCAACCCGGGACTTCCTTGGTGGTTTCCTACCCAAGCATTAACCACGTCTGACCTTGCTTAGCATCACCAGACCTGACAGACTGGGCTAGCCTGGACCATCCAGGTCAGCAGCACCCAACAACTTTAGGCCAATTCCCATCCTATCCAAAGCCTCTGCATTCATGCCAAAGGGCACCCAAGCAGGAGCAGCTGCCTCTCACACATGCAAGGAAGTCCAACGACTGGGGTCTCTCCCACTTTCCTCCCAGCTTCAGGATTCTGATGAATGGGGCAGCTGCTTCCGAAAGCGCAAGTTCCCAGGCTTTGGAAAGGAAAGCGGCTTGTAAGATGTCACGGCACTTCACGGGTCCTTGTCGCTACAGAACACCGTGTGCGGCTCTCCCACCGCCTCCGCGACGATCCCGCGCCCGTGTGAACGCAGACCCGCGGAAGGACCTCAGTTCGCTGCTTTCCAAAACCTCGTCCTTCAGCCGGTCCAAGGACCCGCCAGCGCGCCCGTTGCTCGCTCCAGCCCCGAAGGGCGGCTCCTGCCAGGGAAACCAACTCTCGGGTTCAACAGCACCGGCAGAACTTTCCTGGCCGCCAGCCCCGACACGCAGCCGGACGCGGGTCACCGAGCCACACACTCACACATGCACGTGCCAGGCGGTCCCTCAGCAGACGCGTCTCATTCGGGAAGGGGGCACCGTTGGAAGAGGACCCCCCCACCCCCACCCCCACCCCCACCCCGCCGCCGCCGCCGCCGCCGCCGCCGCCGCCGCGCGCCATCCCTCCTTTGCTAAACCGCCAGCCAAGTGCGGGGAAATCAGCTGCTGTTTTGCAAGCCCGTCCCTTTCGCGCGGACCTCGCCCGGCCTCGCCTCCACTCCAAAGTTGGCGCCTCGCCGGCACGCCCGGGAGCGGACGGACCCCCCAGGCACTTAGACCCGCACGCCCGGCAAGAGCAGCAGAGGGATCCCCCTGGCGACGCGGGGCGCTGGCGGTGGTGGCGACCAGTCCCCCTGCCCGGTGCGGCCGAGGCTCAGC